>NC_069363.1:40385000-41010000 GCF_021730395.1 Mercenaria mercenaria | reverse complement strand
ATTCAGAATAGCCGTTAAATAGTTCATTCATTCATTCATTCGATAGATCATTTCTTCACAATTAATCATTTAACTAGAAATTTCATTCATTCTTTCATCCGATAGTCTACAAGATGTCAGTCACCAAATGTTGATGTTGCAAGTTTGAAATAAAAAAAAAATATCGTGCAAAAACATTTGATGAATACCTTTGGGGGTTAAAAACGAGATTAAAGTTGAAAGGACAAAAACAACTCCAGATAGAATTTTATTTCATAGAAGCAGGTAGCCGAGGCTAGTTTTAATGAATGAAAGGCTCACGCACGTTCATTCATTCGATTAAAACTGGAATCTCGGAAAAGGATTGATAAAGTTAAAAATTTACAATCTTTTATTTTAGAAAAAGGGTACCGGTAATCTGACAAAATAACGCTTTTTCTAGATGGCACTTTTGCAAAAAATTACAACATCTCTTGCCTCTGTCTAGAGAGAAAATGTTTTTCTCGCAAAAAATATCAGTGTCAGTATGAAGAAATTAATACTATACAGATTATTTTATCTCTACAGACTTTGTAAGTCTATGTAAGCGGTTGTGATGCGTTTTTTTTTCGAAATATTATATAAAAACAGTTGGTAATAATAAAAATTTATATTGTAAAATTTGATTATTAATCTGAAAGTTATAAGAATTTTATAGTGACCTAAAATACATACATACTATAATTTTTTGCATTACCAATTTTTAGTAACATCTTTAAAACCGATAAACGGAGAACAATAATCCAATTTGTCGATTCCGTACAAAGTGTTTTTGTTGTAACACGGGGGGGGTTAATCGATAACTAATAGCTTTGGTCATTATTTTTTTTTATCTGATGCATTTACAGGCAAACGGTTTACTAACGATTACTTGAATAAGTTTAAATTAATATTAAAGTAAAATGCGGAAACAAGTCGAATATGTTTTATTATACTTTATTTATTGCCCAAATAAAAGTAATATAATATGGTATCTAAACATTTTAAAATCGTTACATATTATACATCTAAAACAAAGATTTACTTTCAGGACCATACACGTACAAACAATAAGTAATTGCTCAGCTTAGTCTGTTATTTTAAATCGATTTTCAACGGACCTTTGACATTTAACAAATTAAAGTTGACGATATTTCCGATTGACTGGTATTTTTTTCCCGTTCTCTGTTTTACCTCCATTTAACAGCTGTAAATCTTCAAATATGACCACAAACGGCTTTTTTTTCAGCAGGGCGCAAAATGATGTACTTAAAAGGTTAACCATAAAACCCTAAAATATAAAGTACCTATCACTTTTTAGTAAGTGGTTAAAATATTTTATGGACCCAGCTTGAAACAACACTGACCGAATATTTTTTATCCCCAGGCAATATTGTAATCCGCATGAAATTTAAAGGGTGATTAAACATTTGACACAATTAAAATATCTTATTTTTAGTGTAACTGTAGCAATCTTGGGGTTAAAAAAATTTAAGAAATACGCAATGTTTTTAAAAGAAAACTAAAAAAGGCACTGGCCTCCACATCGTCCGACAAGAACAGAAAAAAAATATATAATTGAGCCGTGCCATGAGAAAACCAACAAAGTCTTAGTTTTCGACCAGCATGGATCGAGACCAACCTGCGCATCCGCGCACTCTGCTCAGGATCCATGCTGTTCGCTAACAGTTTTTCTAATCCCAATAGGCTTTGAAAGCGAACAGCATGGATCCTGACCAGACTGCACGGATGCGCAGGCTTGTCTCGATCCATGCCGGTCGCAAAAACCACTATGTTTGGGGTTTTTTCATGGGACGGCATTATATTTTTTAGAATATATGGGAAATTTAAAGGTGTATAATTATGCTACGTATTCTGACAGACATAATGTTGCGGAAACACATGAGAATTAGATGTTTTAACTAATTTTACGATAAAAATTGTATATTTTAAAGCGCATTTAAACACTAAACCCTCCCTTGCGTTATAATTGGTAAAAGACAGTGGAAAACTTCTTTATTGCCGCTGCGTCAAGGTTCGTTTCCCACGCGACCATCTTTTTTTCTATATATGACATTTTTTAATAGTTTTAGAAAAAAAATGGTTCCTATTTTTAAATTCATAATGTGACAACTCAGCTTAAAAGGTATCCTTGATGAACTGAAATTGTGTTTTAATCGAACCTCATTTCAGTATATTACTCCGTAGATGTTATTTGTAGAATTTTATCGTCAAGCATAAACCTGTGCATTTAAGGAATATTGATTAAGGAAAAATTTAAAACCTGTTTGGGCCCGGGGTCTATATATTTCGAAAAAAAAAAAAAAAAAAAAAAAACTATGAGAACAATTTAAAAATCTCGCGGGAAGGTCTTTCTTTGCATGTCACCGTTTTTTTTGTTAACTCTAGCCAGGACTGTTCACGTGCACGAATAGACATGCGCTCGTGCAAACCAATCATTTTGAAAACAAGTGGTCATTTATTAGGAATGAAATCGAGTATGTCTGTAAATTCGATCTTCAAACTAGTACCATTTCTTTCATTTTTCAACAGATTAAACATGTATACACTGTTACATAATTATTATCGAATATTCGGCAACTCTAATATGAAATAATGTAAATTATATTGATACCCTGATATTATTTATTATATTTTAGTTAGGTTAGTCTATGAGATTGGGATAATTTTAAATCCAGATTTACAGATGCATTATATTTTTTTGAACATGATAAAGCATGGGACGTTTATGATGAAACATTTTACTTGTCTAAGAATATTATACTGTGACCGCGAGATTGGAAATTTTGAAACTCTTCAGATTGTTTAACCAAATTTTTAAAACGTTTAGAGGCAAATATCGTTCAGAACTTGTTCAGTCACAAAGTTTAAAGATATGTTTGAAATATTAAATTAAAAAAAAAGCTTAACAACGCGACTGTTATGCATTCTCATCAGTCAGATTTCGTCAAAATCCCGGGAAAACCCCGGTAACCTCTGGTATGCGAGAATGCTGTTATGTCACTCTGATATATTTGGTCCAAACTGTACAGAAATTTATTTTGCAATTTCAGTAATTCAACATGGAGGATTGCGTAATGGGACAGGTTAAGGAACACTAATCTAGCAAGGTTTTCGTTAACCTAGCGTTGTTTAAATTATACCGTGGCTGTAGTTTTGACAATTTGGTAAAGGGAAAAAAATGGGGAAGTTTATTTAGATCCCATTACCACACTTTATGTGCTTTTGAAGTTTGTGACGGGAAAATCTCTATTGAAAAAAGTACTCCCGCAATTTTTGTTATTACTGTATGTCAGTTTAAAGACAATCCATCAAAAAGAGGTGAGGATTGACCGGAAACGTGTGACGGCACATGAACACCCTGCATTTTATATAAAAAATAATTTGGGAGACAGAATTTAACATAAAATAACCATAAAACGCAAATAAAACACTACATAGATAACTTGTATAAATATCAACAGGCACGTTTAAGATATCTAATTTCTTTCGCGACGAAAGAGTATGGGCGTTCTGACACTTAATGATGTCGTCCCACATGTCATTTTTATTCGTCAAATTTCACATCATTTAATAGATATAATTATCAGTATCTATGAATTTCAAGAGTCCATTTTTTTATAACTTTTAATGCGTGCATTTTTTTTTATTCCCGGGTTGCACAAGAGTTTGTTTACTGGAATTTAGAAAACGGGACGACTATTTACGATAGAGAAATACTTATGTGTGAAGTTTCTAAATAGTTTGATCAACAGATGCAGACAGACAGCCCGGATGAGCCATTCGTTCTCAGTGACATTCGAACAACAGATAAAAGCTTTTACTTATTTAGATCAGGAACTGAATATTTCCATGTGGTTCAAACATTTGTAACCTGCTTACATATCGTGTTCAAGTACAGAACCACAGCTCTTTTAAAGTACATCGTCGGACATTAGGAGGGGTGTACTGCTCTTTTTAGAAGACGGCAAACGAAAAGCCTATAGCGGTAATCAGCATTCATGGGGAAAAAACGAAAACATGTACAACATAGTAAAAGAATGATACCAACGATTTGTTAGTCAACCGCGCAGAATTAAATGTGCGAATTGCAAGTTTTTCCATTAGAAATGAACATAATAATATTTAAAAAAGCTTGTGTTATTGATTACTCACATTTTAATTCTGCTTTTTTCTTTGGGCAAGAAATGAAAATGATTCATAACCGTTTGAAAAACTGATTTTAAAAGTATTTAAGTTGAATAAAATGTTAGTTTAATCGACCTGTCTCCAATTAAGTAACAATATGATTTTTTTCTCATATTCTGCTTTGTCTTGCTTTTTTCTAACATACCGTATTCTCTGAATATCACCGACATTCCCTTTTGTCATCTTTCAGTGTGGGGCCCTATACAAAATCAGTTCACATAAAAGAAAAATACGGATTTGTATACACACATGCATATACGGGAAAAGTCTGGTAAATGTATCTTTTTGAATACTGGTCCGTAAATAGGAATCGTATACTCTGCATATCTTGCATAAACGGGAAAAACCTGGCCCGTATATCAAAACTACAGGTTCGTATATCCCCGTATATCAGATGCAAATACATTCCGTATATGACACAATACGGGATCCGTATATTGCGTATACCATGCATATATGGGACTATCCGTGCCCGTATAGTGAAAAATACAGTTTCGTATTTTCCCCGTATATGACACAAGTACGGGATCCGTATATGCGTATACCATGCATATACGGGACTTCCGTAGCCCGTTAATCAAAAAGTACAGTTTCGTATATGCCCCGTATATGACAAAAGTACGGGATCCGTAACTTTGTAAAATCATGCGTATACGGAAAAAATCCGAAAACCCGTATATTTGAAAATACAAGTCCGTATATGTCCCGTAAAAATTTGATCAATTTACAGTCCGTATATGACAAAAATACGGATCCGTAAAACTACGTATATCATGCGTATACGGAAAAATCCGAAGCCCGTATATTAGAAAATACAAGTCCGTATAAGCCCCGTATATTAGATGCAATCACAGTCCGTATAAGACAAAAAAAACGGGATCCGTATACTACGTATATTCGGAATATACAGGCTCGAAAACGTGTTCCTATATCTAAAATACGGAAAGTAATACGGGAAAAAAAGTCTCAAGACCTTTGAATACATGAAAATGAAACTTATGGGTTTAAAATAGGGCACGAATAAACACCATTTCTAGGGATTTTTTTAAAGTTCGTATATTGCGTATATACGGGGAAAAATACAATTTTTGTATATTCGGCGTATACGGAAACCCGTATATGCATGACAAATATACGGACTTCCCGTATACTAATGTTCCGAATACGGGATCGTATATTAGGTCCGTATATTTGTAATATACATCCCGTATACTCCCGTATTTTCGAAATATACGGGACCGTACACTCCCGTATATTGACCCTTTTTTCGCAGTGGAAAACCCGCATAAGTACTAAATCACAACCTCTCACAACAAATGTACATTGTATTACGCAGTGTACACTAAATAACAAGTGCCTTATGAAAACAGAAAGGTTCCGATTCATTAACTGTGTGCGAACACGTATGTGTAGAAAATCCCTCAACATAATAAAAGTACGAAAGTTGATGCAAGATACAGCAACAGGAAACACAGCGCCAAAAAAAGCAGTACTGATAGAACAGGAGATGATATAACGATACTGGTGTCTTTATTGTTGACCCTAGGCAAATAGACAGACTGATGGGGTTCCATGAATGTTAGAGAAAAAACATTGCCTTTGTAGAGTGAGCAGGAATTTTATTTGTTGTATTTAGTGACCTGATAATTGACTGATCATGACCCATATGCGAAATTGAGCTCTAAGTTTCAGTATATGAAATGAAATGTATTGCATACACAAGGTTGTGCTTGAAGTCAGACTTACGTAGTTGCTAATCCGAAATGACTAAGTTTCAAGCTTAGCTCAGATGTTATCAAGACCATTATTCTGGTAACTGATACATGTCGCACATGACTTCCATAAAATACAATTGAGTTTACTGCCTCAATTTAAGATCTCATTCATTTCATATTTTATAACAAACCCGTGTAGATGTCTTTATAGCTTTTAGTTCATGTGTATGTCATCGGTTAGCGCAATATAGCAAAGGCATATAGCAAATGGCAAAAATGAATGCACAAAAGTTCTTGAGTGTTCCTCTTTTTCCCTTGTGACCAATTTGTCGGTTCATAAAACATTATTTAATCCCCCCGCCCGCACCCCGCAAAAACACATGGTGTTTTAATGTAACGTTGCTTTTGTCTTTGTGACGCCATGTTCTGTTAACGGATGTAACGTTCCCGCGCTTCTGCGGAAAAGTGCTGTAAGGAAGTCATTCGTTTGATTCTTTTTAATTATTATTCGTTGAATATGGCATGCAAGAAAAATATTCTGTCACTGGTTGTAGGTGCAGATGGAAATATCCGGCTCTCGGGTTACCCTCGAGATCTGCACCTATAAGCAGTGAAATAACTTTCTAAACTTAAAGCTTGGTATGTAAATCTATTTTATCAGGACCTTGAAACAGCTATGCCAGAAAAACAACAAAACATCTGAAGTTTATGTACAAATGACAATTTTTACTATGTGTAACTTTTACATGTACATGAAAAGACCTTAGAACAGTCTTCAAATATCCACATCAGTTGTTATAAAACGTGTCTACAGACATGCAGCTCTACAACAAAGGCTTTAGAATACAAATTTTAAAATTAAGTTGTAACATGATTTGTTCAGGAAGAAGTTTACTTGGTGATTTATTTTAAGTAATATCGACACAGGCTGGGTCATACTGAGCCTATACAGTTTTAGTTACCCTAAGACTAGTTCTGGCATGGAAGGCATCGACTTTCCTGAACCCTGTTTGAATGTTCCCCTAAAATGACTAAAAACTCTAACACACAAAGGAAAGGGGCAAATGATTCGAAGTTAGGGACTTTTCCGACCCGGCCACATAGGCCCGAAGGAGTTTGAGAAACTTATAACATGAGTATGAATAAAGCAAACCAGAAGTATTTATGTGTTTATTACAGGATGATTTATATGGCTGAGAGGGGAGGTCAGAAACTGTACGGATTCAAACGAGAGTCAACAAACGACCTGGTGAAAGTCTGGGTACTATGCGTATTATTTCATTTTTAAATTAAATCGTTTCTTGATACACGTCATATAACTGTTATTGTAAAACATATCAAGGTTCAATTCTCATTCAATTCGAAACTGCTTTTATACGCATTCATAGAGAATATGAAATAAAACTAATAAAATTTAAGATGTTTTCGGGTTTGTAAAAATGATTTAATCCATTTTGTTCCGTAGGAATTTGATATGGGTACTGGTGTTGACAATATAGACGTTGACGAGAATGGAGATCTCTGGATTGGTTGCCATCCGATCGTATGGAAGGTTGTTGATTTCTTAAATTTGGTTGGTGCTTCACTATCATCCCAGGTAAATAAAATTGAAAAATGAAGATCAACAGAAATAAGCGGTATTCGTTTATAAGACATTATTTTGTCAGTGAACACACAATTTTTAATGACATCTGATAAGTAAAGAGTAGAGCATACCAGATATTTGGTTACAGGCAGATATGCATATATCAAGCCTTGTATTAGGGTAGCTTATGCATTGCCACGTTATGTCATTCTGGTAGGGTAAAGTCAGTTAACTTGAAAATTGTGCTAAGTTTGAAAATAAATTGCTATAACATTTTACAAATAGTAAAAAAATATACAGGTACTTGTACCAGAGGGATTTTAACAAAAATACTTTTTAAATTTCCTCGCTGGACTCTGTAGTTAAAATGCATATGAGGTAATCTGTAGGGCTATACTAGACTTATCGGAACATTTTAGGTGATAAGAGTGAAGATTCGAGACCATCACGTTGACGGTATGGAAGAAATCTTCAGGGATGAAGGCCAGGAATGTGCTGGGTCCACTGTTGCCAGCTATCAAAAGAAAAAGCTTGTCATTGGAACGATATTTAAGCAAACAGTCGTCTGCAATGTGACATATCTTTCTAAATGAATTCGTTTTTCAATTATTGCATGTGTAGTCTACACATAATAAAGTAGTTTAACGGAAATTATTTTGTGTGTCTGTGTGTCTGTCACAAAGCTTGTCCGCACTCTAAGTCGAACAATTCTTATCCGATCTTCACCAAATTTGAACAGAATGTGTTTGACCATAAAATACCTGCCAAGTCCGATAACCAGTCAAATCCGTCCAGGCACTTTTGAATTATGGCCCTTGAATTACTGATTGGATCCATTCGTCCAGACCATCTAATTGGATCCACATGTCTAGACCATCAGAGAAACTAGACATTTTTGATAGGGGCAGTTGTTGGAGACATGCGCAAAAGCATCTCCAGTTATTATATTATATTGTGCCAAAGGAAAGAAAAGTCTAATAATACAAAATATATCTAAGATGCTTTCAAGTGAAAAGCAGATGCTTATTAGGCTCTTGTGTATGCCATAGTTTTCAGCGATCATTTCACTTTTAATATAATGACACGTGCACATGCAATAATTATATTTTTTAATGATTTAAAATTTCAGGTAGGAAACTACTGTAGTGAAAGTGTCACGAGGAAAAAATATAAAATATCGCAAGTGTAAAAAGAGTAAATTTCGATATACCCCAAACCAATGCCTTTCCGCCACACGCATCACGACAGATAAGCAAGATAAGAGTTTTCTGGAAGAAAATGTAATCTTTTTTTTTTACATTTATACATTTCAAAGCGCCTCGTAAGTTATGCCACTTTGTTTATGTGTTAACTTGATAAATAACGTTTGGAAAGCAACGAAAACAGATAGTTTCTATGGTAATCTTACATTAACCTTTTTTCAAGAAAAAGTATACCAGTTCTTATCAACAGCTGTACCATTTATACGCAAACGTTATCATAAATTGCACGAAAGATGCAAATTCTCAGAGGAGTCAATTTTTTAACTATGGGGTTGTTATTTTTTATCATCAGTCCTGAGTAGAACAGCGGTGTATTTTAAAAGAAATTATGTCGGAATTATCTTTTGGGTTACAAAAGCGTAACTGTATATTTTCTCAATTTTTAGGTAACTCTGTCTTTTGTATTGTTTGAATCACCATGGCTTTTTATTAATTTCGTTTTAAATACTATTTAATGAAAAAATTTACAGGAGTCGTCCACACAATAAACTCCAATAGTTGCAATGGGAACTTTCAAGTTTTGAACAATGATAAAATCCATTTTAATGCAATACATTGCGTTGTCATGTTTTACTATTTCTGGTCATATCTTAATCCAGTTTTGGGTTATTTATTAAGCATCCCAGGATATCATAGTTACAAAATGCAGAGATAATGGCATTTTTTAACTTTAAATTTGAAATATTATATAGTAATAATATAATGTGTAATATAGTATAAAACATTATGTACAAATAGGAAAACTACATTTTAACCATAAAAAGGTTCAAGAAATCTTCCAAATTATAAAATTTCTTACTTCCATATCTGACGACCTTTCGTGACAAGTAATATGTCTCGCGAATTTGATTCCTTCGTAAACGCTAACACTATAAATAGAAATCAACAATTATTCTCGATTATTTGACTTCCAGACAAATAACGATGAAGACACATGAGACACAGTACCTTTAAACATGACATTTTTATACTAACATTCCTGAATGAAATTCGGGCAAGTGAATAAAACACATATTGTATGGTTTTCATTTTCAAGTAAATAACTTTCCCAATTCCAATCGTATAAATATAAACAAATTCAAAACACATCGCAGCTGGTTCATAAGATATTTCCATCATCATGTCGGTATAATATTTAGAATTGCCGCTGATGGTCAAACCTTTGATTACATGTTTTATATCTTTTTAATAGAATACATGTAAAAGCATGCCGAACAAGACAATATTGTTGATAGTGCAATCAGAGAGTTCATATCATCGCTGTCCATATGTTTTCAAAAGGCTAATGCTGCTATCATTTATTTCTGTAGATCAGATCTTTAAACTGAGGAATCAGTGTTATGAACTATGATATACAGTCAATAGAAACGTCGGTATATCTTATACACTTTCCATATTTCTTATTTGTAGTTCAAGAGAGAAAATTTAGGGCGGATTTGCGCAAATATTGCAATAATAATGTTGTCTACGTTTGTGACAATTGCTCTGTTCGGATTTGGCTTTAACTATTTTCTTAATTACAGGTAAGCATTTTTTTCGAATGTTAAAAGTCAGCTTATTATGTCAAAATACAAAAACGAAAACTTTTAATGCACAAATCGATTTTACGTTAATTACGTAATGGGCTAGAACAAAATCTCGGTAATAATTGCCTTACTTAAATTGCCGTTTCTCGGACAATCTGTTTCTCTAAATTAATTAATTAAAAAAAATGCCCGCTGTTTTATGACAGATTTAAATTAAAAAGATGCGAAACAAATTTCAATTACAGAGACTGGCTAGACTGGAACAAAGACCTGTTTAACATTAAACCCGGTGCTTGCGAAACTATCATTAAGGGTAAGACAAACAATCGTGGCTTTAACGTAAAAGATATGAGAATATCCTTTGGAAAAATTGAATGCAGCCGAACAAAGTGATAAAAGAATGTTTATGAACGAAACGTTCAACACTCCTCACGCCCTTGACACTAGTTTACGCAGAATCATACAGATACCTTCCAATAAACAATACTGATTTAAGTCTAAGTGACTTTGTTTGCTTTGAAATAAACAGATGGACTTCTTACTTGCGCACTAAATGATTATGTTTAGAACATTATAATTATTTTATATTATATTCAAATATGTATTGAGTTGTTTGTAGAATTGCAATGCCACAATATCGCACCAAGCTGTGTTTTATTTAGCAGTTTTTCACATATTTGTATTTTTTCTGGCTATTATGCCAGACCAGTGAGTGAAATATTTGGTTACAGAATTCACTGCAACCATTCACATCTCTAAAATATTCTATAGAATGTTAGAGGTAAATACATGTACTCATAAAAGCTTCAAAACCATATAAATTTATAAAAATATTGAATTTGTTAACTCTGCAAAAACTCAAAGCAACTGAAAACACATATACAATGAAGATTTGTAGCAACGTTTCTATATAGTAAATATAAAAACCGAAAATGTTAAAGTAGAAGTACTTCATACATTGCTTTTATAAATAACTGTAATTTCAGAGGGCGGGTCAGAAGATGTTACACATATAGGAAATGGTATTGTTTTGATATCAACGGTAATTATAAGAATCATTGTATATAAAACAGCATACCATTACAACTGTCATTGTATTTAAATTGTTTAAGATTTATTACTATTTAATGGAAATAACATTTTGTTCTTCTTTTTACTCATTAATCTGTGTTATATAGTAGCCATGTTCTACGACCAAAATGAAAGAACAAAATTCAGTTCGATATGTTGTATTTATATTTTAAGGGTTTTGCATATATTGGACCACCTGGAAATATCAAAGCCGTTGACTTGAATAATGGAAACAAGGTGATGACATTAAATATGTCAGATGTACCATCAAGGACAGACTTCCTGTCTTCGCCTCATGGAATCACCACTTGGCGCGATCCGGATACAAGTAAAGTGTTGCATTTTTTTTATCTCATGAAGTTATACAGCTGAGTGCCCTCATAGGGATATTACATAGTGAAATCCTGGTATATGTCTATGTTCTCTTTCTGGATATTATGTTCGCATGCCTGTGAGATCAGATTCCCTGATACGACTTTATTATCGTTATATCTTAATTGCTTTTACCTTATAGCATAATGAAATTGTTTTACTGTCGGTGCTGTATTTAGTCTTCATGTGCGTAATGAAAAGATATTTGTCTTTTTGGTTCCGTTAAATAATGCATGATATACTGCACATGTGGTCCTCAAACTCCTGTAACAGTTACACGGTGCATGATGACGCATGTTTTCTTCACTGCTGACAGAAAAATGTATCTGTGCTTTAACTTTGTTTGAGGTATCACACTATCATTGCTTTAACAAAATATGTAGCTTCATACTGACGCTCAACACAAGATATGCATTCTTCGATTAGAGTATACAAAGGAAACTGTATTTCATGTTTCTTCTATTAACCTTATGAATTTCAAACCTTTTTCCTAGTGTTGTAGCTATCTGTCAATAGTCCTCGTCAGCGCTGTTTAGATATAACATATCGTCTTCCAATTTTTCAGACCAGCTATTTCTGTATGTGATATGTCATCCAAAGCCAGAAGATCTAATAGAAGTGTTTGAGGTCCTCAAGTCTTTGACCTTGAAATAAGTGCGGACAATAACAGACCCGAGGTTTCACTAGTGCGTTCATTTAAATTTTAATACACGCTTATATTTCTTTATAATTTAAGATTTCAAAATTACAGTGAAACTTGCATCACGAGACCACCCTATGGAAGAACAAAAAGTGGTCTTTTAACACAAATGGCCCCTTAATATAACATAAATTGTTCTTTAACAACACCAGAGGGAACTGAAAAAGTGGTGGTCCCTTGATAGACATGGTCTCTTGAGCAAGTTATTTATTTTCAAACAGATTGCGTTAGGTCTTCTGTTTCAGGTGTTCACTATTACTCATATACACTGTATACTTTAAGAATAGAAGTTTGGTCGGTAGAAGCACAATTCTAAAATGATTACCGTTTAATACAATCTTTCGTAATACCATAAAAGCGCCGAGAATCCACATAAATATTTCGATTTTTCCCTTCTTTTGTTTCCTGTGTAATACATTTATTCCGATTGTGTGTACACAAATGCCCATGCCCCAATTTCGAAACATATCTTTGAGTTTTATGTATGCCATTTCAAAATGTAAACTTATTGTATTACCCTGTATCAACAGCATGAATGACATGGTAGCCGTAGGAAGAGACAAATTTTACATCACGAAATTTGCCCATTTCCGTGACTACAGAAACTATAACTTGGAGATATTTAGTGGCATGAAGTTAGGCGGAATATTTTATTATGATGGTCACAAGGCTCGGGAGGTTGCCTCAGGATACTATGTACCTAATGGAATCAACATCTCACCAGACAAAAAGTAAAGTAATACCTACTAATGCAGTGAATATATTTGTAACACTATGTTACGTTGAAATTAAGTACGCAATACTACAGGAAAGAGTGGGTATTTGCACTTACTATGCTTAACAAATACACCTTTTAGTAATTTTAAGAACAGAAATGACGATCTTTGTACCATGCATTTATTCGAAATGTAACAAACAGATCATTAAAATACGATGTGGATCAAATATGTTGACATTTAAGAAATTGCCGCACTACTTTTATTATATTATCATGCGGTAACTACAGGTAAATACATAAATATTTGAATACGTACGCCTACCAATAATTAAAAGACCTAGGTTTATATACTTTTCAGATATATTACAAAAGAATACAAACCTTTGAAGAATGTTACAAAAATGCATTAAGCGTTATACGTTAACTCATACAACTATTCGTTACGTATTTTAGTTGATTTTTTTTCTATACTATTTTAGGGTAATATATGTCGCAGAAGCGGGGACGAAGACATTAAGAGGTTTCCGAAGGGATTCTTCAAATAACCTGGTTGAAATATGGGTATAGTAAATACCACTTATTCTTATTTTAGGTACACTTTTGTATGAATATTGTGATATATTATATAAATCACAAGCCACAAAATGAACATATTTATCATAATTACCCTTCTAGATATAATCAATATTTGTTTTCATTTCAGAGCAGATACACAGGAACTATCACTGACAACATTGAAGTTGACCCCGATACTGGTGATCTCTGGATTGGATGTCATCCTGTAGCATGGAAAGTACTTGACCTCTTCTTTGGGACCGTTCCTCCGTGTCAGGTACATTTAGTTCAAATATCATCAAATTTGCGATGACCCAGAACATATCTTATTTTTATTAGTTTTTCAATCTTAGAATTAAGTTTTGTTAACCTTTACCATGCTAAATTTCTAAAATGGACTGGCCTGTCGTCAATTTGGGCAGTACCATTTATCATTCGAGGCGGTGTTCACTGAAATTTTACTGACTGAATAGCGAACAGTGCAGACCATGATCAGCCTGCACGGACCTTGGTTTCACTGGATGCAAAGGCAGAATCACTTACCGCAAGTAGGTTTAAGGTTAAGCTAATACATTTTCAAACATATTTTTATGCCATTATGCCAATGATTTATTGTTTGACACTCACTCACATCGAACGCGTTTAGTTTTGAATGTTTATTTAACCTCGCGTGACCTTGTTAACAATGCTGCATCGAATTTTACTCGTTTTGTTTTATAAAATATGGTCCATTTGGATCATGGAGTCCATTCCATTTTATCATAATAGAATTTGCTTCAGCCGGAGCAGGAGGGCGTGAGGATTGTTGCTCCAATAAAAAGAAGACATATATTATGTTACTGGTTGCGTTATGCGCTTCTTAAGGATCTACTTACAGATTTTATTAACTATAAGTGCAATGTGGAACTTGAAAAGTCTTCACGTACTTGAACTCAGTATTGTTATATTTTCCAGTTATTTGGGATAATGGAATGCATTCCATTTTATTATAACTGAATTCCGCTTTAATTGGCAATTGATGCTAGATGGTTTGAGGGGTACTGCACATTTTATTACCTCGGTCCAACCGAGTCGTCTTTTTTGTTTCTTATATAATTGAAATGAGGACAAATGTTTCATGTGCTCTGTTCAAAACAACAGGAAAGACTGTTTATATACCTGTACTGTTTGTAGACATTTACTTTGTGTTCGTCTGTTTTCAGGTGGTCCGAGCAAAGATGCAAGATAACGCGGTGTCGGAAATGGAAATCATTTACCAAGACGACGGAACGAATTGTGCCGGATCAACTGCAGCTACCCATGCCGCCGGGAAAATGATTGTTGGGACAGTTAGTAATCAAGCCGTTGTTTGTGATGTTGAATATCTAACGCCAAACTAAAACTATACCACACTGTAATATATACCTACACAAAGTCCTCTTATAAACGCGTCGCTGTTGACAAACGTTATAAAACTGAAATCAACAGATCGTTTTAGAATTATACTTAAAATAATTAAAAATATTACTTTATAGGATGGATTTGGACTTAAAGTTATAAACATGCATTTGAATAATAAATGAAGTATAAATTTCTTTGGTTTTTTATCACGGTGATTCGCAGCTACACATTTTACTATGGAGCTGAGTAAGCGTAAAAAAGGTTTCTTAAATCAAAATTATTAATAAAACTTTTTAAAAGTTATTAACAATGAAAATAAGAAGAAACCAGAGTTGGATTTCAACGCTGGGATCACTGACTTGTGTTATTCTGCAAACGTTAATCTTGTAAGGACAAAAGTCGTCCGGTTTGGTAGGAACGAATCTATCCTGTTGTATGGAAAACATTGATTTTCAGAAATGTAGCGTTATAGTGCATTGTAACGAATATGTTTTCAAACATTTAATACAAAGTCTTTTGCATAAATACTTACGTTCGTCTGATTACTTCAAACGTTCGACATCAAAAGTTTAAAATGAAGGTTCTCTTTGGCTCGCATTACCTTTCTTCCCAAAGGTGTGTATGTCTGTGTTCCTACCGTGTTCATTCATTTGTTTATTTACCTTACTGAACATATGTCTTTCACTATGTATGTTTATGCGTATATAACTGTCCTAATTGGAACTGTTTTATATGGAACATTGTCCTTGTTTCTTAATTAAGCATCCACTCGCATTACTTGCGAGGTAATGTTTTTTTTTTCTAAATTACAACATGAAGGCATAATACCATGAAATTAAATAATAGAGAAGAGAATTCGATTTAAACAGATATTAGGGCCGGTGTAACGTTGTAAACTGACCCCCATTAAATAATGACCCCCTTTCTATAAAATACTGACCTCCCTTATAAAATAATGACCCCCTTATTTTATCTATAAAATATTGACCCCCACCTAACCTATTACTAATATACTCTATATCAATTCAAGTCACTGTCGTGTTTCTATTACTTATATTTGTTGTTGTTGTTGTTTCTGCTGCTGCTGCTCCATCTACAGCTGACACAACAGCAGTATAACCTGAAATAAAAGTACATCTATTGAAAAATGAAATTTAAAAGGGTTTTCATTTGAATTATCATTACTGTACTTAAGGAGAAGCATTACAAAAATAGAAGATATACCTAAGTCGTTTTAAGGTTACTATAGAAATAGAGAGAACCGATATTTAGGCTAGAGGATAATTAATTAGTCATCTGAAATGATTTTGGTCATGTTTTCATGATAGAAAATGAGATCATCCTTTAGAAATAAAACATTAACGAAAATAGAAACATTTGGAAATATATTTTATATGCTGGTTCGTCATCGATTTTGGGCCTTTATATAGCCTATTTTACGGGGAAGATTTGTTTCTTTGTCTCTCTAGATATGGCATTTGATAAACACTACCCGAAGAGGACCAGACTAGAAAGATTCACATCATGTGATATCAGCGATCTGACGCTAATCACATTTTTACTGGTCACTCATTCTAATTGTTTTTCCTCCCGAGCAAGTTGTGTATATTTGATTTTTTTTTATGTCGTTACAAACATTATTGCAGATTAGCTAAAATATTTGTTGATAAATACTTACCACTTTTGTGAGCCTCGGTGGCGCAATGGTAGCGCGCTTGCTTATTAAAGCGGATAGGTCTCACCAAAGGGATATTGTTTCGCCGTATCAAACCTTTGCCAATAGAAACAGATGACCTAATGGAAGGGGGATACATAAAGGAATCCTTTTGCAACTTGGAAACCCTGCAACTTTCAAGGTACACGGTAGAACATACTTAGAACACAGATCACGAAACTCCTGCTTTAAAGGTGCATGACTTTTTGTTTAGAACATGTTTTAGCTCTAAATCTTTTTGTTACCTATAAAAGTTTTATGCTTCAAGTATTTCAACAGGCTTAAGTATTATTTTTCCAAGATTTTTCCAAGATTCGGTGAGAGAGTACCTTTAACAGCCTCGTATCTTTGTGACATCGCATTATATGCAAGAAGAAACGTATAATTATGTTAGGCATACATGTATATAATTATTAATTTACCTTCTGTACATTGTAGTGTAAGCATTCTGGAATTTATAGTAATGATGATTTTGTCCGAAATTTTAGAGGAGACATCATTATATTACTGCATCCTACATGTTGCACTAATTTTGCAATAGCATGGGCTCGCGGGCTCATTCCGAAACAAGAGCTGTCAGTTGACAGCGCGCTCGACTATTCTCAGTGCTTGATAGTATAATATAAGCTATGAGTAAAACTTTAACATTACAATAAGCATATTCTAAGTCGAAAAGGAGCCATAATTCAGTCAAAATGCTTGATAGAGTTGCCTCCACCTTTTTTACAGACTGGGGGCATGATGGTAAACAAGTATGCAAAATATGAAAGCAATATCTCAATGGACTTTGGAAATATTTGGGGTGGTACGCAAACTTTAACATTACAATAAGCATACTCTAAGTCGAAAAGGGGCCATAATTCAGTCAAAATGCTTGATAGAGTTGTCTGCTCCTGTTTACAGACTGGGGTCATGATGGTAAACAAGTATACAAAATATGAAAGCAATATCTCAATGGACTTTGAAAATATTTTGTGTGGTACGCAAACTTTAACATTTGTGTGACGCTCACGCTAACGCTCACGCTAACGGCGACGCCGGGGCGAGTAAGATAGCTCCCCTATTCTTCAAAAAGTCGAGCTAAAATGCTATTGACGGATAAATAGTTCATTTTCTGGAGTGCTAGATTATAAAAAGGCAATTTATACGTTGAAAAGCGCAGTGTTTTATGCCACCCCTGAAAGTGATGTCAAATACCCTTGACATTCATTATGTCACCTATATGTCGCTCATATATACCTCCAAAAATAGGCGAAACGGGTGTGGGGTAGCCCAGTGGTTTTATTACCTGTGACGCTCCTCATCGTTAGAAATTATTCACATTTCAGTATATTGTTGAAGAGACACCCTCCTTTGGAATTTGGGTATTTTTTGTCACTTTTCAGGCGTTTTTAAGTAGAAAAAGTCAACAATTATATCAATATAAGGCATAAAATATGCAAATCGGTTTTGGGGAAGTCCCATGCTTTATGACCTGTGACGCCCATGACAATAAGATGCTGTTCGAATTTCAGTATAATATAAAAATATAGTCATTCCCGTAGAGGTTTGGGTGATTTTTGTCACTTTTCAAGAGCTTTTAAGTAACACGTCTTGAGCAATAATTGTACCCCTTTATAACAGTCAAAGCCATTGCACAATATGTTAACAAAGTTTCTGTTACGATACCCGTCACGACTTATAAGAAAAATGTAACAAAGGGCCATAACTCCCGAACAGGTATAGCAAATCCAATTTTTTTTCTTCCTGGACAACTAGGCATCGGTAGTAGTAATCCCTGAAAGTTTGAATCAATTCCGTCGAATAATGAATGAGGAGTTGCGGACACAAAAATGTTGCACGGACGCAAGCACGGACGGGTGCAATTACCATATTCTCCTCCGATGCCTATCGGCGGGGGATAATTATGTTGTAAGTGTACCTTAGATGGGTTACAGTTAGGGTTTGGATTAGGGGGTCGTTATTCTATAGGGGGTCACAATTTTATGTGAGGGTCATTTTTCTACATGTGGGGGAGTCATAATATGACCCCCGGGCATAATATTATGACCGGGAGTCACTATTCTATATAAAATAATGACCGGGGGTCATAATATTATGACCGGGGGTCATTATTCTATGGGGGTCAGTTTACAATGTCACACCGGCTTCACAATGGTCATCCCGGAATTGTTTTCTAAATAAATCTTTTAGATGCATGGTAACCCCAACTTTTTTTCTCACTATTTTGAAGCATTTGTGTATGTCATTAAAGCCGTAAAAATTATTTTTTTTTCCAAAATCTAATCTTAACGGCAGATTTATTTTGTACATTTAAATACGCTTTTTCCATTGAAAATAAAGTAGTTGTGGTAATAATTATTATGTCAACATGTAAAAATGAAATAGATTTGTTAGGGACATTTATGTTTATGTAATACTGATATCACCTTTTATTCATAGTAACTTGTAAGACCTGAAATCCCTATCATATTAAGTGGGATATTAGATGTTTTATAAAGTACCACCATTTTTTCAATTTTACAAATTTTCTGAAATGCTTAAACACTGGATGATTGAAACGGTTTGGGTGACCTGTGTTTTTTCTCCTCTTGTTTGTCTTAGTAACTAATGTTCAACAAGCTCACAGAGTATAAAAAAATTCTTAACAGTAAAAAAAAAAACAAAAAAAAAAAAAAAAAAAAAAACAAAAACCAAACAAAACGATCCTACATCCTTAAGTCGAATTTCGGTTACCTTGAGGCAAAACGCTCGATCTCTTGAAGTTCTAGATACCGAGTTACAACTGTATTTCCTAACATGCTTTCTTCCATCTTACCAGATATTGCATGTTATGGCTTTTCATTATATGTTTCAAACTTGAACGTTAATGCTATGTTACTTCGCGGACTTTTCATTGCGTAACAACGCAGTCTGTATGGCAAAGTGCCCGCTTGTAGTTTAATATTGATCTTAATTCTGACATGAATGTGTCAGTCTAATTAATTGATGTTTTGTTGGATTTAACGTCGCACCGACACAATTATATATCATATGACGACTTATCCAGCTTTGATGGTGCGGGAAGACCCCAAATGCCCCTCCGTGCATAATTGCGTCAACGGCGGGCACCTGGGTAGAACCAACGACTTTCCGTAAGACAACTGGATAGCTTCCTCATATGAAGAATCCAATACTTGAAATGTATTTAACTGTATTGTTTGGTATATTTGTCAAATAAAAACATTTATATCGACAGTCATTAATGTATATATACTAACATTTAGCGTAAAGCTGGCTTTAACATTGATTATGTAATAAGCCACCAAGTTGCGCAGATTGTCTGTTATATTAACCTTTCTTTAAGCAAATTAGGTAATATTGATAATACAATGTATATATCAAGAAATATAGTTTAGTAACTGCTATATAGTTTCTTAATTTGCATAAATAACGTATAGATGTAAAGCTTGTTTCATCGCTATACTTCACAATCATGTAGTTCACCAGTTATATGTGTTACATGTTGACGAAATGTTCAACTATCATTAATGTACACACAAAATAATACTTCGATAAGTATATGAAAATTCGGCCAGGTTGTTCTTGCGAAATCTACAATTTGATCATTTCCAGGTTTCTTCAATGAGCACATAATACCACCACTTTACACATTATATTATAAGGGACAGACCAAATGCTATAATTCAAAAATGTTTTGCGAGAGAGAGAGAGAGAGAGAGAGAGAGAGGGAGAGAGAGAGATTTTCATGATTTTTATAAGTACATTAACAATGACTTATTTTACCTCTAACGGATTTGCAAACTGATCCATTTCTAACAATAACTTTTATGTCAAGTTGAGGAATTCTTTTTTTTTCGACATGTAGCCGATATTCCGTTCGAAATAAATGTGAACAACTTGTCGACTATTTGTTTGTTTTGTAATGAAAATGGTTTTAATCTGAGCCGTTCTCTATATATCTGTCACACTGAAAACTGGCGGATAGCGTAATAACAACACAATGACTTTTTCAGTCTCAAATGTAATTAATCTACAGGAAGTAGAACGTTAAAATGTCCAAATTCATAGAGATCTTATTTAACGGTCAGGGGTAATGACACACACCTCTCCTCTGCCCTTGAGTTGCTCAGAGGTATAAAAAACCCAAAATAACAACAACAACAACAACAACAAAAACAGGTACCATTTGGCACAGACATATAGACTGATACCAGAAATTGACAGGTAGGTGATTCAATTCCCCAGAGCACAGACTCAAAAAAATGCATTTTAAAAACATGCTGAAATTGTACCAAAAACATGTTCTGTGCTCTCCACTGGAAGAGATAGGGGCGTTGAATCCTGACCCCATGTGGCTGTAATTTTACAAGTTATACCTTACATTATACTAATATTTGCTATTTAGAATGATTATCAAGTTGATAAGATAAATGATAAAATGGACGAATGAGTTGTTAAAGGTATTTAATAGAGACTTTGCGATTTCATACGGGTGCACGCATATAATAGTAAATAGATAAGCGTTCGAGGTCTCAACATTTAGAACATTGTAAAGTTTTTCAGAAAATATTAACGCAAATGTACACGTTTAAACATGTAGATGTAGCTGTAGCCATTGATTCGATTAAAGTATACACGTATGAATGCACAATGTGTCTCCAATTATAACCATATTCGAGTAAGCTTCAAAATTGTCATATACACGTAGTGTAGCTACTGTACGCGGTAGTAAAGAGCGGTTTAAAATAAAACTAATATAATGTCGCTATTAATCTATTATGCGTATCAGGTCACACGTTTAGGAAAAACCCATTACGCGGATCCATTTTCAATTTAGTAACTTGCGTAATGCATTTTAGCTCTTTAATATTATCACTACTTGACGATGGACAGAGCAAACGAAGATGTAGGTTTATTCATCAGTGAAACTTTAAATACACTAGGTTTCGGTGTAGGAATGGTGGAGTTCAGAAAACAGACACACTATGGGGTAAAATCTTATTTTGATCACGCGCTTCGTGATTCAGGATTGGAAATTGTTACTGGTGAAAGTTTGAGTGACGTTTCATTTCTAAAGAAAAATGTTGTGTGTTTTAGTTGCAGTGATACAAGTTTTAGTTGCCAAGGAAATGTTATATCATTTGAATCTGAAACAAGGTGGGCACCGCCAGGATGTACAAGACTAGTACTGGTAAATAACCTATCAAGTCTTGCCAAGGACGAGGACATTCTGACCTCTATTTCCGGGATGGAGAAATACTTGGGGAGTACTTTATATTTCAACAAAATGAAATATAAGATTGGTAGAAGTATAACAGTTAGACAGATAGTAGGACCTTCTATGTGTACCGAAAAAACTAGCTTTAATTTTCCTCTACGTTACGCCGGCGGAGAAGTAGCTAGACAACTGCGAAGAAAATTATGGCCGGTAGATTGTCAAGCTCTTGAAGTATCTCACATGGAAGGATTAGTTTACCCAGATTTTTCCTCTGATAGTGAATATTCACACTTAGAATGGAGAATAAGCTACGCATCTGCGGAACAACTTCTGTTTCATAGTTTGAATATTACTCAAGTGAAATTGTATATTCTGTTACAGATGATTGCGAAATCAATATTGCAACCTATTTCAAGTGATATAAACCCTTATGTAATGAAGAATATTGTGTTCTGGTTGATACATATCTACCCAAGGGACATTTTCCAAGAGAGATATCTAATTATCTTACTTCTAACTGCGTTAGGCATGTTGTACAACTGTGTGAAAAGTGACTTTATTCCGTGTTATGTTATAGAAAACAGAAATCTTTTGTCAGGAGTTATGGATGTCCCAAGAAAACACGAGTTACTGGAAATGTTGTCTGTACTGCAGGAGGAGAAAGCCCGCATGCTTCTTCGGTGCGAGAAACTTAGATGTATAATGCTGATGAAATTCAAATCACCACATATAATTGATATCTACCAAAGGCAAAGGGACAGGCTGGAACTAATGTTGCTAATACTGAGCTTTATTCAAGCAAAATATGCAGCAAGTGCGCATACTTCGAAAGATTTCAAGGCATTGATCATAGCTGACGAATACTGGCTACGGGTAGCGACAGCTGTATATGACATAGTCTTTCCTGGTTGGGAAGAACAGTATAGTAGAGGCTTAAATGTGCCAGACATTGTAGTTAGTCGAATCCAAGAAATTCTCAGTTAGAACGGAACTACACCAACGGCACAATTTACATATACGATATAGCTGCATTCCTGCAACATTCCTAGATGGTAGTTCAGTTTGATTGCAAGTAGGGTTAAAGGAGAGGGGTGGTCTGTCTAGTTCTTAAGGTACCGGCTGATAAACCTCGATGTCGAGGGTTCCAACCGTACTGTGTGACGGCCACGTCTTCTCATAACACATAAGAACTGTGTTTTTTTGGGGGAAGCGGACTCGAGAGTGATTCAAATAAGCTTCAAGCTTCGATCACAGTCGAGTTAAAATAAACAAGTAAAAGCTGAACTAAACAAAACTGAATTATATAGGAATTATTGTGCGACGACTTCACCATTCTATGGTATTTTTGTAACTATATTATATTTAAGAACGTTTTAATCATTTTCATCAAGTAAAATGCATAAATGTTTTGAATCTTTCGATGATAGAAGGTAACATTAGTTAATAACATTTTTGTTTTTATCTGATAAGCTTTACAAGATAAATTCAATTTGGTTATCATGGGCCAACCTCATTTAAACTTAACGTTCCTCATCGCTTAACACTTAAATTCATGATATTGTAGAAGATTGTTTTTGTTCTTGTAATTTAGATAAAAGTTGGTCTAACAGGAGGCGAAGTCGTTTGAAATAAATACATGTGTACAATTAATTGAAACGTGTCTGTATATAATTATATATGATGGTACGTAACACGTGTGAAAAGTAATTTTTCCTCGTCATGTACTGCAGGATACTGCTTGTATTACTGCTTGTGAGCGAAGAAATGTAGACATGATTTCAAATGTCAATATGTCCAATGATATTGATTCTAGGAAGTGGCAATTCATTGTATCTTTTATCAATATTTGTGTAACTATGAATACGTTATGTAGATATAACAGTCTACTACCTTTATCTTATTGTATTTCAAGAGTGAATAGAGTGAATTGATTGTTTTAGAATACTAAAATCTGTCAACATTGACCATGAAAGAAATGTAATTTATCTCGATTTATTTTCTTCTTAAAATACAAATTATTTATACTGTCACTGATAATACCGCATGCCAAAGCTGTCTTGATAAAATTTTTGAAATATAATGTAAAAAACATTATTCCAGTAATTATTGCCAAAACGTACCCCTCACTGCCACTCCCCCCTAGCTATACTACAAGATAACAGTGGACAATTCAGGCCTTTAAACAATCAACTCCATCTGCTTAGTTTTTCAGTCAATCTCTTTTCAGAATAGTTCTAGAAACGTTGATAACTATCTTACAGTAGAAACAATGTAATGTCTAAAATACATAAAGCATCGTGCATGCTGCTACATTTTATACATTAAACACAATGTCTATGCCATATATATTTTACTGTAAGTTTGTATAACTACATACTTGTATTTCTCTTTTTTTCATGCAAATCATGCATAATTACCATCACAGTAAAAAACACAAAAAACAGTTGTTCGGTGGCGTGCCTTTAACTAAATCAAGCATCCTCGGCCGCTGATTTCGAATCACTGCGAATTTCTTTCTTTTCATCGATGTGGAGTCGAAACTCCGCTTGATGTATAGAACTCTTTATGTGACAAAAGATAATAGATAAGGGTAGATTTCTCGGAAGCACAGAGCACTAAAAACACAGCCTTGGAGCCAGGCATTTGCAAAGAAGGCCCACAACAAAAAGAAGCTGTAACGAAAAAATATTACAGACGGATTCCTTCAAAAATCCAACAAGTAGGTTTAAATTTTATGCAAAATATAGAGTGGGAGGAAGTCATCTAGATGGCTTATGGGAGGTTGGCGGTTCTACAAAGTGGCACCTGAGTGAGGTCTACCTCCACTATAAAAGTCTCAAAGAGTCGTCATAGACCTGAATTGCGTCTATTTGACGTTTAACCGTACAATTACAAAACAAATATTAATAAATCTTATCGAACAAAATACGCCAGTATCTGAAATCACCGTGATATGTTATAAATAATCCTTTTATACTATAAAAAAGTTTACTTCCTCTTTTTACAAGCGTATGATTATGTAATATCCTACCTTGACCTGTCTAAGTATGAAGGACTATCATAGATATCTATAGTTCATTTAAACCCAGCGTGTTGTACATAACATTTGTATACGACCGCCACATACATTGCTTTATGAATACAAAAACATATTTATTTTCTTTTATCTCCTGTTTTTCACATGCTATAACTGATATGATAATTGAATTTAAAGGGCCCCTCGAAACCCGAAGGATAACGTCGCTGACTGAATTATTTGCCACTCACCTATGTTGTTCGCTTGAAAGTCATCCAGCTGGCCTAATATACCAAAGTGCCTGTTCATGCCTGAAGTAATACATGGAGGAACACATGTGGTCTTCATTCACCATGAAAAGCTTTAAAGTCAATGTAAGACGTATAATTTTGTCGTTGTTATGTTAAATTAAACTATTGTTTCTTACTACATGTACCTCATTTTATAGCTCTGGATGTGAACTAACAGAATATAGGTTGAAAAAACATACAGTTCTGTATAATATCTTTTTTGAACATTTTTAGCATTGTTCAGTTGTAACCAGTATTCGACGTTATTTTCTATATCGTAAATGCGGTAACAACTAGAGATTTCTGAAACATATTTATCTGTGTTTTTGGCTGAGGAATAATAAAACCTTCTGCGGTATATCGTTCATCTTTAAAAGAACTGAAATTTTCGCAAGATTCTATCCGACTTTATACATTACAAGGCTAACTTTACATTGGTTTTATTCCATGATTGTAACTTTGATAACTTGCATGCATGTAAAAATAATGTAGAAATAATATAATGTCACAAGATCACCTTTATCTGACATGATTTAAACCCCACCTGAATTGTTATATAAAATCCGATAACACGAAGAAATATTTTTAAACTTGATTTAAGCCTTTCCACAATGCTTTTATACCTTGTGGAGTAATTTAACACTTAACAGTAATAAATTAATGCAGAATAAATGTGTATTATTGATACGATTGTGTATCTATAGTCAATTTGTATTTTCCTTAAAACGTTCACATACATTTCAACATTTTTTGTAACTAATGATACGCAAAGTCTCTCAATTTTCTAGACTATTTACATGATTTACTGGTCCTGTAGCCCGTATTATTTTTTTAACATACCAGTGGCATGACACGGGGATAATAATAATATTTCAAGATTCATCATCTAGAGCTTTTTTTATGACTAAGAATATTGCCGACTATGATAAATAAATCATAACATTTCGGAAAGTCTGAAATATATTTATAGTGATCATTTTGAATAAAAACATTCAAGATTAAAAATAACACCGGCATAATTATGGTGTATGTTTTATTTTTGGTATCAGAAATGCTGACAAAATCTATACAAACAAGATAGTTAAATCTCCTGACAGTTAAATTTTATTGTTTAGTGAATTGTTTCCCTTTAACTATTAACCAGTGGATTGCTTTATAGCAGTTTATCTCTTTTCACATTTGTTTAAAGTCATTGCCGTTAAAACTAATCAATACTCGCTTAGTTCTTTAAATGTTATCACATGAAACAGAAATATTTCAATGTAGATATGTAAAGAAGCCTTCAGTTGAAGATATTACACAACTGTTAACCCAGAAAACATGGAATACAAAGATACTTCAACACTATAATGGAATGAGCTTCGCCATTTAAACCATTTCTCCAACTCACCTAATAAATTAAAGACGGATGAATTTCTTGAAAATAAACCGTATCAAGGTTACGATGATATTTACGAGAACGGCACGGTCTGGCAAAACACACCTTTACAAACCACACCTTTACAAACCACACCATAACGCCACCGTATCTTTGGGAAGACATTCGATGCCTTAGACCTAATATACATTCCGTACGTTGCGTAATCAGTAGTTAGTATATTTCATGATATATTTTATGAATTAATTTAAATACATATGTATGTTAAAAATATATAAAACATAATGACACGGAAATATAGCTGTACATATGAATAGATGTAAGCTTCGGTATATACAAAATGTTGATATTTCTATTGATATAAAAGATGTTGTATCAATGTTAGACAATTTGATTATGATTTACGTGGACACAGTTTATATCTCTGGTCAATGTGTTTATACAAATTGCCACTTAAAAGTCTACTGTCAAAATATCTGAAAGAGTCGCCTTGTATAAAATGCAAGAAACTGAAAATAAAAACTTTTCTTTATGAAATGATCTTTAATTGTATAAATATAAGCCGTCACAAAACACAATATTAGGAACACATAACGCCTCTAAAGTCAAAATCAGTTTAAAGTATTTCTTATGAATTACGACCAGGATAACCGTTATCTTAATTTACAGTCATATTTTACGACGTACGGTGAAATACGGTGTCTCCGAGACAATGAAGAGGAAATGCTACGATGTTTTAAAGTTGGTGTGACATCAAGAGGTCACAACAAAATTCTCCATAATTATGTTCCAATAACCGGGATCAAAAGAAGCCTAAATATGTAATTAATGTGTAAATCAAGTGTAAGTTAGTGTATGAACAGAAACTCAGTCTGCTATTATTTTGCTGGGCTGCATTCAATTTCTTATAGATTTTAATTTCTACAAAAGGTTTTTTTTCCCCTGTGAAATCCTTGCTTGGGTTTTCGGAAATTTTGCTCATTTGCAAACCTCAACCAAATAATCAAAATCACGATAAAATATAGGTCATCCGCTTCGTTCTAAAATTTACTGCTTTTACTTCATTAAAAAAGCTCAAAAACGTGCAAGATTATATAAATATGTACTTAAAATATGGAATATTTTATAGTTACGGAATATTTTGTAGTGTTATGAAATTCAGCTTTTGTTTATTACAATTGCTAACATAGCATGAAAATTGCAACGTCCTTTCATTACGATATAAATACCCATTTCAAAAATAGGTTTAAAAAAAAAAAAAAAAAAAAAAAAAATAAAAAACACACACACACACACTGTTACATAGATACTTCTATTTTGTCCTAGATTCAGTACATAGCTTTTCATTGGCAATAGACGAAATATTGATAGGCCATCGATAGATTCTATAATTTTCAAAACATTCGTTTATCTAAAAAATCTTCCGAACCAACAAAAGTGTGGATTTTCCGGACTTTCCAATTTGATGAAAACTATTTTACACTACTCACGAAGTTTAGATATTTCAGATGATGTAACTTTCCGGTCCAGAGTAAAATATTTGCTAAAATTAACAAGTACAAATCATTTTTAAACGTCAGTGATGTGACATTTTTATCTATGTTCTAATGTTTTAGAGCGCCTCGAGATTCATAATCTGTTTTATCGTTTTTTCCTGTTTACTGTATTGTTTATTGCACAAACAGAATTCAGAAATGACATAAAATAATAATATCCAGAATAAGAATTAAACTGGTACTGCTTAACTGAAATAAAACTGCGTATCTTAGAAGCAGACCTCCCATCCCTCCCCTGCTTAACACCTAAGATCCTGGACATTTCTGAGTTGCTACCTAAGAGATCAGTACTAGTTCTTCCAATGCAAGACAGCTTCGCGCGTATTGGCGCGATACAGCTGGAACGTTAATGAACCATTTTCTGGGATATTTCTCTGGTCAAACAGCTCTGTATGATAAATTTGGTGCCCTGGGAGGCTGTTCTGTATGTAATTTAAAAACGCTTTTGTACGTTTTGTCACGAAAAGAGCGCTATATGAATCTGCTCTAACGTATAATATAATCATGCTAATGTCGTTATTCTGTCAAGACTGTCATGACAGTAAACGTTATGTTTAGATTCATAAGAGGATTATTTTGAAGGAAAAACTATTAAGGCGTATAAATATGACTTTAAATCGTATGCTTGAATGCGACAAGATAGGTTTAATTTATGCGACAAAACTATATGTAAAATTGTCATTGATTTAAGATTCATTTTTTTCAGTTGTCACTGGCTAAGTCTAATTACAAATATGAACAGGATCTAGACTGTGTTTAATGACAGGCTGTAAAGTGTCACTCCAATGATATTATAAATTGTTTATGGTTTTTGTAAATATGAAACACAGTCAGCTTTTCCTTGTTTCCTTAATTTGCAAGTTATCAATTATAATGAATGTTTCAAAATATTATCGACATACACACATTTCTGAGTGTTCGGAACATGTGGATTTTTAACTTTATATTCTACTCAGTTCCACATAAATGCATGCACACATACTTACCAAAACCTATTGCTACATGTACATCCGTCGTTTTCTTGCATAGTTCCTAAATTTGCTCTACATTCTATTTATTGATGTTTTCAAAGAGCAAACATAGTCCAATGCAGTTACAACTTCATATGTAAATATCTACATAAGATAAGATAAGATAAGATAAGATAAGATAAGAGGAGGTAAGATATGTTTATTATAGTCTCACTCTGCATGAATACAAATATATATACACATAAAAATATTAAAGCAAACCTTTCAAGTGAGAGACTTAGGAGAACATGCATCTATTACAGAATTAAACTTTAAAATAGTTTTAAATTTAATATTCTATCATTAAAACTTTAAAATGATTTTATACAATTCACAGTAAAATCTCAATCTACCAAAAAGAACAGTATATAGATATTACACAATATATACACACACATGCCTTTAGCCCTTGGAAAACAGACAGACTGTATCAGCTCCCCCCCCCCCCCCCCCCCCCCCCCCCAAAAAAAAAACAAACAACAAAAACAAACAAACTGAAGACTGGTGCTAAACCTAAATGCCTAAGTAGACCTAAAACAAACTAAAATATATTCTTTGAAATGATCTAGGATTTTATCACAAAAATATAGGTTATCATCAACCTCTAATTATACCATGCTTAAATTCTTAATATACAGATACCAGTCTAGTGATGTTCCGATTGTCGCCGATAATCGATTGTCGATCAATTAATGAGCCAAAGTCACCGACATCGCATATGAACTTGCATAATCGATTATTTGACGCTTAGGCGAGTTTAAAGCCAGTTCGGGAGTTACGCTTCTTTTTGGTGGTATTTCCTCTTTAGGTTCATTTCTTTTCCACTCTTCAAAACGGAGGCAAATGCTGCGTACGATTAAAATAATAATGTAATCAAAGCTATATTCCCCTGTCCAGGGAAGACTATATCACCAGTGTGGAAGTAGTTTGGATTCTACAAGATATGTGAAGGTGTAGCAGTGATAGACATTTAACAAAATGGAGAGTGTTGTTTGCCGATTATGCCGTAAAGATCGCAAATAATGGTACTCAATCCACTTTCGTAGTGTGGGTTGATTTACTTCATAATTTCAATCAGCTTTGTGCTTCTAGATTTTTGTATATACAGCTGTAGATGTGTTATTTTATAAACAAGAATTGGTTATAGATAGAAATTTAGAAATAAAAAGTTTGAGGGCATTAAAGTTTGACCCAATATTAAATTGTAAAAAAAGGTACAAAAATAGCATTTTTATTGAGGGATTTTAGGTCTATCAGCACGGTAAGTTTCTCAGGGACTCCTGATAGTCCCACAGACATTTGGGTGCAAATCATATAGATATGCCACATTATACCTCAGTTAAAAGATACTTTTTAATTAGTTACATTGATATCTGCATACAAGGGCTAAAACTTCAGAAACAAATTACATCACTCCTGCTAAGTTGCTAATACATTTAGGCAAGTGCGCTTATGATTAGTAAGTTTCAGTAGGTTCAGAATTAAAGTCCGCTTACTTTCCGATTAATCGCTCTGAAGGCCTTCCGATTAATCGATTATCCTTATGCTATCCGATTATCATCACTAGAAACCACTAGACAAAGTGGAATTAGTGTCAAAATTATTAAAGTAACCCGGACATCCAGGAGAATGGAGTAAAATGAAGTATGTAGTGACACAGGGTGTACTGGAATGAGTTACTGAGTGAAACATCGAGCGAGTGTAGTGGATTGCACTGAAATGTTTGATGAAGCAGTGTACTGGGTTGAAGTGAGATATTGAGCGAAAATTGAATAAGAGCACAAATAAAAAGGCAAATAATTTCTATGAATATTGAACATAAAATGTGATACAGTATAGATTGTTTCCAATGACCAAATGTATCATTACTTTCAATTTAACCATACCGTACTATTTGGGGCCTCTGTGGCCGAGTGGTTAAGGTCGCTGCCTTCATATAACTTGCCCCTCATCGATGTGGTTTCGACCCTCACTCGGGGGGTTGATTTATTCAGGTGAAGAAGCCATCCAGTTGGCTTACGGAAGGTCGGTGGTTCTACCTAGCGGCTCGCTTGTGATGAAATAATATACGGAGGGGCACCTGGGGTCTTCCTCCACTATCAAAGCTGGAAAGTCGCCATATGACCTATAATTGTGTCGGTGAGACGTTAAACCCAACATAAAAAATACCGTAGTATTTTCCTTCTGTTTAGGACATTTAAAGACGTTTTGGCACATAAAAATACAATGTCTGTGTTTGAGAGTAAATACCCAAATTTATCAGTATCAGTACGGTATACAAACTTTGATTCAAGTTTGAAGCTATTTGTACCAGTTCTGCTCAATTAGAACTATACAACGGACAATGTAATAGAACATGTATTTCATCCTCAACAGAATTTCTGAGCCCGCCCGCTTAGTTCAGTAAGGAGAGCGTTGGTCTACGGATCGCGGGGTCGCGAGTTCGATCCCCGGGCGGGGCGTATGTTTTCCGTGACGATTTGATAAAAGACATTTTGTCTGAAATCGTTCGTCCTCCACCTCTGATAATTCATGTGGGGAAGTTGGCAGTTACTTGCGGAGAACAGGTTTGTACTGGTACAGAATCCAGGAACACTGGTTAGGTTAACTGCCCGCCGTACTGCTGAAAAACGGCGTTAAACCCAAAACAAAGAAACAAATCAACAGAATTTCTACAGTTTTAACAGGTTCGTTCCACCTTCGGTGTACCATTATATCGTACTAGTTCAATACCAACTGGGGCTGTGCCACTTCTGAACTTGACCAGTGCACCCCTGTATGATCTATTAAAGACTGTTGTACAACATTGCTCTGTATATTTTTTTAAAAGGTTTTACATAGTCTAAGCTTGCTTCTTCCTATTCCATTCCGTGCAGTATCACGGTTAACATCTCTACTCCAATCTTGTATAAAATCATCAAGAATTCTAGGTAGCATGTTACTAAATACATCAACTTTATGAAATACTGTTTCAATATTACAAAATATATCACAGCCATAATGTTTACACTTTTGATCGACTTTGTAATACCATTTCTTACATCTATTATTTGACATTTTGTCTGACCAAACAAATATTTTCTTATTTAATCTTGACAGACTCATTCTATTAAGTCTACACCAATTTGCAAACACAGATTTCCAACAATTATAAAAAAAAAAATTGGCGTCCAACAGCAGCATTTGGAGTGTATATATCTAGACAGACTATATCACAAACTTATTTCCAATTTTAACTTATTCTCAATCCATATTTGAAATTTTAATAAATAAAATCTGTTATGTCGGAAACAACAACGCATATCTGCCACATATCGATACGGAATATTTCTGCACACAAACAATGCGAGTTCGATATTCAAGCATCGATTACCAAAATGTGCCACGAAGAACCTTTTCTTATACTATTCAAGCCTGCCAAGTGTGTACATTAAACTAGTAAAATATGTTTCTTGATTTATATGTATTTGTTATGATGTAAGTAAACACAAGAATAAAATAAGGTTGATAATTCTTTATTACATGTAGATAACCAGTATGTGAGAAAACCAGCGGCGAAATTCCAAAATCTAAATGTTTTAGCATTAAGTGATAAGAATTTTATTTGATGTGGATAATAAATAAAAATCATTCAAATTTCAGCAATAATATACTTTGCTGCACGGAGTTTCTATTAGACCTTATATTCAGACGTAGACATATTATAATCCGAAATTCCGCCTTTGATTCAAATTGTGGCTGGAGCTTGGAATCTAAACCGCATTGATCCAACAATTACATGCCTGGCTAAATGTCGATTCATCTTAAACCCCAGCTCCCATCCAACCACACTTAAGCCTAATAAGAATAGTGGATGGTACATACTGAGGATGGTCGTGTTAATGGTTCGTACAAAACAACAAAATAAAACAACTATATCACAGTCAACATAATTACATATACATAAACTTCAAAACATGCACATGGAAAATAATTAAAAGCGATCTAATTTGGTATGACTAAGTTTTACAGTTATTTAAAAGGAAATCCCTCGAGATTTACATGACATATGTATCACAAAAGTTTCAAAACGGTGTCTACAATGTATCAAAAAACATAAATCAACGAAAACCTGTGTTTTATAGCTTTCATAGATTTACATTGGTAATGTGATAAAGACCATGTCAAACAACAAACTCGACCTCAGTATTTCCGCGATTATGTTTATTGAAAATATTATGTACTGACAAACTGTTAGGTTTTCGAAAGGAAACATTTCAGATCTTTTTTTTTCATAAAAAAACCGTTTCTGTAAGGATATGATGTGAGGCAATTTGTAATTTCATGTAATAGAAAATTATCATGCTCATTATACAGTTCAATCCTGAACTCAATTATTTACTTATAAAGTCTCCCCGGCTTTAAAGGTGAGAATTTTGAATGTTTTTGACAACTTTGGTGCTTCTACTACTATTATGTTACCAGAATTATGCTGGTAATACTTTTGAAGCAAAACTGCAAGCAGCACGTTCAGTTAGAAACAGTTACATCAAACTAAGAAGAAAACTTGTTAAATTCTGATATAATTGCTAAATACTCACATATTAAACTACATATCTAAATGCGATTAAAAAAGTCCTATATTGTTCAAAATTTTGTGAAAAGATAAACCAGTATTAAGCATCGGGCTATTTTCAAGCGGGACAGTTTAATTCAATAAAAATTAAGCGAGAAAGTTATTTAAAAAAAATATGAGCAAAATTCTACAGTTTTGTGTCATGTTTTTACTGAACACCTAAGAGTGCTTTAAACAGCCGTTGTATATAAATTTTATACGTGTTTTCATGAATAAATACTGAAGTACCTGAAAAGTTCATATATTAAGAAGATTTTTCCTTGATATTAATCTACAGGCATGTCCTTTAGAGGTAAGTGACTTTAAAAGAAAGATTCAGAGTCTGGACATAGATGAACTCACAGATGATAAAGCTCGTTCAAATATACTAGCATCAATATTTCCCTGTTTGTTTATGAGACCTGACACTTTTGCTTCTATCTTTGACTTCATGTCATTTGTCTGTGCAGTGTTAGCCGCACGAGACGGAAAAGATGGGTTTGGCGCTACACCTCCAGGTCTAGGCCAGATTGGTCCCCATATCCACCCGCAGGATTCAACTTTGACCTCATATCTTTTAGAGCAAGGGTTTCCACAGTGACTCGGGGCGGAATTACTGCAAAGACGATATCGTATTCTCCAGTTTCCAAAACAAGGTGTAGTTGTCCAGCTTGACCAAACACCACCAGTAGTCTGACAATCTACATGAGCTCCCCATTTAGAGAAGTCGATGTCCTTTAGATTTCGGCAATTCACAAGTGGATTTCTACAAAACCGTAAGAAAACACTTTTTTATTGGCACGTACAGTTCCGATTAGGTAATGTCAGAAACGACTAGTTTGCTCTCGATACGCCTGAAAACGTCTAACTCCCCTCAGTATTCAGGCAATATATTGCATTTTTCTAATAGAAGACTTAGAATCTTCTAATACGCTTAGAAAAATCATTTGGATTTATAAAGTAATGAATCTCTTATTGTAACTGTACTAGTGTAACAATTATAGGGAGACGGTAAACAACAGTTAATTATGTTAGCAATCTAGTGCGAAGACGCAAAATTGATTGTCAAGCGTAGGATTATGACTAACGATAATGACAATCTACTTTGCATACTAAATAAAAACTGTACCTGTCAGCATATTTGTCACTGAATAAACACTTAATATGATCAATGAGGATTTCTTTATAAAGTTTAAAAAGACAATGATATAATATCTTGTTTACTGACATTCATAATTATGGCAAATAATTGACTGTACTAAAAATACATTTCGCCGTAATGATAGATCGAAAGAGCGAATGTTGGACTGTTTCGTACATTTTTCTAATCATTACATTTATAAAAATGTAAGTTTTGTTAAGCTAGCAAGAAATAATGGGTTTCATTGAATTACCAATGGTCCTGAAACTTATTAGTACAACTCTATATTTACTAAGCTAGCCATGCTTTCATTTCAGAATATTAACTTGAAACACGCAGAAAAGTAGGATGTTAAACGGTAAAAGGGTATTATGTACAGCACTGCATAACAACATGAAATAGCATAGTAAAGCCTAGTTTGTGGGTCCTAATCTCACAATGGCGCGTCATCCCTCGAGATACACATACTGTTTTATGTACGACAAAATATTCAAAATAGAGGCTTGCTTCCCTCATGAATCAATATCATCTGAGGCAGATAATGAAACAATAATACGACAGGAGTGAAAGTAAAACTACGATACGATTTTAATCTTATCCTCTTTCATTACACACCTCCCTACTACATATTAGCTCAATATTGCTACCCATGGTAAACAAAAGCAATCAAAGGAAACAAACTATTGACAAGAGCCATAACTCATAAGCTTTAAAACTCGTCAGACCTGAGCCAAAGTACATTTCCAACACCAACAGTTATAAGCTCAATAGTGCATACATATCATTAAGAACTTAAAACGAAAATTTTATTAAGTGCTTTAAATCATCCTACCCTTATTACATATATGCACACAAAAATGAACTGATGTGATCATACATGGCGGAAAATGGACAGTAAAAACGATGAATATTTAATGATTACCACCTTACCCTGGTATGATATCTTTGAATGCATTTCGCTGTATATGTGGTATACCCGTGTTCCTGCATATCACTTTAGACATTGAAATACGTCGAATCTCTTTCAATTGGTCTGAAGTTAAAGAAAACTTACTATCTTACGAAATAATTATGTACAAGTATCAGTTTGTAATTCAACTACAATTTGTAAGAATTTATGCAATGATAAAGAGTATTTTATTGCTAAAATTGTCTGGATTGGTACAGAAGTTTTCAAATATATTTGAAATTGGAAATATAAATATCTTCCACAAGGAAACATTCAACATATAAAGTTATTTTTAATTCAATAATATTAAAAGGGGTAAAATGTTCTCCATCAAACGAAAGTTGATCCGCAGTTTTAACTAAGCAAATACCCAGTATTCAGGATACTTAAAACCTTTTTGATTTAGAATAATTGAGCCACGCCATGAGAAAATCAACATAGTGGGTTTGCGACCAGCATGAATCCAGACCAGCCTGCGCATCCGCGCAGTCTGGTCAGGATCTATGCTGTTCGCTAACGGTTTCTCTAATTGTAATAGGCTTTGAAAGCGAACAGCATGTATCCTGACCAGACTGCGCGGATGCGCAGGCTGGTCTGGATCCTTGCTGGTCGCATACCCACTATGTTGGTTTTCCCATGACACGGCTCAATTATGTTTTAAAGGATATATCTAAGATCTACCCGATAAGCATTTAACTAGATATATGAACAAAGTACTTGAAATAGAATTACAGAATGAAATATATCATTAAGTGTTTGGCTTTCATTTATAGGCGTTTAAAATGTCGGAATTTATGCAGTATTCATACTGAGTTTCTCTATAGAAAACCTATCTACCAATATTGCAATACACACATCTGTTTTAGATATTAAGGATTCAAATTATAATACCTGATGTAAATTTTCCAATTTCATTATTTTCATAATAGAACCTATCTCCTTTTTTCAAAGAGCGGAATTGTTCACCAATTATACAAGCAAAAGTAGGTCCTACTTTTCCTCCAGAGACTGGGGTCTCTGACACACCTGCCGTAAATAGGTCCATATCATCAGGGGAACTGAAAAATTAAAACAAAATATAGAAAATATAACAAAATTCTTATATTATAATGATGTACCTATACATTTCTTTATGGATTCTATAAGGATTTTCTTCCATTATAGAAATATTACTGAACTGCCAAGCATGGACTCGTCGTGCGAATTCAGTAGGATGTTGCAATACAATTTAAAACATAACAACATAACAACCACACATGAGAAGTCCTATTTGAATACATCATTGTTTCAACCATTGGCATTTAAGTGTGTACCATTTGTACACTCAAATATATACAAGGACAGACGCACGTGTAGTATTTTAATCTCTTCAAATAGCCTGTGGTATATGATACGATATTTTTCTAATTTTGATGTTTACTCGTAAAAGGATAAAAGAACGAACGTAAGCTTGGCTGTGGTACCTATATAATCGCTGTAATGCCTGTTTGATATAATTGTCATGTGAATATTGTCCAGAGAGTCCACAGTAGCGTCTCCACTTCTGATAATTTGGTAGACCATGGTCTCGGCCTCGTTGTATATTGGTTGCTGCTAAATCTCCTCCTTGACCAGGCTGCCTCTCAAACAAGTGTCTGAAATGATGAATGGCAGCTTTTAAATTTACCATACCGGGTAAACCAGTAACTTGCAAACTAACGATTTTGACAGTCAGATTCCGATTTTACGTGCGTTATGGCCGTTACGATATCACCTATATACGTAAGAATAAACAATGCCGTAGAAACCCCGTGTAGGTAAGTATCGCCTTTCTGTGATTTTCTTTCTGTGAAGTTTATACGTAAACATTGATGAGACTAAATTGGCCGACCTATCTTTTAAACGAATAAAAAAAATCTCTGTAATTGTTTCTTCTCTCGAACTTTTGAACGAATTAGACTTAAAAACAGAGACTCCGTTCCTCATATCTAAAAAGGCATATCCTATACATTTATGTCAACACGCTAAAAACCAAAACTTATTCAATCCTGATCGATACTCTGGGAGGTGTTAAAACTTGTTGCCCAACCCTCTTGTATATTGTTGAATTCTTGTTGCAATTTGAATGTATGTGAATTTATGTATACAATTATACAAAATAAAATACGGCCCAACCCAATCACAAAATGAAAAAAGTTGTATAGTGCCATACAGGAGGCCAATTATACCATTTCTCTATCTTTTAGTTCGCAAATCGCATCAAGGTCCTGTTAATCATTCATATTTGTGCATGATACATTACTTTGGCCTTCAAGTATTTTATACCCGTGTTCATATATCGCAAAAAAGCAGACCTTGTAACTTGTGCGGTGATATATCTGTCAACTTTTTCAGATGATGATCTCGTTAAACCTCGAGCAAGTTCATCCACACCTCTCGTGTATACAAGATCTGGTTTCAGGAAAGTGTCCTACAAGGAAATATTTACATGTAAAATAATATTCTAAGCTGAACACTTAATCCATAGAAACTTTAATTCAGTCTATCTCGATATTATACAGCACTATATTAAATAATTCAGATTACTTTCTAGTTAGGAGACAAAAGATGTGATTAAATATATATTTAATGGAATATTGATTATCTTGATATTGGAAGCGTTATCTGTAACATTAAGATTGGTATCAAGTTATAATTCGTTTAGAACTGAACTGAGACGAAAAATTTATTCCTCATTTTGCCTTATTAATTATCGGGTTCGCTAGGTGGAAATCAATGGAATGAGGATTCGTCGTTAGATTATACCTTTAATAAATTATTAGTTGTTTGGATGAAGCCATTATGTGTAGGCAAATGGTCGGATATCATACTATGACCAAATCGGAACACCGCAGCCGAGAAACCATTTCTTATCATAGGTTTTTCCTTTTCACTGTAACCTAAATAGCAATAAAGGTGTAGGTTAGCATAACAAATGTTGTCAGACTATCCAAATTTCGTTTCTGTTTGTGTTTAAAATATACAGATAATAACAACATCGTTGCATAAATGAAATGGTAAGAGAATTACACACATTACGGGCTTAAATAGATGTCGATAACTCTTGCAAGAAATATGATTTCAGCGTGCATATACGTCAATCTCAAACAAAGTCTTTAACACACGTGTTAAATACATATAGAAAAATTCATCATCTTAAATAATAATTGAAACTAAAAGTTAAAAAATAACTGTTTATACAAATGAAAAAGAACTGATAAAAATAATAAAAAATCATTGTGCAAACAGATTCTTTTTCATATAAAGTATATCAGAGTTCTTATATGATTTAAGATCTGATATGACTTAAGATAATATAATTTGGCTGTAATCAAGCAGATTTTTTATTAAAATCATTAACCTCACACTGATATTATTAGAAATGAAAGACAAATAGTTTCTCCAACATTACAGGAGCATAAACATAAAATATATTTTTATATACCTACATTTTTTTCTGTCTGAAATAAACCCTGTAATTCACTAAGGAATGTTAAACCCTGTATTCAACTCCTTTTGGACATGGAGAAATATTCAAATGTTGGAATAAGAGGACATTGATCTGCAATTATGCATTAAGGTTGTCGTGGATTTTGCCAGATCGGATCACATTCTGCACAAGCACATCTTGGGTTCCATGCCCGGCAACATCCACTTGAATTTAATACAACATTATAAATCAAGGTACTGACATTACAAGAGTATCAGTGTGAGATATTCAAGAGGTATGTATGCAGCATGACTGTATCATCATGTATTCAGACTTTTGAATCAACATTAGTACATGTATAGTGAAAGTAACTATAAACCGTATAAGAGAAATGTTGTTACCCGTACCGTCAAAGAGAAATATTTTCCCCTTAAAAATACGAGGGATTATGGTAGATCTCAACACCATAACTTTGTATCCCCACTTAACAGGATAATACATTCTCATGATCATGACTCAAGGTAAACCTGATGTTAACCAGCAACATTAAAAACAATGCATGATAACACTGTGACATTTGTCCATCATAAACGGGTTGTAAATACATCCAATAGGCCATTTGACCTTTTCATTGGTGTCAACATGCTTTGTTCCAATAATTCAAGAGGAACAAAAATTTAACAAAGAAAGGACTGTATTTTCAAACATAGTTGCGTATCACCTTAAGTACAAGGGTACGTACAATGACCTTGTTATATAAAGTGTAACAATATTCAACCGATCACTCTTTATTTGTCTTCTCTTCGTATATAAAACTGTCAAATAACTCTTCGTATATAAAACTGTCAAGTACACTGACAATATATTGGAAATGCTACAAGGAAAAATTCCGAACGACCACTTTAAGTGTGATCGAAAGCATATGCTCACTCATAGTAAATGTTTACATGTGTTCTATCTGACTATGATAATAAAACGGAAGTAGGTGTCAAATGTTGCGACAGAAGCTTAAATGTACAAATGGGCGATCCAGGTAGGATATGAACAAATCGAATTAAAAACAACGGTTAACGTTATTGGCTTCCCACATATTTTATTAATATTCGGCACATACATGCGTAGCTTACCATAATAAAAGCCATTAGCTTGAGGTTTCAAACCATATTTCACCATGACATCATCGCCCAGTATCTCTGGTAGATATTCCTTATATGTAATATGCTGTATCATAGCGACCACTATCCTCCTAGCTTCCTGGAACAGCCTTTCATCGTCCGCTTGCCATGATGGTTGTACCTGGGCCAGGCGCTTAGCTATTCGATTATGCTCCCTCATCCAGATAGTGTGCAAGGAAGCAAGGGCTGGCTGCTGATTAACTCGCGGGTCACCTAGAATGCGGCAGAAAACAAAAACGATCTGTTTTGAAATTAACTTTTATATCATGTTTGATTTGGGTGCTCGAGAACTGTGCTACTGTACATTTGAAAACATTAATCTTAGCATCAGCAAAATTAAAGATAACTGATTGCAGCTATTTCAATACATCTGTCACACAGATTGCCCTGTCTAGCTTTTCGTCTTCTTTTGAAGTTTCGTATATTCTTTTCAGATTAATACTATAATAGGGTCAACTTAGACTTATATGTTTTTACTTTTAGAAGTATTTTGTAATCTCTTTGAAAGAAAATTAATTACAGCCATTAAAATCAGATCAGTCTTGCTTACTTTTATACTGTCTAAATACTTGAAAAGCGTGAAATCATCGTCTATAAACTGTCACAAAGTTATCTGTCTTCATATATAATCATTAACGCAATTTAATATACAATATAAGACAAAATAATAAAATATAAAATAGAGCGACTTCAAACTCATCTGTCACGTTTTAAGTGCTATAATATAAGGCTAAATGAACGACCATTAAATATTTACTTTAATACTACTGTAATTTCAGCGTTATATATATATAAGTCGTTTTCAATTTCCAATTATTATCGAAAATTTGTAAATAGACTCTTACATTTACAGGCTGAACTACTACAGGCTGAACTACTGAAGAAGGAATATACTTATTCAATTAGAAAACAAAACCACATATTTAACCTATATACATTTATGTATATATTAGTGTATTAAAATAAGGTGCCAAAATGTTACATATGCAGTGAAATGAATAATGAACTATTTACATTCTCAGGCTGCAAGTACACATGTTTGTTTTGTGTTTAAAGCCGTTTTTTCAACAATATTCTAGTAATGTACCGACGGGCGATTAACCTAACCAGTGTTCCTGGATTCTGTTCTAGTAGAAACCTGTTTTCTTCAAATAACTGCCAACTTCCCCACATGTATGAATCAGAGGAGAAAAACGAATGATTTCAGACATAATGTCTTTTATCAGATCGTCACGGATGATAGAACTCATGATATGCACTAGTAGGAACTATTCAGGAGTCCAGTGGTTCCGCCTGTATTACGACTACCCACCTCATAGGACGACACCAGTTTACAAGGAAATAACGTTGATAGTGACATAAGCTGCAGTCAAACAAACTTATACAAGTCATTAAAAAAAATCTAAAAAAAATCAATGTAGCATTCTAACCTGCACGGAAGCACGGCCTGGTTGCTACTGTAATGATACAACCAGCATTTTGGCCACTATTCGAAGGCAAAAGATCATTGCTGGTTTTCAGTAATCCTGAAAAATGTCAAAAATGCCAATCTTCATTCAACAGCATTGCAAACTATGATTTATTACAAATAGAATACAAAGTATCAGATTGCTTGAGTAGAGGGTTTCCGATTTATTTACAGTAGGAATTGTGATTATATCAGGATTGAGAACGACGTAAGAGAGGCTTTAGATTTTCAGTGGTTCAGATTGGTTCATTAATAGGATATGTTCAGATTTTTAAAATCAACCTGTCTGTATAAATGTCTGCATACAAAATACCAATCGCAAACCATGGTCAATTGTCAAGAAAAGTTAACCTTTCAGTTTAATGGTACGGCTACTTTCGCTGCACTTTCAAATTTACCCACATGTACTCAATGCCATATGCAGTTGTTCCATCGGATGACTGACCTTGTTTTTAAAAAGTCAGTACTAAGTACTCGAAAATAATACAGTTCCCTCCGCCATACCACACCTGCCAAACTAAAAGGCACGAACATACCTAAATACCGTAAATCAGTCTTTTTTTGCGACTGACTCTCAGAACATAAGCGACAATTTACGGTAAATACTGCATTAATGCTTTTTTTACACTGTAACTTTTTAGGCAAATAATCAGCTTTTTATATGGCTATTCCCTATCTTCATGAAAAGTGAGTTTTACGTATTTGTTAGTAGGTACTGGATATATAAGGAAAGTATTGCAAAGCAAAAAACAATATCAATAGCTGATTCAATTAATACTGTTTCACAGAAATCATATCTTTACTAAGTAACAATTGTCCAAACTAAATATTTTCCTCTGAACAAATTATCTGATTACCTCACACCTTCTAATACAAGTCATTTTCCTTTTCCTGTTTGACCTTATTCATAGTTCTTAATTGTTCAAATACATTGTAAGTACCTCCTGTAAATGTGCGCAAGCTGTCTGATGTTGCCTTGTCTGACCCGTATATATGCGAAGCATCTATAAAATGAGTATTTTGATTCAGCTGCTCGCGAATACCTGGGAATAAAAAATCAACATAAATGTAATCACAACACGTTACAGATGATAAATGTACTGTTAGAATTTACGTAACACTCATTTGTATCAATCTCATTACATTAACATACTCAGACTAACAATGATAAATCAGGCTTGAATATATATATTTGCTGATTAGTATTCATTATTCACACGTTAGCACTTCAGACAGAATATTCAGTCATTCTGAACCTGCGCAGTTTTTCATGATATTTAATAGTTGATTTCTTTTCTAAATCACAAGATGAGGGCATCATCATTTTCTGAAAGCAATCGGTACTATCAGAGTGCGCTCTTTATACAATCGCATTGTGCTTTAGGGTAATGCTTACTTTCTTGGGTAAGAATACATACTAGGTGGTGATATTTATAAAAAAGGATCTAAATTGTTGTTTATGCTCAGAAAGGAAATTTCTTTTCTGGCTTGTTAGAATGCGAGAAAAGGCAACTGTTGATTCTCGCCATTACATATTTTCTGCCCGAAAAACTGATGAGTGAGCCCAGTGGTATAACTAATTATTTGCTTAATGATGAGTTTAAACGGTAAACCATATGGGAACAATTGTTCGAAACTTTAACCTGCTGTTAAAACTACCGGTCACAAAATTAGTCTTGGTGGGAAACACTAGTATGTTTTGGTTTTACTGTAAAAACATTTTAGTGTTTATGATCTTGAACTCATACATTTAGTCTGCTAAAATGTCGAAATATAACACGTCTGTTGAAGTTTCGAACAACTGGTCCGCAAGGTAAGGTATTGATTGGTTCCCATCATTTTAAACTTATTGGCCAAAGCAGGTGAATGAGTGAGCCCAATGGTATTATTCATTCTTTGAAAGAAAACTTCGATTAATGATGAGGTCACATTTGTCAGATTGCTACGAATTGACGGGTTGTCCTTTGATTCAGCAACTTTTAATGTTTCCATGATGGATTTATACAAAATGTTGAAAGTAAAAAAAAAAACCTTTCGAATTTCACAATAATAAATCTAGCTCAACGTGTTTGAAAATGGCGAATTGTTACGAAATCTGTGTTACTTTATCGACGTTTGAAAGCTTTGATCTGAAAATGACGTACATCCTTGATTTACTTAAGCAATAATGTATAACAAAAAGAGATTTGTCGATGAATAAAATCATTGTTTGGAGATCAAACAATGAAGGAATTATATAAATATGACGAGGACGCAACCCTAGTGACATAATTTATACGCATAATTTATAAACATTGATTAATTTAAGAGGAAATCACTTTTCGAGATATATTATTTCGGTTCGAACAAGTTATCAAGGATTATTATTAATATCTTGAACAATATTCATCGAATGTTTGTTTGTTTGGCGTGTTTTTCTTTTCCAGCGCCCCGCTATGACGTAAACGTTGTGACGTACAAACAGTGCATGTTTTGGTTTTAATTTTCTTTATTTAATATATAAATAAATCGGATCGTGTTAGAATAGATGTTATAAATAACCTCAACCGAGGGTGACTGTTCTTACTAACAATATAAATTTTACTTTTTAAGCATTGCATTCGTCAGTAACTACAGGTTTTAGAACATGATTGTTGTATCAGGAAAGAATATTTGGAAATATACCAGCTTTATTTGGACACCCAACCAACCAAAACATGCGGATCATATGCAAGTATATTTAGTGATAAACTAGGCAGCACACACACACACACACACACGCACACGTACACGTACACACACACACACACACACACGCACACGCACACGCACACGCACACACACACACACACACACACACAATTTGTGTGATATTACCCCGGCCATAGATATTTTGGCAGTTTGGAGTGGAATGATTATAAGCAAAATGTTTTCTGAAAGTAACTGGTATATTCCATGTTGCATTTTAGTTAAGTTTTGTCAGAATCAGATAAAAACGAAACAAGAACATAATAAGCTACAATATTGTATAATCATTACATAGAAGATTACGACTTACCTAAAGTACATTCAAGATTCGGTGTTGGTAACGCCCGGACAAGGTTCAAACACGTACGATTTGTAAAAAATGGATCACCTGGGGGAATTGTAATTGGAAAGCAGCCTTTCCTAGAAAAATAAATAAATTATTCATTAAAGCAAGAAGAAATCGAGAAAAGATGTAATTAAAACCGATGCTAATGCCTTTGTGCATATATAGATGTGCACACATGTTAAATGGCAGAAAGGTTTAAAAGGTGTTTTTTTAATACAAAAATGGGTATAGCAGGGCAACCTTTTAAATCCGTCTACAACTGTACATTATATCTATATTCATCAGTTTATTTTTCACAAAAGAAATTTCCTTGACATGATATGCATGTTGCAAATATGTAAATAAAGAAATTTTAAATTTTCTAACAAGTATTCAGTTATACAAACGTATTACATTTATATGACAGTTAAATGATTTACAGTAAGTTATGGCTGATTATTTTAAGTGATAAGGTAACACTCATGTATCTGTCATGTCATAGTTAAAGAGTCGGGGAACATCCCCTACAAGTCTTAAAAACTTACATGCACGGCGTTTGGTACACAGAATACAATTTATATGCAAATCAATTGTGGGATTAAGTCGAATCATTACATAATCAAACATAAAAATGGAAAACATTGAAATATCAATACACATAAGAGTTGTATGAATTCGTTTCGGTCAGGCTGCGTGCGTTTGTAACATGTGTATTCCTCCTGAATGTTTGTCGTTGGTGTTTTGATCTCAGTCCAATAAATTTGAGTCTGGGTTGATAATGCTTCCATGAAACAAACATGTGACCAGATATTGCATCTATGCAGTATTTATATCAAGACATTCATACAGTAACTATGCAAAGCAATTTTTGATATAGTACTATTATATAATTATACTTTGCGTTTATTCTTTTTGCTTTACCTGTTCGGTCTTTCACAGCAGTTTAAGTTTGACCCTCTGTATCCTGAAATTAATGCAGACAATTCAAATGTAAATAGTTACAATATAGAAATTTGATATCTTGTTTCGAATTCCCGTTTCCATTCTTTCCCACACGAAATGCTATGTTTGAAAGGCTAATTCTCAATACAAACTGTACAAGACTATAAAAGGATATTTCTTTTCAATCGAAACAATTAAATAGTTTAATGGTCTTTCAGAAATAAAGGCCAGTTTTTCGCCAACTTCAAACATGATTAAAAAGTAAAGGCGGCTATTTGAAAAGAGCAAAAGTCTTTTTCTTAGACCCATGTTGCGCACTAGCATGCCAAAAGCCTTATTTAAATATTAAAAGCTATTCTCATTTAAATTTTCTGACGTGTGTGCTATATAAAAGATAGATGTTTGCATACGTAATATGGTAATGTATTAACCTTTTGATAGAGCATTGAACTGGATGTCATGACTGATGAATTGCCCATATTCCATTGCAAGGTGCGTTAGATCTTTGTACTTGTTAGATAGCTGCAAATGAAATTCTCGACTAATTTTTCTGGCATTTGGTAACCATCCCCCAGAAACGCTCCTTTTCCGAGGATCCGAAATCCCTAGAGGGGAAAACATAAACATGGAACATAAGGATCTGCTAAGCATTTCTAAAGTAAACTATTTTTGAACTGCAAACTTCTTATATGTTTAATACGATATTTTCGTTTTTTTCTGCTATATAGTTATTTTAACAAATAGGTTTATTTAAATTATTTTATGATGTCAGTTATAAGGCCATCAACATAATGTAGTTAAGAATACATGATAGAAGTCGTGTGCCTATCTACATTGATATAACATATAATTCATTGTAAACGGAGTTAATTTTCTGTACTTAAATAAAGAAGAACCATTTTCAGGAGCACCAAAATTGTACTGAAGTATATGACCTTGACCCCACAGGTCAGGTACATTTTCAGAATCGATCATAGGTAACAACTGTATGCATATTCCGCGTATGTAAAAGAAGGCGTGAACACTATTTTTGTAAAATTTCTTTCGATGTGGGGCAAACCATTTCTTAGATAAATCTTAAATTATACTGATAACAAATTGTAAATGATGTTTTACCTTAAAAATGTCAACAACTATTTATATTTACCGTCATCATAAGCTGGTGTCAGATACCTCTCGAACGGTGTAAATGATTTCCCCCATAAACGGTTATTCAAGTTGTTACAAGAGCCGTCAAGAGTTCGATACTTAGAAAGCCTATCACAGGTTGGCCATTTTGACTTCTGAAAGGGGCACTCTAACCGACGAGGTAATATTTTGAAATCTGGGAGCATTATTCGTGCCTTGCTAAACTGCGATGATATACCGCTCGCTGGAACATTTAACCTAAAAAGGTCAAGAAATGTCGTTTCCAGATACAACTCACTTTTATTGGCTCTAGTAAAAGGATCTATATATTATATTACTTCGCTCGATACCCGAATAACCGATGTAAAACACATAAAGTATTGTGCGATAACTATAGAGACATTTAAAACCGATGAAAAACTAGAATGTGTCATGTTACCAGTGCAAGTTTTGAGCAATATATTCAGTCAATAATGTGCGCACCTTAGTTATCCCTATGCAAGCAGATACGAGTATCAATTACAAAAGTACATATCGCAGTAATGCCAATGTAAGAGCAATTAATATAGACAAGAATGGAAAAAGACGCTTTGAAATGAAAATATGTCTATATGGAAGAAAGAAAGAAATTTCCATTCGAAACCCAGACGAAAACAGATGCGAATATGAATGTATAATTTAGTGTAAACTGCAACAATAAAACCATTAACGGTTTGAAGACATTTTAGTAAGATTGATAATAAATTTACGTCTAATCTCTGTTTAGACAATAAAACACACTACCAGTGTTCAATTCAAAGAAACATTTACATATATGTTATTCAATGATGAAAACTGAATATTGTTAGTCTCAAACTGACCTTTTTGCAGTGGTTGAAGCTGTTTCCAAGAATGCCTGTCCCGCTTGCTCTATATCGAGGGCAGCTTGACTCGTCAAATGTTGAGGGCCAAACTGATCGGTCGCCGCAATTGAAACACGATCCACACCTAGATTGAAAAATACATAGAATATACTGTTACACTCTAAAACATATGAAAATGCTACAGCATATCTTTTGTCTTATTCCCCTGCATGTGAAATTGCATATAAAGTGACAATATATATATATAAAAGTCAACTATCTATTTAATCAATTACACCGTATTGTTGAAATACCCTATATGATATCAGTCTGATTAAAAACAAGAGATGTCACAGGAGACAGCGCGCTCGACTATTTCGATGCTAGACAGGGAAACTGGACATATTTGACGAAGCTGGAGCTGTCACCTGGATTTTTAATGACTCCAACATGGAAATATTGGATAATAGCTTGATTCTGTGTAAAAGTATTAAGTAATAAGAGAGACAAGGATCAAGTTTATCAAAACATTTTAAGTACAATTCTTAGCAAAAAGGGGGCATAATTCATGAAATATTGGTGCAACAGTGATGCACCTTGTGTCATGTTGAATCAAATCCATTTTGTAATAACTTGAGATATAGTGAAAATGCATCGAAACTTTAACCTTTAACTCTAAGTAAAAGGGGCATAATTCGTGAAAAATTGATGCCAGAGTTATGGACCTTGTGTCATATGATGTGGGTGATAAGGTGGAACAATTATTTTAAGTTTGAATCAAATCCATTCAGTAATAACTGAGTTAGAGTGAAGCTGCATCAAAACTTTAACCTGAAATTCTAAGTAAAAAGGGGGATAATTCATGAAATAAATGGTGCAAGAGTTATGGTCCTTGTGTCATATGATGTGAATGGTGATGCTGAACAACTATTTTAAGTTTGAATCAAATCCATTTAATAATAACTGAGATATAGTAAAAGTGCACCAAAACTTTAACCTGAAATTCTAAGTAAAAAGGGGGGATAATTCATGAAACAATGGTGCAAGAGTTATGGCCCTTGTGTCATATGATGTGAGTGTTGATTTTGAACAACTATTTTAAGTTTGAATCAAATCCACTTAGTAATAATTGAGATGAAGTTGAAGTGCACCAAAACTTTAACCTGAAATTCTAAGTAAAAAGGGGGGGGCGGATAAATCGTGAAATATTGGTGCCAGAGTTATGACCCTTGTGCCATATGATGTGGGTGATGATTTTGAAGAACTATTTTAAGTTTGAATCAAATCCATTTAGTAATAACTGAGATAAAGTGAAAGTGCACCGAAACTTTAACCTGGAATTCTAAGTAAAAAGGGGGATAATTCATGAAATATTGGTGCCAGAGTTTTGACCCTTGTGCCATATGATGTGGGTGATGATGAGAAACAAATATTTTAAGTTTTAAGTAAATCCATCAAGTAATAACAAAGATAAAGAGAAAGTGCATCAAAACTTTAACCAAAGTGCGGACGCGGAAGGACGCCCACGCCGACGCCAGGTCGAGTAGGCCAGCTCTCCATACTTCGTATAGTCGAGCTAACAATGACGTCATTTTTGTTATTTGTTTTGTAGTGTTTTGCAAGAGGTTTTCATTTCGTCTATATAATTATCTACGACCGCCAAAATACACAATAGTGTGCCTGGAATCCACATCGGTATTAACTTGTTCTCCGCAAGTAAGTTACCTACATAATTTGGACATGAGCCGGAAGTGTTTTGAATAATGAGATAAACATGCAGATAATATAAGAAAATAATAGTTTATTTGTGACAATATCATCATAATAAGAACATAACAAGGTGTTATATTCTTACATGATTATCAATAGTTAAATATATATATATATATATATATATATATATATATATATATATATATATATATATATATATATATATATATATATATATATAAAGTGATAATGCAAATTTATTTAAGCACACATCAATTTCTACATATTACAATGTATGTTAATTCATGAAAGAACAGATATGTTTTATCATAAATCCCATGACTGTTCAGCTACTTCTCTCAATTTAAAAGAGATACTCAAAATTCTATGCTACTGAGAGCTTCATTTCATACTTTTATAAAAGATTAAATTGGCAATGCAATGATAATGTCATACGTTATCGTTACAACAACATTTTGTAGAATACAAAAAGATAAGCCCTGTTCAGTTCTATAAACTCTCTTAAGATAATGGTACATGGCTCTAACTCTCCCTGAGATAGCATTTTTGTAGTTAATTTAACAAAATTCTTGTCTAACAGAGTAATGTTCAGTTTGTTCTCTATCTCTGACTCCCCAAATCTTTCAATATATTATGCTTCGTCTAACACGATTAATGTCGACAGAACTGATGCCTGAACTGTTAAATTGTTATATTTTCTTATGACTTGCGGTATATTTCTGTTTCCTAAAAATCAATATAATCTGACACAGTATAACAAATTTTCCTTTAACCTCTCTGCAGTTTTTGTCAAACTTTATATAATATGGTTTAAGTATGATGGATCCTTACTAGTTACATTCTTCGACCTTGTCATATTACATTTTAAATGCAATCTCCTGTTTACACAAGAACCTTAAACTATCCGAACACGCGTTCATGCTCTATCTAAGACATTAACAACCAATCAATATGGATTTTGTGAGCAGTTGCATACATCAGGACAAAGTTAGTGGCTTGTGTCGGTTCCCTTGATCACTGTCGTAATGGTTGAAAATTTCAATATAGTCAAAAGGCGCATTTGTATGATGATGCCATACGTTTATCATATCACTACATCAGTATTTTGTTCAATAGGAAAAATACATACATTAGATACGTGTACTCTGGTAAATATTCTAATGATAATTTCTTACATAAAAAACTTCAACCGATTATGGTTTTAAGTGCTCAATATTAGATTTACTACAGTTTATAAGAATAAATTTATTATCATTCTTCCATCATTTATGGTTCACTCCGAGTACATTCAAGATCCTGTTGCAAAGAATAAGGTACTAAGTAAACGATGAGCATACTCATTTGTATCAATTCACTAAATACGTTAATTAAAATACAAATGCATATACATAGCACATCGTTCGTACTCCATTTGCATATGTTCCTCTTTCAATGTGACGTCATCCGTTCTATTATATGATGTCAAACACATTTTTATCGACGACGAATAAAATACTTATAGCCAAAAACTAAAGCATGTATTGAACCAGACAATGACACAAACATCTAAAGTGCTCGCAGGCTATTCACAGAACAGTCAAGGAATCCTAATGTTGGTAAAATAATACAGGTAAGAGTGATTATTTCTTATAGTATTAATGAAAAAAGGATACAATTACATTTGTTATGTATGGCATTTAATTATCTGACTGGGCAGACTAAGAAAATATCAACAGCGCATCTAATGTCTGGTTTTCCATCTCGTAAATCGCAAATGGTCCGAGGAGACATGTATGAATAGTTAGAGTTGTGCCTTTTTACTACGTATTAACATCAAAGCCTTGAAATGTCTGATGGTTGCGGGTTTTTTGGTAGATTTATTTTCTGTTTAAATGCCAGTCTTTGAATATATATGAATGAGAAACAAATACATATTTAATGTGCCTCATATCTAAGATTAACTCTGCCTGACCCAGCTTGTGATGTAACCATGGGCTGGAATACTTTATCATTGATAGATCTTATGTAATGTAAATGGTCAGTGCGAGTGGATACAGGTTGAATAAAAACTGCTTGTTCATTGATAATTCATCCGCATTGTCCATGAATGGGACAATTTTGTGTAGCACATGAACATCCTTTGGATGTGATTTGGAATCAAATAAAAAAGTTATGATTGTCAGAAATACACTTTAACTTTGGTAGCGGGATAAAATCATATCATTTGCTGGGAAAATACACTGTGTAATAATTGTATTGATACATAAGCGGTCCCCCAAAAGATGTACATCGAAATAAACTGAAGGCTACATTTGACTGGCGAACGATGCCAATGTTCTGATATTATATTGCATGGACTGGACCGAAAAAGGGCTTTGTATTATTATAATAAGATACAAAAAAAGACAAACGCCAACATATTTTCTGTAAAGTTTGTTTTAGGAAATGTAATATGATTTCAGTCACGTCAATTAAGAATGGTAATGAATCACATTTCCCTTTTCTACATTATTTCCTCGTTTATCTATCCAATAATAATTGTCTTCGGATAGAAAACTGAGCACATAAATACGTGTAAAGTAATTTAACAATACCTGCATTAAAGGCCGATCTATCAAGTGCTTCTTTAGATGACAGTTTGGTTTCAATTCCTGACATAGCTTGGCTTACAGCATCTGAAATGGTGCGTGTAGATATGTCTGGAGATGACTGTCCTTGTCTCAATGCTACGAAGTCTTGTAGGCTGGATAGACCATCTAGTTGGGCTGCTGACATTAAAGACCCATCTTTTCTCTGCGCTGATGTTGTCCATGCCACAGTTGATAGGCATATAGCTGCTACAATTATTTGTCTCCTGGATGATATGATGATAAAAGAGTACAAAGGAGAGATAGAGGCAGATATATTGTATTTTTTAATTTTTATTGAGACAGCATCATTAAGTTGTTCCGTCTTTCGTTTTAATTCGAGTACATTGCAATTAATTCAAAATATTTCATTTACATTCGTCTACGGAAAATGTTTGAAAACATTAATTCTTTTTCCATTTTTTGACAAAGAAAACAAAGAAGCAGCGACATAGACGAATGTTCAAATATTTGAATAATATATTCTCTTAAAACATTTAAATATTGAATTACAATTTAAAAAGTATATATACAAATGACCCTGTGATATATATTTTCAGACGAATACAGAAAAAGCACAAAGGCAACATTACGAATTTGGTGTTTAACGTAAAACTAGCACGTAGTATTTCATCATCATTTATAAACGAAAAACATGTTTTACTCACGTTTTTTTGTCTCTGAGTAAATTATGTATGTAAAACAATACAGAAGGTGACTGTATTATATTTTATTTCGGTCTCCGCTTTTATAATCTATAAATAGATTAACTTTTTAAAGCATTTTTTTCTCTCCTTTTTTATTTAAAATGTGTCACACCATTCAACTTAAACTTCAGGTAATAACATAAAACACGACTGTTTATGAAAACCCATATCTTCCTGAAAAATATAATTATAACATTAAGTTTGTCTACTTACATATCTTTAAGATGTAATTTTTATTTCGTAGTTTACAAAACGAGCAGTTATATACGCTTCTAAACAGGATATTGCCTGGTTTGTCAACAATTTTTGTTAACATTAACCAAAAATCATGGTTTGTTTACGTCATTAGGAGAACTTAAGCGAGACAGACAAATTAATTTGTTTTTCATGTAAATGTCACCAAATCAAAATATATACTTCATATAAAGTAAAGACTGAATACTTTAATTTTTTTTAGATTTTATCAAATATCACATTAGGAATATTTGAGCCGCACCATGAGAAAACCAACATAGTGCATTTGCGACCAGCATAGATCCAGACATCCGCGCAGTCTGGTCAGGATCCATGCTGTTCGCTTTCAAAGCCTATTGCAATTAGAGAAACCGTTAGCGAACAGTATGGATCCTGACCAGACGGCGTGGATCTGGATTCATGCTGGTCGCAAATGCACTAAGTTGGTTTTCTCAAGGTGCGGCTCATTTAAGTGCCGTGTGGTGACTGTAAAAGTTCTCGTACTTGGATTCATCTATTCCATTCCATTTAACTACTAGTAGTAGTACAATATAGTTCCGCTTAAGGCGGGGCTGGGGGATGAGTGTTTCACATTCTATTACCTCTCAGGAACAGGCTCAAATAAACCGAATCTCCTAATATTTTGCTTGGTTTAGTTTAATCATATTTTACTGTAATCATCACACAAGACATTATGGTAATGTACATCAAGACAATATTATACAGATACCTATGTAAATATATATACAACAGCAAACTATCATTATACAAGACATATATATTACTACTGTACATTAGGAAGTATTCAGTAACTTTGCGAATGTGTGATAATACAAAAGGGTTGAACCACAAGTTTTGCCAACATTAGAAATCGGTCCGTCCCTGCAAATGCGCGAAAAATGGAAAACTTAGGATCTATTTATTAGGGACTTCTTTCGGAAACCACGGAAGCATATTTTTGACCGAATTACTGCATTATAACCTATAAGAAATATTTTTTATCAAATTTCATAACATTTTCATCTCTAATTTCAAGAAAGATCAAATACCGAACATGTTAACAAGTTTCATTGTGAAAATTCGAGATTTTAGAGAAATATAGACATTTAAGTGAGGCCACCCCTACCCATTTTCTGGGCTACATTTAGGCTCTATGGTCGCTTCGTTGTAAATTTTGGTAAAAGTTTCACCTGTATGCATTATTTTTCACTTTGATTCTGAAATATCATTTATTCCATCATGAATATGACTCAAATGGATGCATTTTGTGCATTTTCACACATTCTGGAGACAAAATATTGGCATTTCTATTGCAGAAGATGTAGAATAGGCGCATCTACTCAAAATATGGTCAAATTTTTTTTTTTCAAATTTAATGATTATTTTGCATTGGAAACATCATTTTATAACATATGCAATCGATTTATGACAATTAAGACTAATTGTAATGTGTTTCGAGAAAAGTCTTATTTCAGCTCTTATATGGATCTCCAGTTATTGATCGGAAAGGCACTGAGAGATTCTGGCCCCCATAACCTTGACCTTCGATCGAGTGGTTCTAAAGTCAATAGGAATCATCTACGTTGCATATCCAATCATCCTATAGAGTTTCAACATTCTGGGTAAAGTGATTCTAAAGTTATTGATCGGAAACTGTTTTCCATGTTCAAGCACTTGTGACCTTGACATTTGATAAAGTGACCCCCAAAACAATAGAGGTTATCTAAGCCCTATCATCCTATGAAGTTTGAAGATTCTAAGTAAATTGTTCTCCAGATACTGATCGGAAATGAAGTGTGACGGACGGACGGACGGACAGACAGGGCAAAACAATATGTCTCTACCAGTGTGGGGTGTCCAAAGCAGCTGCTGCTCGTTACTAAAGCAAATGCTGACACTTAAACACATAGATGTCATTCTGCAATATAGGTCGTGTATTTTATGTTACACAATTCGTTTAATTGCTTTGCAGTTTACTTGTTTATTTGGTACTGTCGTATGCTAGCTCATTAATCTAATACCGATGGCACCGCTATTTATTTATTGAATTCTATTCTCTTTTCTGCCGAGGAAACATCAGTTTGCATTGAAAGTAAGTAATAACTTATTGGATTCTATTCTCTTTTTTGTTGACGAAACATCATACCCATTATGTTTTATGCGCCTCGTCTTAAAACTTATAACTGCGCCGGCCAGTTGTACACGATGACCATGGAACGTTGATAAATATCAATCAGTTGGTTTTGTTGGTTTTTTATTCAAAATAGATGAAAATGTTGTTGATGACAACCTCCATGACAATAGTTACTTAACAAGGATATACATTATTGTTAAGTTTAAGTAAACAAAACGAACGCATAAAATGAGACATGATGTAATGCATTTTCCTGATCTTTAATAGTAATGATGATGTCGGCCTACATAATTTACACGTATATATATGACGGTTATCAATGTACGTGGACATATGATGAAATTTTGCTTACCTAGTTAATACTTGTATTCGGCCGTTTAAATGAAATCTTGTCAAAATGTATTTCTTTCTTTTCAACTGTAGTTAACCACATCTACGTAAACGCGTAAATTAGCAAATCAGGCTTGTTCGCAATTAAACGATTATTTATATCCTTAATTTTGTAACTTGCTACCATTACGAAATGTACAAGGGAAAATATTTTATTTAGTATTAGGACTTTGTTTATAAATTTTATTCATGGGACTATGCATAAGATCTAATCATAATCAGAGAGGCCGAGTGGTTAGAGTCGTTGACTTCAAACCATTTGCCCCTCATCGATGTGGGTTCGAAACCTCATTTGGGGCTTAGAGTTCTTCACGTGAGGAAGCCATCCAGCTGGCTTACGGAAGGTCGGTAGTTCTACCCAGGTGCCCGCTCGTGATGAAATAATGCACGGAGGGGCACCTGGGGTCTTCTTCCACCATTAAAGCTGGAAAGTCGCCATATGACCTATAATTGTGTCGGTGCGACGTTACCCCCCCCCCCCCCCCCCCAAAAAAAAAAAAATAATAATCAGAGAACGTTGAACTTTGCTGAAAAAGACTAACTCGAAGGATACAGTGACAAAATCTAGAAAAAAGGGTGTATATCTTTAATCCCAAGTGTTTCGGCATATATGTAAATTGATAATGGACGAAGTAGGAAATGTACACATTTACGTATGAATAATATTATCCCTTTTTTGCATTTGTTTTATCACACTTCTTATGATTCATGTGATACAAGAGACACGATATTCTCTTTCTTTTACGTTTAATGTCACATTGAATAAAATTTTAAGAAAAGTGTTTATCCTTTGAGGCAATTAAAGCGCTAACCCTCTGCATTAATAGCAACCGTTTATATTTAAATAAATAACAACAAAAAGCTACGTTTATCAAACAGAAACAAATTTAAACCAGTATATTTATAAGCTTGATACAAAGTAAATTAAAGCTAAACTCCTTTTTTAACCACAAATTGCAACACAATGGTTATTAAGTTTAACACACTTTTCTCCGATCATCGGTTAAATGTTAACCACGTATATCTCCCATGATAACGTGCTGTTTACAACCATACTAATTACAAACATAATTAAATAAACTATTCGGAAATCAATATTTTTGTTACTTGTCAAGCTATGCATTTCTCTTCTTACCTCAGAGGTAAAACATATGAAATAGAACCTCGAAAGATCTTTTCGTGGGGGTTGATTGTTTTTTTGTGTTTTTTTTGTATTGTTGTGTTTTAGACACATGATTTAGCTCATATTGAGACTTTTTCAGCTTTTAATAATGGAGAAAACCCCCAAGGTTTGTTTCATGCACAGGCGGGTACCTGGTTAGTACCACAGATTTCCCATAGAACCGCTGTAAGGCTGCCTCTTCATATAAAAAGTTCTACACTCCAAGCGATGCTTCAAACCGACAGTGCCTATGGGCAAGTGATCTTAACCACACAGCCATGGCAGTCCATTGTGTGTAGAAAGCCAGTGATGACTGTTTGAATGCATTTATGGGAAGTAAAATATAAAGATAATGTTCAATAAAATTGAACAAGGAGAGGAAAAAATAATAAAGTTAGGTCTGTAACAAGTCTTGCAAAGGTCCCGAACTCACAGCTATGAGTGGAACATTTGCTTTAAATGTTTCCGTATTTCAACAGAATCAGCTATCTGCTATATACAATTTTAATAGTAAAATTATGATATTTTTTCGCAACAATACAAAACATATAAAAGAATAATTGCTCTATCGATTGCCCATCCTCGTGTCTGCACAATCAAGTTATCTATGGGTAAAGAAGTACGCATTATTATAAAACATTTTTCTCATAAAAGTTGTTTTTGAAACACGACGTCAAATTGTCAACTTCAAATGAGTAGAATAGATTAGAATAGAATTTAACGTTTTGAAATGTAAGAGTAAATAATAGCTGCAAGACTTTCATATCTGAGCAAATGCACGTAAGATATTAATATTAAAAGCACACGCAATACATACGTACACATTAAAGAAGGATAACTGTATAGTTGTTTTATTCGGCTGAAATAAGTATAGTGGAACAATGTACGTGAATAAATCAAAGGAGGAAATGGCTTCCAGTTCAGTAATGATAGGCATCGTATTGCATCAAATATTGTGTTCACGCCAATCAACGTTTAATAAAAGCAATTCATCGGGTCTCATATGAAATGGTTTTAGTTTTAGTCTGACCGCGAGATCATCCCGTATGATTAGCTAGACAACATTTAAAAGGTATGCAAATGAAATAAGAAATTAATATTGCGAATTTGTTGTTAGTTAAAACGTACAGATTTAATCCTACATCACCGCTAAAATTGAATCTCGTGATTAACGGCATGAGGAAATGTCGCCGACATAAGGTCACAGTTGAACTGCAACTACCCGCAGCTATGTTAGGTATGTTTGTGGGTTTGCATGCGCTGTTAGCTTAGCTGTCACACGATAACATCTGCCCGACCAGTCCGAGGCTGTTATATTTTCTGTTCCTTTGGGATCATAGTTATCATTTTTACTAAGTTATCATTTTTACTATTACGCCGGTGCTGGTGAGCTTGAAGAGTATAAGATTCTTATGAAATAAAATCTGAATTACTATATAAATCTTCTACATATTTGTGTAGTTCGTAACATGTTATTTACAGCAGGAGAGTCATCTTACGCTCCGCGGTGTAAGATTGATTTTTCCAGCACCGGTAAAAATACCGGAAAGCCCCGTCTGGTATGCAAGAATGTTGCATATTTGATTACCCTCTCATGAACAGACTCAGTCAAACCGAGTCTGCTAATATTTTGCAAGGTTGCGTTATATGTTTCCACGAAACTTTCTTTCTTTTGTAACAGACTGATAGTACGACTTGTCTCATGGATTTGTCATACGATCACACAATACGACATCGCAAGTCAACGCTTAGACAATACAATCTGAACATGGAGGAGTTGAGACAAAGACAAGAAGTTTATCTGTCCATCTTTTGTTGGGAGATCATGGTCTCTAGGAGTTGCTGACCTGTTCAGACGGTAGGGGAGTTCAAGCTTGTAGACAGACAACGTTCAGTGGTATTGGTTAAGTATAGAGCCCTGATATTGATGCTATATCAGATAGCATATATGAGCTGATCATCATGGTGACAGGGCAAATATAGTCTTTTATTTTTTAAATAAAAAGACATAGACCCAACATCAATATGACAGGACTCGAACGTTTTTTCTTGTTTAAAGAAATCGCCTGACCGGGACGTCAACAAAAAGACCAGCCAAGTATAGCAGTTCCAGCCTATTTCTCGATTAAGCTGGATATCAATTGTAGTACTAGTATACAGTTAGTTTAAAACGTTTAGTGATTTGGCTGATTCGCGAAATTACAGAGTTTACAACCTAGATCATTTGACAATCAATGGCACGCGAATCAAAAGCTCTGCAATCAAACATAGAACTTTCAACACTCTTTGTCAGCTAGTCTAAGACATAAGAGCCATTTAATTGCTCAAGATTTGAATGGCGAAGACACATTCTTAGGTCATATATCAATGTCTAAATAAAGTCATTTTGTACCACATGTCGTAACCTGTTGCAAGTCGTCAAATATGTCCGAGTTACTGCAGCTAAAATGTATTTACTTAGGCTTATCACTTCACGGTACAATCAAATGATGTACATTTATGTCCTCTATGTTCTGTTTGTCTTTTCCTTTTTTTGTTTTGGGTTTAACGCCGTTTTTCAACAGTATTTTAGTCATGTAACGGCGGGCAGTTAACCTAACCAGTATTCCTGGATTCTGTACCAGTACAAACCTGTTCTCCGTAAGTAACTGCAACTGCCCCACATGAATCAGAGGTAGAGGGTCTTTCTATCAGGTATTTTACATGAACAGTATTAGTATATATGCATGGGTTTAAACTTATCAGATGGTCGTGACAAGAAATGGCTGACGAAATAAAAACGTATTATGTTAGTTAGGAATCAATGCCATATTTGAAAATACAGATTCATATTCAGTTCAACACTTGGGACACAATATGATTTCTTGATTGTTAAATTCCTCCTTTCATATCCAGTTTCATTTGTGGATAACCGTGTTCTTTGGCAAAATAGCCTCAAAACATGCAATTTAATACTTTCTGTAAAAGTTTGCGTAAGGTCTAGTAACTATTAAGCGGACACGGCCGAAACATCACTTCCTGAAATCCTGGTTATTAAATGTGATATATGATATAGAGTAACGTGTTCTTTATGTTAATTTAGGAATTACAAATACTCAAGTTATTAGGTGGAAACAATTAACAAAGTTTGTAACTCTCGCGATTTTAATTCGAACTAACTGACATAAACCTTATCAAAAAAAAAAAAAAGACAAAAAAAAAAAAAAAAAAAAAAGACCCTTGAAAAAGGTGTGTATCCTGTAACTACAAGTAAAATCTTTAAGTTGTTTAGAGGACAAAGACTCAGTTAACCCCTCCGCCCATAAATTGTAAAATCATAGCACCTTTTGTCAAAAGCAGACATATTCAATAAGTTTAATAGCCTGTTGGTAAGGTTTTCATTCACGTGGTTACAGTTTATGTATCCAGTTTCTTCTGTATTTCATATAAACAATTGAGATGTTAAGTTACAAATATGAAAAATAATATGTTAAAAAATAACACCCTCTGGAAATGTTCCTATGAATATTGCTGTTACGCGTATTTACTGACTGAATAAATCTAAAAACCTGAAAACTCACATCCTTTTATTAATAATTATACTATATTTCATCAACACCATGGAAATACATTTTCAACTATAGAGTAGTCACTTCTTTTTTGGAACATCTAAGGTGTGTTATTTAGTAATGTTTTAAAACGAATATGTAATTGATATTATGAAACTACATTGACAAAACTTTAAAGAAGATAATTATTTAAAATAGTTGTTTTTGGTTATTATTTTCATCATGGTGCTTCAAGCTTTTATTACTGCGAAAATTTATGCTAAGCTTCAAGGGTCACAATCATTGAATAAAATGAATCCTCATCGAAATTATCATCACAGCATCGTTTTATAATTTTGATATTATATACCTTTGAGAACAAAAAATGAATAAAAAACATACCAATGTGTTTGCACATGGCGTAGAGAATTATTGCCGAGAGTAGAACTAAAGTAACCGTTTTTTCAGGCAAATGAATTTATAAATACTAATTCTTTACACAAACACAGGAAAAAGCAAAAAGTGAATGTGAGTTTAATAATTTCGTATTTTGCATTTTACAACTCATATTTCTGTATTGAAACTGCCATTTTTATTGGATCTAGACACGTACGAAAGAAAACTAATATAAAAACAAGACTTTTTATATACAAAATTTCTTTTTGTAGCATGAAATGTGCAATCCAGTGTTAGTTACCAACCCCAAAGTACCGCCATTTTCCCATATAGATCCGCCCCAGGTATTACCTGCATACTCCCATTGTAATTTTGTGCGATTTATCAATTGTTAAGCGGTATGCTTTTATTTAATTACTCACAAGATAAACTTTGGGAGTAGACTAATTCGGTACCGTTCTCAAAATAATTCCAATAAAGAATATTATTTATGAATTGTGTTCATGTTTACCAAATGTTTAAATGATATGGAAAAGAATCGTCTATGTCATGTTTGTAATTATAGAGAAATAAACATTATCGCGCGACAATGATCATACATGTTTTTTTGTTTTGCGCCCCGGTTATGGGTGTTCAAAACATGCTGACCACTTTTTCAAGAACAACCAGAATGGAAATAAAAAGTTGTGCACGAATGAAAGACTCATCACCTGAGCAACATGATAAATTTGTTTCAGTATTAACATCTAAACAATCCCAGATTTATGTTAGTGACCTCTACCTATGGTCTCGGTCACCTACAAACCCCCAGGCGTCTGCAGACATTAATACACAAAAGCACATATATCATCCCTGTGATAAAACACGATAGTCGGCTGGGCATACAGCCGGTAGACTCTTTATGTACATAATGTTTAGCTACATTTAGATCTTTGATTTGACTTTTCATCAAGACGATAACAAGAAATACAGACATATCGGACCCATATTTTTCGAAGTCTATCAAATTTAAGTTTATTTATCAGCATATTGTAACGGTAATACCAAGAAAAGTTAAAGTATCTACTCCATGTGAGTTGAAATTAACATTATTATTACAATTAGTACCTAAAATATATAAGTACTATGTTCAAATCGTGTGCATTGAAGCTCGCAAGGATGTGTCATCTCTCAAACAAAGTTTCGGCTCCAGTATGAAGTTTTCAATTCTCTTTTCTAACAAACGATTTCTCTTCTTTGATCTTTCAAGTCTCACATTTCTCGCCTTCTTGTAATCTGAAAGATATTCTTCATAATCAGCCTTTGTTAAAATTAGTCTTCCATCTGGCGTGGTTCCGCCTGGATCAAGCGACACCATTGGTCTTGGTGCTGTGTTCAATTCTGGTAGAGATATTCTTTGCTTAAGCATCAGTTTCTCTGACAAATGATCTAACTGTCGCGATTTTCTTCTGAAACTGTCAGTCACCATCCTCCTCGAATATTTTAACCTCATATCAAGGATTTTTGACTGCACCATATCATCGTAACAATTATTCATAGTCCATTTAGACGGACGATCAATAAGCATGCGTTGGAAATCTGCCTCTTTTCTCAGATTAGCTTTACTTTCTATGATGCCATGCTTTTCAGCCCAAAATTTTACTTTTGACTCAGTTGGTATCATTGATGATTTTCGTAGTGTAAATCGTTTAGGAATTTTGTTAATCAAATAAACTGTTGACACCTGTGCTTCTCCCTCACCTAGTTTTGTTTTCTGTTCAAAATCGTCATTAAACTTGTCTTCATTTTCTCCGTTTCCCTCTAGTTTTAATCGTTTTAAATGATCCTTTAGATCTTCATGTTCAATCATTTCTGCAACTGGTTCGCTGTCTTCATTGCTAGTAGCTTTCTTAGATCTTACCAGTTTTGTTGTTACAGTCTGTGGTCCTGTTTTTCCAGCAACGAGTACGTTTGTCGTGTAAAACTGCTCTCTTGGTCTCTGATCATCTGTCAGTAAGGACTTTTCCTTCTTTACGTTTCTATCATCGGTAAAAACAGTTGCAACCATACTTGGTGAAGGTGCAGGTGGTAGTAACGTTGCATCATCAGGTTTGTCTTTATTTTCTTGCGAAAGGGGCTGTACATATATTGTTTCTGGTTCCCGGGATTCAATCGGCGGGAACGCCGTATAAACAATTGTTGATTGTGGCAATGGTACATACTGGCGTTCTATCTTTTTACATTTTTCCTGCGTTGTTGAAAGACTGTTCAATTTATTGCTAGTACTATCACGAAGTTTATCAATCTGTTCTCGTCTTTCTTTCATTTTTTGAACGAATAATTTCCTCGTGTTTTCGAAGCCATATCTTGTTTGCCTTTCATCTTTAGAAAGATTCCTCATAATCTTTTTGAAATTAGACCGCACTCCGAACTGAGTTTGGTACAAGTTTCTTGATCTCATTACTTCGTAAAGTTCATGTTCATGCAAATAGTCTTCAGTCTGCGAAAATTTAAGGTGGAACATAAACCGCGAAAACTTTGTATCTTGTTCCATGTTTGGTGTGCCTTTTTCTTACATCCGTTATTCATAAACGCGTCATATAACAAATCTTTGTTCGTAAAACATATTATTTTTATCTGTGTATGTTTGAGATTATATTTAACATCGGTGAATTCACTCGCACTGGCTTTTGCTAGCGTATGCAAAATACCTTAATGTTAATTCCGGTGTCTGTATCAAACATTGTTAGAATGACGCAGTATCTATACTTGCATGTCCAATTTCTCACCGTATCTCATCAAACATTCATACTTAGTATCCAAGGTGATAACAAAACCAATATAGTACAGTGTTTTGAACTCTTCTATGCCTGAAACTATATTTAAAGTATCAGAGCGGTGTGACAATTTTCTGAATAACTATACATTAAAGTTTTGTAGTTCTCAAATTACATTGTTTTCATTCTTAAATCCTATGAATAAAATTTAACACTAGTCATCACAATATTAAAGTTATATATCTTTACCCGCGAATTCTTCTCTTGTCTTTTTTCGAATGAGTAATTCATCTGATTTACACAATAAGAGAATTTTTAGGAAAATAAGAATCTTGGAAAAACGGATGTTTAAGAACACGTAAATCTTCAAACCAATTAAATATTTTACACACACTTGACGTTTGAAATCAATGCAAATATCAAAATCGCTTTACTTTTCTTTTATCATCTATACTTTCAAACTTATCAGTTTTATGATACTTAAGATGCTCTTCAGACGTATGGTTCATATTGGTATTTCCGTGAAAGGCACAATTAGTCCAAAAATTAAATGATAAAGTTTCGGCAATGCCACCAGTATTAAGTCTTATTGATAATGTTTCTTTCAACAGTTGTCGATATGAAGAGAAATTATCAGAAAATCAAATGAATCTAACGCGCCAACAAGCATCAGTCGCAGTAATGATATCGAAAAGAGGTATTGCATGATGTAATTAAACCTAACCTCTTTGAGACCTATGAATCATTTAGTACGTTTATCTTTGAAGTGCGATTATATAAAGGGAATATAAATAAAACTCCATGTTTAATTAACGATTTACCGAATATCTAACGAGTTTGTTTAATCAGTAAGTGCACTGTATGTAGACAAATAAGTAAAACTTCGTACTTCAAACTAATCTGCAGTCGCTAATATACTTATATAGCTTTAGTGTGTTATTGATTATGTATATATGTGAGTAAATGTACCTGTTTAACTTACTTTAAAGGTTGTGGCAAAAAGGGATGCTTTTCAATAACGTTGTATAACGTTATATAAAAGAAGTGAAATACAACTTGACAACTCAAAATAAATTTAATGCCGGTAGTTCATAAATAAAACAAAAGATTGACTAATAGTCCCTAATGCATTTTATAGAATTTATTAAACATTAAGGTTAAATAATATTTTTGGCTCATGTTCCCAATGACTCTCAAAAGAGTTACGCTCGGATTCTGCTGAAAGAAATAATAAAGAAAACGGAAAAATATCCTTCGGTTAAAAACATGTAAATGTATTTATTGAATTTTACAGAAATTAAAAATCTTTTGGAGTTTCAATTTGTGGTAAAGCAATAAAAACTAAAAATACACAAGTTTTCAATCGTCTTCCTAAATACTTGATATTTTGCAAGTGCCTTAAAAATTAATAGTTTAACTATATATATTTATGTTTGTGTGTGGTCAGTAACGTATTGCCATTTCATAACTATTCAAAAAGTCTATCAACATGATATATTTGATTCACGGCCTATTCCCACTTTCCAAAAGTCAGAAGGAAAAATGCCTAAGATTTATAAAACAGCAAATTTCATCATTAAGGAAAAATAACAACAAGAATTTGTAACAAATTTACCAACGTCCCCCGCCTAGGGACATTTTTCACAAAACATATTGCATGCCAATACAACATATTTTTAGTAACAGGGCAACATACTAACAATGAATGTAAGTCATAACTATACATGTATATCATATAATTCATGAAATAATTTAAATTGGTAAGGAAAAATAAATAAACATATACTGAAATATTTTATCATATTAAATGGAAGTAATTAATAAACAAATGAAATACATGACACTTACTAATATAAATTGTTTTAAATTATACACTAGAAAAGGTTAATTCTTCTGTTAATGCACTGTTAATGCAGTGCTTCACTGCATATCAACCTAATGTGTTGGAACCATAAGTAATGCTGCATTTACATTGTGCCTATATATACCATCAGGTTATAACTTGTGCCTGGGTTTGCATTCTACAAGTCTACAATTGTTGACAGCTTTTTATATCTATCAATACCAATCATCTTACTTAAAACATGATTTCATTTTTAAAATAGTGGGAAAACTGATATAAAAACACATGTATTGTATTTTATCATTTAAAAGGGAGGTAATTTCATTACAAAAAAAAAAAGAAAAAGAAAGTTAACTTGGGTGGCAATGACCTTGACCTTTGCACATGACACAATGTCTTGTAATGGTGAATACCTATGCCAAGTTATTTGGATAAAACAGTTGCAGACCAGACAAAAAAAACCACAGAAATGTCCAAAGGAGGGGGAGTGGTCACATCAACTCATTATAGGGACCATTTGTGCCAAGTAATTTTAAAACCCCTTAATGAATGGCAGAGTTATTGACAAGACAAGAAACAAACCTTGTTAACCATTAACATATAAGTGTGATCTTGAGCTAAGAGCTAGGGGTCTGGGTCTTGCGCATGACACATTGTCTCAATATTGGGAACATTTGTGCCAAGTAATTTCAAAATCCCTTGATAAATGGCAGAGCTATGGACCGGATACGAAACAGACACTGTTTACCTTTGACCTCTAAGTGTGACCTTGACCTAAGAACTAGGGGTCTGGGTCATGCGCATGACACATCGTCTCATTATGGGGAACATTTGTGCCAAGTAATTTCAAAATTCCTTGATGAATGGCAGAGTTATGGACCGGACACGAAACAAACCACGTTAACCTTTGGCCTCTGAGTGTGACCTTGACCTTGGAGTTAGGGGTCTGGGTTTTGCGTATGGCACGCAGTTTCTTTATGGGGAATATTTATGCCAAGTTATTTCAAAATGCCTTCATGGATGGCAGAGTTATGGACTGGACATGAAGTGAGATGGACGGGAGGACGGACGAACAGAGCATATTTGTATGTCCCCCGCCTTTTTCGAAGAAAAAACAGAACAACGTCGCTTTACTGACATACCTAAAAGAACAGTAAATTTATGTCTTATCATTTTTTGCGAAGTCATTATCTACTGCTGCGATAACTGACTATATTTCGATCAAGAACATGTTCTAAAAGCGATAACATCACAAAGAGATAATGTTAAATATCTTTAATAGTGTAACAGTACAAAGGTTTTTATCATTGCTTTTGAAAATATAATGGAGGTTAATATGGCATTGAAGCCGCCCCAAAAAGGTTGTTTTTGAGGAACTTTAATAAATCAATTTTTCAACTTTACGCCTCTAAGGCTGAACCAACTTGTTAAATATATAACAATAGATACATACTGATATTTTTTACCTAAGTTGTTGGACTATAAACGGTGTATGATTCTTTTTTACTATTTTAATATTCATTTCAATGATTGATTAGGTAATCCGTTTTCCAAACTAATCATACAGCCGGTAACGGTTTTTTGTACTGTCGATGCATACTTCGCTTGTTCTAATTGATTTGTTTTCCTTATATATGCGTCATAGTAGTCTGGCTACCGACTAGACAATCTTTTCACTTTTTTTCAGTCATTACTCATACATTCTGACCAGTCTTTCTTGGCTCTGATTATCTATGTTTAAAGAAGGAAAGGGACATTATTATACAAAATTTTAATAGTCTCAGGAGTTATCGCCTGTGAACAAAACATAGGGTCTGAACACAGACTAGTGTCGTAGATGGCATGTGACGTTGTGGCGTTTGAATCAATCATTTAATCGATACGGTGAATTTAGAAACAGACATTCTTCGAGAGGTAAATGCATTATATTTCCTATTTTTGATAAATTTCTAGTCCTGATCATGAAAATGTTTCAAAACATTCGACCGCCGATGTCCAAAGAGATACTTTGCAAAAGACAATGTTGTTGTAATGATAATTCTGTCTGCTAGGGTGTCTCAAATCATTTAAAGATGTGAAAGAATTTTCAAAATCGGCTTAAAAATGAGAAAGTTATGAGCATTTAAATATTTGATAAAAATGGTGGCCATTTTGTTTCCATGGCAACAAAAACAAAATGGCGGATTTATTCAGTTTCTAAATACATATTTGAACTGTATTTACTTATTTCTGTAAAATAATTTCTCTACTTTTTCCAGCTATAACGAAAGAAATTACCATGTTTTACATCTTACATTCAAGAAACATGAAATTAATCTATTTAAAAGGTTATTTGCTAAATAAAGAGTTCAGCAGTGTGTAAATGACGTCATAAACACACTTAAATGGCTGCCTCCATGATAAGCCATTTTCTTAAATTTCAAACTGCCATATCTTTTTCAATAGTTGTCCGATTTTAAAAAATGCTTTCAGCGTTATGAATGGCTTCAGAATGGCTTTCATATAAAATCAACTTATTATCAGGCTTTCCTTGCCCTTTAACAAACACAATCAATTTATATAAATCTACACTGCTCCAAATGTATGAAACAAATAAGTTTTAAATGAAATCATGAAACAAGACAAATTGTAAAATCTACGATTCTTGTAAGATCATATCTTTTGTCATACATTAACAACTTGGCGTAATGTTAAATATTTGTTTAATCTAAGGTAATGAAAACCAAACGTTTTCGCTTGGCCCAAGTGCCATATGAAAATTCAGTATATTGTTACGAAAATGTGGTAAAAGCGTTAATGTTGCATCACATTTGCATTTACTTTTTCTCGTTGTGAAGTTGCTTCTCTTTGGAAATAGCAATGTTGTGCAATTTATTTCGAAATATTATGTGGAACATGTATGAATTACTTAACGCAGCTGCACACCTTTGTTCCCTTATCAATTAATAGTTATGACCTCTATGGGAAAAATAAAAACGTTAGCCGAGGTCTATATTCTTATTTCGAGGGGTGAACATTTTTCATATAAACCTCTCAGGAATGCAATATTCATTTTATTACACCGAAAACAAATAAAAGTCAAAACATTGGCTGGAAAATCAACATAACGAGTTATCAATGCTTTATTGAAATAATCATTAAAGAGTAGATTATTAACAACCAATAAAATAAAGACAGTTGGAGTCTTTACTAGAGAGCTCTCCGAAATTGTGGCGAATTTGCTGTAAGACTTTTTTTCAAGCGATATCACTGGTCTAGCAGAGACGTTCACAAATCATAAACCCCTAAATACATGCGCGCGTATTTCAAGTTGCATGAGTGTCGAAACCGACAGCAGTAACATTCGTAAAACGGCGATAACTTTCTTATTTCTAAACGAAACATACAAGTGTGACCACTCATTTTCTTAGTTGGATTATTTCCTATCCGATGATTTTAGTTTCAATTTAGAATTTGATGAAAAATTGTTTTCGATTTGTTTTTGGCACGGAGAGAAAATTATTGAAAAGAGAAAAACCGACAGGGCACACACACACACACACTTGAATAAAAATTTTATCCTGTAATATATATAAGTGCCTCGTCGAAATTGGTCTTTGCAGTATCTTAATCAATGCGAAAGAACCATATCGTTAAACACTAAATGACACTAATGAGGCACAATATGTTGTTAAATTGTTTACCTATTTTTAATATCAGCAAAATATCAAGATTAGAGAGAGAGACTATACTGACATTGACATACTACTAACAGCATTTTATCTTGACATTACTTTCTATTCAGTCGTCTAAATAGTACTTACGTTACTGGCATCAGCATCAGCTGATACAGCTTTTGTCAAAAGGTCTCTGGTATCCTACTTGCTTAAGGGATTGTTCAATTATATAGAAAACATCTCAGCAGATGGTCACAATCAATAGACACATAAATTAATATTTACTGTATTATGTACTTGTTTAAGCACACATCAAATGTTCGACCTCAGCTCCTTGATACTATGTTATCATCAATATATATCATGTACAGCACAACAAATGATCTTAGATAGTTGTATGCACATTTTATGTATAATTTAACACAAAAATTTTAAGCATTGTTATAGAAAATGGGGTTCCTTTTTTATTTCAGCATGCTTCCACGGTAACGTTTGTACCGATACATACATTATTTACTTTTGAACAAATGTACTACATAACACAGGTATAATTCGATTTCTTCTTATATTTGTGAGTTCTTATTACAAGTCACTTTCACATAAGTTTGAACAAAATGCCCCATCCCACAATTTACCACACTTTGAGCAATGACTGTCTACCACTGAGTATATCATGCTTTGTTTAGTTTATCATTTATTTCACCAAATTCTACGTTACATTACAACACTTAAGATTGACAAAACTTTTCATAGTTACACAATGAGCATTAAGTTTCAGTGCTTAGTTAACAAGAATTTCTAAAAGGTAAAAGGTAAGGTTAATGACTTGTGAACAATTCTTTATGGAAATTGTTTTAAAGTGCATCCTTTTGCCAGATGCAGCTTATTGGTACATACGTTACTTAATGTTTTTAGCTACTCCCACATACAGCCGACATCATCTCGTCCTCGTGTGTTGGCTTTGTGTGTGTGCACGTGTATGTGTGTGTGTGTGTTTGTGGTGTGCACGTTTGCGTGCTGTAGGTTTCGTTTTGGGGAGGCTGCGATTTTGGTACGTGGCATTCCCTGTTTGATATTTGTCTTTGTTTTTATTCGACCTCTACGTTTTGCCCTTTATTTCGCATGAAGGTAGGATAAAAGTTGTTAATAATGGCATGATAAATAGAATAACAGGTAACTGTCTTTTGAGAAAGGGATTTCTCAGACTCGGTTAGATATGGTCCGGAAGGAGCAAGGCAGGGCCATATCTAGCCTCGTCTTATTCTCTATTTACTAGTCAGATAAAACATTAAGCTGAAAAAATTGAAAGAGGCATTTTTTTCAAGGTTTCAAAAATTCAAATGGATCTATAACCGTATTTTAACAAATTAAACGCAATTTATCAACATCATCATCTTCAAAAATCGACTCACTCTAAAAAAGAATACACTCACAATTAGATGAAATGAGCGTTTTAAGGTCGAACTAGACATCGGAACAGCTTATACTGAACCGTAAATTTCACACACAAAAAAAACCCAACAAATTCTTCACACATGTGAGGAGATCGTGCGAATTCATCAAATGTGTGAAGAATACATGCGAATATTTCACAATAATCATTAGTCTGGGAGCTGGCTCCGGGAGTGTTATGACACCGGCAGTGCTATTTCTTTTTCAACCCATAAGGTATAAAGTTTATGTTGATACCAGGGGATAGTATTACTACATAAATGAAAATTAAGGGTGGATGCCAAAATCAGAAGTGGTTGATTTTTTTTGATATAGTAATCTTTACTTACCCCACCCAAATTCAATGGTAAATGTCAAAGGTATGGTTTTCCTGTAAAATTAATATAATAAAGTAAGGCTCAAATGATAAAGTGGAGAAATATAGGTTAGTTTGTTAATGAAGAAATTGAAATGGCACGGATGCACAGAGCGATGAATTTTATGGGGGGCATGGGTAAATGTATGGAAGAGAGTGAACTTGAAGATACTTTAGTTGAGGCAGACGTGTATGGTCCTAGTGCTGTGCAGGTAATTCTTAAGGGTAGATCATATAACAGGGGCGTGCGGGCACATAAACTAATGAACGAAGCAATGAATAGATTAAAATGGAAAGCCTTTGAAAAGTTGTTGGAAGTAACAGAGATTACATTGTCCGTTGAAGAGAAAACCTTGATAGTTGATGATGTCCGTGCATTGCGAGAATTGCTCCAAACAAATGAAGACAAAAGTAATCGATAGAATAAATGACAAGACATCTAAATCACTTGATAAATGATTTTACAGTTGAGGGGCACAATCTATCACACACATTCAAGTTCTGGGATAATTATGCCAGCGATTTATCTCAGCTTCTTCTCGATTATATAGCAGCTAAAGGTTACGGAGACAGACATCTGGAATTAGAAACGTTTGCAGAAATGCTTTGTTATGATTTTGTATCTTGACATACAAACTATCTAGCTGGCTTACGGAGTCGGTGGTTCTATCCAGGTGCCCGCTCGTGATGAAATAATGCACGGAGGGGCACCTGGTGTCTTCCTCCACCATCAAAGCTGGAAAGTCGCCATATGACCTATAATTGTGTCGGTGCGACGTTAATCCCAACAAAATAAATAAATAATATTCAAAATGGGGAACAGTTAATTTCATTGAAGGTCAATTGCTAAAACAGAATAAGCCGCAGATTCACAAGGCAATATCTAATGAATTGTCAGCTGTATATAGGACAGATAAACCATTCAGTTATGGCCATAGAACAATCCTTAAACGGGTAGTGTGGCAAATTCAGACAGTTGTATACAAATGAAGGAGCCCTACAAAAATATTACCTAACGGCAAATCAAAAAGCTGAAAAATCAGAACATGAAGCGAATGAGTGGGTTCCTGGAGAACGTAACAATAATAATAATAAACAAAGATGAAATAGTTGTGCAAAATCTTGTTACCCTTTTCGAAGAGCGGATGGTTAATCCCTTTGGGGTAGATAATATAGCGAGTGAAGATGACGAACAACCGCTTATTAACACAGCAACATCTAGTATTGCAACCACAGAAATAAGAAACGACTTGTGTAATGCGCGTGAGATAGATTCCAACAGATTACAAGACTTCATTGAAAACCAGCTTCAAAACAGCAGAACTGACTTCATGGCTCCAATTCCAGTGTTCCATTGTTTGTTCGTTTTGTCCTCTTGTGTAGGCTGTGTGTGTGTGCACGTGTATGTGTGTGTGTGTGTGTGTGTTTGTGGTGTGCACGTCTGCGTGCTGTAGGTTTCGTTTTGGGGAGGTTGCGATTTTGGTACGTGGTATTCCCTGTTTGATATTTGTCTTTTGTTTTCATGACTCCAATTCCAAAACAAGTTAGTTTATTTTGTTTAATTTAAGATGTCGTGCGCTCGAGATAAGATGCCGTGCACTCGAAGTAAGATGTCGTGCGCACGAGATAAGATGTTATACGTTCGAGATAAGATGTCGTGCGCACGAGATCATTTAAATTAAAAAATAAATGCATGTCCTAAACATACCACCGTACATTTCTGGTTTGTGATATTTTCGGCCGTATTTATAACAAATGTGTGTGAGGAATTCGCTTCTGTGAAATTTACATTCAACAAAGCTGTGACAAACATGATTAACTCATTTTAAGCAGGTTCATATCAACTTATCTTAGTTAGGTCTACCATGAAAACGAACATTTTGGTAAAATTTTAATTTTTCTAAATTGTGATTTTGCCAGATTTTTACATTGGAAAAATAATAATTTGACATTATTATAAATATAAATTATTTTAAAGATTCAAAACTCTTAGAGATTTTTAAAATGATGTATAGATCCAGTTAATACTTGGCCCGCAATTCACGAAAAACGGATTAGGTAGATGAAACAGTAAATAAAACAGTGAAAAACCACAGGTCGCCAAACACGACATAAACGACAAGGTCTTCTGTGACGTCATTCAATTTTATATTATTTGTGATGTCACTTTCAAAGCGGACGTGATAGAAAAGTGTAGTGTGTTTTCAAAGCAGATTATTTTTGGAAAGGATGATAGATCTATATCGGCGATAGTTCTTGGAAAAACATTAGGTTGGAAAGAATGATTAATTTAATGCAAAGAATTCTTTATATTTTGAATCATGAGTAGTATAAGAATTGTTTGTGCGAAGCCCAATTTAACCTCATTTGACCTTTTGACCCTTGGTCAGGACTGGTCAATACCGGACAATTTAAAATCCACAGGTTTTAAACCCAGTTAAAACCAACTAAGAAGTTTTAAATACATATGATATAGATGAGTTTACAAAATAAAAATATATTGTTTGAAAGAAAGAAGATTTACTGATAATATAAACCCCCATTATGTTATAACAAAAAATGGGAGAAAAATGATAAAAGCTACCTGTTCGTCTTGTGGGAAAATGAAAGCAAAATTTGTTAAAAGTACTATCAAAGCAGGTAATTTAGATATTCATAAAGCAATGTTACCTTTATTACCTAAAAAAGGTTTAATACTTCCAGGATATAACTATTGTGGACCAGGAAATCCTTTAGATAACGGACCTCCTGTCAACGAACTAGATGCAGTATGTATGAATCATGACTTTTGCTACGACTCAGGACTAAGTAAAAGTGAATGTGATAAACAAATGCTTTCCAATTTAAAGAACACTAAGTCAAAAACATTGGAGAAAAGATTGCAAAACATTTAGTTGTAAAACCAACTATCAAAACGAAATACAACTTGGTCTCGGACAGAAAACAACAGTTCCCTATGGGTTTAACACCAGACAAAAATCAAAAAACGGGAAGAGAAAAGGGGGTAGAGCAAACTTTTACTACCCCCGAAATAAATTGGAGTGATGAATTAGCAGAAGAATTACACAAACCAATTTAAAGGAAATTTAGGAAACGAAGAGTGATAATTAATGATTTGATGATACTTGGTCAGCTGATTTAGTTGACATGCAAGCTTTTTCAAATATAATAAAGGAGTAAAGTACTTGTTAACGGTATTGATATATTTAGTAAATATGCTTGGGTTATTCCATTAAAGAATAAAACCGGAGAATCTGTTACAGCAGCATTTGAAAAAATAAATTTTAAAAGGGCGATTACCAATAAATTTATGGGTGGATGAAGGAAAAGAATGTTATAATAAAAACTTTGAATCATTTTTGAATAAAATAAGATTAATATGTATCATACATTTAATGAGGCAAAGCTGTAGTAAATTGAAAGATTCAATAGAACTTTAAAAAGAATAATGTGGAATTATTTTACAACAAATAATACTTATACTTATTTAGATAATTTGCAGGATATGGTTGATAAATATAACAAAACAAAACATTCTAGATAAAAATGACACCAACCGAAGCCAGTAAAAACTTAAATAAAGGTACTGTTTACTTTTATTTATATGGTGATTTTAAAGTTCCAAAGAGCAAAACAAAATTTTAAATTGTGTGATCGAGTTCGCTTAAGCAAACTTAAAAGACATTTCGAAAAGGATATACACCAAACTGGACAGAGGAAATATTTATAATTTATAAAATTAATAATACAAATCCCAGAACATACACTATTAAAGATTTAAATGATGAATAATTCAAGGTTCATTTTACGGACAAGAACTTTTACCTACTACACAAGAAGTTTTTAGAATTGAAAAAAGTTATTAGAAGAGACTATAAGAAAAACAAGCTTTAGTAAAATGGAAGGGTTATAGCGAAAATTTAATAGTTGGGTTCCGTTTAGCGATCTTGAACAAATTTAATTTAGAAAATAAAAAGTTTAATTATATAAATGAGTAATAAAAATCTAATTTCTAATAATAATGGAATAGAAACAATAGATCAATTAATTATTCACTTAACTAAACTAGCTGCTGCTTACAGAAAAAGTTATAAATTTTGTGGGAGAGTAAGTACTGGGTTATATATTACAGCAGGCGTCTTTGGTTGTTCAGCTGCATTAGCACTTGTTCCAGCTATTCCTGTATTTGTAGCAGTTGCTGGTGCTGTTCCATCAGTAATTACCATATTTACTAACAGACTAAAACTTGACGACAAGAAATTTATTTTAAAAACACATCATCACAAAATAAAACAACTTATAACAAAAGCATAGATTGGAAAAGTAAATAAAGAAGATCCAAATAAAGTTATTCAGGATATTTTTACAATACTATTAGAAATGCAGAAAGAAAAAAATTATTCAACACCTCTTGAAATGCATATGAAGGAATTTAAACTTAACGGATAATAGCAAAAAAGAAGAAGAGTTGTATTAAAAGTTATTAAGATTATTAAAGATTTATTAAAGATTTTTTCTATAAGTATTTTATATAAATGAGAAAAAATTATATCAGATTGAAGGTAATATTGCATCAGGAAAAAGTTACGTTTTTAGATATTATTAAAGAATATAATCTTAATTTTAATATAATTCCAGAACCAATTCACGAATGGCAAAATGTTATGGACTCTGATTATAATTCATATAACCTTTTTGAACTTGCTGCTCAAGAACCTTCCAAATATTTATTTCCTTTTCAGCTAACAACTTTAAATAGTCATATAAAATGTTATCTTCTGCTAAACAGTTTGATGGTGTTTCTGTTCTTGAACGTTGTTATTTAACTAACAGTAACGTTTTTACAAAAACAACATCACGACAACAGTGTTATAAATGACCCCTGAGTGGGCAGTATACAATCTTTTCTTAACTGATCATATTATAAAACCATACGGAAAAAAAACCCAATTGATGGATTTGTTTATGTTAAAACCGATCCAAAAATGTTGTTTTAAAAGACTTCAAAAAAGAAACAGAACGGAAGAAAACAAAGTTGGTTTAGATATTTAGAAAAACTACACAAATTACACGAACGAATGGTTAAACAAGAATGTCTCAAGAAGGTATTAAAATTTTACAGTTGATAACAATTTAGAAAAAATGACTTTAAAATCTTATTCAAAGATATAGATAATATAAACAAATTTCTCAAATCAATATAATTTCATAGGTGCGTTTTTAAAGATTTTTCTATAAGTATATTATATTAGATGGTTAATAGAAAGGTAGATAGAATGATTATGCCAAAATTATCTAGCACTTTAGGAGAAATAATGAATCCAGACAAAAATTCATATAAGAAAGTTCTTAAAAGAAGAAATGTTATTAAATCAAAACTTGATCAATTAGTTAGCGATGAATATAAAAATCATTGTCATTGATAAATTACAAAATGTTATAGATCCTTATCTTTTAAAAAATAATTTATTTGAATGGAACTGCGGTTGTCTATTAACTGAAGAAGAAAATGCTGAAAGATTATGTGATTGTCCCAGACCAAATAATATTCGAAACAATCCTAAAAAGTTATTGTAACCGACTGTGATACTAATGAAGAAAAAACATATAAAAGCAATTAGCAGCGTCTAAAGACCTTGGTATTAATTCTGGGTTAATAACAATGTGCTGCAAAGGAGAAATCGAGTAAAAATGTGGATATCAAAAATTAATGGAAAAAGATATAAGTTTAAATATTTAAATTCTTCTTAAAGATATTTTTAAAACTTTATTTATTTATATTTTTTAATTTTTTTTAATTATTTTTTAATCCTTTTTTGCTTAACGAATTTTTTTTCTAAATATAATTATATAGATGGAAATCGAGAGATCTACAAAACAATATTATAAGAATATTGAAATTAAAATTACATATAGACAAGATCCAAAAAATCAATTATATTTAATTATAAACGACTCTTATGAAATACTTAAATCTGAACTTAAAAACTTTAAAAGGTATAAAAATAAACGTTGTTTTAAAATAACTTTTGCAAAAATGGATAAAACTGATACAATATATAAATCAGCTTATTTCAATCAAAGGCTTTAGAAATTATTAACACAAACGAAATAAAAAAATCTTTACATCAAGCTTTTGATGAAATAATAAATAGAATTTGTAATTGGATTTCTGAAGGAAGTGGCTGGAGAATAGAGTCAGTTGATGCTCATTATATAAATAGATATAAGTATAGTCCATTGGCTGCTTCAAGTTATTTAGAATTACCAAAACCATTACAAAATTCAATGAAAGGATTAATAAATATAAAGAACGATGATATTGAATGTTTTAGATGGTGTCATTTAGCTACAAATTTCCTGTAACAAACATTCTGAAAGAGTTTCAAATTATAAAAAACATATAAACGATCTTGATTATACTGGAATTAAATTTCCTGTAACATTAAATCAAATACCTAAAATAGAAGTTTTAAATGAAATATCATTTAATATTTTTGGTTATGAAGAACCTACAGGTATTTATCCATTGTACATATCAAAATATCAATACGCAAGAACACTTGTGAACGTGTTGTTAATTACTAATGATAAGATTAACTGATAAATAACTGATGATGACTGTAAAAGGGTTTAAAACCACTGTAGTCCAACATTATGTTTGGATTAAAAGACTTTAATAGATTAATGAATAACAAAACAAAAAATACAAACAAGAAACATTTTTGTAAAGTTGCTTACAACATTTTACTCAAGAAAGAATATTAAATGAACATATTCCAAACTGTTTAGCTATTAATGGTACCCAAGGTGTAAAAATGCCAAAAGAGGGAAGTAAAGTACAATTTAAAAATTATCATAAAGGTTTAGCAGTACCTTTTGTAATTTATGCTGATTTTGAATCAATAACTAAAAAGTTTTAATGCTTACCATCAACTGAATCTTCATTACTGAAGCATATCAAAATCATATAGATTGTAGTTACGGCTATAAAGTTGTTTGTTGTTATGACGATAAATATACTAAACCAACCCAGATTTATAGAGGTCCTAATGCAGTTTATAAGTTTATTGAAAAAATGCTTGAGGAAGAGGAATATTGTAAAGAAATATTTAAAGAACATTTTAACAAAGAACTAAGAATGTCTAAAAAAGATGAAAATGAATTTAAAAAACAAAAGTTTTGTCATATCTGTGAAAAAGAATATATAGAAGGTGAAGTGCCAGTCCGGGATGAAAAACAAAGTTTTCCTAACGGACCAAAGGTCCGGGATCACTGTCATATAACAGGAAAATTCAGAGGAAGTGCTCACTCAGAATGTAATATTAATTTTAGACTAACACACAAAATTCCTGTTATTTTTCATAATTTAAGAGGTTATGACGGTCATTTTATTATGCAACAAATAGGAAAATTTAAAAAAGAAATTAATGTTATTCCTAACAATATGGAAAGATATATGGCATTTATGATTTCTGACTTGGTCTTTATTGATTCATTCCAATTTATGTCTCAATCATTGGATAACCTAGTAAAAAATATTCCAGAATTTAAATACTTATCTCAAGAATTTGATTACATAGAATTATAAAAAACAAAAGGTGTTTATCCATATGATTACATGGATTCATTTAAAAAATTCAAAGAAACAGAATTACCTTCTAAAGAAGAGTTTTATTCAATTTTAAATGAAACACACATATCTGACAACGAATATGAACATGCTAAAAATGTTTGGAGTAAATTTAAAATTAAAACAATGGGAGAATATCATGATCTATATTTAAAAACTGACGTATTACTTTTAGCTGATGTATTCGAAAATTTTAGAAAACTATGTTTAGAGTACTACAAATTAGATCCTTGTCATTATTTTAGTAGTCCTGGGTTAGCTTGGGATGCAATTTAAAAATGACTGGAATTAGTTAGATTTAATAACTGATATTGATATGTATCTTTTATTGAAAAGGGACTGAGAGGAGGAATAAGTTATATTTCAAACAGATCAGTAAAGCAAACAATAAATATATGAAAGATTATGATCCTAAACTTGACAACAAATACATTATGTACCTCGATGCCAATAACCTTTACGGTTGGGCTATGTGTCAACCTTTACCTCTGGGAAACTTTAAATTTATATCCGAAAAACAATTCAAGAAATTAATAGCAAAGGTTAAAACTAACTTTATAGTTGAATGTGATCTTGAATATCCAAAAGAATTACATAAAACCCACAACGATTATCCTTTAGCTCCTGAAAAAAATTAAAATACCAGACGAATGGCTTTCCAATTATAGTAAAAAATATTAAAACAAAATTTGAAAGGAAAAAGTAATGTAAAAAAAATTAGTTCCAACTTTAATGAAAAACACAAATTATGTAGTTCATTATAAAAATCTTGAACTATATACACAATTAGGGTTAAAGTAACAAAAATACACAAATATTAACTTTGACGAAAGTCCTTGGTTAAAAAAATATATTGATTTTAATACTCAAAAAGATCTAAAGCAAAAGATTCATTTGATAAAGACTTTTTTAAGTTAATGAACAATTCTGTATTCGGTAAGACGATGGGAATTTACGCAAGAGGATTAATATTAAATTAACTCATGATGAAAAACCTTTTATTAAAATATATAGCCAAACCTTCATTTGTTAGTTCAACGATGTTTAAACTCTAACCTTTTTGGAATTCATAGAATAAAAGAAAGTTTGTTATTAAACAGACCTTGTTATGTTGGAATGTGCATTTTAGATTTATCAAAATATTTAATGTATGATTTCATTATAATTATATTAAGGAAAAGTACGAGGTAATTGTAAATTATTATCACTGACACTGATTCATTATGTTATGAAATTAAAACCAAAGATGCATATGAGGATTTTTATAAGGACAAAGATTTATTTGATAATAGTGATTACGATAGTAATTCAAAATTTTATTTCGATAATAATAAAAAAGTAATTGGAAAATTTAAGATGAAGCTGCCGGCATTCCCATTGTTGAATTTGTCGGATTAAGAAGTAAAATGTATTCATATTTATTTAGAAACGAAGTTAATATTAAAAAATGTAAGGAATTAAAAATACTTGTTAAGAAAACAATAGTTCATAAAAATTACAAAGATACTTGTTTAATTCAACCCAAAGTAATCACACCTTTAAAGTTATTCGTTCTGATAAGCATAATCTTTCCAGTTATGTTATAAATAAAACATCTTTATCATGTCATGATGATAAAAGATATATTCTTGATAATGGAATTGATACATTAGCTTATTCTTAAATTAATTCTTAAATTAGCTCTTAAATTACCTCTTAAATTAACTCTTAAATAATAGAACCATAAATTGTTAACTGAATATTTTTAACGTTTAAAGAATTAATATAAATAACATCATTTATTTTAAATTTATTAGCATAATTAATAGAAATAGATTCATTTTTTCTGTTATTTTTTACATCGTAACTTTGAAGAATTACATTTTCTTTATTTTTTAGTTGTAATTTAGCTTCTCCTTTATCTAATTTAATTGCATCAACAAGAATAATTAAAATGCAATTAAAACTAATTCTTACATTATTGCCATTTTGAACTAAACCAGGACTAGCTTTACAGTTTTCCATTGAATAATTCCACTATCGGTATCTTCGGTATAACATGTTAAGAACAATGGAGGTTTTCTTATTAATTGTTTTTAATTTGTCTTTCTATTTTATTTACTTTTTCATTTATATTATTGAATATTCCCATTATATTATTTATTCCAGTTAAATTAAAAACATAGTTTTAATAAGTTTTAATTAAAAATATTGTTTTAACATTTTTTATTAAAATAATTTATAATAGTTTGTTCATTTACTCTTTGGATTGTTAAACTTTTAGTATTTTATACAATAAATCATACAACGGTTACTTTATCCTGTAAACATTTAATGAAAAATAACAATAATAACCACAAAGTGTACTTGTTTTGTCTTAATATTGAACATTGTTGTATTTTACATTTGGTATATACTTAATTACTTCTTTCGGCGGAGGAAGTCCAAATGGATCGAAATACAAATTATTTAAGTAACAGACCCAATGTGTTCCAGGACCAACAGAGTCATCTAAATTTATAATTCCACACTCGTTCTTTACTTTTAATTTTGGTAAATTATTTCTACTAAACACTCCCCTAAAGTTTTTAATTTTTAATTGGTTTACCCATTGTTCAATTTCAAAGTTAGATATTGGTTTGTTTATAATTTTTTTTTTTTACTATAGGAATTCGTCTGTAAGGTCTCCGTTGAGAATCAATCTGTATGCCCTGACCATGTCCCTTACCACTTAACAAAGATGTAATCAAAGGTATCCCTAGACTAGCAGCCAACATACCTAAAAACCCACCGTCCTGTTTTTGTTTTTGTGTTAACTTAATCACTCCAGATCCTACTAGTTGTTTTCTTTGATTAGGTGTAAGATATGGTGATATCATATTTCTCTTATCATTAGCTACTGAAATCATACCATTCCCAAGTAACTTACTAACACCAGTACTGGCCAGCCCAGACAAAGCGCCAATGCCTAGAGGGGCTAATATTTTTGGAGCTATTTTTGCTACCATTGGAAGAATTGTTTTTCCTAACAAACCAGCCAAAGCTCCTAAAAATCCACCATTTTGACCTTGACTGGACATTTTTTTTTGAAATTTTAATTTCTAATCCCTTCTTATTTGCAACAGCTTTTTTAATTTGATTAATTTGTGTTTTTGTTAAAAGTAAAGGAAAGTTTCCATGTAATTGTTCATGTTTTAATCTAAAGTATGTGGAATTTTTTATTATAAGCTTGTGCTAAATTTTTCTTTTGCCCATCTGTTAGGTTAACTTTATATTCAATATTAATTTGATACCATTATATATAATTTATATTTTATTTATTTAAACAATAACAAGTTCATTTCCAATAGTATTTATTTTCAACTGTTTCCTCATATAATACAATTGCGTAAAACACGAATATTAGCTGCTGGTGGAATATTTAATTTAGCTGTTAATGTAATATGCTTAGGATCTTCTGTTATTACTTCTTTTTTATATTCCAAGTTAAAATGAATAAATCCAAATAATCTATAAAAATTTGATCTATTTAGCAAGCTTCCAGTAGTCTTATTATTTTGTTTATAATAATAATTAATTACATCATCAATATTTCTTGATATACTTGTGTATTCTGTTTCTGGATAAAAAAACACCATTACCAACTTCAAGACGACAAGAGCTCAAAGTGCAATTTTTATTTGCTGCATTTAACTTTAAATGGTATCTAATAAATGTGGATTATGTTCTTGTGAATTACTTTTGTCAGGTCGTTGTTAAATAAACAAATACATGTTGTGGTTTTGTTACACCACCTGTTATTCTAAAGGTTATATTATTTTGTTGTGTATCAGTTGATTGCGTCACCATTTCCCGTAGGTATGACCATCTTGCTTTTGTAAATCTTTCAGAAATTAAATTAAGTCCAAATTCATTGAAAATTAAACGTGGAACCCATAGAATTAATTTTGTTACAATTACTCTACCAGCATCAGCAGCATTAGCTCTAAAAATTAATTCATCATCATCTGTCAGCTGCAGTGTATTTGATTTTACTTGGAGGTATAATATTATGTTCTATAAACCCTGAAAAAATGAATAATTATTTAATGGAATTTTAGCATTTACCTCATTACCACCTTGGATTAATTAACTTCCTAGTAGCAAAACCTTATTATATTCAGCTTGGTCATCCCTACTTTCAGCAACAGCAGTGTATCTAAAGAGATAAATTCATTTTGTTCCAGTTGATTTGCTAATCTTCAGATAGTTCAACCAAACTCTTTACATTTACTACCTTATATAAATTATTACAATCATAAACAATTTTTCCATTTTGTTTAACCACTAATTGATCAATTAATGAAGCTGCATTATTAATTAAAGCAATTTGATCATTACCATCATAATTATTACCATTAGCAAGCTTATTTACTTTAAAACTTACTTCAAATAACCATTAAACCAATCAAATATGAGCTTCTATCATTAATTGTAAAGTGATATCCGTTTTTTTGTTGCTTAACATTATTTCCAGGACAGATATTAAGGCTGTTATCTAATTGAATAGGAGTTTAATTCATATCTTTCACAATATGTTTTGTTCTAAAACATGTATATATTATATATTATTTTATTTTTATTTTAGTTTTTATTAAAGTTAAAACTTTAGTTTTTATTTTAGTTTTTAGTTTTTATAAATTAATCTGTTAATACGTTTTTGTTGAGTTGAAGTTCAAGATCCTGACAATATTCTATTTATTCTCATATGAATATCCTCCTCCTTATTATTTTTATTATTTTTACTGTTATTCTTTTCTTGTAATTCCTTAGCAATTAAATTACCAACTGCTGGAACAGGTTTCTTTTTAAATTTTTCAACAATTTTCGCTGCAGCTAAATTTCCAACTTCTGTTCCAACCTTTTTTGTTCCACTTTCAAGTGCTGCTTTTCCTGCTGTTTCCAAAGCTTTTTTTCCAGCTGTGCTAATTGAAGATGCAACTCCGCTTGAAAACAATTTCGTTAAAGTGTCAAAGATACCTGTTCCGTGTATGATTTCTTCTTCGGTCTGAGCATCAACATAAATAAATATTCCTTTATTTTTGTCATAAACTTTCTTGTACATTATATAAAACTAAAATTAATAATTTCATAATAAAAGTTTAAAAACTTTAGTTTTAATCAATTTCTTTTAAAATTAGTGTAAAACTTGTTTCAACCCCATTAAAATTAATTATTCTACAAATACATCTGTAATTATTTTCTCATTGAATTTTTAATTATATTTATTAATTTCAGAATATCCGACTCTGTTTGGTTCTTTTGTAAAAGGATAAGCTCTTGTTAAATCTGCAGTACTTAAAGCATAGATAATATCACTGAAATTACCATCTACAAGTGAATTATCAATAAGATCACAATGAATGTAAATTGTATCCACAGAGTTAGTATATATTTGGTGTTGTAGTTCCCCATTCAGTATTTTCCATTTTTTTTTTTTTAAATCCAAGCAATGTATGAAAATTTGACATTCTTAATCCAACATAAATTATTCATGAATTGAAATTCAAAATCTTAAAACTACTTAAATCAAATTCCAAACTTATTGGAGCAATGTCTGATTTATCAAATTCATAATCACCAATCTTATTAATGTTTCCCTGATATAATTTATTAATATCTGTGTAACTGTAAGAACCATTTGTAAATATAATATCTTTCCAATCCTTACCATTTATTATAACGAATTCTTTTATTATCATATTCATCACTATATTATGCCAAGAATAGGTCATAGTGTTAATACTATCCAAACCAAACAACATAAAATTTTATTTTATCTAAAATTAAAGAACGACAAAATCTGATGGTTAAAATCACTCGGAGTATTTTTGTTATCATCTTTAACTGTTTCAGAAACTTATACTATTTTTTGTTCCATTTATATATAACTAAATATTTAAATCAAGAAAAATATTTTTTTATTAACTTTTCATGTGCTTTTGGTAAGAGTGAATTCATTTTTAATAGTTTATCAATTTTTGCTAATACCTTCATTTTTTAGTTCTCATTATTATTTCCTGCATCAATCGAACCACAAATTAACTCCAACTCATTAACCAATTCTTCTGGATTACATGGACAACGTCATAACCTTGTCCTCTAATTACTTTTTTAAATTTCATAGATCTTTTATTGATAGGTAATCCTGACTTTTCTGTTAATCTTTAAATATTTTTCTAGAATGAATTGAATGTTTTTTATTATTGTTTATATCTTTTATTAATCAAATCAATCAAACCATTATCTACTTCAGTATTAATTACTCTTTTTCCAGTTCTTTGATCCTTAGCAACCAATTTATTTTGTCCGTAAAGTTATTTAAGTTAATAATTTAATTACCATATTGTCCATTTGGTGAAACTTTTATGGATTATGATGTTTCATTCCTTGTCCTTATGTAGGAGCCATATCAAGAATACCAATCAACCGACCTTTGTACTTATATAAGTTCATCTCGTTCATATTTTAATTCTTTTGCTTCTTCTTGCTTATTTGGATCTTTTGATCTTGATTGCTATTTATTGGACCATTTAATTTTTTAATACTTTCAGTAACCTCATCTACTGTACTTTTAAGTACGTCTTTATCTATTTTATCTGGATTAGATTCATCTGCAGTAAAAAAGTCAAACATTTCAGACGGTTTGTAATATTTATATTCTTCTAAAACATTATTATCCAGAAAAGCATCTAAATCTACTGTAGGTATTTTCTTTTCTTTTGGTCTTGCTCCCAATTCTTCTGATTCTTCAAACTCATAATCATCTTCATCATCCAAACCCATATGATCTTCAGGAATTTTTTTTTCTCTGCTATAATAATCTTTCAGTATTTTATTAAACTCTTTTTTGTCTAGTTTTTGTGGTAATAGTGGTAATAATGGTTGTTGTAGTTCCGAGGGTGGTTGTTCTTCCAATAAATCTGTCAATTTTTGTTGTTGTTCTACTTCTTGTATTTTATCAACAAACCTTTTTGGAAGTAGCGCTAATTGCTCCTTAATTCCAGGTAATGCTTTTAACTGACTTGATAATTGTTCTTTTGGCTTTCTATTTTTTCAGTAATTGGCTTATAAATTTCAGTATACATGTCCGATTTGTAGCTTTTTAATTTTTTCTCTCATTATTTTCTTCTCTAAGATCTCTATTATTTGCCGACTAATTTTTTTCTTATTCTTATTTCATTAAGTTTTGATTGCATTTATATAATAATGTAAGATAATGTAAGATAATGTAAAATAATGTAAGATAATGTATTATTATATATAAATGGAAATTCCAAATTATGATACAAAAGTGATAAATCCAATAACTTTAAACAACGTGATCCTTTTATGCCGGATTCATGTTTTAGAATGTTAATATGTGGATCTTCTGGATCTGGAAAAACACAATACATTAATGCATATTACTCCGAAAACCTCTTTATATTATGATAAATTATACTTATATGCTAAAAACCTAGAACAATCTAAATATCAAGATTTAATTAACCAATTAAGTCAAATTGCAAAAAAATTAAAGTAGATCCAAATGAAATACTTGAATATTCAGCTGATCCTAACCAATTGAACCTTGTGAGAATCTTGAATCAGAAAACAAAAAGTAGTAATATTTTGTGATTTTGTATGTGAAGATAAAAAGTTCAAAATGAATAACAAAATACTTTATTCAAGGACGTCACAAAAACTGTTGTGTTATTTATTTAAGCCAGTCTACTATAAAACACCAAAAGATATCCGAATTAACTGTTCACATTATATTTTATTTGAAAGTCCAGGTAAACGAGAAAATGATATGATTTGTAATGAACAAATATTAACCCTAAATCTTTTGCTAATGCAACAAATCAAAAATTGATTTCTTATATATTGACAAACCAAGGAGTTTTTTAGAAAAAACTTTACTGGTAATATATAATAATTATATAATGGGAGTTTTTAATAATATAGAACAAATAAGTGAACCTGGCAGTATAAGTAAAGTTAAATTTGATATTGATTTAAGTGATTATGCTACTAAAAAACAATTCAAAAAACTTAAAAAGGAAACGGATTCGTATCTTCACAAAAATAAGGAACTTGATAACACAATGAACAGAGCATTAGATATGGGAGGTAATAACCTTATAAACCTAGGAGATCCAGATAAACCCAACGATGCAGTTTCAAGACGATTTATGTTTAAAAAAGTTCAAAGTGTAATAGATGACTATAATCATGAAGACATCAAATCTATAAAAACAGACATTATAGAAGAAGAGTAAAGAATATTGAAGAAATTAACAAAAGATTTTAAAAAGAATTCATTATTAATAGTTGAATTACAAGATAAAATTGAAAAAGAAATGAAAGCTATGGTTGATTCTATTAAAGAACTTGAAGAGAAATCTGTATGACAGATGACAACATAAAAAGAAGTATTTCGAGTTAATTTAAACATTTTTTCACTCAAATTCAAGAATTAAAAGATGTATGTTAAACCATGAAGAACTAAAAGACAAGATTATTGAGGCTTGAGAAAAAGTTACAAAATATGTATCAGTTAGAAATCAGAACAGAAATAAATAAACTAAATACTGACAACTGAAAATAAACATAAAGATTTATTAGAATTAATTTCAAATAAACTTGGCTAAATATAAATCTGAACTGGAAAAGGCAGCTTCAAAAAGAGGTGATGATCATGACACAGCATTAGATAACCTTAAAAAAGAAATTAATTCTAAAATAGATGAACTTTAAAAAACAAATTCGAAATTGGATTAGTATGTTGACAACCGTCATAATTTAAAGTATGCAGACTTAAGTATATTACAAAAAAATTACAAGAAGATATTAATGAATTTAATGCTAAAGTTGAAAAACATAAAAGTGAACTGGACTTTGTAGTTGAAAAATCAGTTAAACAAGGAGAAATCAATCACTGCTAATACTAAAGCAATTAACACAATTAATGATCAGCTAGAAAATTTTAAGAAACAATTTCAGAAACTTGATTAGTACTGTTGATACACGTCACAATATAAAGTATGCAGACTTAAGTAAAACTTACAGGTTTATTACAAAAAGATATTAATGAATTTAAAGTAAATTTAATGATAAAATTAATGATGAAATTAAAAAAATAATAAATGTTCATGGACTCTGTAGTTGAAATATCAGCTAAACAAGGAGAATCATCACTGCTAATACCCAAGTAATTTCTACTAATACCCAAGAAATTACAAAAGTAAAAAATGCTTTTCTAAAACAAGAAACACAATTAGCTAGAACAAAGAATACTGTTAACAATCTATCTGCTTTTGAAGTTGCTACAACAAAACGACTTGATGATTTGCTGAAATAATTCTTCAACTTAAAAAGAAAGACAGGAAAATATTGAAGAAAGGTTTAGAGGAAGTGGGACATGAAGTGTTTCTCTTCGAATACTATAATAACAGTTTTATTGATTACATAAAAATGAAAAAAGTATTTTAATCGTCATGGTGCCTGGATATATTCAACATATGAAAATCTGATCGGTCTGAACTATATAAATATATTTGAATTAAAACTGGAATTATTGTAGATTATAAAGATTTTATACAAATAAACCAAAAAACATAAAATAGCTGTACCAGATGTGCTTTTGAGAGGTGTGTTTGTGGTCGAAAAAAACCGGAATTTATATATATAAATATTAAGATTTATTAACAGGGTTCGAGCCCTATAGGCGAACCGTATAAACCGACTAAAGCCCAATATCACATTTTATATTTAGGTGGTGGAATAATGATGATGATCTAATTTTTAGTACAATTATCAATACTGTAAATTTTAGTAGCTGAGGACTATGACACTGATCAGTTAAATCTATGTATGTGAAAAATATTAAAATTTATTTAACACAAGGGCATGTTTGATATTCATCCTTATAACGATTCAGCATCTTACAGAAGTAACATTTACGCTAATGAAGGATAGTTACATCAGATTCTACATATCGGATGAACATATATTTATGAACCTGAATTTGCAAAGTTAATCTCTCAACGTATTGAGTTGATTTTCATAACATAAAAGTATTCTGATATTCAATCATGTGTTATACCTATAGCATACTCAAACGGTTGAGTGATTTCAGTTGTTTGTACTTAAATCTTGTAATACTTGTTTAATAGTTGTTAAAAAATGCAAAAGCCGTGTTCTGTACATTATTTTAACCCGACGCCAGGTTAGAATTTATTACGTGCACACCCGACGCCGGTGAACCATTTAGTCTTTCCTAAGAGACCTCATCTGTAGGCTCACCATACAGCTGGTTTTTCCTAAATCATCAAACCTGCCCGGTTTTGCAGCCAGAATCACCTACAACCACCATTGTTCTTGCCTCCGAAACCTTCGAAACTAGAGACAAGAACGAAGTAAGGCAATTCAGTGCTATTACAACATTGACGGAAGAATTCTTTATGTGCACAACCAGTCAATGTCATAACAGCAGGCTGTAACCGTTAACAGACAAGGCGACCCGTACACAAACCATACTGCAGCTACCTTTAAACAGACAAGGAAGCGTCAGATCGACTTCCGGAACTAAGCGTACAGAACACGACTCAATGATATAAAAGTTGAAACCGGTTATATAAAGTGTATATCTTTATTATAATAGTGTTATGTTTTGAAATTATCATAATTTTATTTTCATGTGTTATAATTTATTCAATACTTTTTGTTTTTAAATTAATAACAACTCCTAATAGTAATTTTATTCTTCCAATATTAATTAAAAATTTGTATGATTTCAATTATCAAAGGGAGAATTATTGTTTTTTAATAAAAAGGGGGATAGATTTATAAATAACCTGACCTTGTTATATATTTGTTATATTTAGCATTTGGTTTCCCGGTCTGTGTTATTTTAGTTGTTATATTTAGCATTTGGTTTCCCGGTCTGTGTTATTTTAATTTGAATTTTCTTGTTTCATGGATAATTATTAATGTATTTATGGTATTGTGTACATTTTGTGTCATTTCTAATGTCTTTAACAGTTGTTTTATCTATGTAGAAGGATTACAAAACAAGGAAGTAAAAGAGTTATTTAAACAGAAAATAAATGTGGTCTAAATTCAACCACATTATATTTTACTTCCTGTATGTTATATTAGGCCAAACTTATTCTACATTTTGTCTCTCGGTGTAGTGTTTAAAGTTTTTAAGTGGAAACTATTTTTAAATAAAGACATATGTTTTCTTCATTTTAAATCATCTTTAATTAAATCATCTTTAGTTAAATCAGAGGTTTTAACTGGGTTTAAAACCTGTGGTTTTTAAATTGTCCGGTATTGACCAGTCCTGACCAAGGGTCAAAAGGTCAAATGAGGTTAAATTGGGCTTCGCACAAACAATTCTTATACTACTATCATGCATATGAATTATGGTATAATCAACGCATTGTTTTATATGCATGGCGTAATTAGCCCGGTCCCAGAAAAAATGATTGGAGAAGGGCGGGGCCGGGGGCACAAGTTTAGAATGGAGGAGTCACCGGCGAGGCGCACAAGGCCAAATGGGGTAGGTACATGGGGTCTCCGCTCGTGTTAATGGGTCAGGGGTTCTCCCCTGGAGAAGTTTTAAATAAAGGCAGATCTATGAAATAGTGGCATCTGGTGCATTTTTTGGTCTTAATATCGAGGTATTAGATGGGGACTTCCCTCATTTAAGGGGGTCAGAGGTCTCTCCTAGAGAATTCTTAAATATAGGTACGAAATTGTGGCATCTGGTGCATTTTTTGGTCAAAATATTGAGGTATTAGAGAGGTATTCCCCTCATTTTAGGGGGTCGGGGGTCTCCCCCTTGAAAATTTTGAAATATATATATAGGTATGAAATGGTGGCCTCTGGTGTTTTTTTTTTTTTTTTTGATATAAATTTTGAGAAAATATTAATCCTTTGCCAATATAGTTGGGTGCAACCTTGATGAGCAGCATAGGTCACTTCTCGGCCGACAGAGGGAGTGTGTGGGGAGGGGGAGGGGGCGGGGTTGAAACCGGGCCTGATTAGTGCCTGAATATCATCGTGAGTGGTCATGTGGTTGTTCGATCATAGACATGGAGCAAAAATGAAGTTGTATTCCGATTCGATGATGCATAAATAAATGAGAAAGTGACGAAATTGCTCATTCTTACCCCCATCCCTTACCCAACCCTCGATCCTTCGGTGAGTCTATCAGTGACATGTTAAATTTTGTATGACATATAGACAGATAGGGGGCAATATGCGTGTGTGCGTGAGCCTGTCCGTCCATCCGTCCGTTTAATTTTTGTTGTCGTACATAAGGAAAATACTATATGCTTGCCTCAGTGAGATGGATTTTTGTGAGCATGACCCAGGCCCATACCCCTCAGCCAAAGGTGACATTGACCTTTTAGATAGAGATCTTATGTTTGCTCGAATCCATCTCACTGAGTAAAGAGAAAAGTATTTTACAAATGTTCGGCAAAGTTATAATCTGGACACAAATTAGTCGGACAAACGGACGCACGCACGCGCGTATACATATTGCCATGTATCTACATGTCATGAAATAAATTGTTATTCAAAAGTTACTCATCGTGTCACTGATGGACTCACTGATGGATTGAAGGATGGGGGCTGGGGGGTCAGGGGAGTGGGATGAGAGTGAGCAATTTCGTCCAGTAACACTTCGTTGATGACCGACAAATATATCATAACTATTCATAACTATTACCGTCTTTTATCTCCAATCAAATTAATACAATCATGTTATTCTGGAAGGCGAAAAGACAACGTTTGGCGGGGCGACGTTTTGCGGGGTGACGTTCGGCGGGGCGACGTTACGTTTGGTGAAGCGACGTTCGGCCGGTGCGACGTTTGGCGGGGCGACATTCGGCGGGGCGACGTTTGGCTGGTCGCCATAATGACGTTCGTTCGGCGAAGTGATATACGACGGGGCGTCATAACGATGTTTGTCATTGGGTCGCTGCGACAGAACGAAATGGCACAAATCAGCCACCATAGCCATTACCTAAATATTTCAGGCTTTCAAGTGGCCCTAAAATTCCTAAAAAATCCTATTTTTTTAGGCCTTCCTAAAATCCTAAATAAAACACTTAGAAAGGGCCAAATTCGTAAAAAAGCCCTTATTTTTTAAAAATTATCCCTATTTTTTTGTAATTTCTGTCTGAACTTACTGCACAAAATCATGCATATAAAGAACCAATTAAGGATGTACGAGCGTTTTTTTCAGAATATTCGCCATTTTGAAAAATGTTTCTCCGAATATTGCTTTCTAACAAACGTTTTGCCAAAAATTAATGATAGATAATTAAAATATGGCTAATAATGTACCATTTAATCAAATAGATTCTACTTTTTGCGAAAAAAATTTTTTTACCCTTATTTTTGGCTGGTATTTGCCTAAAATTGACGTAAGATTGACAATGGGGTAGGGGTAGGTAATGTCAAATATCTTTTAAAGTAGAACAGGTTTGGTTTTGAAATTTTCCTGACTGATACATATAATGATAAGCTATAATTGAAATAAAAGTTTTCAAGATAGCACATTATATTATCTAGAAAACATATATTAAAACAAAAAGAACAAAAAATATCAAAATTCACCAATTTTAAACAGTTTTTTCTTAATAAATCTCTTAGATTCACGGTGACCCAAACCTTTTTTCATTCCATTTTGAAGCATTTTTGTGTGTCATTAAAGCTGCAAAATATTTTGATAATCTTAACGTCAGATTTTTTTAGTAGATCGAAATACGTTTTTTCCATTGACAATAAAGTGGGTGGGGTAATTATGTCAATATGTAAAAATGAAAGGGAATTATTAGTGACATTTATACTTATATACTACTGGCATCACCTTGTATTCATATTAACCTGTAACACCTGAAATCCCTATAAGATTAAGTGGGATATTATATGTTTTATAAAGTATCACCGTTTTTCTAATTTTACAAAATTTCAGAAATGCTTAAGCAGTGGGTGAATAAAATGCCCTATAAAATTAAAATGAGTTCGGTGACCTATTTTTTTCTCCTCTTGTTTGTCTTAGAAACAAAAGTTCTTCAAGCTCACAAAGTATGAAAAGATTCTTACCGTTAGAAAAAATTCGCTCCTACATCCTTAAGTTATTGAAGTTAACATTCTTTAAGATTGATTTACAGAGGATGCCTCTATCAGTTCCCATGAGTTCCTAGGCTACAGCTTCATGAAACATAGATATACTTCATTGAGTGATGATGAAAAGCAACAATATATATATATATATGGTCAAAGGGCGGACTCAACTTGTTGCCCATGGGCATCTAGTCCTAATTTAGCTCTTATTTTTGGTAAAAATAACCCTAATTTTAGCCCAAATTTTTTTGCAAAATAGAGCTTGAAAGCCTGATATTTCTATTTTTAACAATCACTTTCATTTTTTATATTTTGGGTAGCGGGTTTCTGTTTATAGACAAAAATAACACTGTAATTTCGTAATGAGCCCATGGAAGGCCGATGTGCCAAGCTAATTTTAATATTTAGCTTGTCTGAAAAGTTTTATGTCTTTTTTTTGTTTTAACTGTAAAAAATTTGTTAAGTTCCCTGATACTTTGCGTGAATATTGTATACAAAAGTTAGTTTTACATTAATTGTGTTTTGACTGTCCATTGTATAATAAAAGATCAAAGACAATATTGTCACATACGTGATGTTCATGATTTTATAACTTATTCCCCCGCCCCTAACACAAAGGTTGTTTACACCAAGACTGACATTTATGTTTGAACGAAAATAAAATGTGTCAGATGCTTTATTAATTGGGGAGAAAGAAATTCATCATCTATACAGTATAAAATAAATTATAAAGAAACCAGGAAAACAAATATGATATCAGCATGATTTAAACATGAGTTTTCAAATATCAAAAGTCATGCACTACGAGTATCTAAAGTTCCACAATAGTTTTAACGATGCATGGCTCTTTGGCTGGTTTTGCGGTGCTCTGTTCTTCCTACCTTTTATTTTTCAATATCATCTTTCTTATGTGCAATCAAAACATGCATTTACTCTGACAGGCACGAGTTGGTATAAGTATTGAAAAACATATTGAAGGTCTCACAGGCATGAAATTCGAATATTTGTATTTTATGTTCCTCTGTTCTAACAATTTTATAAACTTCTTTAGCTTCAGTTCTTTTTACATCAGTTTGTTTACAAATGTCTTTTATCCGATTTATTCAATGATACATTGATAAAAACGTACAAACTGTATACCAAGTACGATATATTTATTTACACTCAGTGTCAATTTGTATTACCCCTTTTTCTAATTATTCTCATGCAAACCGTGTATGATCATTATCACGAAAACACATTAGAATACATTTGTTTTATGTTTAATTTCATTCTATGTTTGATATTCTTATTTAATTATCTACAATATTAAACAAATTCATATAGCGATTTTATATATGCAGTTGATTTTATTGTTTGAATGTCTACTATAAAGCTCTTATTGACGTTTTGTACACATGGAAGCATGCGAGTTAATTAAATACATCCTGTTTTCTCATATTCTCGGGGGCCTAAGGGGTTGTTTTTATTCCCAGTAACAGATTAACCATTTCATAAACAGCATTTGGGTGTTATTTTGTAGAAAAATCACTTGTCTTTCAGACTGAGTCATAAAATATTACAGAAATGATCCCATTTAATTATTTTGTTACTGTTTTTGATACCACCCTCACCCGCAGAAATGGAACAAGAGTTTCTCGTATTCCCGTGGATTTAGAATTGACTTTTCATCACAAATAAGTTGTAGAATTTAAAACATTAAAATTACCATTGTGTAATAAAAAGATATATTCTGTAGTAAATACATAAAGAAATATGACAATTAATTGCATAATCAATAATTTATGGCAAATTTGCTAACCCCACCAGAAAAAAATAAAGATTTTTTTGAAAATTGAGTAAAATGCTGATAATTTCGTCAATATGCGTTCAAATCACTTGAAATTTTCAGTGTGTCAGTTTTGTACCATTCCTGTCTAGAAAATAACAAACATTAAATTATTTGACAACATTAAGGCAAAAAACGAGAATATGAGAAACCCTGAGAATACGAGCAACAGGGATACATATATCCGTGCTCGTCAAACATATAATAGTTTATCTTGAACTATCGAGAATTATAAATCTTAAAAAAATAAGTTTTAATATATATCTGGTCCACAAATAAGCATGTTCTATATAACAGTGCTAATAAAATATATCAGTTATTGATGCTGGTAAGATCATACAGTTTTGGTATCATTTGAAAATGAATTGTCTGTTGAAAAAGAAAATATAAATTACATGACAAAAATATGTTACAGAATTTTTATTTTTTTACTTTATAGTTCTCAATGATACTTCAACAGAAATCCAGTAATTACAGTGCAAGATTTATCATTCCGCAGTCAAAAACATGACTGTAGTGATTCGTGCATATTACTATGGTCATCTTATTTACTAAATACAAATCTTTCAAATGATACAAACAAAACAACAACAACACCCCCCCCCCAAAAAAAAAAAGAAAAAAAAAAAAAAAAACAACAAAAAAAAACAAAAACAAAAAAAAACATGGGGTCACCAGGCATTGTAATGTTATCAATTTGTGGATCGAATAGATAGCTTTGACCTACTAAACCTCATTACCATTTAAAACCTATTTATCATGATAGATCTATTTTAATAGCCCTTTATATTATGATTGAAAGGTTAAAATTAATAATAAATCAAAAATGTGACATCTAACTCTCTAACCTTGGCTCAAATGCTATAAAAAGGCATGGGGTCAGAACATCGTTAGATTTAGCCAATCTCAACCAACAGGGTAAGTACACTTTTTATTTACCTCTATCATATAAACAACAATAGTGTTGCTTTATTTTGTTGTTGTTTTATATACACATATCCAGTTTATCTGTAAATGTTTATGGTGACGGAGGGCCTTTAAAGCCCTTGCTTGGTTTTAATAGCTAATTGCTTATTAATCTATATTTCCAGTAAACAATGCGTCTATGAAAAAGATTATATATCTATAGTGGTATTACACTTAGAATATAGCTTCAGTACAAGTCCATTTTATGCCATTCTAATATTTACATAAAAATAATAGCGAGCTCGAGACGTTCATTGCTGTGCAATTAACGAGCTTTAAGGAAACACGAGTGTAAGATTTTTCATATATGATAAAAATATTTCTCTTGTATTCGTAAGTGGTGTAATTTTGACGAAGTATAGTAATTTCTCTCTGAATTTCCAATGCACCGTTTTGAGAATACTGCTGATAACAGACGTCCATTCGTTGATGATTGATATTTAATATTATCTTTTTTAATTTATTTTCAAAAACCCTAAAATTAATTGGTAAAAAGAAATATAATGTTTAAAAGATGGATTTTTGAAAGAAAATGGAAAACCTCCGAAATTAATCACCAATGCAAGTACAAAAGCGAATAATATTTCGTGAATAGTTTCGTTTTTTTTTTATGACAGAAATGACTAAGTCACACGTAAATTTGTGATGAAAAAGAACCTTATTTTAGTATACTTGGGCTCTCTTTGAGAGGCTCTGCCTTATTCATATTATGATATATGATAAAATATCTTTAGTGATAACAGGTCCAAATCAATATTTTCATTAATGACATATGTCAGAATTTCAAAAGAAACCTAATTTTCTACATTTTTGTGAATTTAATAATATTGTATTACTTGAAAATTCCGCTTATCTCATAGAGGTCAATAGAAAGTATTATTATATGTTCTAAAAATAACCTAAATTTCATTGGCCGAAACCGCTCATCATCTTTCAAAATATATGTCATGTTTAATGGTTACTGGGTTTTCCCCATTAAACATAACTTTCTAAAAATAGTCTGACATGTAGCTCTAGTTACAGTATACACAATGATTCCAGGAATTTTAAGTGCCTTAATTTAAATTTTGATAAATTTTCATACAGTTATTGTTACTTTCATACATTAAATATATTGCAACAAATATATTGTTATTTATTCATAAACCTGAACCCATATAATAAAACAGTTATTGACTCTTGAGCGATTGAATATGATGTGATATTCACCGGAAGAGAGCAATATTGACCTAGGCGATCATAATTGTATAATATTGAACGCAAAATGTGATATTCTTGTAAGCAAACTTGTTTCAATGTATATAACATTTGTTTTCATAATATTTGAAATGTAATTGATTTAAGTATGATATCACAGTTTCATATTTTATACACCATTTTTTTATATCGTCTGAGAAAATTTCTGGTCTTGATGAATAGTTAATATAGGTGTGTTGTCTATCTGAAAAATATCTAGCATTAATTTTATAAGGAACTAACCTATTGCTCCGTTACTGTATGATGATATCGGTAAATATCACATTGGTCAGTCCATAAACTTTGATATTCATCTCATCATCATAAACTGTTTAACATACAAGTTATCGGTCAATGCATTCCAAGCATTTTGAAGATGGTAAGCTGTATTTCTCGAAATTTATGTGAACATAATAAATTTTATGATTTAAAAAATGGTTGTAAAGAAAATAAGGCCAGCATTGCTAAAAGTTTAGAAATTGTTTTGCTGTTGTTATTTATGTGTTTTATAACAGTAACCTATTCCAAAAATTACAAATATATGTAAGATATTGAAAATAATGATAGTATAATTTTCTGACGGTTAGGTTTAATCTCATCTAAATTTGAATTGCTTACTATCTCTACGGAATGTCATTCAAAATTTTATGCAACTGCTGTATCCTTATTCATACTATCCCGTTTTATTTACAAAAACTCTTACCGTGCATTTATAAAACTTGTTTTTTTTCTCCGTTTTTCGCTTGGTTCATGCAGTTTTAATGCCAACTTCAATATTTCTACATCAGGCGCTTCAACACGTTCAGCAGGTGCTTCTTAGGACGTTAATACATAAGCAAAAACACTGTACATTTAAATCGTAATTGGTTAAGGTTCAAGCATTTAAAATTTTCTGATGTTAAAATATCGATTGAATTAAGTTTAAAGATATATTTTATTTCTGCTGTTCATGACGCATTTACAAAATCTTAATTCCGGAACTGGGAGTTGTTTACGAGAAAATAAAAAATATATTGATATGGGTTCAATTTCTCTAGAAACAATAATTGCTGTATTTTAAATTATTTCAAGATGTGGCTTAGTGCGGTGATTCAATGAAAAGAACAAGTTAAACATTAGTAGCTTCATTACCACTTAGATCATATGCGTTAAAGCCCTAAAAGTGCATTAAATTTGTAAAAAAAAAAATGCGTACTTGAGTAGATGTAATTGGTATGTGTAGAATGATCATGAACCAAGACTTCAAGAAAGAATATCTTTTTCCCCTAAAAACCTTGGAATATCTTGAAATGGAAATGAAATTTTAATAAATATTCTGTACATTTCATAATTGTCATAATGGTCTGTATAGTACAATGTATCAATTCCTTTCAGTTAACATGAAGGTCCTTCTAATTTTGGCTTGCTTAGTCGTCGCCTGTGCTGCATGGGGCAAGAGACCATGCTGGGGGAAAAATTGTAGATATGGAGGTTATGGAGGCGGCTACGGTGGAGGCATGAGGAACTATGGAGGTGGTTACGGTTGGGGAGGAAAATATAGGCCTTGTTGGGGTAAAAACTGTGGCTATTACGGAGGCGGAAATGGTTTTGGCTACGGAGGAGGCTACGGTTGGGGAGGAAAATACAGGCCCTGTTGGGGAAAAAATTGTGGCTACGGAGGCGGCTATAGGAGCGGATATGGTGTTGTCTATGGAGGAGGCTATGGTGGCGGCTATGGAAATGGTTATGGGGTTGGCTTCGGTTGGGGAGGAAAATATAGGCCCTGTTGGGGAAAAAATTGTGGCTACTACGGAGGCGGCTATAGGAACGGATATGGTGTTGTCTATGGAGGAGGCTATGGTGGCGGCTATGGAAATGGTTATCGGGTTGGCTACGGTTGGGGAGGAAAATATAGACCCTGTTGGGGTAAAAAGTGCGGCTACGGAAGCGGATATGGAGGTGGATATGGAGGTCGCTATGGAGGTTATGGTGGCTACAGAGGTGGTTACGGCTGGGGAGGTGGAAAGGTATACGGCGGATACAGAGGAGGATACGGCTATGGTCGTTGTAAGTTGCTTCCAAAAGCTTCCTTATTCAAATTTAATCCATAATCTAAAACTGATGAAGCAATATACTCACTTTCAGTCTAAAGATACCCTTCAGTATATTAATCCAAAATATGAGATAGATGAAATAAACTAACTGTTTCATTGGAAAACATGAAAAAAGTGACTGTTATTTGATATTTGTTGGAACAACAGTGAAAGATTTCCGATAAATATTTGCGATGAAATGAAGATAACAGGAATGCTTCTTCATATAAATATTTCGTTCCTTATTATAAGTAGAATATTATTTAATCAGTTTCGCTAAAATCTTGCACAAGTACACTGATATTGTACAACTGTTCATTTTTGAATTTGAATTTATTTTTCAGGGGGAAAGAAATACTAAACAACTCTCAGAGGATTCCATTTTGGATAAATTTCGACCGGACCGAATTACATTACTCGTGTTGTTGTTACATTTTCTGTGTGTGTTTACGTAATAAACTGTTCCTGCATTTATACCTTTTTGTGTTATGAATTCATTCACACACACACACGCACGCACAGGCACACACGCACACACACACACACACACACACACACACGACACGTCGCGCAACACGACAAAATTGAATCTGTTGCAGCCTCGGTTTGATTGAGCCATTAAACGGGTGGTAAAAGAAATGCATTCTAGCCCCTGGTTGAACAGAACACGCTGCTTGCTCATATGAAAAGTACCGACTCAAATAAGAGGTGTACACAGATTTGTTCATACGGCGACGTACCTGGATCCTGTGAAATTCCATGAAAAGTGGCGTATGGTCCCCAGTTAAATTGATGGACTAGCCCTAAACGAGAAAACAATAGGCAAAACTAAACAAACTGAAATATAGAGAGGGAATCCAACATTTTGAAGCCAATATATTACAGAAAAAGGTGGAAAAAACAAAATTATAAGCACCATACCCGAAAGCTGAAAAAGTAAACTGTAACGTAACTACTAAATCAACATAGAATGTAACTGGATTTACATTTTATTAGTGTGACATGAAATTAGCCAAAGTCCTTCTATTCAATTGTTTTTAAATCTTATTGCGTCACTGGCGTACTTAGTTTCTCTTAATATTTTACACAGTACGTAAGTCTTTAAATGAATGCTGCTGAGAATATACTGATTGACAATACTCTGTTTTAAGTTTGGCAAACATCTACTGGCGGAATTGCTTTCTAAATTTCGAAGGAATTAAACCCAATTCAGAGCTTTGCTCATTAAGCATAGTTAGATGGTCTTATTTTTGCCTACCTAGCATGGAAAAACAAGGTGTTATTGCCTACCACGCGAGGAAATAGAAAGTTATCCGGATAGAAAATCACCTAATGGTATACACATGCACATAATGACGTCATCACACGTCCTAATGTATTAGCGATTTTTATTTATAATATCATTGAAAAAATTGCAATAATATTAATATTAATGGCAGGCATGACGAATTATCTATCACGACTGCCTGCGTAAGGCAAGTGTTCTCAAACACTTGGAACAGCTTATATAAAACAAATTGGAAACGCTCGGTTTCTATTCCACGCTGCTCCTCGGGTTTTGGAAAACCCTGTCTTACACAGGCAGTCAAATAAGATCCCTACACTCTGGGTAGGATATCACCTTATCTCAAAGTAAAATGCTCGATCCTTTGGAAGTCGAAATATCAAATTTCAACTGTATATGTATTTCTGAAACTTCGGATATAAATGTAAAGCTGGTATCATAGTCAAAGACTGTTCAATAAGTACTGTACTGTCTATGCCCAAAGCTGTAGATAACATTTCAGCTTTGCGACCAGTACAAGTTATCACTGAAATTAATAGCATATCTATCCGATTTTAATCCATAAGCTAATGGTCAGTAAAGTCATATCTTCACGATCTGTATCGTCTTTCCAATAGCGAATGGTTTCACTTCACCGGTTTCCGGAAATACCAGTGGCAAATAGTTTCTCCAGTTAACGGAAAAACCAGTGGTGAACGGTTTCGCCGGTTTACAGAATTACCAATGGTAAATGGTTTCGCCGGTTTAACAATAATACAAATTGCGAATGGTTTACAATTCGCTTGTTAAAGAAAAAGTCATGGAAAATTTACGAAGATATTTGAGATACATTCTCAAAGTGTCTGAGACTATTAGGATCTTACATGCCTTCCTGTGTAAGACGGGGTTTTCCCTTCCCGAGGGACAGTGTGGAATGGAAAACTGAGCGTTAGCGAGGTTTTTTATCCATGCTGTCCCGAGGGTAGGGAAAACAGCTGTCTTACACAGGCAGACATGTTAGATCATTTTTCTTGCCTATCATGTTCAAAATAGATCGTGGAGACAAATAAGTTTGGGTATTTCCTGACATTATTTATATAGTTTATGACGTCACAATGGTACCGGTACTATGTGACGTCACTTTAGTGCACGCTATTTTAGACAAGGTTTTTCCCTAGGGAAAGACAGGAATATCTATCCCGGCGCGTGCTCGGATAAATGTATACTTTCCCCGCTAGGTAGGCAGGAAAGTTTGTTATCACTGTACAGAAGATAATACATACACCTGGGCTGATTCTGAAATAATTTCGTGTTGGGTCAGAGTCCCCCATAAGTAACCCACTAGCACAATATGTCGACCAGCATACAACTAGTTGGACTGGAAAAGGCTAATGCAGTTGACATGAAAATAAAATCATAGCTTTTAAATCACTAGTGACCCCCATAACTCTAATTACTTGATTAAGTTCTCAGTTTAAAAAAAAAATCTTAAAGCAAAAACTCAAACATTTGCAGATTGGGATACCTTCAATAAATGTTGAAATCTTTTTTATTTGGGTAAAGTAATAGGTAAATACTTAAATAATATATGATGGAATAGTGATTTTTAAATTTAATTTGCACATTGTTGCTGTTTGCATAGTCATTATTTTCATGAAATTAAAAAAATTTCAGCTGACCTTCTGGCCTCCATTAGTGTTGTTATTGTTTTTGTCTGCACTTGCCAGAGCGAGGCTCCAGTGGGGAAAGACCCCTGGTGTCAAATTATGTAGGGAATAACCAGTTTCGTGAAATAATAACAAAGAATTGTTAAATTTTCTGCTTTATTTTCACGAAGAGCATGGATTTGCCGTGTGTGCGAAACCGCGTACAGTCCGACACCGGGTACACTGACTCTACAGTTACAACCAACCACTACTCATTCATCCATAAGCGAGGTACGCAATAGGGGAAGAAGTTTACTTTCGATTTCTCTAGCGGTGATAAATTACTAAAAACTTAAATTAGAATAAATCATTTTAGTTTAGGGTAACAAAACTACTAAATATGTTCCATTTAATATGTGCCTTCTGATAATCAATGTCATTTAAGACTTGATAAATGGTTTATCTTCTCAGCGCGTACCTGTTCCATGTCCCGATTACGACAGAATCTCTTTTACATTAAAGAAACTGAGACATAAAATATATTTGGCGAGCATAACATACATGTACATGAAACTACTATTATCTTAAAAAATAGGAAGCAGGAAAAAAAATATTTTTTAAAAGTGCTTACAAACTTGACAATTTCATTTTCAGTTATTATAAATAGATGTGAAATGCGTTTTTTATTATTGTTATTAATCATATTTAACTTGTCAAAATTAATTTTGCTATGTAATGAACATTTGAAAAACATATTGTTACACACTGATGAAAAATGAACAGAAAAACAAACTAGCAAACATACTTGACAATGTAAAAGGTATCTTTTTATGACACCAGAGCCTGTTAATTGGAAGTGTGACCTATTTTGCCCCCGAGCCAGTCATCGTGTAATAAAGTATGTGCGAATTATGACTTCTCAAGGTTTCTCAAAAGGGACTGACTGACTGATTTAATAAATGTCAAATTTTTAAAATAAAAAGTGGAAAACCTAAGAATAAAACAAGCACACCATAGAAAAAAGTCTTTTAGAAAAGATTTAAGATAAAGTGACACTAATGTAGTGTAAAGGTTATTCACAATAACTATCACGAATATGTTTACTATATTAACCGGGGATTACAGATTTTTCATATCTTTTAGCGCGTGCTATACCTTCTTGAGATTAGCTGTGCGTACATTCAGTTCAATTCAATTTCGATTAATTGCATAAATACAATGCCTACAGCAAGTGAAAGCATTATATAATATGGAGCAGAGAAAGTACATAATAATTTTCAGGAGAGACAATAAACCAAAGAGCTATAAAAATTAAAAATGTATTTTATACTTCTTTGAATAAACTAATAAATCAATAAACGACAATTTTTCACAATGTTGTCACAAAACTTCTATAGTATAATATTTTCACTCTTAGGCGAACTTTAACACGTGTTCTATATATCTATACTTTAATATCGAACAATTAACCTGTATTCAGGAAAAAATACTGTTAATCAAATACAAGTAAATACTCAATCACTGTCCCATTATCTTATGAAAAAAAAAATTTATTGTGTATTTAAGTCTCGTTCATTAAACATGGTACAATTTTCAAAATGCTCTTACGCAGTCACCGAGAAGATTATTATCTGTGTAATAAAAAGACCTGATCGTCCCTAATCCCCTAATAAAAAGGTGTTGATAAGCAATAAACTTGCAAAAAGCTATTAATTGGTAATGAACAACTATCGAAAGGCGCTTTAATATGGCTGTTTCAGAGGCTCTGAAAACAATTTACTCAAATGTTGCATTATATAAATTCTTTATAACATATTTATGGTTAAAACTTAAAGTAAGGGGTATAAGTATAATTAAACGAATCTTTAAAATACGAGACAGTGGTTTAGAAAGAAATATATATAGTTGCAACGTGCATCATGTCTTATATTTTTTTTATTTATTAACATATGATACGTCAGCATCTTTCTCTGTAACATTTATTTTGCGGAAAGCTTGTAATTCCCCAAAACTATGGTTCGCCTTAATATAACTGAAATTATTCCCGCACTGTTATTATCACTTAATACTATATTGTAACAATCATATTTTCTGTATCATCGGCAGCTAAACTTCGGGCGAGTTCGTGCGTTTCTGCGCGCGTCCGGAAATACCACGGACACGGCAAATAAAGAAATAATACAAAAATCACCAATTTTTAAACGTCTAGGGAAGCAAGAAGACATTTAAATAATTTCAAAATAAAAACATATATAAAAAGTTTATTGTCTGTAGAATACTTCAATAGGATAATAAATATTCTCAAAATATGAATAAAGTGGCTACAGGGAAAAGAATAAGATACGTATCACAGGTTTTTGCTTATTTTATTCAGTAACTATATGCCGTAAACAGAGACTGATAGTGATGTTTTTTAATCGCCAAGGGAAGCATTAATTCTTCATTTCAGATAAATAATTTTTATATCTTTGTAAAGAGAAAAGAATGACGAAAACTTCAATAGGATAATAAATATTGTGTGTTCATTCTAATTAAAACAATATTTGTTCAAACTTTTTTTCCTTCTTTGTTTCTATTGGAAAATATCAACCAGATGAAAATTGATATCGCACTACCAGGTGATTTCAAGGGGGATAATTTTACCGATAAGACGACAAATTTTATCTAATTGTTGATCATGGGTCAAAATCCATGTTATACAGCTAACGCCGAAAAATAGTTTAATCCTACAATTAAATACAGTACGCACTGTGACGTCAAATACATCTATAAGAAGAGAATTTGGAGTATTGAACGTCACAAGCATCATAATAGCAGTGTTTGTTTCATCTATGCCTCTTTATGAGAAGTAATTAAATATACAGCACCTCTCCTTTCCCCTAGCATGAATCTAATGAAAGCAACAGATCTTTCCGCTGTGTATCGCCTGAATTACTACGCAGGAATGTATCAAAGAGAGCACTAGCCTGAGTGGTAATTATCTTAAAATCCAAACGGTACACAAAAAAGATATCTTTGCTTATTAATTTTCGAGTCAGATAAAATATTCTGATTTACATATATGGCGTGCTAATGTATAACATCATGCGGTCAAAATATAAATTATATATTATATTAGAATATAAAATTATTTCGAATGGACTAGTATTCAAAAGGACCAAAAAAAATGAGAACATGAGAGAAAATTGAATGTATAGCAATATCAGCTGTTTCTGAAATTGATAGACGTAACTGTCCAATAGAAAACCACATTGACTCCATTATTAAAAGGACCTAACGCAACGTTATGGACAGTTCCAGTTTTTGTTGATAAATTTCATCTAACTCCTCCCTCTATTGTTATTCTATTCATACCAAGGTCAAGTGGTCACAAGCGGTATCACAAACAAAACGCACGTGGTCTTTTGTGTAAACTAGGTCAATCGTATTTGCCAGTCCCGATTGGACAGTCTGTTTTATGTAAACATTAATGATAGACAGTTTTGAATCCGTCCAATGGACGATATACTATGAACACTTGAAGCCGCAAAAATGTTTCTCATATTCCTTATTAACTAGCTTATATTTCTGAGAGAGACTGTGTGCCTGTCCAGATGACCACGTGTTAAAATCCATTAGACAGGGCTACCTGATTTTCCAAAATATGACAAGTAATGTGCATTTGAATACAACTACAGACACACAAAACACGGGGTAAATTCGTTTTGGAATTGCTATAGATGAATTTTAATGTATTGTACTGGAATTCAATAACGTGAAGGTTCCGTCATAATAGTTAATGGAAATGGACTTTTCGTATTCATGAACTGTTTAACAGTAAGTGCGGCTTGTCATGGAATGACAAAAAGTATCAGTCTGAAGGTTAGTAAGTATATAGAGCAAATCTTAACAATGAATGAGTGCAATCATGTAGGTTTGATATTTATTCGTGCAGTTGAATTTGGCACCCAGCGAACTCTACTCAATTGAGAAACATATGCAATATTTCAAATCAAATTCTGTCTTGGTTCCACCATGACAAACAACCATATTTGCACAGGTATAAACACATTATAGCTTAATATTTTGAATGTTGAATTATCGGAAATGGTGAAAATAAATGATTTATGAAATACCTTCACATGTGATATAATAATAACAACAGCTTATATTCCATAAATAAATACTGGGAGCTAATAAAGTTGCTTGAAATAGTTTACAGATATTCCTATTTATAGTCAAGTTTCAATAAAGCTTTACGCCTTACATCTGGAATGAACATGTCCTTTACTAGACTTGAAAACGACACTATACACATACCATTATGGGTAGCTTAGCGAGATCAAAGCTTTTTTTTTAATTTTAAAAGATAGTCAACCTATACATTTTTGAAAAGGGTATTAAGTGAACATTTTAGAAATGAAATGCGTTTTTGTCAAATTAATTTTTTTTTTTTAAATTTCACTCTTGTTTTTCGATTCTGCCATTTCTACACCCATACACATATAAAGTAGCATTTTCTTTTGTTAAATAAAAATAGAATATATCATTGGAAAGGTATCAATGAGACAAAATTATATATTGTTTTTAATTGAACCCCGCCCCCCCCCCCGCCCTGAAGAGTTATGCCTCTTGGAAGTTGTGAATGTAATCCAGTTATCTGTCCAAAATTTGCCAAAAATGTTTCGTTAAATTTTGCTGACGAAAGCAGCTAATATGACGTAGATTTATTAATATAAAAAGCCTAATAGTAAAACAAATGAATCCTTTCATATTAGAGCAGAACTACATATTATTTGTATTAATTTTTTATCAGCAGCAAACAAACAAAAAAAAACTGCATTTTCTTCGTATCATTATGTATACTTTAGTTTACAAAATGTGTGTGTACAATTAGATTTGTCACATAACTGTTTGGTTATAACTGATTATTGTTAAACCTGTACATAATTCTTATATTAAACATATTTACTGACTGACTGATTGATTGATTCACTGATTAGCAACTGATTGACTAGTAGATATCATTTTTTTTCAATATCGATTGACATACTACCTAAGTGTTAGGTAGAGTGTCAATCTATCTGACGTGACATGACAACAGACAAAGAGTGGCCGCAATGATGTTTAATATAAAAATACACCTCTCTAACAGATCTGTTTTCACATTTTAATCCTAATGCTTGTAAACATTAAACTGAATCTAGTCTATCTGAAAGCAGGGAATGTCCATCCAAAAGCAGGGAATGTATGGATCTTTGGCCATCAAATCATACTGCATGTTCATATCGTCAGTTTTTTAAATCTAATGCTTACAACAAGTTATATGAAACTGAATCTACAGGCAGTAAATGTGTAAGTAAGCAAGCAAAGATAAAACCTTATTATTGAATATATTGGTAGAGGTTCATACAAGGACCATTTGTACAAAATTATTTTAAAATCGGGCCAGCAGTTTCACCAAGAAGATTTTTTAAATTTCCACTGGATACATATAGGGAAAGTGACCACGCCTCCTGGCAGCCATGTTTTTTGAAGAATCAGAATAATTTGAACAATCTTGGTAGAGGGTCACATGAGGACCATCTGTGTAAAATTATTGCAAAATTGGGAGAAAGGTGGCTGCGCCCTCTGGCGGCCATATTTTTTGACTTATCAAAATAATTTGAAAAAATTCTGGTAGAGTGTCACATAAGGACCATTTATGTGAAATTATTTTAAAATTGGGCCAGCCAAGTTTTTTGACAAATCAGTATAATTTGAACAATCTTAGCAGAGATTGACAAAAGGACCATTTGTGTAAAATTATTTCAAATCGGACCATTGGTTTAGGAGGAGGTGTCGTTTGAAATTGTTCTATTTTTTAGCTCTGGCAGCTCCTATGTGCAACCAAGCGGAACCATTTGAACAACTTTGGAAGAGGACCACTCGAAGAACATCCAGGCCAAGTTTCATCAAAATCCATTCAATGGTTTTGGAGGAGATGTCGTTTAAACACAATTGTTGACAATGGACGACTTGAAGAACGGACGGACGACGGACACAGCATGATCACAATACCTCACCATGAGCACTTTGTGCTCACAGGTGAGATAAAAAGTCCACTATCTGAAGGCTTAAATGCAAGACTTTATTCGGAGAATGGTCCTAAAAGCTCAGTTTTACCATTTCAGTGCCAACTATTTATTTCATAATGCATCATATATTGACAACACATAGACATATTATGGAAAAATAGTCATTTCATATGAAAATAAGATATAATAATTCAAACAATAAAGCCACATCAAACACAAGGAAGGCACGAATCTTAATACATATCTTTGTGCTTTATCATCCATACTGTTTTTGTGTTGTTTTTTCTTCCAAATGTCCAAACATAGTTATTGTACTTTAAGTCAACAGTCATGTACAGATTCGATCCGACAACATCTCACCGAAAAAGCAACAACATGTATTGAACTATATCTATTTTATGACCAGTTAAGTTTATACACTTTGATATCTGCATCTCGGCAACCCAACCGTTAATAGTCCTCTCGTCAGAGTGCATCTTGTCTGTATCTGGCAATATACACAGCCCTAATAATGAAAGAGGTAAATGTATCACTGTTTGTGATGTATAACTGTGTTTGAGAAAATATTACCGTTAAAACAGGGATATATAAAGAAAAATATGAGTAATCAAACAAATCAAACTCAATTATCCGAGATATAACTTCTCCAGTTTACCACTTTGGTAGATTGTCTTCAAATCATTCAATACTTTAGACTCTTTCTTTTCTTTTTACATCAACTACTGTGCTAAATGTCAAGTCTAACTGTTGTTCTATAAATCTGCTATGTTAATCTACATGTATGTTGCAATATCATATTGTAATCAATAAACTATTAGTGTTGATGTAGAGGACAAGGTGTCGGCTGCTCACCCAATAGGTGCAGGTTCGAACACCAACAGGCGCCGACCGCGTCTCATCAAGACATCAGTACTGGTTTTTCCAGACTTGAAAGTGACTCCATAAGCTGCAAGCTTTCTTCACAATGGAGTTAAATAAATTAGCATAAATGAATGAACTATCATAACTTAAATACCTTACCTTAAACAAGCAGCTTCAATCATCCAATTTTCTGATCCACCAGTAGCTCATACGTATAGACCGCTCGATCCCCGTCAATGTAATGTTAAACCAAGTGGGAAATCCTGGAACCTGAAATTATTACAATATTACCAATATATTTAGCATCATAAGATAATGAAGATATGCTCAATAAATGAGCCGCCCTATGAGAAAACCAACATACTGCATTTGCGACCACCTGGATGCAGATCAGCCTATGCATCTGCTAAGTCTGATCTGGATCCATACTCTCTTTTCTTTCAACCCATACAAAGGTTGGAGAAAACATTACCGAATAAAATACATGCTGCCCTAACTGTACATGTGCACAGGCTGATCTGGATCCGTACCGGTCGCAAATGCAGTATGTTGGTTTTCTCATGGGGCAGCTCAAATAACAAATAGTTAAAAGTTAAACCCATGAAAATGAATTTCCAAGGCTTCTCTTTCAAAACAAAACTTGTAGAAGGATTTTTTTTAACAAACTGGTAATTAACTATTACTTAAAGTACATAGTATAACTTGCTTATTTATCCTTAAATTAGTTCATATAAAGATATCATTGTAATGGAAGACAAATACATGTATATTAACTAAAGTTTTTTCATAAAATATTAAAATTCAATCCAAATTATCCCCATTTTTTTTATAACAGGTATGACCATTAAATTTAGCATACAGACTAGTGAGATCAGATGCTCATTTAAAGCGTCCTACCAAGCAACTTATTCTGTATGATTCAATGTTAGCAATGTAGTAAATAAAGAAACAATTTTTAGTGATTCGTTCGTTACCCTGCTGAATTTCTAAAATAGACAGTTCCATCTTTCAATCAGAGCAGTACCATTTATAGTTTCTAGGGTATTTCATGGAGATTTTTTACTGATTGAATAGCAAACAGTGCATATCATGATCAGACTGCACATATATCTTGATCTTGATCTGTACTAGTCACAGAGGCAGAAAATCGTCCTGGTACCAGGCTAAGAGTAAGAGTTAATTAATAACATTTTTAGGTATGGATGGAGTCTTTAAAATTACAATAAGGCTTAGTGTAATCCAAATGTAGCCCACAGACAACATTCGCCTGGGAAATGACTTTTCCAATATACCATACTTTTTCATCAGCCTGATCTTTCTGCTCAAAAGCATGTTTAACTTTCTTTCCAACAAGCACTTGGTTCTCTGGATTTTCATTACTGTCTATCTCATATGCTTTCCGCACAAGCTTTTTAACATTTTGACTTAATTCATCCACTGTCAAGGACACGTTTTTACCATCAACAGTTTTTGACATTTTGAAAGCAATTTTGTCTGAACATTTCTGATCAAGAACAGTTTTCCTAAAATGCAATTGAGCTTTCAGAGCTGTGATTTTGTCAACTTTTGTTTTTAGCAAAGCCAAGCCTGAATCCACCTCTTCCTCTGTTTGCCACAGACCCCACTATTGAACTTTATCCGTTATGTTCTCCTATTTCGTATTCTATTTGCTTCAGAACGTTCAGCTTGTTCTCTCTTTTCTGCAAGCAAGCGTTTTCGCTCGATCTCTACTTGATCTCGCCTTTGCTTATACTTCTGTCGTAAGCTCTGTACATCTCTCCTAGCTGCAATAACAATTGCTTCCTTCTCTAAACTACTTTTCTGCTTCAGCCACTCTATGGTTTTATTGTGGTAAACATCATATTTGCTTCTGAGGCCAATTGTGATATGTTGGGTTTTTCTCTGAGTAATCTGTCCATATGACCAAATATTGTCTCTGAGAATTTGTTGTGTTTTGGCACACCAAAAGTTCTTTCTTGTACAGATTCTGTTGCATCACACCAAGTTCCTCCAGGAACGAATTCTTTAAAAAGCCTTTTACAAAGTTCACAAATGGCAGGCATTAGCACTATCAGTATTGTCACCACTATCCCATCATGATCCCACTCATTGAACAAGGCCATGGCAATCTTTGATGTAAAGATTTTCTCCCTGTTGACAAATGATAGAAAGTAACTGCATTCCATAAATTCTTGGACATGTTGTGGGAAGTTTTCCAAGTACTAACTCTTCATAGTGTGTCCTTGCTTCAGTTATATGTACATTTTCATCCTCAATCATACACCACAAAGAAACTGTTATAAGTTCACTAATCAATCCAAGAGCTTTGCACCCAGCTAAATATTCTGGTATACTGATGTTATGTTTAACTGCTGCAAGCAATCTATTAGAGCTTTCTATCATCAGTTCCCCCTTTAGCTGATCCTTCAGGAAGTACACATAAGCTGCATTCCGAAACAAATGTTGAATCTATTTCCTCTGAATCTTTCAAGTGGCACACCTCTAAAACCATTCCCTTTCAGAAAGTCTTTAGCGTATGTTTCAAAGTTAAGGAATTGTCCATTCTTTTCATCACCACCTTTTGAAAAAGACTTGCACGTTGTAGGTATAAGTCTAACTGTACCAGACTCGGTTTCCTTCTTGAACGATATATCTAGAATAGGAGCATCAATATTCTTTTCATATTCTACAAGGGATTTTGAGCATGTTCCTGCCATGGGGACAAGTGCATGCAAAGAACAGAAAAAATTGCAAGGCCTGCTGATTGACAGTTGCTCTTCATTTGTCATAGTGTCCCACTGTTCCCCAAGATCTTCCTTTAATACTTCTTTCCTAAATTCTTCTAGAAGTTGGTTAAATTTAATTTGTGTGCTGGCTCGGTCGGATATTGTAGATGAAATATGTTTCAGCATTTCCCTGGATGCTTGGTTGTCAGCTGTTTCAGAGACGAGACTGAATCAATGTCTCCTAGGATTGTGAGCAGTCTGGAGAACTATTTAGTAGCTCATATACACATTGCTGCAACTCGGGTGTGAATACCTTCTTATAATCATAATAAGTATTCCCATTGTCATTTATTATATCCCTTAGATAGTCATTTTCAGCTTCATGTTCCCTCATCCGTCTTTCAATACCTTCACGTGTTATAGTTTCATTATTTAATTCATGCTGCTTTCTTTCAAGTTGATCTTCAAGTACTACAATTGTCTGTTTTGCTTGTTCTAGCCGATTCTTTTTTTTTATTAAGACAAGACTCTATCTATGTACATTTCAATCTAAGACGTTTCAATTCTGTATTTTTTCCTTTTATTCTCTTATTTAAAGTATTTATAGATTTTAACTGTTGCTTTTCTATTAACTGATATTTCCTCACTGCCTTTTTTTAATCTATTTATGTTTCTTATAGTAGACAGCTTAGCAGATGTCTTGTCTTTTTACTTCTGTTAATTCAGTGAACATTTTTTCTTTTTCATCATTACAAGTCTTTAGCTCAGAGACCACTTGCAGTGCTACTTCTTTCATGCAATGCACTTGGTCCTGTAAAGCAATTACATTTTCGGACTGTTTTTTATTGGTTGCGTTTGTTTTTGCTTTTGCAAAATTAAAGTACTGTTAAAAAAACTCTCAAGTTTTGCTTCACCGCCTTTATTATTTCTGGATTTATTTAAATTTTTCATAGGTTCCTTTTGTTAATGAATCATACGACTTTTGAGAAATTGAAGAACTACTTGTTTCGGAATAACTATAAAGCCACTTACTACATTCTGCAAAGTTACTGGTTTTTATTTTGTCAATAACAGATCTGTTAGTTAAAGTTGTGCAAGCGGGAAGCTCAGTAATGTTTGACATTCTGCTTCTCTCTTATTACTGTCTATTGAATTTCTAAAAATTACAAGATCATTCTCGGTAAACAGAATGAAGGCCTCAAGTTTGATTTCATCAGCCTGTGATATGGTATCAACTAGAAGTTCTCCACTTTCTGTAGTGTTTATAAGATGATCTACATAAACTGGAGTGTCGTCAAATGACATAGTATTGCAAAGGAAGGAAGATGTGACTTCATCTATATCTTGGCCTACCTGCTTAAGGCATCTGCTGAAAAGCTTCTCAGCCTGGTTGTTGATTGTGCTTATATCAGTCTGAGAGGAATTATTCCGGTACACCTTTGTAATAAAAATGTTAGTAAAACAAGAGCTGTTAGTACGACAGCGAGCTCAACTATTCCACCGCTTTGATAATATAAATTATCTGAAGTGGACACAAGGATAAAATGTCTCTTTTTTATTTTAAGTACAAACAAAATGTGTTTTTAAAACACAAATGCTCTGTTGCAATAAAAAAAGGAAAATTTGCAAAATGTTTGACATTGAAAAAGGTCACGTTGAAGGTCAAGTTCATATATATATATATATATATATATATATATATATATATATATATATATATATATATATCTAGGTATAGTGACAAGGAGTAATGTGTGCAAGTTCCATAAGGAAATGAATGATTTATAGCAATTATGTCCAAAATATGATATGTCTGAGGTCACATTGAAGGTCAAGGTCATTTGTCTTTATATCAATATGAAGGTATTGTGACAATGAGTAATATCTGTGAGTTTAAAAAAAATCCACCATGACATGAATGATTTATAAGTAACTCTGTCCAAAATTGGATAAGTTTGACCTTGTAAAAGGTCACATTGAAAGTCAAGGTAAAAGGGGCATATTTCAGGTAAAATCGGAGTAATGGCTCTTGGCCAGTGACCTTGCATTATGACCCCGAGGACGTGTGAGGTTTCAAGTGAATACCTTCAGTAGTTGTGGAGATATGAACTTGAACCCAGAATTTTCTAAGAAATGTTCAGCTAAAATACATACCAGAGTTATGGCCCTTGGCCAGTGACCTAAAATTATGACCCGGAGACATGTGTGAAGTTTCAGGTGAATACCTTTAGTAGTTATGGAGATATGAACTTGCATGCAGAACTTAAACCATGTGTAAAGCCGACTGCGACACCAGGATGAGTAGAATAGCTCTAACTGTTTTTTGAACAGTCGAGCTAAAGTTGCAACTATTCAAGCATTTGTTAGTGGTTACTGTATATTTGGTACTTTTCGCCATCCTTGAATTCTGACTATATTTATATAAAATAATAATTACCTAAAAAAACAGTAACTTTTTCTTCAGAATGTTAAAGAAAACAGAAATATAGAGACGCATTCATATAATATTATACAAGCAAAGCAAAAACAGGTCTACATGTATGGCCTAAAAAAATTGATTGTTTCCAATTATTATTTAGCCCCCAATATAATATTTTTGTTACCAAATCAGACAACAACTAAAAAGATGGACCATGCCTCTATTATATATATATAATCTATGAAAAACATTTTGCAATTTTTTTCCCATTTACTGTATTTGTTGGAAATATTACTGGGAACAATTTTTTTAGGCCTAAACAATCAGTGTTTTGGGCAAACTGACACTGCATATTTCAAACCGCCAACCCTGAAACACATTGAAGCAATCTGGTTGAATGTAATTAGCAACTACATATATTATATTAATCTAATCTCTCTAAACATGTTAGTAGGGTTTTCATACATGTTAAATAAGTGTCATTCCAAGTATATGGTCTGGTATACTAACAGATATCTGATGTTTCTGGAGTTTCACCTTCTTGCTGGCAAACACTGGACTTGGTACAGCCTGTAAATAAACAAAGATGTTTTTAGGCAAAACATGTAAAGCTGTTCAAAGTAAAAAATATATTATTATTATTATTATTATATACCACATTTATATAGCACTCTTTTCATATAAAAATACGTTCAAAAGTGCTTTACATAAAAACATTTATATAATGTTCAATAAAAAATGGGAATTGAACTATTATAGAAGAAATTAAAATTACATTACGGTAATGAGATACCAAGCATTTTAAATTGGAAGGTAGGCAGATCAAAACATGAAACAAAAATACAATATCATAAAACATTAACTGACCTATCAAAGACACAGGTCAGAGCAGAATAGAACAGAAGATATCTTACATTTTGAACAGACAGAATTAAACAGTATGATGTCTGCGAAATGCATCACAGCATGCAAACCGACCCGGATGATTGGGTATATATGTTACATGCTTGAACTCATGACCATCCATCAGTGACAAGTTTCAGAGAATACAATTCTATGACTGTATCCCCTTATACCGTGAAGATTATAAAAGTCAGAGAATGTATTGGACTTGCAAGACTCAGACAGGCCAAAGCTTGATGATACCGAGCAGCCAAAGACCGTCGGCCAAAAAATCCTGTAATCATGATGTATTATTTTAACATTTTTACAATTTTTAATATTTTTTATATGAAATAAATGTGGGCTGAACTGAAATTTGATTATGATTAATGGATGATAACAAATAAGTTTAATAAATGAATCAAAATTTTAATTTTGAATACATTAAAATTAACTATATTTACCTGCGAGAATAAATCAGCACTAGGCTGACTAGCGCAAACCAAATGAGAAGCCTCAGGGATCCGACTCAGAGCTTATACTTATACATAACACATGATCATCCTGTGGAGGTTGCGTTGAACGATCGCTGTCAGTGTCAATGACCTAAATGGGTGAGCTTGCAAAAATATCTCTGTCACTGTCGTATTTGAAGTCCTCGTTCGTACTCATACTCGTCGTAAATTTTCAACTGAAGAGAAAAAAAGTAAATTTTCTATTTGTCTGATGCTGCTTTAAAATAGGGCTGTATATTGTCGCTACATGACAATGCAATGCACAAACTGGTTTGTTAAGGTTATCGACTAAACCCGACCAACTAAATCTCTCACTGAAAGGGGTTCGAGTCCCGCTAACGTTAGTAACGATCATGATTAGAAAGTTGGAAGATAGGCATGTAAACTTCAACTTCAAGACTGGTCCTTGCTACTCCTGCTCCTAGGAAATTTCAGATTTCAAGCTAAATTCAAAGCAAGTGACAAGTCAGGCTATTCATTCATACTCAATTTTTTTTCCGTCGTGGTCGCAATGACAAACACATTTTTCTTTAATAATTCTACTCTCACAATGACAGGTTATACCATTAAACTTGCAGTTTAGTCTGATACTGGCACGAACAGACGGCCATGAACAGTCATAACCGAGTTTACACCTTCTAAGGCTTTTTTTATAACTGCGCCTGCGGCTGCGGTGGGTGGTGTATTGTTTATTCTTCGGAAAGTTCAGCTTCACTTGAATAAGAATGACTGACATCGCTAGAATTGCGTCCAGTTCAGTAAAACATGGATGTACTAACATTTATACTTATATTTCCTTACGTATCACAGGCGTTAACGACGCAAAAAATGCAAATGGAAAAATGGTTGCCTTGTCAGTTACTTTCTCGTTGCCGCCATTGAAATCATGTGCGCGTGCGCTAAGGGAGATAATACGGGATAACTCTTTTGAGGCTCTAAACGGGTACCTCACTTCGTATAAAAAAAACCCGCAAATATCCGCCTTTCTCCATTTAGAAGGGGTTAGTCGCATATTGAAGCTCAATCTTTTTACAATCTAACAAATAGCGAAGATTTTTGAAGCATCCACACCTTCATGATGAATTTACGCGTCAAAAACTAAGGATTTTTGTTTTCTAAAACAAATGTTTTTTACGCAGTACTATTGTTCTAAATCGTATGGGCATAGTGGGATGCCTCAAGCCTCGTTTTCAATTGAAAACTGTAATAAAACCCATTTGATTAGTTAAAATAAATAGAAATTTTCTGACCATGTGATTTCTAAAAATAGACACAAAACGGATGTCGTAGCCAAATTATTGTCAATGTCAGTTAGGTTGTTGTTTATTTTACTCGGTAATTGTGTTAAATAGGTAAAACCAAACGAATTATTTGTTAATGCATAACTTTTAACTCTTCAATAAGTACCAAAAATATGTTAATTATTTATTCATTTTCTGATGAAATTTATTGTTTTAAATATGTAAACAATGAACGGTGACAGATATATTTTGGACATGCGCAGAAAGCTTTGATCTCGCTATTATGGGCTATCTTATACATACCAAAATTTATGACAAGAGGGATGATTTTAATTTCAGTATTGTAAATTTTCCCCATTTGGATGGGGATGTACCTCAGGCTACATCTTATGGGGTATATATTTCTCAATTTATTCGGTTTGCCAGAGTGTCAAGCATTTCAATGAACGTAATCAATATATTACAGGTAAACTTCTTCAGCAAGGCTACCGTTATTACAAATTGCGTAAATATTTTGCTAAATTTTATTATCGTAATTCTGATTTAGTTTTAAAATTCAATAGTAATTTAAAGACACTTCTGCGAGAAGGTATTTCTAAACCCGTTTTTTATGGGGATGTGGATTACAAACTTCGTAAGATCTTGGGTCACGGTAATTTTCCAAATGTATTTGGAAAGATTATCAAACGTTTTATTAAAAGAGGTTACGACCCAACTATTTTGAGACATACCGCTTGTTTAGTGTTCAACCCGTTTACAGTTGGACACTACGCTTCCCTCTTTGATTGCGTCTGACGGAAGAGGGGGAGGACTCTATGATAAGCAGTTTTTAAATCTTACCAGGACTGAACAGTTTTGATATTTGTCTTCTGGTCTGTTTCGTCGGGCCCTTAAGGGTGTTTCTCTTATTGCTCTGTCTTCTGAAAAGGCATTGAGTACATACGTTTTTGGTTCTTAAGGTTTGTTTTTTTATATATTTATACACGAGCATTTTTGTGTTTTACATGCCATGCCTTTTTGTTTCCATTACGTGTGTAAGAGATTCACCTGGAGGGGATTGCTTTTATTTACTCTGTCCCATGTCTTTGGAACATGGTGGGGGTAAGAGTGAGGTTAGGTGCACCATAAACCGGTTTAAGCTCCCCAGTGGTGTTTTTGCCACTGACCGTTCCAAGGCGGTGCCCCACTGTGTTCCTTTGTTTGCTCGTTTCGTCTTATGTGTTGGCTTTGTGTGCGTGTGTGTTGTTCGTTTTGTCCTTATGTGTTGGCTTTGGGTGTGTGTGTGTGTGTGTGTGTGTGTGTGGTGCACGCGTCTGCGTGCTGGGGGTTTCGTTTTGAGGAGGCTACGTTTTTGGTGCGTGGCATTCCCTGTTTGATATTTTTCTTTGTTTTCTATCTATTCGAATGAATCGACGAATTACTACCATCATATTTTACAAGAGGGGAGTTCAATAAATACCCAGAAAAGGGCACTCATTTAAGAAATGAATTTCTTTTTCGGAGTTAATGATTGGATTGGCAAATCCGCGATTAGCGATTCATGTTTAATTTGCCGATCTATGGTAGTGCGCCACTTTCGTTTTCACAATACATGTGCTGTTCGGTGTTTTCCGATACATATGCGATATTTTAGTGTCAAATATTAAATAACTCATCGGCTTATGAATTTTTCTATAAATTATTCACTTACCGATGACAAAATCCCTATTTTAAGCCTTAATTATCCATTTTTCCATGTTAAAACACTTCAGTTTATTTTGTCGTCCGCCATATTGTATGCTTTTTAGGCGTGACGTCATTCACGTGCAGGTAGTTATTATTTACGTCATCAAGTGTCCTAGATCTAGTACATTTTTTTAGTTGGGGGTTCCTGCCGATACTGTTTGACGAAAACTTTTATTATTTATTCGTCTATTTTAGCGCACATTCAATAACCACTCCTTATATTGTACTCTCGTATTTATATGATGTTTGTTCGCAGAAATATTCTTTTTAGTGCTATAAAGCCATGCACATGTACGTAATTTTCTATTGCTGTTTGAGGTGTCGGGTCTGTTTGAACACTTTTGCGCCCCTTGTAGAATTTTTTTGAACTATCTCAAACACTGTTGATTTTTGTTTGAAGTACCCGTATATAAGGCGATGTTTACTGTTTGACGGCACTCCGCAGCCAGTAAAATCATTGGGCGTAACATAACCTTCTGCAGAAATTCGTTTTAATAAATCCAATAGAAAGTTTTAGCACTTATTTCTTAAAGGTGGATAATCAGATTTTGGCCATGTAACGGATTTGTTCGAAACTTTAGCATCTGATCATTTACACTCATTTATGTTCACTAAACACTTAATACAAATTAGATTTTCACTGGAGGTATTTTTAAAATTTCATTTTCCTATCCTGGTTGCCCAACCAAGATAGAGTTATTTTATCGTAAGTTTAAATTTGATAAACATACTTTGCCTAAGGAAATGTATAAATATTAGACATATTGTAATATATTTGTAAAATATTTGCATTAAAAATTATGTATTTAGATGGATTTCATTAGAAACGCAAGTTTGAAAAATTATTATTACCTCCCTTTGCCTATCTTGGTTGCGCAACCAAGATAGATTGGAAATAAATGAATTCAGAAGCTACACACAGCTTTAAAACTTGCATTTTGCTTCAGATTGTTCAATAATTGATATGTCTATCAAATGCAAATGTAAAAACTAGACATTGTATCGAAATAAAAAGAAAAACCCAGCTTTTTATATACTTTCATATTAAAGGGGAGTAATTACAAAATTTTATAAAAATAATAAAATATACATTTCAAATAGGAATCTAACTCTATGTAATCGGTCTTTTTGTTCCTTAAATAATTCTCTACCAGAATATACAAAAAGTAAAAAATGTCATTAAATGTTGATTAAATGTGATTGACCACCTTTAATATTTATGCTATTGTTGCATCCGTTGTTTGTTGTCGATGTTGTTAAATGACGGTATTTTACAAGTTGTCGATCTAGGCATAGTCAAGACTAGTATCTTAACATTAATAAATTTCATAAACCGTTAGCGCTCTTACTTATTATATCCAGGAACGTGGTAACATATACGAGCTACGTCACGGTTAACTTCGGCATACCTTTGTCTTTTACGTACAGCTGATATTGCTCGATCAAATTAAACGCACAGTCCGATAATGGCCAAGTTACTTCATAGGTTATAAATGTTTTTGTCTGTAAACATATTGAAGGGGAGTATCGGACGTTTACTGGGGTGTATCGGACAGCAAAACGGGGTTAATCGGACGGTAAATTTTTGGCGGGGTTTATCGGACACTTTCGACTTTTTAAAAAAAAAAGCAACATATTTTATTTAGATCTCAAAGATTATCTCAGTTAACATCATATTAAACATGTGTGTTTTGTAAAATTTAACGTTGACAATCTAGCTTTCATTTCCATTTCCAAATTTCACAATGTCCACTTCACAGTTTATGTTCCTTATATTAAACGTTTGCGAATCGGCTTGATATTTTCTTTCATGGCCTGTTTCATTTTCTTTTCTTTTTGTTTCATTAGTCTGGCTAGTTTTCTTTCCTCCTTCTTTAATGCTTCTTCTTCTTTCTTCTTCTTTATTTCCATCTTCTCCCTAACAATTTTTATCACTGGTGAGTAACCTGAACAAGAAAAAAGAATATATAACACACGATGACGGAAACTTACACGAACAAATCGATCAGTGCTCGTTAAAAATCGATCGCAATTATTAGGAATATTGAACTTTGTGATTTGTTGCAATGATGATATTTACCCTGTTTATGCTTCAGAAACACAAAGCAATGCTATTCTGAGATATATATATATATATATATATATATATATATATATATAAGGCCTTAATATTTTTTGCTTCCGGTAACATGCTGAAAATAGGTTAGGCAGGTTAGGGGGGTTTTTTTTCATTTTTATTATTAATTGAGACTTTTCTGTCAAAAAAAATGAATACAAATAAAGGGGTTATGCCTTTAGAGCATCAGTAAATTAATTTCTAACATCACGGACCATGTTTAAAGCATAGGAAGTGCAGTTTTGAAACTTTTTGTCAACATTAAAACATTAAGAATAGGGCAAAAAAATATGGTAGGTCGGGATACCGGTAACAAACATTTTTTACGCCAAAACACCCTTAACATGGTTAAAACCTGTCGGCGATATAGAACTTTTTAAGTCTGTACATTTCGATTTTAGTTTAGCTATAACTTGATCGGCAAACACAAGGATATTATTTCCTATGTATGATATTTAAAGATGAGCATTTTGGCCGATTTTGAATGTTATAAACGTTTATACAATTTGAAAGTTCTCATGCATACCTGTGGGACGTCAACTTTCTTTTTGAAGACTTGCCTACTGACTTAATTGGCTTGGGGAGAGCAAATATGCGATCAATTTCTTCGCTAGGAGATGTTACTTTTACCGATATTGTATGAGTATCTTGTAGCAACTCGGGCGTGGGGATTTGACCCACATTATCCGGTGCCTGACCGATTGAGGAAGTAGGCGATTCCATTATGGTGAAATTGTGCGGTTCTATTGTGTGTTCATTTGATTCTTGTAAAATCCCACTGCCTTCAGCGTTGACATTCATTTCGGACCGCATTATTGCATCCAACACTTCTGCTGCAGTTACCGACTCTAAAGTTAATGTTCCGCTGTCATCTGCTGTTCCCAGAAGTTCAGCATCCAATTCCTAAATAAAACAGTGTTTTTATAATAATGATGATAAAAATCGTATTACTAACATACAACATTGATTTTATTTATTTTTTTCAACATATAATACTACAAGCTGTAGTGGTGATAGTGGTTGACTGTAGCGCCAACGGTAGCAGTAGCAGTTGCAGTACTAAATAAGTTGACGGGCTAACGTAGATGCCCGTGCCAAGAATAGCGGCAAGTTCATTTTTACTGTTAACTCTCATTTTCAGTTAAAGTATCAATGACGGAGGAAGAATATTGTATTTTATCATATACCTATATAAATTACATGTGTGTCAAAAACTCGGTTTGTATTTCACAAGTATATATGAACATGCCGTTTTGTACCTTTTGTATTGTATGCTGCCGGACTACTTTCATAAGATATGTATAACCCGACACAGATTAGCATCAATAAACATTGAAAAATTCGTTCGATAACATTACAACAAACAAAAAGGTGGTGATATATAATAAAAGGCTCATTATAACAGAAGCTAGATCTGGGATTTTGTATTCGGCTCTCGTGGATTTTGTAAGATCAGCGCTTGCGCCCTCGTGAGATCAAATCTGGAAAAATTTACTGGAGCCGAATACAACATCCCAGGTCAATCGACTATTATAATTATAAACCTATATTATTATTTCTGGTGCATGTAATAATTACGTTTATAGGAGTTATTATGTAATGAACATTTTACTTTTTAATGTGTTATTATATATGCATATGTAAAATCCACATCAGGTACTTACATCGTACGGGTTTCTCTCTTCAAGTTGACTCTTAGGCTCGTTGACCATTTCATTCTTTTGCATGGGGTGCTCTTGGTCTCTGTTCGAAGCAGACTCGTCGAGGGCATTGCTTAACGCGGCGGTGTCCATTTCACTGGTAAAGGTGTCGAAAGCATTAGAAGGCATAAATGCGTTATCGGGTATGGCTGATTTGTCAGGTGGATAAATGCCACATGCCGAGAAGCCTTTCGTTATGTTATGTTTTGTAAATGTCCTTTCATAAGCGTACTTGAAAAGACTAGGCCACACCCATTTACATACCAAATTGCTCGGAGATTGTGACATGAACTCGGTACATTTCCGGTTGTACTCCTTAGAAAAGGGTCCAAACACTGTCTTATCGAGAGGATTCAGCCATTGCGTAGTGTGCGGAGGAAGTGCAAACAATGTTATGTTGTCCGCTCTAGCGCATTCTATGATGTCCAAGGTCTCATGGGAGCTATGACTATCTAAAATCAGAATCTGGGGTCTGTGCTGGCCTATGTTGGGAACAAAGACACCTTTGAACCATTCAGTACCGAGAGATTCCTCCATCCACCCCTTTGATTGATATGTCCATTTTGTACCAAATGGACCCTCGGTCACATTAAATGCGTTGAGTGACTTTTTTGTTTTCCCTTTGACCACGACCATAGGCGGGACGTCTTGACCTGCGGCATTAACGCATGCCGTAACAGTTATAGATTCTCTTGAATTCCCAACCCGCCCAGGAACATTGCGCATCCCCTTCGCCGCGAACACGCGTGTAGGTTTATGTGTTAAAGAAACGGACGTCTCGTCCATATTCCATATGCAATTGGGTTTATCGTTTAAGTTCAAATTGTTAATTGTATCTTCGAGCTCTTTAAAGTATTTATTGGTCACAGTTTGATTCAACATACGACTTCGAACCGTAGACAGTGCTATTTGCGATCTGAGACTAATAGAATTTCTCTTGATGAAACTGTTTACCCAGTCATCACCAGGAACGCCGTTTTTAAACGGTGTTTTGAGATGCATGGCTGTTGCTAGTCGTGCGGCCTTCGCTTTCAATTGCTGCCTATCAATACCAAAACCCATTTCTGCCGCCTCCTTAACTTTATCGGCAAGCATACGTTCAGCATGGGCAGGAAAAACGGGCTGCTTTTCCGGTGTGGCCGTGGTCTCCACTCGACCACTTATCCTGTCATGCAAAGTTGACCGGGGAACATTAAATGTAGCAGCCGCTTTGCGTAGACTCATGTTGCCGACGTTAACCTCTGTAACCGCCCGTTCCATATCACCCCTGTCATACTGGCATCTCATCCCTTTCCCCTTTTTGGGCATATCTGGAACAATATAACCATTAAATGAAACTTGCTAATTATAGGGCAAGAAGTCACAGTTTTAGTGGCACACGTTTAGGTCGCAAAAGGAAAAAGTCCAGTAGAAGGGGTTTTCGCCTTGGAATATACAATGGCATTAATGAACACGTTTGCCTTAAAGCCCTGCTCCGCGGCTATTCAAATTCTATTGTGCATATATATGCAACCCGATATTACAATAGGTAACAGTTAACGGCCACGCGCCGCACTTTAGCACGCAAAACCTCAGGTATTTCATATAGAATTATATATATAGATCAAATATTAACTATTTTGATATGTGTCATTGTTCATACTCCGAATTTCTATGCTTTTTCAGTGACAATAACAGGTTAAAACTGGAGCAGGTCTTTAATTAGAATAATGATGAAGCAAACATCCCAATTATGCTGGTTCAAAATGTTAGCTCTCAATTATGTAGATCTATATGTATGTGCATATATTATTTATTGGAATAAATGCAAAAAGAAAAATAAAGTTTCTTTTCATTTATTGTTATTCCTTAGTAAAGTATGAATAATTTTGTCATTATGTTTTCAATTATTGAATGTCAACTGCTTGATTTCGGGAATGCTCAAAATGAATGCATTCTTATATCATCAGAAAGTTCAAGCAAACTATTGCGCTCTTCTTCAGTCACAAGCGGGGCTACTTTAGGAACTAGGAATACATGACTATCCGTAACAATTTCATATCTTGTTGATCTGATTTTATCACTTTTCCATCTTTTTAACGTGTGCATAACAATGTCCGAAACACCAACATATTTCATCACAAGTTTTGCGAGTTTTAAGTGCAAGTGAAACAAAAAGGGGTGGTCAAAACACCATTCATGCTGGTACAACTCTTCAAGTTCTTTTACAGTAAAGAATTGCATTCTAGTTGCGGATCTAGGTACTGTAGATCTAATTCCAATTTCTTCGTTACGAAGTGATACAAGAATGTTTGATGAACCCATCTAGACAAAAAAAAATAAGCAAAGTTCAAACTGGCCATAGATTAATGATATACTCAGTTTAAAGGCGGCATAAGACTGTCTGATAAACCCCAACGGAAGAAACTTTGAATTTTAACAACTGGGGATTATCGGACAGTTTATATTTTGTATATTTTAGGAAGAAATATCATTTTTTAGGCATTTGTGTCATGTTTACATGCTCCTGGACCATATATTCATATATCGTTTACAAAATAATACAAAGATGTTTCGTTATTGCTACGTACTTTGTGTGTTCAATATGACGTTTCAAATCGCGCGCCAGTAGTGACTTTCGTCAAGGTCGTGTAAGGGGCGTCACTCTGAGGAAACTCTTCTCTTCCAACCAAAATTGCCGTTACAAAATGTTGACCAATCATTTTACCGCATACATTCCACATTATGTTTATTAGTCAAAATGTAAACAAGAAAAACATTGGGCGTAGCTAATGGTTAGATTAAACGTTGGGGTGCAATTTTCGTATTGTCCGATGAACCCGGGGTGTCACCCATTGCTGCGGGGTCATTTGTGGTGTCCGTCCGTGTGTCCGTTGTTCATCCGACACTCTGTCATAGTTTTAGCGTTGTCCTTCTGTATGACTGTCTGATATTCAACAGTAAATTTGCCTGATTGTCTGATTTAGTAGAATCACACATCCGTCACTGCGAGCGTTACCAGCTCGCAACATTTTTGGTGCGCAACAGTGGGATCCGTTTTTCAAGTCGGATCCAGTGATACGAACTCTACAGTCCATACACTTGTCGAAAAACTCTACCATGAACAATCTAGAAGCTGTTGACAGCGAGCACACGATATTTTTCAATAAGAAAGATACAGAGTTGCAGACAGAAAGTCAGTGCAGACAGTCCGGTGAAGATGATAACATGTCCGTTGATTCTTATAGGTCCGTCAACAGAGAGGACACAGGTGTTAATACATCTTTTGTATATGGACCTCCTTCCGATGATAATAATGTTGACATGTGTAGCATGTTGAAAGATATAACAGGTTCTCTTAAAGATATGGCCCAAGAACTTAAGTCTCTCAAACAAACCCGAGGATCGAATGATAAATACAGTGCAACCTCTGTAGAGCAACACCCTTTTGGGAGATACAAATACTGTTATGTAGAGTTTGTTGTTCTGGAGAGGTAAATGTGATAGTATATTTCAGCTTAGGGAAATTTTAATAATGTTGTTATAGAGAGGTTTTTGCTTAAAAGAGGGCCGCTCTGGAGAGGTTGTACTGTATATTACTTGTCTTAATCATGAAGGTCATGATCTGATAAACACACATTTTGACTCGAACCAAAATGGTCAAGCCGACGTACCTCCCGAAGGCAATTTTCATGAGTATCATACCAACCAAGCCAGATTTTCGCCCCATAGATGTAGTCCCCCTCATCCAAGGCCTGTAAATAATGTAAATTCAAAGTATCCGGCAGGTGATGTTCGACCACGTGTTAACGATTTAACACGTGATGACAGGCGCAGTTTTGAACGACTAACAATGAACGTTAATTCTGCGGAAATTCCGAGATACAGGTACGGCACGTCACGTCAGCACGGTTTGAATAGTTTCACCTTTTACGGGAAAAGAAGACTGGGTTGTATGGTTAGCTAGGTTTGAAGCTTCAGCACATAGATATAATTGGTCCGAGGATGACAAACTTGACCAGTTGCTGCCGCGTATTGAGGGTCATGCAGCACAATTTGTATTTTCGCAGCTACATCCGGCTGTTTTATCTAACTGTAAAGAGTTAGTAAGCGAAATAAACAGTCGATACCGTGTCATCGAGACTTCAAGGTCGTTTGCCGCAAAAATTAGTAGGCAGGTGCAGAGTAAGTGAGGCTGCGGAAAAGTTCGCAGCCGATCTGAAGTTTTTGTATGATGAGGCGCACGGCTACCGAGACCGTAAAAAAACAAAGACAAATATCAAACAGGGAATGCCACGTACCAAAATCGCAGCCTCCCTAAAACGAAACCTACAGCACGCAGACGGGCACACCACAAACACACACACAACACACACACACACATACACAGTCATGAAGATTTGGTACGTAGATTTTTAGACGGGCTCAGGGATGATGAAGTAAGGTTCGAGGTTGAGTTTCATAAAGAACCAGAGACTATAGATGAGGCCGTGTTTCATGTTTTAAATATGTTACAGACCCGGAGTACACGCAGAAATCGAGTTAGCACGAGAAGGGCATGTGGTGAAGGCTGCATACAGCAAGTTTATGAACCAACCACAAATAATAAAGGCCAAGTAAACAGTGAGACATCGACTTCCCGAAATTTCGACAGGCAAAGTAACGGTTCTCAGAAACAAGACAGTTCAATTAAAAATGAAGATAACCAAGGTGAAATTCTTCTAAAGATTTTAGACAGACTTGTTAAATTAGAAGGTAACAAACAAGGTTTTGAAAAGCGGCAAGGTAAAGCACCGTCAAGCAGACATATTGAATGTTTAAACTGTCACCAAGTAGGCCATTATGCACGTGACTGTCCAGGCAAAGCGAGTGCTAGGAAAAACTTAAACGTGCACCCTATTATGAGCTCAAAAAGCAATGTTAAAAGGAGTCCTTTAAACTGCAAAGGACCAGCCCTTGCGGCCAGAGGGGAGTGGAGGGTCCCACTAGAGAATATAGGCCAACAATTTGGTACAAATTCTAAGCATGAGAGTATTGAGTCCCCTAGGATATTCGAACGGGCAAATGTCTCTATGATGGGATATATATTAAGCGGTGTATAGAGAATGTCCCAGTGGTGTTTACAGCCGACACTGGAGCGTCACGCACAGTCATATCATCAAGGGTATACGAGAAAATCAATGAGAATATTAGGCCAAACCTACAGAAAACTGCAATATTGAAGGGAGCCGGTGGAGCTCCCATCAAAGATTTGGGAAAAGCTGAATTCATCATGAAACTAAGTACACTCGACCTCATCAAAGAGGCTAGGGTAGCCGAAATAGAAGATGATGTTCTGCTTTGGTACGATGTTTTGAGGGGTGATGAAAAGGGGACGGCCGATATTTTGTTAAGCAAGAATAAAATCATTTTAGATGGGGTTGACATATTATGTTTTCAGGTAGGAAAGCATAACGTGATGAGAAAAGTAATAGTAGCTGAAGACGTTACGATTCCTAGTTTATTTGTCTTTGTTTTTTTATGCGCACAACTGTGTTGTTTGTGCCGTGTGGCGGCCGTAAAACGTCTCCCCGTACATTCAATCAATGTTATATGTTCATCCTTCAGGGATTGTTATTCGTTCTAAACTCTCGGCCTGCTGCGTTTTTGGTGCGTGGCATTTCCTGTTTGATATTTGTCTTTGTTTTTTAAACTGGTAGGAAAGCATAACGTGATGAGAAAAGTAGTAGTTGCTGAAGACGTTACGATTCTTGGTTTAACAGAGACGTTAGTCGACGTTTATGTGTCGCATTTTGAAGAAGATGATTACGACAAGCAAGCTGAGTATATTGTCGAGCCGACGGATAGCTTCAAAGATCCTTATCAACTGATAATGGCCTCTAGCTCAGTGGATATAAACAAGGATTCAGGATTGCTTAGATGCAGTTGCGGGCTCGAGTCACTTTAGCAGCTTTGATCTTACAAGTGGTTATTTTCAAATCCCTCTCAAAGAAGAGGACATCCCTTAAATCGCATTTTGTTGTAAATTTGGTCAATAAGAAATGACTAGAATGCCATTTGGGTTAAATAACGCTGCAAGCACTTTCCAACGAACCATGGAACGTGCATTACAGGGTTTACAATGGGTCACTGGTCTTGTGTACATTGATGACATTATTGTGTATGGTGAAGACTTCACACAACATATTCAAAGGGTAGATGAAGTATTAGGTAGAATCACAGCTGCAGGCCTGAAATTAAAACAAGAGAAGTGCAATATGTTTCAACATGAAGTAGTCTTTTTGGGTCATGGCGTGTCAAAAGACGGGGTAAAGCCCGATCCTGCAAACACAGCAAAACTAGTCAAGTGGCCAAGACCTACCAATAGTAAAGCCGTGAAGCAATTTGTCGCGACCGGTTCGTACTATAGACGTAATGTCAGAGGTTTTACCAAATTAGCAAGACCTCTCATAGAACTCACGAAGAAAGGTGTGGAATTTAAATGGGACTTATCATGTGAACAGGCCTTTAATTGCTTAAAAGAAGCGCTCATAAGCTCCGATGTTATGGGATACCACGTATACAAGTACCATATTCCCAATGATGAGCCGCCGTTCTGGTGTAGACTGTTTCTGTTCCGCTGGAGCAAGGAACTGCTTTTTAAATATGTGACTACTTACGCCAGGCACAGGAATGTTATGTTTGAGAAGGAATTACACAGTCCAGGCCATTCCTTTACAGCATGAACTGGTGGCTGTTTAGGCGTGACAATGTTTCTCACAAGGTAGACATTGTGCAGGAAGCGATGCGAGAGGCATGCACATGGAGAGCGAGCAAGCGGCGAAGGACCTAAGGATTATAATCGAGAATGACATTGCTATGGAAAAGGCAGGGGGGATAGAAGATGCTGGAACAGAGAATACTGAGACATTGGACGAACCGTTGGATTTGAGGGTGATGAGAAAGACTGGTGATGATATGAGAGTGGAGGAGGTGTAGAGGAGCATAATGCGGCATGGATTCTAGAGAGTGGTCAGGCGGGAGAAGAGATTGATAAATTGATAGTGCAGGAAGAGGGACGCATTGAGCAGGAAGAGACAGAACGGGCCAGAAACGTCCAGGAAACAGCAGAGACGGTTAAACTTGCAAAACGAGGGATTGAGATAGAGGGACAGAATGGTAAGAAGAGAGCCAGGGGAGAAAAGCAGCAGACGGCAAGAACGGGGTAGGGACCAAGTAAGAAGCAACACAGGCACTGGCAATAGGAAAAATGAGAAGCACATGAGTAGAGACAATAAGAATCGTAAATTCGCAGGGAGAGGGTATCAGGAGTTTAACAGGGGAAATGGTAGGAGCGGGGGAGAAGCACGTGAGAGGTAGGGGTCCAGGAAGTGACTTTTTTTTAAACTTTGTGCAGAGTGGAAACAGTGTATTTTATGTGTTTGAATTTACACGAACTGCAATAACTATCCGAAATTAATTAAAATAGATAAATTTCAATGTTCAGTAAAAACACGTTGCTGTTTCACAACTTTTCTGTGAATTCTCTACTTAATACCGGGTATATTGAAATTGTCATTTGTTGTTTACCGGTAACTCTAAAATTTAAGTCAATTTAATCCTATTTAACTGTTCAATGAACTCTAATGCTTTAAAGAGTGTTATTTATATATATATATATATATATAAACGCTGATGATGAAGTTAATCACTCTTAGAAGTAACACTTATTGAAATTATCAAAGCTGCCTGACCGTTTCTGTCACTAGCTTTATAAATTATGCATGAAAGTTTGTTTCTTTTACTTGGACATTCTTTAGGACTACAAACTAGTAATTGATAATTTTGTTTTGTATTTAAAGCTGGAACTAAGTACTAAATATCTTAAAGCTGGCAGTTAACGTCTAAAATGAGTTTTCGTGACACTGGATATTTCTGAGATATATGTTTTGCCTTTAATGTTTAAAAAAACTTAATGTCTGAACTTATTGGAAATGTAGCTTTGTCTCGCTAAGTAGGGGGTACTGTAGTGCGCCGTTAACCCAATCCTACTTTCGTTTTCACAATACATGTGCTCTTCGGTGTTTTCCGATACATATGCGATATTTCAGTGTCTCATCGGCATGTATTTTTCTATAAATTATTCACTTACAAAATCCCTATTTTAAGCCTCAATTATCCATTTTTCCATGTTAAAACACTTCAGTTTATTTTGTCGTCCGCCATTTTGTATGCTGTTTAGGCGTGACGTCATTCACGTGCAGGTAGTTATTATTTACGTCATCAAATAGAAAAAGTGGAAACTCCACAGGTCGCTCAACACAACAAAAACGAAAATGTTGCAGGCTCGGTTTGATTGAGCCTGTTCATGGACGGTAGTTAAAATGCATGCTACCGTCCACGCCCTCTAGCCTCGGGTTGAGCAGAACTCAACATTTACACATGCTAAAAGTACAAAAACAATTTAGACATCCGCAGATGTGTTCATACAGCGGTGCACATGGAACCTTCAATGCTACACTAGTGTTTCCTAGATCTAGTACACTTTTCTAGTAGGGGGTTCCTGTCGATACTGTTTGACAAAAACTTTTATTATTTACGTCAATTTTAGCGCACACTCAATTACCACTCCTTATATTGTACTCTCATATTTATATGATGTTTGTTCGCAGAAATATTCTTTTTAGTGCTATTAAGTCATGCACATGTGCGTCTTTTTCTTTTGCTGTTTGAGGTGTCGGATCTGTTTGAAACATTTTTTCGCCCTTTGTAGAATTTTTTTGAACTATCTCAAACACTGTTGATTTTTGTTTGAAGTACCCGTATATAAGGCGGTGTTTACTGTTTGGCGGCACTCCGCAGCCAGTAAAATCATTGTTCAGTTTAAACATAGTTTATTTCAAACAATTCATGATACTTAGTACAGAAGATAATGCCTGAAAAAGGATAAGAGCCGAAAGCAACAGCTTATAGAGGTCTTCTCCCACAATAACATATTGTTATAGGTACAGTACGACAGTGCTTATGATCTTGTCTGAAATATTATCCTTAAGAAATACAATTAAATTGAACGCTTAATCAAAGAACTATAAATTAGAACATTGTCATTAAAGGAATACTAAAGTGAAACAAGCACACATGTGGCTAATGAGTGTGTAAGTTGAAAGTGAGATAAGCAGAGGAAGAAAGAGAATGAATTAAAGGACTGAGATTCATTCGGATTGTAAAATGGTGGCAGCAAGCATGTAATATTATATAATCAAGTGCTCATGAAAATCTCCTATTTTCCATGATGTAGTTTTGAACTGCTTGAAATATTTGGATGCTTACACCATCACTGAAGTTCTGGTCTCCATTCAGTAAGGTGTGAAGTGTTACGGTGCAATAGATGGAAGTAGTCTCAAGAAGACGGACTCTGATGTCACTATAACGGTGACATTCAAAGAAGAAATTATGATTACTCTCCGAGGTACCACATTGACAAAGAGGTGATTGATGAATGTTTTTTTTTTTTTTCTAAACAAGTGATGGTTTAGGGAGCTGCATTCAGTACGGAGACGAGCAAGATGGACTTGTCATTTCCTGTCGCCTACGTAGAAGTATTTAGGACATTTCGATACGTTCAGTTTTAGCTGCGTTTTGAAGGAGGCCAGGGACGGTGAGTTTTGTAGCTCTCTTGGAAGTTCGTTCCAATCTCTCAGAGCCGATGGCAGAAAAGCGTGGTAGTAAAGGGATGTTCTTGTGTGAAGTAAAACCATTGGACATAGCCTTCTGCAGAAATTCGTTTTAATAAACCCAATAGAAAGTTTTAGCACTTATTTGGCAAGGACGGATCATAGGGAGGGCGGCACGGACGTGCCCCTCTCCCCCCCCCCCCCCCCCCCAAATTGCCTGAGCATAGGTAATTTGTCTCTTGTTCTGGGTGAAAAATATAAAATATGCATTTTTCTTGCTCGCTACGCTCGCATGCGTACTCTATCTCTTGTTCTTGGTAAAAAATATAAAATATGCATTTTTTTCTCGCTCGCTACGCTCGCATAGGTTATTTATCTTTTGTTCTGGGTGAAAAATATAAAATATGCATTTTTTTCTCGCTCGCTACGCTCGCATAGGTAATTTGTCTATCTTACCATTAATAAATTTCATAAAACGTTAGAGCTCTTCCTTATTAGTCCCCTACTGGTTGAAAACCAGTTTCGGGGACTATAGGAATGCACTTTTCCGTCATTCCGTCCGTCTGTCCGTCCGTCCGCAATTTCGTGTCCGGTCCATAACTCTGTCATCCATGAAGGGATTTTAATATTACTTGGCACAAATGTTCCCCATGATGAGACGACGTGTCATGCGCAAAACCCGGACCCCTAGCTCAAAGGTCAAGGTCACAATTGGAGGTCAAAGGTCAACAGGGCTTTTTTCCTGTCCGGTCCACAACTCTCCCATCCTTGAAGGGATTTTAGTATTACTTAGCTAAAATGTTCCCCATGATGAGATGATGTGTCATGCGCAAATCCCGGACCCCTAGCTCAAAGGTCAAGGTCACAATTGGAGGTCAAAGGTCAACAGGGCTTTTTTCCTGTCCGGTCCACAACTCTCCCATCCTTGAAGGGATTTTAGTATTACTTAGCTAAAATGTTCCCCATGATGAGATGATGTGTCATGCGCAAATCCCGGACCCCTAGCTCAAAGTCAAGGTCACAATTGGAGGTCAAAGGTCAACAGGGCTTTTTTCGCCGGTCCATAACTCTCCCATCCATGAAGAGATTTTAATATTACTTGGCACAAATGTTCCCCATGAGGAGACGACGTGTCATGCGCAAAACCTGGACCCCTAGCTTAAAGGTCAAGGTCACAATTGGAGGTCAAAGGTCAAGAAGGCTTTTTTCCTGTCCGGTCCATAACTCTCCCATCTATGAAGGGATTTTAATATTACTTGGCAGAAATGTACCTCATAATAAGACGATGTGTTATGCACAACTTTCAGACCCCTAGCTCAAAGGTCAAGGTCACACTAAGCAGTCAAATGTTAACATAGCATGAACAGGGTCTGTTTCGTGTCCGGTCCATAACTCTGACATTCATTAAGGGATTTTAATATCACTTAGCACAAGTGTTCCCCATGATGAGACGACGTGTCATGCGCAAATTCCGGACCCCTAGCTCAAAGGTCAAGGTCACAATTTGGGGTCAAAGGTCAACAGAGTTTTTTTCCTGTCCCGTCCATAACTGTGCCATCCATGAAGGGATTTTAATATTACTTGGCACAAATGTTTCCCATGATGAGACGACGTGTCATGCGCAACACCCGGTACCCTAGCTTAAAGGTCAAGGTCACACTTTGAGATCAAAGGTCAAGAGGATTTTTTTCCTGTCCGGTCTATAACTTTGTCATGCAAAGCAGGATTTAGATATCATTTGGCACAAATATTCCCCTGGATGAGATAACATGTCATGCGCAAGAACCAGGTCCCTAGATCTAAGGTCAAGGTCATATTTAGAGGTCAAAGGTCAAATTCAAGAATGACTTTGTACGGAACTTTCTTCTCATGCATGGAGGGATTTTGATGTAACTTGGAACAAATGTTCACCACCATGAGGCACCCTTGTTTTAGAATTACGTCCTTTGTTTTACTATAAATAGATTTTATTGTAACTTTTTTATTACTGGCGGTAGAGAAAAATCGAGACCACTTTTCTGTGGTACAGCATGCATGTTACATCCAATTTTTAGGTGTATTTTGACCTATCTCTACCTGGTAAAGAGTTTATTGTGGACTTATATTATATAGATTTTTTTTTTTTTTTTTTAAAGATTAACATTAATCAGCCAAAAAAATTCAATATGAAAACAACTGTGGGTTTTTATATATGCACATTTTAATCCAAGTGTGTTGTTATAACATATTCTATATGTAGTACAATATTGTTTATACTTCATTGACAGATATCAGTTCATTATGTTATACTGCAGTAGAGAAAATTAGGTGCCTTCCAGTAGGGGACTTTGTATTGCATGGCAATACTTCATTCACTTGTTTTCTTGAGTTTAGCCCTTCATATTTATTTTCACCCATTGCTGTGGGATCATTTGTGTTGTTCTGTGTCCGTCCGTGTGTCTGTTGTTCATTTGACATTCTGTCACAGTTTTAGCGTTGTCCGTCTGTCTGACTGTCTGATATTCAACAGTAAATTTGCCTGATTGTCTGATTTAGTAGAACCATACATCCGTCACTGCGAGCGTTACCAGCTCGCAACACTGTTCTGTCGTTCATTTCGCATGAACTCCGAGAAATGTTTTATTAATTTCTTATAGCTACAATATATTTCTTTTCCATTTGTAAACAAGGTTATGTTATAAATTGCACACATTCTGTTGCATTTAACAATAAAATCAACTTCCTGGCCATTCTGTTCACGGAACAACTGCGACGTCATCTAAAGATCGTTCTCCCTGACTGTGCACGGACGTCGCGTCGTCAAATTAGTGGCCCGGTATCTCTAAGCAGCGTTGCCTTTCCTATTCATACAAAATAAACGTCATAATTTTCAATGGAAAAGAATAGGGTGAATGTAAAAATGTCTTCATATATCATCTTAAAACGGCTGAACGTGAAACATAAAAGCGTTACATCAATAACGTCAAATTTTACCTTAGACTTCATGAAATGTTTAAAGTATCTTATATCAAATCACAGTTTAAACTTTAGTTTCAAATCTGACCTTGGTAAATTGATAGTTCACCAAATACGAAACTCATCATCTATACGGACAGTAATGAAGACGGCGTAACATATCTGCAAGATATAAACATGTGAGGTCATATACTTAAAAGACATAAAACACGCTCATTGTCATAAGTGATCGAAATAAATACACATCATATTCCCCCTCCACGAACAGAGGTTTGGTAACACCATGGCTGACATTAATGTTTGAACGATAATAAACTGTTTCGAATTCGTCATGGCGTAAACTTCAGAAACACATAATTTATACAACAGTAAATGATTACAATCAAGCCCTTAAAAAATATCCGCATGATAAAAATATGGGTTTTCAATTGTTGAAAAGACACGAAGAACGATCATTTGAGTATTAAAAATCGTTTTAATATTATTTTTATTATGTTTGCAATTGCAACTAAATATGCATCTACTCTGCCAAATATAGTAGGCGTAAATAATTTATAGATCTTAAAGACACACCATACTATTAATTGCGTCGACTTGAACCCACAATTTAAGGTCAAGTCTTAGCTTCTGCATGATTATTACTTTATGAAATATAACCTTTTCTAAAAACTTCTCTCATCCAATAAATGTATTACGTATACTGGCATTTAAACGGTGCAAAGGCACGTTGATGTTTACTTTTCTGACCTTTACTGATCATGGAGTCTACCATTATTTTACTTGCTTGCGTTCTTTGTCTCCAGAGGATCTTCTTAATGACTTACCAAAACCAAATTATTTTGGACATCAGTAACATTTCTTAAGTACTGGAAATTTCTATTTTGAATTGTCGTCTTATTCTGAAAATGGTATGTGCTTCCTCCTAGCAGAAAGCTACATAGGCCGTATTCTTTCTTTCCAAATATTATTTATGTAGAACAGTTGGGTTATATCATAAAATGTTAGATAAGTTTGCTTTTAAATCTGTAAGAAATATCAAAAGAAAGACTAGGAGTTATAAATCTTTAAATTGAAGTAAAATTGTAGTCAATGACCTCGTAACTTATTAGTATTTTTAACCACAAAAGGTGACAATAAAACTATCCGTTTACATTATGATTAAGTAGGTGCAAGTCATACACAATCTGTCACCTTATAATATTCATGAGCTCAGACACTATAAAAATGGTCTCGAAGTGGTAACAGCGCAACATAGCCAGTCGCAACCACCAGGGTGAGTACACTTCTCATTAATCTTTGGCATTAAGGACGGCAACGGTGTTGCCATATTTCATGTGCATTTTATTTTATTTTGTTAAATTTAAAAGAATTGGCTGTTGATTGGAGATACTGGTAAATGTTTGTAAATGTGGAGGGCTTTTATTAGGCCCTTCTTGGTCTTACTTTGTCTGAACCGTTATTTGATTTCCACTCAATATTTCTAGCCAATTATGTGTGTTTTTAAATATGTTTAAAAGTAATGACGTAGAATATATCCAATAGAGTACAAATCTATGTTATACCATTTTGTCTGTGTATTTGACATATTTACATAGAAAATATGGTATATGATATAATATGATTAGTGGTAACAAGTTTTGATAGACTGTGCATATATTTCTGTAAATAGGTAACAATTGTATTTTTGAAATATTTCTGTACACACTTTGTCAAGAGTTTTATGGTCGAGCAGAATATAATATTGCGCCAATTTCCCTGTATTTACAGAGAAAATACATAAACCTATATTCTGCTAAAATTTGTTCATTGCAGTTTTGAATGTAATATCGATATTGACTGAAACATAATAGTATCGTACAGTTACCTGAATCAGTGGGGCACCAGAATCGGTGTATTTTTTAAGCATGTGCTTTGTTTGAACAGGGAGTTGTATGACATAATACGGCTGTATCTAAAATAATATACATTACCCTGAATTAGCATACAGGGTATTCCCAAAATTTCATCTTCTTATATATTTTCCTTGTAAAAAGTACTGTTTTACCTCCATTTGTTTTATATGTGGATGTAAATAAATCTTGTTTTTCAGCCAGAAATATTGTTTCCAGTTGAATAGTTGCATCTCATTTGTATTCACTCAATTGGGACAATGTAACTACAAGGATGTCACCATCATCCACCCCTTATACTGCTGCATGCAAATGGCGGTTAGACTGCATGGTGGTTTTCACTGCCAGTGCTATGGGTAGCCTTACTTGATACAAATATTACAAATACCAGTAAATATATTCATTTTCATGATAAGAACATATTGCTTTTATGATAACTTTAATTAAGAGTACACTGATTCAGGTGACGGCATTTAGACATATTGTTTATAGGGGTCATGTTATTAAAATGGCTCTGATTTGAAATTGAAAGCTGGTTTTAAATAATTTGGATCTCTTGGGCATGCACAAGTAAATAATGTATCAAAATAAGTTCATTTTAATATATTTATTTAAGTTTAGATAAATGCATAAGAGATAAATCCTTATCCCCACCAATACTGGTAACTCGAGGCTATATAAGAAATAAAGACAGTATTGTTAAAAAATAGCATAAACAACTTAGATATTGAAAGTTTCCTGTCGTCTTAATTGACATGTTATTCCCATTTCTTTCACACTTCTTGGCGGAATATCATTTATACTTTGAGGAGTGTCTCGTCTTGATTAAAGGAAAACTGTTACCGTGTAGTTGGTAACCTCATGTATTTTGCGTTTTATTTTTCTCTTTTCAAACATTTTAACATTTTAAGTTTTCAGCAAAGGGTAGTCTCTTTTCATTACAAAACAGAAAATATTTATTAAATGTGTTTACGTATATTTTGAGTTCTTTGACAGGAAAATATTTTTGGTATGGAAACAAAACACTCTTTGGCTGACATGTTCTCTCTAATTTCGTAACCATAATACACATATTTTACTTTTCAAAGCGACAAACAAGACAAAATAGTGCGATGAAACGTAGAAAGAAACACACTGACTACTTCGTTTTCTTTAAGTTACCTATTGAATTGTCATGAAAAAACAGCCTTATCATCTGTACTAATATTTGTATATTAATTACAAATTTGCATAATGGTATGCAGCATAATGTAAAACAAATTCTTTCAGCAAACATGAAGATCATTCTAGTATTGGCGTGCTTAGTCGTCGCCTGTGCTGCATTGGCCAAGCGACCATGCTGGGGGAAAAATTGTAAATACGGAGGTTATGGAGTAGGCTATGGAGGAGGCATGATGTCTGGCAGCTATTACAACGGCTATGGACGTGGCTACGGCGGTGGTTATGGAAATGGTTACTACGGAAATGGCGGCTACGGAGGTGGTTATGTAAATGGTTACTACGGAAATGGCGGCTACGGAGGTGGTTATAGAGGTAGTTATGGAAATGGATACTACGGAGGTAAAGGCTACGGCGGAGGCATGATGTCTGGCAGCTATTACAACGGCTATGGAGGTGGCTACGGCGGCGGCCGATATGGAGGAAAATACCCATGTTGGGGTAAATCATGCGGCTACGGAGGTGGTTATGGAAATGGTTATTACGGAAATGGCGGCTACGGAGGTGGTTATGGAAATGGTTACTACGGAAATGGCGGCTACGGAGGTGGTTATGGAAATGGATACTACGGAGGTAAAGGCTATGGAGGAGGCATGATGTTTGGCAGCTATTACAACGGCTATGGAGGTGGCTACGGCGGCGGCCGCTATGGAGGAAAATACCCATGTTGGGGTAAATCATGCGGCTACGGAGGTGGTTATGGACGCCGCTATGGCTACGGCGGATACAGAGGCGGTTATGGTGGAGCGTACGGCGGCAGATATGGCTATCGTCGTTGTAAGTTACATTTAAAAACTTTCTTATTCAAGTATTTATTTTCAAGTTCAATTTAAAGACATGATGCCCATATAGTAGTGAAAAAAAATGACTCTTTCGTTTAAATGAAATAAAACACGTGTGATATATTTCTTTTTAGAACAAAAGATATGACGTCCAATAAATATTGGCCATCTAGTAATGAATCGAGTTTCTGTTGATGACACGACTTAGACCATGCCTTACAAAAATAGTTTACCACTATATTATCGTTTAACATTACTAAATGCATTTCACTTACACCCGGCATTACAATTTGCTGTAATAAAAGAAACATGCCAATCTTTCTTTCAGATGGAAAGAAATACTAAACAGCCCTCAGGAGATTCCATTCTGTATAAATTTCGACTGGACCGAATTGAAATACTAATTGTTGTTATATTGTTTATCTATTTGTCGTAATAAACTGTTTCTGCACATATGCCTTATGTATATTATAAATTTATTCATTGTTGTATCGTTCGCCTGGTGTTTTATCCTACATATTTTATCTTCTAAAATGCATTCCCTACATGCCCAGCATAATTTTAAGGGGAGATCAATCTAGACATTTATTTAAAGTAACCCTTATCGAAGCGAAACTTTAAACTTTTAAGAGCAAACAGGAGCAAATCTATTCTTGCTTTAAAATATTCAGAAATGTCAATAATTAAGTTAAACACTATTCTATCAGTAGCAGCATGACATATATGCTCATTAATGAGGTTATTGTCAAAAATGGGAAATAACAATAATTCTTTTCAAGAGAAACACTTATTTTCTATAGCAGCAAACACTAAGGTCTTATCCTTATCAAATATTTATAGGTTATTAGCTTTGTATCGGGAAATATGCACGAGTTCTTCAGCGGAAATATTCTTCCGCTGAAGAACGAGTGCATATTTCACGATGCAAAGATAATAACCTTTTTATTACATACGCATCTATACGTATAAATATAATGTAAATATCATGAATTTGTTCAAAAGCCTGAATAGGATTGACAATAATGAACTAAGTAGAAAAAAATAGTGCAACAACACACACTGAATTATGTCACGCACCCGATATGAAATTCAGGCGTCAGTGTATGGAAAAATATTGACGTTTCCGGTACCAGTGTAACTTAACAATTTTTAATTTAATTTAAGTATCAATACACTGACAAATTATTTTGACGTTGCTAAGTTAATACATGAAGTCGGCCATTTTTATCCAAACAGTTCTGAACAGTGACACAGTTTCTGGTGATTTATTCAACTGTGTATTTATTTTCAAACTGGGTACCGGAATTAAATATATATATATATATGTATTATGGACTTATTATGACACTATTTACATCAGACTGTACGTATGCATTTATCTAGGTTTTGGAGACACGTACGTTAAACTGGTGTTCTATATCATAATTGATTACGAAATCACATATATTTTTTTAATTTGACACATTCTAAAGATACCCAAATAAATATATATATTATCTGGAGTATTGTAAAATACGTGATTAATGTGCTTTCAAAATAGGGCCCCAAGTATGCATGTGGAAATTTACACAAAAAACAATAGCGGTTTACGAATTTTAATGTGCTCTGTAAATATATTAATATAAACGCGAAATATATCAAGTTTTAATAGCTAACCAGGGGTCTGTTTCATAAAACCTCATAAAACGCAAAACGTACGAAAATTTTAAGAAGTTCGTAGGCCTGTTTCACAAAACTTTCGTACGAAGACAATGCGAATATTGGTAAAATTATTTCGTACGAACTTTTATTTACAGAAAGCCCATTTCTCCCAGTGTAGAAAATGATTTCCTGTGTAATGATGAAATCTGTAATAAAGACCAAAGTAGGCATAAAACACCAGACATACTTTACAACAACTGTAGAATAAATGAAAGAAACTGCTAAATCGTTATCCTTTCACGATAGCTCTTAGAGTAATATTTATAAATATAACCAAAGTTCCTATTTCTGAGTAAATAATTAATCTTTTTCCGTTTTGTTAAACTTAAAACAAAAAAAAATAAAAGAAGAGGATCCCGCGCTCAAGTGACGATAATACCTCGTAGATTTTTTTTTTCAAAATCAGACGAGCTAAAGATAAGATCTGTTCAACAAGTTGGTGTCACTTTTTAAAAGAAAAAAAAACGGAATTAAAACGGCTTCACGTTTCACTATGTTTAATCTTAAGCCGAAATACCGAGAGCAACAATATGGTAAGATAAGTCTTATTTTAAGTCGGCAAGACTACAACAAATAAACAACTTACTACATATATGTCTGTATATCATTATAGCAGTTCCAAAATAAATAGATATTAACAGAAGGACTGTTTTCTTCAGCTAAAGCTCTCGGGCCATTATTCATTTTCCGGGTCGATTATCAGCTCCCGGCACGGCTCTGTCGTGTATTAACCTCTAAACAACATACGCGACATGGAAGCACTCATGAACCTGCTAAAAAGTATGATATAGGCGATATTGTGTTTTACACCTCGACACTTCTTTTTATGACATACTGAATAAGACATTCGCTCAAAACAAACGTATTTTGTCAGGAAGAAAATGCATTTACATGTTTAGGTATTGGTAGCGAGATTTCATTTTAGAAATAATATATTTCAAACAGTGATTTGTCGTTAACTGCGCCCTCGGGATATAATTCCTTCGCATCTGAACTCCAAACAATGATTTTATTCAAGAGCAAACCACTTTTTTAGATATATTATTTCGATTCTAAAACGTTATCCAGTATAATACTCTACATCTTTAAAGATATTCACCAAATATTTGCACGTTTAGTGAGCTTTTCTTTTTCCAGCGCGCCACAATGACGCTTCACGCTATGACATAATGATATTGACGTTCAATTCAGTGACACTGAAAACAAGTTGGCAAACATTAAGCGAGCGAACGTTAACAGCGAACATTAATTTCTCCAGCAAACATTAATAATTTCAACGTTAATCACTTCCCTCGATTTCTCTAAGAAAACAAACTGCCAGACAGTTAACTAACCAGCACAAAAAGGGACGAGCATTTTAGGTGTTTTGATATTGTATTCAAATATGCACGTCTACTGTATTGTAATTATAAAAAAAGTATATTATATAAAAGTATAATAATTGACAGCACTAAACTGCGGCCCTGCAGCGGTTTTTACGGTCCACAAAGATACTTTTTAACATCAGCTTCCAACAAAACAATCCTATCATTTAACAAATACACAAACAATTTAAATTGAGTTAGAAAGCATATTTTTAAACGTTAAAAATGGTAAAGATATCCATTCTGCCCCAGTTGTTACCATTTTTCTCGTTTTAGCTATTAAAAGAATTCGGCAATTACTAAGATGATGTTGTTGATGTCATGAATGAATCTGATTCAAGGTTCTATAAGAAATAGAAGACAACAGTGCCATAAACATAAGCATTCTACTATATGCTTCTTCTGCAATTTCCAGGTTCGGAGTGAATAAATAAAATCTATTTAAACTACGAACCTCTCAGTTGAGGTTTCTTTTGTTAGTTTGTATTTAAGTTTATTTATAGTCGCCATCGGTAACCCATATGGGCGGAAGACTGTAAGTAATCCTAATGGGAGGATAATGCAAGATACAGAAGACGCTCCGATTCAAGAAGCTTCTCTGGTTCTTTAGTGTACCAGGTGTAAATCACCGTGGCATACACAGGACTCTAGTATTTTCAGTTGAAGAAGCAGCTAGGGCTCGTACTCAAAAAAAGAACTAGTATAAATGCGATCGAGAAAGAACGGAACGACAACGAAAAGAGCAGCTACTTTCAAAAGCAACAGTTAATACATCGAAGCTCCAGAAAAAAGTCGTACATTTGAGAACACTGAAAGAAGAAGAAGAAGAAGAAAAGCAACAAACTAGATTTTTTTTTGCAGATTTCTCACTGACGCTGATCATATCTATATTGTAACCTCAAAGCGAAAGCTTTTACATATTGACAGTGCCGGTTGATAATATTTGAGAAATTGTCAGTATACGCCATTTTACAGTCGTCAATGAGGAAAGGTCGTATCTGCTATATTTACTATATAATAGGCCTAATTATTGTTGTATCCAAAATTATATAATATGCATTCTTAAAATGTTGCATATGGCAGATACGGCCTTTTTTTTCAGTAGATATTTAAAAAAACTGACCAAAAATGGGGCGTAAGTAACAGGTACGACTAAATGTTATTAACAAAATGCAGTAGGGTCACGCAATTAGGATTTTATGTTCAGGTTGCAGTTTCCGAAAATGAAGGCTGTTTCTTGGGACCGTTAGTACATGCGTGAAAATATGTAATTAGTAACTGACAAATATTTATTATAAGCTCCCTTTCACCAATCATAGTTTAAAATCAAAAGTGCACACTCCACCAAAACAAACAAGAAATTAAAAGCTATATGTGTGTGTCAAAAGTATGTTTAAAAAACAAAGAGAAAAATACATGATTACAAGTGAATTGCTGTTTGGAACTTGAAGTGTTCAGTCAGATACATCGTATTAGATGTCCTCACATTTGATTCATCGTAGCAATATTGAACTGGTACTTCATAGCAAAGTGAACTACTATATCTTGCAGTACATGCGTGATAATGTTACTTGTTACTACCGGGACATTTTTTTATTCCATTGACGTTAAAGCTTAAAACTAGGGAGGACTGCCGAAACGTTATTGAAAAGGGTGTTTAAAAACAAGATACTTCAAAATTATTCAGTCGGAGAAATTGTTATACCACGAACCCATTTGACGTGTCGTTGCTCAATATCGGAAACCTTAAAGCTACTCGCCCACAGTTTGTGTGAAACGTTTCAACAGGTTCTTTTCCACCGACTTTGACATAGGACGGATCTGAACGTATGACAGTGAAAAATGATAACATAGGTGAAAATAACTGTAAGTCATTTGAAAAAAGCAAGAAGAATGTTGACTTTCTGCATTATTTCAAGAGCGTTACAACGGTTTACTCCCTTCTGCACATTATTTATGGTAATTTACTAGAATATCTTGCAAAATTGTTATGTCAACAAGTTTGTATCACTTGGATTTTCATAGCACCATATTCGAAAAATGTTCCCATAAAATGTATGAACGAGTCGCTTTAAAAACCAGGTCTGTTTCGAAATGAAAGGCTGTATCTTGGGATTGAACTAGCAGTACATGGCGAAAATAATTATATAAGGAAAATGTTTATCGTTCGTACCATTGCCCCCTTTGACCCGTCATAGCTTAAAATATGTGAATTGTGTCCGACTAAAACTAGGTATAATTGAAAGGATAATTCAAAGAAAACACGAAAATTTCAAGTGGAAAGCTGTATCGTGGGTTTGGAACATATAGGAGAGACTTCAAAATGGTTCAATAGGAGGCAGTTTTTTACCACGAACCACTCTGACCTGTCGTAATACAGCGTCATCTAGCGGAACGTCAAACATTACGCTTGACGACGCCACGTCTTTGCGTTCAAAGCTTTGCCGGTAAACAGCTTAATTTCGCATCAAGTTTTTTGTCAATACATATGTAAACAATAAAATATCAACTTGTAATTTATGAAAGGAGTGGATATATGGAGTGGATATATTTTCTGATATACTATTTTCCATCAAAGCCAGAATGAATGCCTTGAAGCAGAAAGAAAATATTTATTTATGATTACAGTAAAAATATAGCTAAGATTTTGTCAGCATTTGAGCGTATTTGTATCTAACACTCAGGTAAAAACTTCCACTGTTTTTATCAGTACGCTGTCTTTTTCAACTTTAGCAGGAAACAAAACCGGGTGAAATGAATGAACTGAAGTATAAAATATGTAAGATCGACGCCGTTTCCAAACTTTTACGCAAAAATTTAGAAATTTAGAACCCTGGTCCTTTGAAACGTGACCTCTCAGGGTCACAATTGAAAAAATAATAATAATAAAACAATAATAATAATAAAAAAAAACAGAAAAAGCAGGAAAAAGGAAAAAAACAGAAACAAGGAAATACAAAAAAAAGGTAAATATTTAATTTGAATAAACAGAAGGGTAGTGGGGTAGTGATAACAATGAACTTTCGCGTTCAAGTTTATCTTGACCATATTTGATTGGTCTTTGTTTCATACATAAAATAATACAAGCATATCTTTTTAGCACAGAACAAAAAAAATATGTTTGAGCTGGCATTCGCATAGGTTTGGTGTCCGGAGCAGTTACTATCCTATGGTGGCTGATTTCTGCCATTTCGCCTTTTCACCCCGCGACCCTGCAGAGCGAAAACACCAGAATTAACAAGTTAAAATGGCGGGGACGAGGGGCGAAAAATCGCTATTTAGTGGGGACGCCGAGTGAAAAAAACGAAAATTAGCGGGGTCGCATGGCGAAAAGTCGACATTTGAAGTGTGCTAATTATCGTGGTTTCGCCATGCACCCTCGCCATTTTAGTTACTAAATCTCGACTTTCGTCCCGCGCCCCGACAATTAGCGAGTTTTCGCCCGCGCTGTAATGCTTAAATTTCGCCTCTTCGCCCCGCGACCTCGTGTTACACGGCTTTTATGTAAAACATAATTATGTGCAGAGTTATAGGAAAATTACTGCTTTATAAATAATTTTCTGAAGATGTGCCGCTTTGTGATCAGTATGTGCAGAAGTAACAATTAAGTGTACACATCATGTTCCTTAGGGATAATTACTTTTTGACTCATCTGAGCACGAAGCGCTCATGGTAAGCTATTGAGATCGGTCAATGTCCGTCGTCCGTCTGTCAAGAATTTCTTAAAACGACATCTCATCCTTTGATTTTCACCAAACTTCGCAGGAATGATCCTTGGGTGTGCCTTTTTCAAAGTTGTTCAAATGGTTCCGGTCCATTGCACAACTAGGTCACAGGAGCTAAAAATAATTTTTTAACTGAAAATTTTTAAAACTCTTCTTGTTTGAAACCACAAGGCCTAGGCCTTTGATATTTGGTGTGAAGCATTGCTGAGTTCAAAGTATGCCCCACCCGGGGAGTCCCAAGTTTTACATAGACTTTTATAGGAAAAAACTTTTAAAAAGTCTTCTTGCCTGAAACTGGGTTTTTGATATTTAGTATGTTTCATTGCCTGGTGGTCCTCTTCCAAGATTGTACAAATTATGCCCTAGGGTGAAAAGTGGCCTCGCCCGGGCCATCCCAAGTTTTACATAGATCTTTTTTATAGAAAAAAACTTTTAAGATATACTTGTCTGAAAGTTCAGGGCCTAGGCCTTTGATGTGTGGTATGTAGCATTGCCTAGTGGTCCCCAAACAAGATTGTTCCAATTATGCCCCTAGGGTGAAAAGAGGCTCCACCTGGGGTCACTTGTTTTACATAGAGCAAAAAGTCCTTATAGCTCGCCAGTGATTGGGCCTAGGACTCACAAACTAATAGAGAGGTTTGACCTGAAGAGTAGATGACCTTTAAATCAAAGGTCAGGGCCACCGTGCGCTGTAGTACCAGAAAAGCTTATAACTGTGCAATGCTTATGGCTCTGACCCTCAAACTTAGTAGGAATGCTGGTCCTGACCAGTAGATGACCCTGAGGGCAAATGGCATAATAAAGGTCACCATAACCTTTAGTAACAAAAAGCTTGATAACTCTGCAACGCTTGGTCCTAGGACCATAAAACTTCGTAGATGACCATACGGCCAAAGCTCACAGTCAAACACATGGGCTTAACGTTCTTCAAAATAATTTTAGAACATACCCCTGGCTGACCTTTATCATGACCTTCTATGTTTTGGTTACTTGAATAACATGATTGAGGTGAACGATATAGGACCATCATGGCCCTCTTGTTTGTCCTCTAGTTATGACCATGATTACTATTCTCATTAAAAACATTAAAGAGTGAAGTGACGTCTTTTGGATTTGAAAATACAAAACGAAAATGTAAACAGTCGCGCTGCGAAAAGTTGAAATTACATATTATTAGATAAATAAAACGGTTGGGTCGCAGGGCGACAACCCGCTAATTAGCGAGGTCGCAGGACGAAAATGCTAAATTTAAGCATTACAATGGCGGGGGCGCGGGGCGAAAACTCGCTAATTGTCGGGGTCGCGGGGCGAAAAGTCGAGATTAAGTAACTAAATGGCGAGGGCGCGGGGCGAAAACCCGATAATTAGCACTCTTCAAATGTCGAGTTTTCGCCCCGCGAACCCGATAATTATCGTGTTTTCGCTCCGCGCCCCCGCTAAATAGCGAGTTTCGCACACGCGCCCCCGCCATTTTAACTTGTTAATTCTCTCGTTTTCGCTCGGCGGGGTCTAGGGGCGAAAACGCAAAATGGCAAAAATCCGGGCCGTGACTAATATTTTTCATTGGGACAGTTGCAAGGTGCAAGGTGCTATGGAAAAAAGTTTAGTGCTTGTAAAAATAAAATGTTGAAGAAAAAGTGCTTAAAATCCCAAAACATTTGTAATTGCTGGCTAATTCTTACTGTCTTAGGCCCTCTGCTATTTCTCATCTTTATTAATGATATTGTACATGAATACGATCCTATATCAATTTCTTTTCAGAAGACACTAGCCTCTATGTAATAGTAGAACAACCTGATTCAACCGCAACTCTTCTGCAGTCTGATATCCAGACAATCTCGTGTAAGCAGACCGCCGTGGCATTTATATATCTGACTTGATTTTTAAATTTCCGCTTATTTTTTAACTCACCTGTCACAAAGTGACAAGATAAGCTTTTGTGATCGCGCAGCGTCCATCGTCCGTGCGTCCGTGCGTAAATTTTTGCTTGTGACCACTCTAGAGGTCACATTTTTCATGGGGTCTTTATGAAAATTGGTCAGAATTTTCAACTTGATGATATCTAGGTCAAGTTCGAAACTAGGTCACGTGCCTTCAAAACTAGGTCAGTAGGTCTAAAAATAGAAAATCCTTGTGACCTCACTAGAGGCCATATTTTCACAAGATCTTCGTGAAAATTGGTCAGAATGTTCACCTTGATGATATCCAGGTCAAGTTCGAAACTGGGTCACGTGCCATAAAAACTAGGTCAGTAGGTCTAAAAATATAAAAACCTTGTGACCTCTCTAGAGGCCATATTTTTCAACAGATCTTCATGAAAATTGGTCAGAATGTTCATCTTGATGATATCTAGGTCAAGTTTGAAACTGGGTTATGTGCGGTCAAAAACTAGGTCAGTAGGTCAAATAATAGAAAAACCTTGTGACCTCTCTAGAGGCCATATTTTTCATGGGATCTATATGAAAGTTGGTCTGAATATTTACCTTGATGTTATCTTGGTTAAACTCGAAACTGAATCATGTGAGGTCAAAAACTAGGTCAGTAGGTCTAAAAATAGAAAAACCTTGTGACCTTTCTAGAGGCCATAATTTTCAAAAGATCTTCATGAAAATTTGTCATAATGTTTATTTTGATGATATCTAGATCAAGTTTGAAACTGGTTTACGTGCCTTTAAAAACTAGTTCAGTAGGTCAAATAATAGAAAAACCTTGTGACCTCTCTAGAGGCCGTATTTTTCAGGGGATCTGTATGAAAGTTGGTCTAAATGTTTATCTTGATAATATCTAGGTCAAGTTTGAAATTGGGTCACGTGCGGTCAAAAACTAGGTCAGTAGGTCTAAAAATAGAAAAATCTTGTGACCTCTCTAGAGGCCATACTTGTGAATGGATCTTCATAAAAATTGGTCAGAATGTTCACCTTGATGATATCTAGGACAAGTTTGAAAGTGGGTCAAGTGCCGTCAAAAACTAGGTCAATAGGTCAAAAAATAAAAAACCTTATGACCTCTCTAGAGGCCATATTTTTCATGGGAACTTTATGAAAGTTGGTCTGAATGTTCATCTTGATGATATCTAGGTCAAGTTCGAAACTAGGTCAACTGCGGTCAAAAACTAGGTCAGTAGGTCTAAAAATGGAAAAACCTTGTGACCTGTCTAGAGGCCATACTTTTGAATGGATCTTCATGAAAATTGGCCAGAATGTTCAGCTTGATGATATCTAGATCATGTTCGAAACTGGGTCACGTGCCGTCAATAACTAGGTCAGTAGATCAAATAATAAAAAAACCTTGTGACCTCTCTAGAGGCCATATTTTTTCATGGGATCTGTTTGAAAGTTGGTCTGAATGTTCATCTTGATGATATCAAGGTCAGGTTCAAAACTGGGTCACATGAGCTCAAAACCTAGGTCACTATGTCAAATAATAGAAAAAACGACGTCATACTCGGTTCAAAACTGGGCCATGTGGGGACAGGTGAGCGAATCAGGACCATCATGGTCCTCTTGTTTACCTTAATCAAGGTTTGTACATATTGGAAGTATATTGCAAAGACAGAACAGCATACCAGTTTAGTGATATCATTAAATTCAATACATTGGGAAAGCGATAGAAATAATATTCAATTGTGAATGACTGACCACTTACATATTCACTTCTGCCGGATTTTCATCCAAAATTTGTGGTGATATCGGGGGAGGGTGGGATTAAGCAGATTGTCAGTTACGTAATGGTGGGCAGTTAAGCTAGCTAGTGTCCCTAGATTCAATACCAATACTAACCTGTTCCGTCTGGGGTTGTAGGTCATTTGCCCCCTACCCCAGCCCCCAATGAAAAAAGAACTACTGGATATTTGCCCTCAGTTACAATGGCAGATAGGACATTTACCACCCGCCCCCCCCCCCCCCCCCCCCCCCCCCAATATTTTTGTCCTAAATACCATTAGATATAACTGTGTTTTATATTGTTTTATTTATCAAAATTACTCTAAATAAACATTTGATGAATATGTTAATTATATTTTAGGTGTTAAAGTAAATAATAGCCTATTATTGAGTTGTAAAAGTAAATAATAGCATATTAATGAGTTGTAAAAGTGCTCATAACAACGTTATAATTTTTTTATTTGTGAAATGTTTTTAACACTGAAAACTTGTGAACTTGGCGATTATTTACTAGAAAATTGTAAAATATTGGGGCGGGGAGGGGTGGGGTAAGGGAAATGTCCGTTTCAGAAAAAAGCACTGTGGTGGTGGTGGTGGTGGTGGTGTGTGTGTGGGTGGGGAGGTGAACATGTCCTATCTTCCATTTCAACTGGAGCAGGGAGAAGGGGGGGGGGGGCAAATATCCAGCAGTCCACTTTCTCATTGGAGTGAGGATGGGAGCAAATGTCCTTGGGGTGGCAAGTGTCCGCATCCCGTTCTCTGGTAGTAGCTCCCAAATTCTCCACATGAAACATGATTTCTGGGTGACAAAGTGTAGTAGCATAGCATACTGTATATATAGAAATACATTTGAAATCACCTAAGTGCTGGTGATGATAATGCTTGGACATGTATTCATACAAATGTGCAAATGTTGTGGAAACATGCGACCTTTTTCACCTTTCCAATTCGGCATAAGTTAAACCTTTATAAAATATCATCATTAAATTAAGGAAACGACTATAAAACTTGCTTATAAAGGCTACTGTCTGCTCCGAATCCGTTTAACCAAAAAAAGTGTTAACATGTGTGGAGAGATCACAGACCACTTTTTTCATTTCCTACGTTTGGCCTTTAAAGACAGGTTTGACTGTTTATGTGAAAACTTTTAGCTGTTATGCATTCTTTACTTTTTTGGTTCGTTTCCGTTTCGGACTATGGTAAAAAATCTTCATGCAGCCGCAGCGGGCAACTGATTACCTCTAAACCTCTCTCTCAGTCGAGTTGTTATCCAGTGAAGTTAACCCAACCCTTTCAACAGAAAGGATAAGATTATAATATCAATGAACTGACAAATAAATACTTTTTAAGGTCAGTTCCTTATATTGCAGGTATGCATTGTATCCTCTAACAGGGGACTCTGTTTAGACATGTTTCTCTTTGTTAACATTCCATGATCCTGAATTATTTGATCAGGGTTGACAACCATCCATTATTTTCAGAATGTCTCTTTATTACGGGCCCGTTATACATGTTTGATAAACCATTATTCTTACAAGCTAAATATAGCGTCCATAGAGAAAGCTTGATAATATATATCCAGTTCAACCCATCATTAGCAAGGTGATGAACAACTCAAATACAATGCATGTAGGCAAATAGCTTGCATTATTTCAAAACAAGATGCACAGAGAAAATGTATCAATATATTGATACAAAAAGAAACCTGAAATAATTAAAGAAACAAATGGACAGGGATTCTTCGAAAAGAACTGGACCAATATAAAGGAAACATTGCTGGAAGTCATTAGCCTTTCACTTATCACCTTCATTCAATACTAGCCGTTCTCCGGAGTTAAGAGGACAAGTAGGACAAGCATTCCTCACCCACGAAGGAGTGGACCTTTAGTCCACAGTAAAGCTTCATAAACAAAGTTAAGGCATGTAATCAATAGACAATATTGACTTTGTGCCATAGATCTACCCGAAGATGGAACATTAAATAGTGAATGTCAAGTATAATGATTTTCATTATTTTGCATTTCATTAAATTGGTCTTTTTGTTTTGGTTAAACGTAACACCGACACAACTATAGGTCATATGGCAACTTTCAAGATTTTTGGTGGTAGAGGAAGACAGAAGGTGCCTCTCCATGCATTATTTCATCACGAACTAGAACCTAGGTAGAATACACGACCTTCGGAAGCCAGATAGATGGCTACCTCACGTGAAGAATTTAAAAGCCTCGAGCGAAGCTCGAACTCACATCGATGAGGCGCAAGTGATTCGAAGTCAGCGACTTGAACCAATCGGCCACGGAGGCCCCTTCATTATATTGTAAAAATGATCGTAAAAATGTAAACGTATTAAAATACCATCCATTTTATCCTTACAATTTCCTCGTTGGCAACATCTATCAAACTCAAACTACCCAGAATCAGTGACCTTTCAAATGCTCAATAGAAGCTGAAGCTTTTACGGGACATATTACCAAGACTAGGATACGTTGGGTAAATGAGGGCTGTCACTTACGAGTAACGAACATTTATCAGATACTTAAATTATGGAAGCACATCTTGTGAGTTCGAAAACTTCCGACATGTGTTTCTCGTCCGTATCAAATATATATAGTTTCAGACTTCTGTGTTAAGGCGCAACAGATATCAGAAAGGAGCAACACACATACACGAGTACACTAGAGACGGTAAGCAAATGAAATAACCGATTAACGTCCCTGTTGTGAGTTCAAGACCCAAGATACAGCTATAAGCCTGTGCTCCTCCTGTCTGTCTTTGAACACCCTTTCGATACATACCTGGTTTTAGGGGGGCATACTTCCTGGGTTCTGAGCTACGGCAGCTTAAAGGGGGCCAAGGAGGCCAATTTTGTCTCCGACACTGTCCTGTTTACGGCCCAGCTGTCAGTTCCAGACCCAATATACAGCTATAAGCCTGTGCTCCTCTTGTTTATCTTTGAATACCCTTTCGATACATACCCGGTTTTAGGGGGGCACACCTCCTGGGTTCTGAGCTACGGCGGCTCAATAGGGGCCAAGGAGGCCAATTTTGTCTCCGACACTGTCCTTTTCACGACCCTGCTGTCAATTCCAGACCCAAGATACAGCTATTAGCCTGTGCCCCTCTTGTTTGTCTTTGAACACCCTTTCGATACATACCCGGTTTAAGGAGGGCACACTTCCTGGATTCTGAGCTACGGCGGTTCAATAGGGGCCAAGGAGGCCAATTTTGTCTCCGACACTGTCCTTTTTACGACCCTGCTGTCAATTCCAGACCCAAGATACAGCTATAAGCCTGTGCTCCTCTTGTTTGTCTTTGAACAACCTTTCGATACATACCCGGTTTTAGGGGTGGGGGGGGGGGGGCACACTTCCTGGGTTCTGAGCTACGGCGGCTCAATAGGAGCCAAGGAGGCCAATTTTGTCTCCGACACTGTCCTTTTCATGACCCTGCTGTCAGTTCCAGACCCAAGATACAGCTATAAGCCTGTGCTCCTCTTGTCTGTCTTTGAACACCCTTTCGATACATACCCAGTTCTAGGGGGACACAATTCCTGGGTTCTGAGCTATGGCGGCTCGAAGAGGGTCAAGGAGGCCAATTTTGTCTCCGACACTGTCCTTTTCACGACCCTGCTGTCATTTCCAGACCCCAGATACAGCTATAAGCCTGTGCTCCTCTTGTCTGTTTTTGAACACCCTTTCGATACATACCTGGTTTTAGGGGGGCACACTTCCTGGGTTCTGAGCTACGGCGGCTCAAATGGGGCCAAGGAGGCCAATTTTGTCTCCGACACTGTCCTTTTTACGACCCTGCTGTCAGTTCCAGACCAAGGATACAGCTATAAGCCTGTGCTCCTTTTGTCTGTCTTTGAACACCCTTTCGATACATACCCGGTTTTAGGGAGGGGGGGGGGGCACACTTCCTGAGGTCTGAGCTACGGCGGTTCAAATGGGGCCAAGGAGGCAAAATTTGTCTCCGACACTGTCCTTTTCACGACCCTGCTGTCAGTTCCAGACCAAGGATACAGCTATAAGCCTGTGCTCCTCTTGTCTGTCTTTGAACACCTTTTCGATACGTACCCAGTTTTAGGGGAGCACACTTCCTGGGTTCTGAGCTACGGCGGCTCGAAGGGGGGCCAAGGAGGTCAATTTTGTCTCCGACACTGTCCTTTTCACGACCCTGCTGTCAGTTCCAGACCCAAGATACAGCTATAAGCATGTGCTCCTCTTGTCTGTCTTTGAACACCCTTTCGATACATACGCAGTTTTAGGGGAGCACACTTCCTGGGTTCTGAGCTACGGCGGCTCAAAGGGGGCCAAGGAGGCCAATTTTGTCTCCGACACTGTCCTTTCCACGACCCTGCTGTCAGTTCCAGACCCAAGATACAGCTATAAGCCTGTACTCCTCTTGTCTGTCTTTGAACACCCTTTCGATACATACCCGGTTTTAGGGGGGCACACTTCCTGGGTTCTGAGCTACGGCGGCTCAAATGGGGCAAAGGAGGTCAATTTTGTCTCCGGCACTGTCCTTTTCACGACCCTGCTGTCAGTTCCAGACCCAAGATACAGCTATAAGCCTGTGCTCCTCTTGTCTGTCTTTAAACACCCTTTCGATACATACCGGTACCTGGTTTTAGGGGGGCACACTTTCTGGGTTCTGAGCTACGGCGGCTCGAAGGGGGCAAGGAGGCCATTTTTGTCTCCGACAATGTTCTTTTCACGACCCTGCTGTCAGTTCCAGTCCCAAGATACAGCTATAAGCCTGTGCTCCTCTTGTCTGTCTTTGAACACCCTTTCGATACAGACCCGGTTTTAGGGGGCACACTTCCTGGGTTCTGAGCTACGGCGGCTCAAAGGGGGCCAAGGAGGCCAATTTTGTCTCCGACACTGTACTTTTCACGACCCTGCTGTCAGTTCCAGTCCCAAGATACAGCTATAAGCCTGTGCTCCTCTTGTCTGTCTTTGAACACCCTTTCGATACATACCCGGTTCTAGGGGGATACAATTCCTGGGTTCTGAGCTATGGCGGCTCGAAGGGAGTCAAGGAGGCCAATTTTGTCTCCGACACTGTCCTTTTCACGACCCTGCTGTCAGTTCCAGACCCAAGATACAGCTATAAGCATGTGCTCCTCTTGTCTGTCTTTGAACACCCTTTCGATACATACCCAATTTTAGGGGGGCACACTTCCTGGGTTCTGAGCTATGGCGGCTCAAATTGGGCAAAGGAGGTCAATTTTGTCTCCGGCACTGTCCTTTTCACGACCCTGCTGTCAGTTCCAGACCCAAGATACAGCTATAAGCCTGTGCTCCTCTTGTCTGTCTTTGAACACCCTTTCGATACATACCGGTACCTGGTTTTAGGGGGGCACACTTTCTGGGTTCTGAGCTACGGCGGCTCGAAGGGGGCCAAGGAGGCCAATTTTGTCTCCGACAATGTCCTTTTCACGACCCTGCTGTCAGTTCCAGTCCCAAGATACAGCTATAAGCCTGTGCTCCTCTTGTCTGTCTTTGAACACCCTTTCGATACAGACCCGGTTTTAGGGGGCACACTTCCTGGGTTCTGAGCTACGGCGGCTCAAATGGGGCCAAGGAGGCCAATTTTGTCTCCGACACTGTCCTTTTCACGACCCTGCTGTCAGTTCCAGTCCAAAGATACAGCTATAAGCCTGTGCTCCTCTTGTCTGTCTTTGAACACCCTTTCGATACATACCATGTTCTAGGGGGATACAATTCCTGGGTTCTGAGCTATGGCGGCTCGAAGGGAGTCAAGGAGGCCAATTTTGTCTCCGACACTGTCCTTTTCACGACCCTGCTGTCAGTTCCAGACCGAAGATACAGCTATTAGCATGTGCTCCTCTTGTCTGTCTTTGAACACCCTTTCGATACATACCTGGTTTTAAGGGGGCACATTTTCTGGGTTCTGAGCTACGGCGGCTCGAAGGGGGCCAAGGAGGCCAATTTTGTCTCCGACAATGTCCTTTTCACGACCCTGCTGTCAGTTCCAGTCCCAAGATACAGCTATAAGCCTGTGCTCCTCTTGTTTGTCTTTGAACACCCTATCGATACATACCCGGTATTAGGGGGGCACACTTCCTGGGTTCTGACCTACGGCGGCTCAAATGGGGCCAAGGAGGCCAATTTTGTTTCCGACACTGTCCTTTTCACGACCCTGCTAACAGTTCCTTCCTTATTTGATGTCAACATTGTAAGACAGTTATTTTGAGAGATTATTATAATGATACTGTTATCTTCTGATGTAACGTTTAAACAATCGTCCTGCTATTTGTTAATACTCGAATAATTTGCCTGGTTGGTATATATTACCAGTCTTAAACTATGGTTGCGAGGGGTTTTCTTCTTTTACAAATGTGAGTTGTTTCTAAATTGATGGAAAAATGATCGTTTCCGTTTCGACATACTTCCAATACCTCAGTTAAGATTTTAGACCCTACAGTCCCTCAGGAGCTAGGAAAATCATTTCAGGCATTTTCGTTTATTTTATACAATAACTCTTTCGCGGGAATTCTTAGTTCTATAAACATCATAAATAACCCAATAAATATAAATGCCTTTAAAGTACATGTACGTCTTTCTTTTAGAATAATTTTAATAGGAAATGAAATCTGTTGGTGTTAGAATGTGGTCTTACGTAGCAGAAGTTCTTTTGCGGATCCATATACTAATATATCTGAAGGATTTTTGTCATAATCATGTGTACAAATAATTACTTATATGTGAAAGAAAATAGTACATTGTACAAACGCTTTCGATAGAACTATAACAAATGTTTATTATGTGTACACTTTTCACAATTTCTTCAGTATTTCCTATTTCTGATTTCATCGTTCATTTGCTCACCAGATGGTCTCTCTTCAGTAACACGACCTGCCTCTAGCAAGTCCAGAACCTATCCATTAGGCTACCGCAGCTCGATATGTATTGAAAGGGTAGCCATTTATATTAACAAAAATTAAAAAAGTTTTATCAACTTTAATGAAAAGAGATTTAAACCTCCCGAATGTATAACACTTTTAACTAATGAATATTTCCAACGTCATTTCTTAAATTAACGGTTTCCGAACGACATTTTAAGGGTGATCAACTTGAGGGTTTTTTTCGCTCAGAATATAATCACAATACTGTAAAGTATTAAACTGGGCGTCCATCCTCACATGTTCATAATATTTGTAGAGTAATCAGAAATCCGTATAATGATATTTTATTAGAGATATTTATTTATTCCTTTTTTCATGCGTGACTAACTCATTACAGAATTTCTAGAATTATACTTTTGCAGTTTTTAATGCATTAAAGTACTATCTGGTTAAATTTCGAAAACAAAATCCGGTATAATGTAGATTTGAAGGCTGAGTTAGCTGACGTTTGAAAATGGCTGTATTGGATATGTGCATAAGGGGTTATTCACAGTGTTTTGCCTGGAAGTTAATATTAATAGTCTGATAACGAATAAATATGATAGGGCATTTTCATTCTTCAATTTAAAGTGTTTTTGCAATAATGAAAACATTATAACAATACATATTCTGCGTTTTATTGATGGTTTACTACATATACGAAGTCCGTGAGACAACTATTTTTACTTCGCAAATATTTTCTTAAATACGATTGTCGTAAATTTGCGAACTTGTGTGAAACAGCTTTTTTTGATTATAAAGTTATGTAGCCTATACGTAGAAATACTTGGGTTGTGCCTGTTAAACTTACCACGATAACGCTCTTCATAATTAAGACATCTGGGTCCGAATTTATCTAATGTTCCAAACCGGAAATCCAACACTAAAGACCTGTAAAAGTTCTAAAAAGTACCATGATCTTTGCATATGCTCTTACAATAACATAAAGCTCGGCAAATTTTATTAGTGTATGAGTTCTCAAGTTGTCTTAAATGTATACTAGAACCAACGTCCATATTTTCTGCTTTTCCAGGGTTGCAGTACGGAAGAACTGAGTTATAAAATATTGTACCAGAAATGGTGGGTTTATAAAACTCAAAGTATGAGATAAATTTCTCAGCACAATTTGTCACTTGCTACTGGAAGTCAATAAATGACCTAGATATTAGACAGTACAGTTGAAGGACAGTACGTCATCATCAAGAACAAAGGAAAAATAAGGCTATCCACAAACTGTTTTAGAATAGTATTTAGGTTTCTATAAAATTTTGAAATTCAAAAGTCTGATGTGACTTCTGCGAGACACTGCATTATTCAGCTATGTTTTAAATATAAGAAAGTTTGACCATTTTAACCCTTAACATATTGGACACGACTGATTCTGCCTTTGCGACCAGTGTAGATCATGATCAGCGCACATCCGCTACTGCTCGGCTATCGACTTGCTAGATATATCGGTAAAATGTTTTAGAAAACTTATACTTACATGATTCTAATGTGTATTGACCTTTCAAAACGCCTTAATAAGTAAAATATTTCGAAAAAGTGTAAGTATGACCTGAGCCCGTGCAGCGCTTTGGTTTAAACATATTTTATTTCCCAATATGTACATATCAAATGATTATTTACGTGCAGCGCTTTGCACAGGGTAAGATTAGTACAGCGGTGCATACCGACACTTAGGCTCAATAACTGATTTATATTAAATCTGTATTTTTTTCAATAACTTTTCTCCTGGAAAAACGCTAGTGTATATATTTTCAAATAATTCAAGAATGTCTGATTTTATTTACAATATGACAGGAATTAAATTTTTTGAACAAAATGCACGATTCAAAACTGTGTTATCTTTTCCTTAGTAGTAAAAATGTTGTTTGATATTCCTTATTAACTAGCTTATATTTCTGAGAGAGACTGCGTATTTGTGCAGATGACCACTTATCAAAATCTATTAGACTGGACTACCTGATTTACCTAAATATGACAACTAATGTACATTTAGATACAACTACAGGCACACAAAGCACGGGGTATCTTCGTGTATTGTACTGGAATTTATGTGAAGGTTCAGACCGTTCCATCATAATAGTTGATGGGAATGGACTCTTCGATTTCATGATCAGTTTAACAGTAATTGCGGCTTGTCATGGAATGACAAAAAGTATCAAATATTTTGTAACAGTGTGAAGAGAGCATAACGCATGTATATAGAGAAAAGAATATTTTTAAGAATCATTATACAATGAATTATTGCAATCACGTGGTTTTGATGTTTATTCGTGTAGTTGCATTTTGTATGACCCAAACTCTACTCATTTGGGACACTTCTTGAAGATTTAAAATCTAATTCTGTCTACCTTCCGCCATGATAAACAACCACATTTGCAAAGGTATAAACACATTACAGTTTAATATTTTGAATGTTGAGTCGGAAATGGATGAAAAAAAAAAAGTACTGTATGAGGAATATAAGATTCTTTCACTGGTGGTAGGTGCAGATGGGAATATTCGGCTCGAGGGTAACTGTTTACGGCGGTAACGAGGCTTCTGCCGAGCTACCGCTTAAACAGTTACCCGAGAGCCGGATATTTCCATCTGGACCTACCACCAGTGATTGAATCTTTTTCTTGCATGCCATATTCAACAAATAATAGTAAAAATAAATTCAAACAAATGATTTTCTTATAGCACATTTTTCTTAAAGTTGCATGTCAACAAAGCGCGGGAACTTAACGTCCGTAAACAGGAAGTACGTCATGACGTTACAAAGACAACGTAATAGTTCCGGTTTTGTTTTATCATCTGTAGTAAAACGTTATGTTTTTTTTGCGTAAAATGACGTGTTTTGAATCGAGAAATATGTGATAAGGAACAAAGAGAAACTATCAAGGTATTTGATTTTTATTCCGTTTTACGTAAAGCATTATTATTACTACACAAATCTACTGTACAGATGTAGTTCGTTATACGTCATTTACGGCACGAGAGTCATCTTACACCCCGGGGTGTAAGATGGAGTTTTCCAGCACCGGTGAAATCACCAGATCAGCTTATAGACCATAAATAGAAATTGGAAGCTTAATGTAGTTGCCTAAAATAAGTAACAAATATTCCTCGTTACAGTCAAGTATCAATAAAGCATGATCTGGCATGAACATGAAAATGGCACTTTATACATGTAACAGTATGGATTATATACACGTATTCGAATGAATCACAGATGCACAACGAGAGGTGTTCGATAGATACCCGGAAAAGTGCTATCATTTTTTGAGGTATCATCAAAAATCAATAAAACTGTTATTTAATGTAGATAAGGGAATTTTAGTTGATATGTCAAAATCATATTTTCTTTGGAAAATTCTAATTGAATGCTTGTCCAAATGGCTACATCATGACGTCATCCGGCCCAGTTTTGTGTTTTTCCCTTATATCTGTTGGCTAAAACATTACTTGCCACTTACTTATTATTCAAGGTAAGCTTCCTCAAATCGGGTGAATATTTACGTGAAATATAACTACTACGTGAATAACGTCAAATCATAAAATTGAATTCATGAAAATGTTCAACAACCTTATATCAAATCCTTGTTTAAATTTGAGTTTGAAAACTGACCTACGTTAATTGAAAGTTCATCAAATACGAAATCATCATCTATACGGACAATGATGAAGTGTAACATATCAGCAATATATAAATATGTGAGCTCACCTACTGAAAAGACATAAAACACGGTTATTGTCATAAGTAAAGTAAATAAATTTAATACTTATTCCCCCCTCCACAAACACAGAGGTTTGGTAACACCATTGCTGACATTTATTGGCGTAAGCTTCATTCTTCAATAACAAAACACATCATTTATGCAATTGATTACAATAAAGCCATTATAAAATATCCACATGATATAAACATCAGTTGTCAAATTTTGAAAAGACATGATGAACGATCATTTAAGTAATAAAAATCAGTTTATATCATTTTTATCACGTTTGCGTTACAACTGCACCTAAATATGCATTTACCTTGCCAAACTGAGTAGGCGTAAAAATCTGAAAGACATACCGTCCTATTTATTGCTAAGACTTGATCTTTCAATTCTTAGCTTCTACGTGTTTATTACTTTATGATATATAACTTATTCTAAAACCTTCTCTAATCCAATAAATGTATTAAGTACGATGACCAAAGCTCTTTCTCCGTACATAGACATGTTGATATGTAGTGTTCTGACATTTGCTTGCTTGCATTCTATGTCTCAAGAGAATCTTCATACAGAATTAACAAAAACCATTTATTTTGGGCATCAGGAACATTTCATTGCATAAATAAAATTTTGTATTTCTCAAGTACTGGAAATTTCTATTTTGAATTGTCGGCTATTACTGAAAGTGGTATGTAATTCCTGAAAGCTATATAGGCCGTATTCCTTCTTTCCACATACCATACATGTAAAGTACAGTTGGTTTATATCATAATTTCTGAGATAAGTTTGTTTTTGAATCTGTTTTTGAGTCTGTAAGTATTACTAAATGAACGACTGCGAGTTATAAATCTTCTTTTACAGTCAATTCTAACTACGACCTTCTACTTATCGTAAATCATTACCATTTCTAACCACAAAAACAAACAAATACTTTTCACAATAAATCAATTTTAACTGTTCGTTAACATCATGATTGAACAGTTGCAAGTCATATATTATCTGTCACCAAGTAATATTTATGAGATCTGACACTATAAACATGGTCTAGAGGTCGAAATATCTTTAGATTAAGCCAATCGCAACCAACAGGGTGAGTACACTGCATTAAACTCGCATTAAGGATGAGAACAGCGTTACCATATTTTATGCGCATTTTATTTCCATTTCCTTTTGTTGATATTTAAATGTTTATAGATGTGGAGGGCTTTTATTAGGCCTTTCTTGGTCTTTCTTGGTCTGAAACGTTATTTGATTTCAATTCAATATTTTTAGCAAATTATGCGTGTTTTTGAATATGAATGGAAGTAATGACGTAGAATATATCTAATTAACCTTTAGCATGCTAGATAAATTGTCGTCTGCTGGAAATGTCGTCTGCTATAATTGTAAAGTTCATTCAATTTGCTCCAAAATTGGAAGAAATATTGTCAGAGTAGCAAACAGCTTGGAACCTGATCAGACGCCGATTTAATCGGCGTCTGATCTGGTTCCAAGCTGTTTGCAAAGGCTGTTAAATTCGCCTGCAGCAGGCTAAGGGTTAAGTACAAAAAACACAAGGATAAATTTCCAACAAGTAAAGCCACGTTCCAAAAACGCAGCCTCAATAAACGTTTAACCCAGCACGCGGACGCGCACACGACCAACACACAGACACACACATACACACGCACACACGCACTCACACAAAGCAAACGCACCAACACACACTCACATACAGCAAACAAACAAATAAAAGAACACAGTGGGGCACCGCCTTGGAGCGGTCAGTGGCAAAACCACCGCTAGGGAGCTTAAACTGGTTTATGGAGCGCCTTATCTCTCTCTTATTCCCACCTTGTTCCAAATTCACAGGACAGTGTAAATAAAAGTTAACACGCCAGGTGAAACCTAAACATACGCAATGGCAACAGAAGGCATGTTATGTAAAACACAAAAATACTCTTGTATATTTATATAAAAAGCACTCCTTATGAACCTAAAACGCGTGTACTCAATGCCTTTGCAGAAGACAAAGCAACAAGGGAAACACCCTTAAGAGCCCAACAAAACAGGCAAGAAGACAGAAATCAAAATAGCTCAGTCCCGGTTGGATTTACGAACTACCCGTCAACTAACAGTTGTTAACAGTGGCACAGTTTCTGGTGGTTTCTTTTTACTGTGCATCTGTTTTTCAAACTGGCTACCAGAATTTAAAAAAAATATATGTATTATTGACTTCTCATGACACTATTTACATCAGATTGTACGTATGTATTCATTTAGGTTGGAGACACTTCCATTAATAATTGATTACGAATCACATTTCTTTTTAATTTTACACATCGTAAAGGTACCCATATAAATTGATATTATATTTGGAGTATTAAAAACTAGTGAAATATGTGATAAATGTGTTTTCACAATAGGGTCCCTAGTGTGCATGTGGAAATGTATACGAATTTTTAATTTACTCTGTAAAATCTCAAAATAAACGCAGAATATATTAAGTTTTATTAGGTTTAACTGTTAGGAGCGTGACAAGAAATTAGCTAAATTCCTAGGTTTTGTTCGTATACATCAGACTAAACGAGTTTTTTTTTTTCGTGCTCATGGTGAGCTATTGTGAACACGCTGTGTACGTCGTCCGCCGTGCATGCGTGCGTCCATCGTAAACTATTTCTTTAAACGACATCTCCACTGAACGGATTTTGATGAAAGTTGGCCTGGATGTTTCTTGAGTGATCCTCTACCAAAGTTGTTCAAACACTTTCGCTTGGTTGCACCTAGGGACCGCCAGAGCTAAAAATAGTAAAATCTTCAAACGACATCTCTTCCTAAATCGATGTTGCGACTTTGAAATAGTTTTACACAAATGGTTCTTATGTAACCTTCTACCAAGAGTGCTAAAATTATTCCGATTCGTCAAATACATGGCCGCCAAGGGGCATGGTGACTTTTCCCTATGTATTTTGATGATATACTACTAAACCTTGATAGCTTTTCTAATAACTTCTGAAACCTTCATTACAAAAATCGAAACTATAAAACTACATTGATGAAAGTTGAAACGACGATGGTGAAAATCGAAATTACCATGCCGAAAACTCGAAATGACTATAGTGAAAATCGAAATCACGCAACAATGAATATGTAAACTTGACATAAGTTCGCGTTTTCATCATCATGACTTTTATGTTTTCGTCATCGTCATTTCGAATATCGACTTTCACCTTAATGCGCATGTTTCAATTCTGAGGTTTTAATAAGTGTTTTTTAAGCAGGAAGAATTTACATTATAAAACACAGAATGGTTAGACTTTCTGTTCAAAAAGGGCTTAATTCATGGGTCTTGTCGAGGGCAACACTTTATTTTGGGTAGTTCTAGCTCTCACTAGAGTTTTTCTTTATTTTATGAAAAACTTTACTTGAAATACGGAAGGGTATCTTGTAACTGTCTAACGGTATACAGTTATTGAATGACTTGCCGGTCAATAGTCAAAATTATTGCCCGAGGTCTGAAGGACCGCGTGCCAGTAGTGTAGACCATTGACCGACAATTTGTTCTATAAGTAGTTTACTACATGACATCAGAAATTAATTTTCACAGTTTTATTTCTAACGTTTTGACTTATATGTACAGTAAACCTGTGCTGAATACAAACCTGTCATATAGCAAACGTTATGGAATGTCGATTTATTTAAGGCGTCTTGTAATAATGAAAGTATTTAACGCAAAAACTATTTTTCCACCTCACCGACGATAGTCTTAATATCAAGTTTTAATAATATTCAGCTTAAATGACAAACTATTTTATTTTGTTTTACATCTTATAACAAAAACTTTTATGTAGGCAAACAGAAGTTTGCAACTGGCGCATGTAGGTACACATACCCATATATCTAGATGAACTTGTACTGCTTTCCACACATTTACGGAACGTTTTATACTGGGTATCGCACGCTCCCCGGGTCTTAATCCAGTAAAAAAATCACTTGTAGGATGATTAATGACAGTAAGTGAGGGCGGTTGGGTCAAGAAACTACGTACAGCACTTCTGTATGTCACAAAATGCCGCTTGAAATAATTAAAATCTGTCTGATAGTATGCGTAATCTCTGTCCAGCCGTTTTTTATTTTCTTTCCGCTCAGGACGGACATACTAGATGTAACATTTTCGCTACAAATATGCTCAAATACCACGAAAAATATAATTGGTATCATAAGGTTTGGCAGAATAACGATGTTTTGCTGTCTTTGCTAAAATTCGTCCGTTCAAAAACGAGATAAATGAATGTCTAGTTTTATCATTGGAGATTGTAAAATGATTTACATAATAACGTAAAAGTAAAGTAAAGTGTTTGTTTATTATATTGTCACCCCTACTGAAAGGGCCAGCCAAGTTGGCTTATGAGACACCTTCATACATTGAACAGCACTACCTACCAATTCCTGCTTCTAATGCCAGGCACCAGGCAGGTAGGCAATCGGTAACCATTATTTAACTATCCGGCGGCTCACCAACCGGTCTCTCTTCAGTAACAAGTCCTGCCTCTGACAGGACTCGAACCTTCGACCTCACGATTGCGGGGCAGGTGCCTTATCCATTAGGCCATCGCAGCTCCAGAGTTTTGATTTCTAAATATTTTGACCTGTCAGTAACAACATGTTTTTCTAAATGCACGCCAGATTTCAAACTTTTCATTTGTTGTAAACTTACATAGCCTTATCGTAAATGATGGTTAAACTGATATTTTATTAGAAAATAAATAAGTTCATCTGCATCATCCACTGCATAATATTTAAAATGCAATTACATCAACCAAAAACAAAAATAAAAAAATAAATAAATAAAAACATCCACTAAAATAATTAGATGCTGTACGTTTGCTTTTGAAAAACGAACGGAACGTTTGGATCAAATGCTATAGTTTTAAGGGTGAATTCGTTTATTCTTGATTTAAAACGGACTAAAGAAACAATTTTATAACAATGAAGACACAGTTTCATTTGACTGATATTAATAAAATGCATATCATAGTTTCAAAGCTTTACTGACAACTGATACCAGTGTGACAGTTTTATAATTTTAAGTTATGACACTGATCGCTTATGTATCGAATACTTTCAAGTCATATTTTGATAAACAGCACGCATTGATATTTTTGATATTTAAGGTTTAGCAATATATCACAAAACCATAGAAAGTTTTAGTAAACAAACAACATCTTTACAAACAACCTTTCTGCCCAATACATTTTTACCGTTCTGTTCCGCAGAGTTGGATACTAAAAATATTCATAAAGAGTTGTCCCCCTTTAAAAAAGAATGCCATTTGTAAAGAATAGAAGTAAACATTAGTTGAAAACGATGTTTAACCTAGCTATGCAAAATTTAAGCAGTGGGGCATTGTTGCAAATACATCCATCAAAACGAAGACATGAAACAGTTTTTTTAAAAATGGTGAGTTTTTAAAGGCGTTGAACTGTCCAGAAGTGTGGCCCCTTCATGCAGTCCCTTTCCGGAATTCAATACATATATGAGTAACTCTTAACTTAATGGTGTTCACTTTTATCCTTCTGGCATTTAGTAGTGTTCACAGTTCTTGTTTTGAAAAAAGTGAAAACCTACTTAAAATGTCTCGGTATCAAACTACCTATTTAATATGTAATAGTTATAGTATGTGTGAGAGTGTGTTACCAGGATATATCAGAGCTAGGGGTACATCGAGGGTATTTTTCTCTGCACATATCGTCGAGGCCGGTAGGCCGAGACAGATATGTGAAGAGAAAAATAACGAGATGTACCCCTAGCTCTGATATATCCTGGTAACACACGAGCATTACATATTATAACTGTTTTATCGCATAGTTTATCATTAAAATTTATATATTATTTTCATTTAAATTTGTTTATTATTATTTTTCCTATTTTGATTCCCTTTCTGCGCCTTGCTGACTGAAACACTAAAACTTCTGTTTTAGAAAATGTGTTCCCCAGATAAAAGTACCCAACAAATTTCTGCATTGGTTTTAAATCTTTGCATTTCATTGGCCAGACATATTGTAAAACTTGTTGTTTTGTTTGTAAAAAAAATCAAAGAAAAAGAAACATTTGAGAAATCTCAGAATTTCATATATTTCATGTATTTCTGAATTTGGCAATAACTATCTAGTTTTTGAAATATTCCAGTTTATTTATTCTTTTACTTTATAAATGTAGGTGTTTGTGACAATTCTTTCTCTGTGAACTGTAAATTGGAGCTAAAATCATCTTTTCTTTGAAAGGAAAAGATTATACTCCCTTGATAGGACCTCAGTAGAGAAAAAGTGTTCCGATATATATCGGAACAGTTTTACTGTGCTGATATATATCGGAACACTTTTTTTCTTATGAAACTCCATAGAGATTTCCGTGTTGATATATATCGCAACAGTTTTGTAAGATATCAGCACAGTTTTGTAGTAATAATGTGTGTTACTATGTATAACATGCTGCAAAGATCAAAGGAAAATTGCCGCACTATGCGATAAGAACAAATTGCAGACAAAATTTGTATGAATATTGATGTACGATGAATAAATACTATTGGAGTCATAAAAAACGAAAGGTAAGTATGGACTCCATGGAAGCACACAGCCTTGTAGGACCACATTCGTAACAGATCGCATTTGTAACAGATTTCGTACGTATGCGGTCGCATTCGTAACAGGTAAAATGTGTTACGAATGTGTTTGTCCAACATGGGGGTTGACATGAGAAGCACATATGTATCATGTTGAGTTTTATACTGCAAATGTTCAATCACTTGCTTTTCATCACAACATCATTAAATGACTGCCATAAGCACCATCACAAGTTAGCGTCGTCCTCGTCGACGTCAATGACGTCATAAAATTATTTGAGCCGCATCATGAGAAAATGGGCCTTCTGGAATCTTTGAGGCTTTGAGACCAGTGTGGGCCCAGGTTAGCCTGCGCATCCGCGCAGACTGATCAGGGCCCACACCGTTCGCTGTTATTTCAAAGAAGGCTTATTCTACCTGAATATGAAATTTTCTGACCCTAATTCAGCAAAATGGTCATTATAGGTGCCATAACTCCAGGACAAATGGTGCTATATAGCTGGTTTTCGCAAGGAACCGAGATGTTATAGATATACAAGTTTGGTCAAAATGAAATAATAAATATGGTCTCTATTGTGTTCACAAGACTAAAATAAGCAAATTTTGCCATTTCAGCCATAACTCCGAGACAAATGGCGCGATATGGCTGTTTCAAAAGGAAGTGAGATCCTATATACTTTTTTAGTAAAAATCAAATCATAAATGTAGTCTCCATTGTGTTGACAAGGATAAAATCAGCATTTTTGCCAATTCAGGGGCGTAACTCCAAGTCAAATGGTTCAATACGGTTGTTTTTGAAAGGAACCGAGATCTTATAGATATATAAGTTGTGTGCAAGTTTAGTCAAAATAAACAAAAAAATGTGGTCTCTATCGCGTTCGCAAGGCTAAAATCAGTAATTATAGCCATCTCAGGGGCCATAACTCCAAGACGAATAACGTGATATGGCTGGTTTTCGAAAGGAACCGAGATATCATAGATATATATAAGTTCTGTTCAAGTTTTGTCAAAATCAAATAATAAATGTTGTCTCTATCGTATTCACAAGAAAAATGTGAACGGACGGACGGTCGGACGACGGACGACGTACAACGGGTGATCACAATAGCTTACTTTGTCACTTCATACAAGTGAGCTCAAACATGTTACAAATGTGTTTCAGATGTAAAAATGCACTTTTTTGTTCATTTTTCCGATCGAAAATGACATGTGACAAATGTGATCAGATGTCACATCAAAAATTGGCATCGATCACATTCGTCTCAAAAATTGTTACATATGTGCTTGATTTCTGTTACATATGCGATCTCATTTGTAACACCTGTTACATAAGTGATCTCATTTTCAACACCTGTTACAAATGCGAACTGATCATATGTGGTCTTACACAGCCTAAGCCACACATCGCAAAAATAGGCCAACCACAAGTAGAAACTGCAGTGAAAAGATTTAGCAGACGGGTTGCTTCAAGTACATAATATAATGATATATATTATTATTATACTGTTATATATATTATTTATTTATTCATTATCTTACTATAACTAGTAACAAAACTGCATACGTCAAACTCCTATAACCCAGGTAAAATGACCGGAAGCCGGCATTATAACTGGAAGCGGACATTATAACCGGTTACTGACCCGCTATGGATGGGTGGTGTCATTTTTGACGTCACTTTAGCATGTGTCATCGCGATAAAAGATTCGTTAACGTCGATATTTTATATGATTAACTGATTCAGGTAATTGAGTAATCTTTATTATGTTTAAGAAATATTATATCTCATCAAGTGATTTGTCGTTGAATAAAATCATTGTTTGGAGTTCAGATGCGAAGGAATTATATCACGAGGGCGCATGTATATAATACACAACTCATTAGACGACAATGACGTTCCTTACGTGGTTTTTAGCACTCCTAAACTGGCACTTGGACTATGCCCTCGTGCAATATAGGTTTGTTCGTGTCAATAACCACTTTAGGCCCGCCATTGCCGTTTAATAAGTCAACTGTTCTAAATTTAATTATATCCCTTAATGCAAACTATCTGTATAAATTCAGTGTATCCTTGAGATTCAGTTAACTTTAAGAGAGAGAAAATATAGTTTTTCTGGTTCCAATGTAGGGATAATACACGTTTTTTTTTGTGTATTAACGTCTGCAGAAGCCCGCGGGAAACATATCTCAAGGGCTTCTGCAGACGTTAATACACAAAACAAACGTGTATTGTCGCTATTCTTGCATAAAAATATATTTCACAACGATTTATGTATTGTTTTCATATGTGATGACTTGACGATTCCGGTACATTTTTTATTTACCATACCAGTTGTTCTTGGAAACGGTAAACATGTTTTAAATATCCGTATCCAGGGCCCGGAAATAAACAACACTATCAAAAGCACATCCTGAAGGTTTTTAAGCGATTTTTTTATCTCTCATTATTACAAACATAAAATTACCAATAATTGTTCATATCATTTCACAATTTGGTGGACTCGATCACAATTTTAAGAATAATAACTTTACATTCGAGTTATATTGAGTACGGACACGCAGTTGGAGTACGGATGAGTACGAACGTAGTGTCAAGTTTCCAAGCTGTTTATATAAATTCTTCGAGAAATTAGATAAAAACATACTGACAGATACTTACCAAAATCATAAATATGATATCTAAAAACAAACAACCGCACAGGTAAACACGCGATTCTTTAACATTCACGGTTGTCTTCAAAATCTGAATTGACGCAGAGTTCTAAAAGGGGAGTAAACAAGGGAAGAAACGAGTACGAACAATGTTGGGGGCAGCACATTTGGCGTTAGTTACTGATACAGTAAAACATTCTATGGTTTAGACTGCATCTTAAATGCCTCAAGAAGACGTTTTTATGAAAGAAAAAAGGCGCAGATACCAGATGTCAATCTGCACAGAATTACATATACGTCCCTGGGAAAGCATTTCAAAAATAAAAATCGGGTATTAACAGCACGTGAATTGCCTTGTTTGCACACGATTTTACTCCCGTTAATAAATGGGCGGATCCAGTGAAAAAAGTAGTTTTTATGCAAGAATCAGTTAAAATGACTACAATATCACTGCCACTGAGATTTGAGTATATATGCAAATGTTGAACCAGTACGAATTTGTAGTTCTAATTTTGGATTAGTGGACTTGCTGTGGAATGTGCAGGCTCGTTCGTTTGTACTGTTAGGCGCTTTGCCGTAACTGGACTGGTAAATTGTGATGTTGATAACCTCGTATTCTTGCATAAAAAACTACTTTTTTCACTGGATCTGCCCATGTATAAATGGGAGAAATATCGAGTGCAAACAAGGCAATTCAAGTGCTGTTAATACATGATTTTCGGTCTCTGTCACAAACATTCCCGCGGGCTTCTGCAGACGTTAATACACACAAAAAAAACCTACATATATCTACATATTCTCTCTACTTACATACATATGTATGTATGTATGTATGTATGTATGTATTAGAAACCATAGCAATTACATAGCGTGCAGTGCTGTTAAAGGCATTGATGCGGTCTGTCTGCATTTCTGTCCAAAAACAAAACATAAATCTCTTTTTTTAGCTGTATAAAAAGAAGTGGAAATGACAATAACCTTACCTCTTGAAAAACAGTATTCACCTCGCACCGAATACGAAAAAATAACTGGTTGTGGGACTACATTGTACTTCCTTTACTTGTTACGTCAAATATTCTTTCAGAAATAACGTATTGATGGCGTCTATGGCATCCATGCGTCAAAGGGATCGTCGTTTTAAACGCGTGTTTTAGAATAATAATAATAATAATGATGATAATAATAATAATGATGATGATGATGATAATAATAAAATCTTAATTTAATGAAGGTAACGTACAGTGTGCACAATGCATGAAACTTTATTTTCAGCATGACATTCAGTAAAACAGCAACAGTATACATGTAAATAAACAATTAGAAATTCACAGATCATTTGCACTAATGAGAAAAAAAAGCAAATATTGCGTTCCATACGAGAGACACTCGCATTTATCAATATGGAGAACAAACAACAGCAATAAGAAAACAGCGTCAGAATCATTCCTTAATTTGTTAGTGAAAAAAAACTCTTTTGACTAAACGAAACTGGAAAACAAAATGTTCTACCGTTGGGGGCGACAGCGCCTCTTTCCTACCAAAGAGGTAACCAAAGAATACAGGTAGGTATTTGATGTCCAGATTATTATACAATTTAAAAAAAAAGAAAGATATTTTTATGATTTTGTTTTCTCGCAATCGAACCTTCATACCAATCATTGCGAAAGTTCACAGGTCATGTAAAATTTTGTTTGTCTATCTATCTTTTCTAAAGTCTATCATGTTCTCATTAATTTTTTGATAAGTTTGTTTTTATTATCTTTTAAATGTCATTAACTTAATTTGAAATAATAAAACAGGGCTCGTTTGTATGCTAGAATCGTTTCTGCGGTTATATAAACCGGCTGGACCCCTTCTCCGCAAACACTGGACCTTGCTGGAGTAAGGAAAGAAGTAAATCTCATCAACTGTATTTATTAAATAACGTTTTGAAAAAAGAAATTTTTTTTTAAAAAATAACACAAATTTAGTTTGAGCATAAGTATGAACAATATTAATATTTCTGAATCAGAACAATTTGTGTTTATTTATGTCTTGACATGAAATAAATATTCATAGTACGTGAATACAAAATCATTAATTACTCGAAGGATGATAGAATAAAAAAAGTCTTTGATAGGATTATATTCATGATTTGATTACAGCTCAAAATTTAGGATTTACATGGTTAGTCCATGTTTTTGCAAATGTATGCTGTTTCATGACATGGTTTTCCTATTTTCTTCAAAATAACTAAAAATAATTAATGTTTTATTAACTGGTCAAGCTGGCAGACAAATGAGCTGCGCCATGAGAAAACCAACATAGTACGTTTGCGGCCAGCATGGATCCAGACCAGCCTGCGCATCCGCGCAGTCTGGTCAGGATCCATGCTGTTCGCTAACAGTTTCTCTAATTGCAATAGGCTTTAAAACGCACTTTGTTGGTTTTCTCATGGCGCGGCTCAAATGAGTTGTCTATACAATACAATCGTATTCCATTCGTTTAAAATACTAAAGAGAAATAGAACATCTTTGCATTTAAGCGGGAGTTCTTTACACGGTAAAACACTAATTATTGTGATTTTTTACCTATCTTTCAAGACAAATTTCTTAGGTTTTTTACTTTTCTTAATTCAGTACTCTGATATCTGTTTTGGATTTTTACTAAGTTTCTTCAAATATTGTCAGATTGATTATGAATATTCTCAATTTGTAGATTAACTTTATTGCTTTAAAGCATTAAAACGGAAAGAAGTTTATTTTGTATTTAAGTAATTGTCTGTCATTTACAAGGCTGAAAAACATATAAAAATCGGACCACTATTTGAAAAGGTATGGCATTAATGTCTGACCAAGGAATCAGTCATTTTAGTGTTTTCCATGCTTTCTTGATATTATGATCTAAAGCATAGTAATTTCTTTCGTTCTTCTTGAAACAGAGAAATTAAATTTTTCTACATAGGAAAGAAATATCAAATAAATATCTGAACAAAAACAACTTACGCAACTTTGTTTAATGTTGCCATGTCTTGATTTTGAATCATATAGTGAGGAGATGCCTGGATAACAACAATATATTTCAACGCTTTCCTTCATTAATCATAACCATATTCAATAAATATGTAATTTGAAGAGGAACACCCAATTTTATCGAAAAAGCAAATATTTCTTTCTTCACAATGTGATAAAATTGGAAAATTTTAGTTATACGAATAAAAAAGACTCAGTTACATTTGTACCTAAGATAAAGATAAACTTTTCTTTCTTCTAGCAATTTAATTCGGGGCGAGACCATTCGCGACAGTACACGTATTGCATTTGTTGTTCATTCATTCATAGTTACTTTGGTCTTACACAAAAACAATTATAATTATATATTGTTATTCGATACTAAAACATGAATAACAAATGGTGTGAACATAATTTAACATTTACAGCTATTTCAAAATTTGGAAATGTAGAGATATTCCTCAGTTCAAAGGTAGTGTTGAACACTTAATGAAATGTTTCCCTCTTTTGTCTTTATTATATGACTCGTATTTTGAACTTTAAAGTATTATTGAACTGTTCAACAATTAATTCTTTCATCATGTACTATAGCGGTTTTATATTTTCAATATACATTGTAATGTAATTATACGGAGTCACTTCTCAGCTTGACTTTCCTAATTAAATCTTTTTCTGCATGAATAGTGAAATGTGAGGTTAAGACTGAAAGTATTATAGTTCCTAGTACCAAGCCTCTATCGTTTACTAGCACATCCTAATATACTTATTCCGTGTTTAATGTAGTCTAAACCATATACTGCTATATTTTCAATTTTATAAGTTTGAGAGATGCTAAGTTTTTTAAAATAGGAAACACTTACATTTGTTAGTAGTTGTAAAAATGTAGAACTTGATGCGTAATTATTTCTAGTAAGGATTTTGTTATATATTAAAATCCACATTAATCACATAGAATAGCTAAAGTTTGATTAAAAAAGCAAATTAACTTATCTGTACTTTATATTATACTAAAATAATATCAATTTAGAATATTATTCTTTTATGACTTTTTTATATTTCATAGACGTTCCTGTTTGTTGAAAACAGTTTGATAGTATGATTCTCACCTACAGATTTGCATGTTTTCAGATTTAAAACTGGCGAGTTAATAATTTTAAAAACCGAGTAGGAATAATGTGTACTTCTTATCATTGTTTCTTGCTTTCTTTCCAACAGACTGTTGTTTATCATAGGAGGTTCGTCTTACTCTACAATCTATCTTTTCTGTAATAAGGCTTTTTTATTCCTCTTCGCAAAAAAGCAACATATTCTTGCAAAATATTGTTAAATGTCGAGAGCATAATTTAGAAAAAACATCCATGTGCCAGAATTGTGTAGGAAGTGAAAAAGTGTTTGGCCATTAAGTTGGCATTATCACAAATGTATTCAAATTAAAAAACGATCATACTACAACCCATGAGGAACTTTACTAGAATGATGTTTTAGATAAACCTGGACCGCTCATTATACAGCCTCAGTTCACGAAAACCCTTGCAATTGAGAATAGGGTGGATAAAACTGTAATGTATATGCAGTTTTTCTTTTCACATACAGCCGACTATGAAGACCCTGTTCGTTCTTTGTCTCCTGGTAGCGGCATGTGCTGCCTACTGGCACGGATGCAAAGGTAAACATTGTCGTGGCTACGGTGGATATAGAGGCTACGGCGGCTACGGTGGATATGGAGGCTATGGCGGCTACGGTGGATATGGAAGCTATGGTGGGTACGGAGGTTACGGTGGTTATCGTGGCATCGGCGGCTATGGTGGTGGATACGGAGGCTATGGTGGATATGGAGGGTATGGTGGTAGATTTGGAGGCTATGGTGGATACGAGGGGTATGGTGGCGGCTATAGAGGATATAGAAGGTACCATAAAAAACCATGCAAGTGGTGTTATAGAGGTTACGGAGGATACGGCGGATATGGTGGTTATGGCGGCTACGGAGGTTATGGAAGTGGCGGTTATGGAGTCTACGGAGGTTATGGCGGCTACGGAGGATATGGCGGCTATGGAGGCTATGGTGGTTATGGACGGTACAGCGGTTATGGAGGCGGCTTTGGTGGATCTAGAGGTTATGGCGGCTACGGACGTAAGTCTTCTTCCTCGGATTGATATTAAACACTTTCAGATGACACGAACATAACATTTGAAAGTATGATATGAGATAAGTGTTAAGAATGATGCTCATTATACCTAAACTCATACTGAAATATGTTAAACAATGTTTTTTTTTTAAAATATCATACGTTATAAGATTCTTTCATTAGATGTAGGTGCAGATGGGAATATCTGGCTCGAGGATAACTGTTTGGTCTGTAATCTACCGCGTTACCGACTGAACAGCTACCATCGAGCCGAATATTCCTATCTGCACCTACAGCCAGTGTAAGAATCTTTTATTTGTATGCTATTTGCAATAAATAATAGCAAAAATAAAGTAAAACAAACGACTTTCTTATCGCACCTTTTCTTACAGTAGCATATCAAACAAAGCGCAGGAACTTTACGTCAGTAAACAGAAAGTACGTCATGACGTTAAAAAGACAAAAGCATAGTTCCGCTGTTGTTTCATCATCTGCAGTGAAACGTTATATTTTCCCCTAAAATAACGTTTTATGAATCGAGAAATATGTTATAAGGAACAAAGAGGAACTCAATCTACTTGATTTTTTTTCCGCTGTAAAAAATAATTACTACACGAAACTACTATATAGATGTAGTTCGCCATGCGTCCTTTACAGCACGCGAGTCATCTTACACCCCGGGATGTAAGATGGAAGTTTCCAGTATCGGTAAAATCACCGGAAATCCAAGTTCGGTATGCAAGAAATGATGTTTCTTTGACCTTTAGACTTTTACCCATGATTAGCGGCTTTGATCAAATAAAAATGTTTGGAGGTCTGCATAAACTGCAGAAAATATTTCTTGGAAAAATAGATCTATAAGTAGCCTGAATTAATTCATACGCGATAACGATCAGTATGGAGTTTTATTATATACCTACGGGTTTTCTGTCTGAAATACAGTCTGTATTTAACTAATAAAAACCCTGTATTCAACTCTTGACGGATGCGAAAAAATATTCAATGGTGGGACTACTTGTTCTATTTGCGACGTTCTATGCGTCTAAAAGTTCATCGTTTCAAATGAGTTTTTCAACCATATTTGCCTTAAATTATTGTCCATTTTGGCGGATATTACAATACAAATAGGTATACGCCTCGTGGGATTCAGGCCTAGCAAAATACACTCGAGCCGAATACAAAATTGCATGTCGATGTTATATAACCCTTTCATATTTCTTTTAACCATATCAAGATGTCATTCAATGGCCAAAATTTGTCAATTAAACAATCTTAGTACTTCTCCCTGTTAAAATTGCAATCAGACTTTTTTCTTTGAACATTTCAGGTAGCTACAAATGGCCAAAGAAGGGTTAGCACAAAGACCATGAGATCGAGAAACTTGGAGTGCCTTTGACCGAAACAGATATAGGACAACGCATTACATACACTAGTCAAACTGATAGAATTAAAAAAATATTAAATATTGCAAAGTTACAATTGTCTGTGTTGTCTACGTACTAATAGTATATCATTGCAACAGACCAAATGATTTCGGCTTAAGGAATAGGAAGTTCACAATTGTTTTCTACAATTGCTTCATCAACACGTTATTCTTCATAGTCTTCATTATCAAGATCTTTTTTAAGTTGTAGAAATGTTTTACGTCACACCGACACAATTGTCTTGTCAGAAATGTCATTTGTATCGAACTATAAACCGTGAGTATAATAAACAAACACTCGTTACAACAATGTCATCTTTGTGGCTTCAGCAAAATTATCATGAAAATTGATAGATGTAAACACATGACAATGACAGTTGGCCTTAATTAGCACTTGTTTGTAATTTTGATATACATTTGTATACTTCATATTCCAAAACTCACCTAGGTGCTCTGTGGCCGAGTTGTTAAAGTCGCTGACTTCAAATCACTGCTCTTGGTTCCAAAGCTCGCTTAGGGTATATTCTTTTGTGTGAGAAAGTCATCCAACTGGCTTGCGTAAGGTCTGTGGCTCTACCCATGTGCCCACTTGTGCCTGAAATAATACTCAAAATGGCACCTGATGACATCCACCAATAACTGCGTCGTTGTGACGTTAAACCCACACAAAGAAATAAAAATAGACGGTTACATTTAGACCTTAAAGTGACGGCGGCCCTGATTACTTGACATATGTAGTGAACCTGTTTTATTTTTTACGAACAAGTGTCATATTCCCATAAACTGTAAAAAGACCGAGAAAGTCAACTAAGTGTTGAAATACCAAACAAAATAAATCAATTCAGTTTATGTATTAATGTGATTGAAAAGATTTTGATGGTTTAATTAGGAATTACATATAAAGAAGATATATTGTTTAGAGGTTGTGTAGGTTTTTAAGATTAATTAGATTAAAACGCATTTAATAGTATAAAGCATGCACAAGGAAAGCAATTTTTCAAGCATCAGTGCAAACCAGCCCAACAAAATTGATCACATCACGTTACCTAACTTCTCGACCAGTCACGTTGCAAGTCGTTGCGTTTAACAATAACCTACGTCAGCATTTTTTTTGTCAGTTTCGTATATGCTGGTGCATGGAAAATAGATGTTTTCTTTTAAATAATTAGTTCGCACTTTTTCCCATCGGTAGTACAGATATAGGACAATTGGCGGAATTATTAGGAAAATCATCCTACATATAAATGTCATCCCATGTATACGTTTATAAAAGCAACATACTTTCTTTCTGAAGATAAAAATAATAACAAAAATATTGACATGTGAAATGATTACAAATAACGCCGTCAAATTTGCATGAAATGTACGGATCGTTAAAAACATGGGAAAATATCTCGTAACTCAGCACACGGACCTATTAATTTTATTTGTCCATATAATAACTAATATATTGATACACAGTTGCGAAAAGTTTCATTAAAATCTACACTGTAGAAGAAAATCAGTTCGTGATGATTGACGCCAATAATGAAAACTTCCGTGAGGTCCGAGTTTTTTTCAATTCAAATTAGCTAAAACAAAATCAAGTGCAACTCTCTCTTTTTTTCTGTCACTTTTCTACGTACAGTCTGAAGTAGTATCTTTCTAAACCACTTAGAGTGTCGATACATACATGACGTCGAGTGTTCATTGATTGATATATCATACCAGGTGAAACCTAAAAAGAACCATTTTGATAGAAGATAATTACCCCCAAAAAGCAAGAAAAATATCAAACAGGAAAAACCATGTTCCAGAAACGCAGCCTCCACAAAACGAAACTCACAGCACGCAGATGTTTTTTATCATTAATACTCCGATCAATATATCATGCTGACACCTAAATATAATTATTTGGTACTCGAGGCATTCTTGGTTTTTTTTTCTTTTCATTTTAATTTAGCTTATATATCATACTGAGTCCTAAGTTATATGGAATCGGTCTTAAGTAAGTCCCCCAAAATCGAGTATACAAATCTAAATATATTTGCAGCTCATCAGTGCGCTTCATTGCAGGATGATTAACACAACAAGTGGTCTTCACAGACAAGCATGATATATTAGAGGTATCTTACTTATCATGTCGATCATGATCAATTTTCTTTCAACTAACTTTAGAATACGATTTATATTATATAATCTCGTTTAAACAATAATAATATTAATAATGATAAATACTAATAATGATAAAGACGCAAGTTAAAGTAACATATCGACGAGTATAAATTTTGAAAAGGGTTGCATAATTTTAGATTCTTTTTTAGCTATCTGAGTAAAGTACATGTATTAGGAATTCGAAAAGGAGAGAGTATATCGGTTTCTTTACACTAAGGGTTTCACTTTTTAGTCACTGAACCCTATAAAAAGCTAGAATTTACAGAACACAAGAGTCGTTGTCTGAGTGGTATTGTATTTCTAACGTTATTTATAGAAAGCATGTTTACATAATACTTTAAACTCTTGTTGACAAAGAAGAATGGCAAGAACTTGCAAAATAAAACCATAACACTAACGAAAATGCATTGTATTTATTATTTATTATTATAGTATTTAGTATCTCCCTAAAGACCTTATGTAATTAAATGAAAAAAGGCCAAATAAGTAAACTTCGTGTGTCAACAATTTATGATTTTTCCACTTTAAAATCACAAATAATTACAAGATTATGACTGACTGTCTTCCTAATTAATTTATGACATTGTGTTTTGAAATTGTATTGTGATAATGACTTATCCTGCTGTTACAGTGTGTCATTATGTCATTGACCTACTGCCAATATATCATAATAACGGAACCTTAATATAAGCATTTTGACTTTACAAAACTATCAGAATCTTTCTTCGCTGTTTTTCATTATAAACTGGAACCTAGGTAAAGATGCTTGGATGATCGATACTTAGCAGCTTATTTTTTCGACGTTTGTATTACTAGATATATCATAGTTGAACCAAATTAAAATCATAGCAGATAAATTCCGGAGTCTTTATTTGATATTTTTCATTAATCAATATGTCGTACGGGATTATGATGGTCGATAAATATCTGAGTTATGTTTGAATTTTTGGAACCTAAATGAAAGCAATTTGAAGGCTTACTTCAATTTTGGCATTAATAAATATTACATTCTTGAACACTAATAAAATGATTACGATTATCGATACATACCTGAGACTTTCTTTGATAGTTTTTATTAATTAGTAACCTAGATAAATACATTTGGAAGGTCGATATATACCTGATTGTTTCTTTGATGTTTTTCATTAATCAATATGTCATAACAGCATTTGGATGATTAATACATACAAGAGTCTTTCTTTGATGTTATTCATTATACAGTATATCATTCTGGAACCTAAATAAAAGTATTTACATGGTTTATTTATTCCCGATTATTTCTTTGATATGTTTCAATAATTGCATAACTAAACTTAAGCAAAAGCATTTGGAAGGTAGATACTAACTCTTTCTTTGTTTATCTAATAATCAAGACCTTTGAGTTGTTTGTCGCCTGATTTATCAAGAGACAGAGTTCAGATGTGCAGGAACTGAACAACGAGAGCATTAGCCCAAGTGGTTAAATATTCAAGTATCTAAACGATGAAACGAGGTAAATATGACGATAAACCACGAGAATGCTTTGATTGTTTTCATTCTTACATGCCCTTTGAAATATTAAGATAAAAATCATGCTGGACTTCATTTTTGCGAGTAGCAATGAACTGGACGTCATGCGGCAATGTGACGTCATAATGGACGTCATAATCCTCTCTTACCTATCCGTGCGTCAACCGATGTTTATCGCAGAATATACAGAGCTTGGCTTTCTTCTTTATTTTACTTGTAATCAAATCGAGCCACGTTAGATTGTTTTCATATTGAAACCTAAGTAAAAAGATGTTGAAGGTCTATAGAAATTGATGTTTTACCATTATCAATATATTATAGATCTACTGAAACCTAAATATAAGCATTTGTAAGGTCGATATATACTCGAGTCTTATTTTGATATTTTTCGTTAATCAGTATGTGGTAAACCTGGGTGTTTGCTAAGACATATATTGTGTTTAGTGAATATGTTTGTGATTTTACTGTTTTTCACTTATTACGCAACTGCTGTGGACGTTTCAAGTTTACCGACTGATATTGATAAAACAGAAAAACGGGAAACTCCACAGGTCGCTCAACACGACAGAAGACGGTAGTGGAAATACACGCTACCGTCCACGCCCTCTAGCCCCGGGTTGAGCAGAACTCAACATTTACACATGCTACAAGTACTAAAAGCAATTTAGAGACATCCGCAGATGTGTTCATTCGGCGGTGCACATGGAACCTTCAATGATACACTACGTCATTGAATTTTGTAGATTTTCAGAAGCTTTGTTCTCTTGTAATCCTTTAAAAATTGCCGTTATGTGAAGACCTATGTGAAGATGGGCAGTTATATTGGATTGTTTGGGGAGAAATTTTGATACTTGATTAAAGTATTATTAAATCACTAATTGTTATTTGAAATATACTGACAATGTATAGTTTTTCCTCTAGTTTATGTTTATATAATTGTTTTTACGACATTCATAATATTTCTTGCATTTGTTGAGAAAAGATTTGCATATTTGAGAAAATGTCATTGACCAATCAAAATGCAGCATTTGTTGCCCGTTATCTGTATATATTGGCATACAGTATCAGTTATGTCTTTTTCCCCGACACGCCGGTGAGTGCACGTCTCGGGAAGACACAGGGCACTAACGGAACTAGGTCATAATTATATTGGCCTTTTTCTGTCAGTGTCCTGACTGAAGCCGGCGGGAGTGACCCTGAAAAGGGACCGTTTGTTACCTTCTTGGTGACGGCCTGCAGATAGATGGCATGCAGAGAAGACACCGAGCTTCCCAATCTCTACGCTTAACGTGGGATGCGTGAGGGGAGGGGCACATCAACTCTACGACAAGGGACCAGCGATGATAGCACCAGCCAGCGACTTGCGGCTCAAACCGCCCTTGTGAGGGCGATCTTGCGATACCTACGGTATTTTGTCTAGCAATCACGTCTCAGATCTCTGTCGTTTATGGTCTCATTGGCCATAACAGTAATCCACTTTTGGCTTCAAAATTACTTGGATTTCTTTGCTAAAACTCTACGAAAATTACGTAGAGGTAAATCCTCTTCACCATTTGGCTTCAAAATTTCTGTTTAACGGCATGCCTGGTGACATGTCGGAGGTCGTACTCTTACATAGCGTAATGCTATACTGTGCCTGAAAGGGTGGATGAACCCTTCTTAAATTTAAACACTGACTGACTAACAGTCATGTCTTTGCGTTCTACTAGTTTAACACTTCTTCTTGGATTGGAAATTATATGGAAATTTTGAGCCCATTATAGGATTTTTGTACTTTTATTTTTGTTATTGATAAATAAAATAAGAATAAATTAAAACTTTAGAGTTTTATTTTGAATTTTATTTCTCTAAGAATAAATTAAAATCTATGTGAATTTCATTTGGAGCAGACAAATTGTAGAATTTTCTGACAATATTGAAATATTTTATAAGGTAGTTCTGAACGTTTGATAACGTCATTTATCCGGATAATGTAGAATAATGCCTTGACTCGGTATACGGAAATAAAAATCATTTTATACATTAATGGCAACCCGTGAGTAAATTTATGAAAACGTCAATACAAAGATATAAAATATGGTTTTAAACGTTTGAATGATTCCAGATAATGTTTTATTATCAGCTTGAAATGTGTGAATTTCTTTAACCATGGGCAGATATTTTAAAAAATAAGCACACGAACCTATACATTTTGTTTTAGTATATTATAGGTCATAATTATGTTTATTTACGACCGTGAGAAGTTTCATTTAAATATACATTGTAAAAAAATTCTATTCGCGAAAATGTTAAGAAAATTGTGATTTTCCCATAGATTCCGATTATGAAAACTTGTGCGAGGTCCAAATTTTTCAAATAAGTCTAGCAAAAAAATCAAGCACATCTTTTTTATTTGGCAAATTTTCTAGGTATACAAATTTACTTATAGGTTTTGAAAATTCGGATTTTAATCAAATTCTACATCATACAAAAAATTGATTTGAACCTGCAGAATTACCTTAAACGAATTTATGTATTAATGTGTGCTTGTGAGTGAAGGATTTTAATAGATTTATAAAACTTGGACTTATTCTTGTGTTTTCATTTCATTACTGTTAACTTTTATTATAGTCAAAGTGGGGTAATGATAAATGAATTTATCATTGAAGCACTTAGCATTAAAAAATCTTTAAAACAATTCAGAAAGTGGTTTTATAAGGAATCCTGGTTTTTCTTTGAAATAATTAAGCCAGTTGTGACAGTCATCCTGAACATATAACCCAGAACCCGAGTGCAATAGGACACTTGGGAGGCCGAACCACAGTTTGAGTTCTCGTTGAAACGTTTTCCTATTAAGCCCCCGGTAAACTGTGTTCGTCCCATGAAACTTGAGAGGAACCCTGGTTTACACAAATATATCGTACTGAAACCAAACCAAAGCTAAATCATTTTGAAGTTCGATACATACCTGAGTCTTTCTTTGATGTTGTACACAAATCCATATATCATATTGGATCTTAAGTAAAAGCGTTTGGAAGGTCGATACATATTTCATCGTTAATCAATATATAATACAGAAACCAAAGTTAAAGCAACATACCCGAGTCTCCATTTGATGTTTTTCGTATGACAATTATACACATTTGAAAGATCAATGCATACTCGAATATTGGTTTGATGTTTTTCGCGAATAAATATATCATGCTGACAGCTATAGATGCTTGATAAATACCTTAGAATGGAATTTAACCTTTAGCCTGCTAAATATCTAAAATTGACCGGTCCATCATTCATTTTGGGCAATACCATTTAGTATTCGAAGGGGTGTTTACTGCAAAGGCAGAATGACTTGCCGCCAGCAGGCTAAAGGTTATGTAAAAGCCGATATATGCCCCGACACTTTCTTTGAAGTATTTTTTTCCATTTATAAATATGGATGGCTAAAGAACACCTGAATCTTTCTCAATATAATCATTAATCAATATATAGTACTGAAACCTAAATACGAGAGACAGTCATTAAGTTCCCTTACCTTGTGAATAAATTTGTTGTGCTCATAATATATGAATTAGCGCCTAATACTACATCATATTCAAATTCTGGGTGTATCTAACATGTTAAAGTTTTACCTACTGGACATGCATAATTGTTTGGCTGTTTTCTACAAGGTAAGTAAAGATAGACAATACAAAAGATTTACATATATCAGAAGCACGGAAAAGTTCAAACGTCAAATAGTGGCAATGCGTTTTAACGTCAAATAGTGGCAATATGTTTTAACGTCAAATAGTGGCAATACGTTTTAGTATTCCCTTTAGACTGAATGCACTTTTTGTGGTGCTTGGTTGTATATATCATCCATGTATCTATGTACCATGTCCGAGTTCCATTCAAACAGTCATTTTAGCCCACTTTGAACAAATTTCGATAAACCACCACTTTTTTCTGCATTATTACGCACCGTCGGTAAGTATGTATGGAAGTTTCAAAAACATCAGTAAAACGTTCAATTCCCAATATTTAAAATAGGCCAATTTTTTATTCAATATGTTGAAAAAAAGGAAAACAGTTTTGACACTGTCTCAATAATGTTTTTGAAACAAATTAGTTTTCCATACGTTGTTGATAAGATAATTTTAAAAAAGTATTAAGAATGCCTAAACTAACACTTGTTTTCATACTTTAGTCATTAATGTAATTAATAAAATCCCATCACTCATGTAAATCTAAGTATTTGTAACCTAATTTCCTTTCAGTATCTTATACTTGTATCTAAAGTGTCATATGCTGACAATTGGTTTCAAATAGTTGTTAAGCATATGTGCAGTTGTCATCAACTGGTACAATCGTAATACATTATAACATTCTGAATACATTGTAAAACGATGTCTAGTTATTTTAGTGTAATTTCGGTATCCTGTCCTTATATAGATTAGTCTTAAAAATTCAATACGTTGATATTGGTAGAATGAATATAAATTATCGTTTTCTGGCTTTACTAAAATGTTTGTTTTTCATTTGACTTTTTGGTTGAAACTTTGCATATCAATAACGTAAATATTTACTTTGCTTTTATAAATTGGAACATTTTGTTATTTAACTAGACCGTCATTAATGTTTGATAACACTTGTAGCTCGACGAATAAACAATAAAAAATAAAAGGTAAGGGTAGATTAGTCTGAAAGTTATACCCCGTTCTGCGTATTTCATAAATGTCCAATGTATATGAGTAATTAGTACAATACAAATTTTGATTTCAATTAAGCGGGAGAATCAATTTCGCTTAACTTTTTCAGAAGGAAAACAACACGATTTAAAGCCCCCAAAATCACGATTCTATTACACGAGGAGGCGAAATACAATGTCAGACACTAGTAGGTTGTAGTGACCGCAGTTACTTAACCAAATTATAAGCATTGTAAAATGATAACATGTTAAAATTTTGATTTAATTTTAGAGTAATGTATTAATCAGGTTGAAACGGCAAGAGATAATTTGCATTCGTTTAAAGACTACATATTAACAAACTATTACTATATATTAAAAGAGTACCTGATGTGTTATAAATGTGCTGTGCTAATAATAAATCAAAGAAACAAATGCAAAGTCATTTCAAGGTCAAATTGTTTAGAAGATATCACTTGAATACAAATGTGGGTTTAAGCACTATATATAAGACACTTATATTTCTTTGTCTGTCGGTGGAATCGGTGGAGCCGTGTAACTAGTAAGTACTTTTTTTTCAATTTTTTAACTATTCGCAGCTATTTTGTAATATCCATACCACATTATTATCTAGATATTATTTTTGGAAAACGAAATTGTATATATTCATATACTTTTTGTTGTTTGATAAAACGATTTCTTTTCTTGTAAATGGTATGTTAAACAGAATATGTTTATATTAAATAAATATAAATGAAAAATATTTTTAAGAATTCTAAAGGTGTTTAAAACTTCAAAGATCGAAACATTTGTTACTTTGAATATTTGTGCTGCATGTTTATTTTATTTTTTGTTCAGGTTATTCCGAATTTCTAGTGCTTGATTTAGTGAAAAAACTGAATGAGAAAGCAAATGGAGATAATATATAGAAAATATTTGTTTATGTCAGTGAAAGATTGAAATATTTGTCACGAGTGATCACCAAATGCAATATTTTCACGAGTTGCATAGCCGTGAGTGAAAATGTAGGATATGGTGTTCATGAGTGAAAGATATTTTGATCTTATATGTAAAACAAGCAAATTCTATTTTTATTTCATGTAATGACTAAATTTATCCATTTTATAGTTTCTTACCGGTGATAAATATATTTGATACTTCGCTCTAATACTTCGATAATTCATTGAAAACACATGAGCCGCGCCATGAGAAAACCAACATAGTGGCTTTGCGACCAGCATGGATCCAGACCAGCTTGCGCATCCGCGCAGTCTGGTCAGGATACATGCTGTTCGCTTTCAAAGCCTATTGCAATTAGAGATACTGTTAGTGAACAGCATGGATCCTGACCAGACTGCGCGGATGCGCAGGCTGGTCTGGATCCATGCTGGTCACAAAGCCACTATGTTGGTTTTCTCATGGCACGGCTCATGTAATAAATTTGTAAAAATTCTAAATAGGAAGGTTTAATTAAGATCGTTAACATAAAAGCAATGGTTCATTGCATTGAAGAAATTGCTGTATTCATCTTTTGTTGCTAAAGGCATTCTAACTATGAATTTGAATTGATATAAATTTTAATTTATTGCTCATTTTGATAACTTATTAATTATAATTTTATCATAATAGTATGTGTTTGGGGACGCGGAAATTAACACTGTCAGTAGGGTTAAAATAGCTTGTGGTGTGATAATATACTGCGTTTTTTTTAACGAGGCTGTTTCTGATGGACTCCTGTCTATGTTGTTGAAGTCTTAATGTAACAAGTTTATGCTATATATTTTGTTTTCGAACAATCTTTTTATTTTTCATTTTATACTTTTTTATATTTCATCGTTTATTCTTGCTCATCTTTTAATTTTCTGATCATTATACTATAATATGTTCTTGTTTCTCTTTTATTTTCGATATCATTCATTTATAATACAACTTACATGTATATTTTCAACAACAAATACAACATAATTGTACCGTAAATTAAACATCTATTTATAAAACAAACTTTTGACCTGAAAGTAGATTTTAATGAAATGTCTCAGGTTCGTAAAAATGTATATCTGAATTTAGCTCATATTGGCCGCCATTAAACGCCAAATAAAACAAAAAGTCAAAAAAGGCAAACCAGTTAAGATGATATTACATTGCATCATTAACTGTACGATAATCAAATATACTTTTCCTTTAAATATCTATCGGATCTTGCTATTTCGAATTTTTGGATCAAGATCCGTACATAAAATGGAGATTACTTTTATAACGTCTGAAAATAACATTACAAAAGAAAATGAACTGTTTAAGATACAAAATAAAGCTCAAGCAATTATGAAAATATTACGCCACATATTTTATCTTATACCTGCATGTACAATGTTAATTGTGTGGTACTACAAATGTATTTTTTTGTGTAGTATGTTTAGAAAATATAATAATGAATGAGGTGTTAAATAGAAAATGACTTGAAATTATGTGAACATTAGAAATATAATCGTTTTATGTTAATATTTTTTAACATATGCCGCCAGATTTGTCTGTATTGTCGCTTATGCCACATGGGTCTAAGACCTTCTGAGGGAAAATAAAATAAACTTGAAATTAATGTTATGGCAAAATCTACTATGTGCGGCTGACAGGACAGAGGTATGGACGAACGGACGGAAAAACGAAAGAAAACAAAATAATGTTTCAACTTCACCTTTTCCTATCTACGAAATTGTGTGCATTTATTTATCGCAATCGTAAACGGACACGCATACTTTCCATATTGTTATTTACGAGGGTCCTGCAATAAGTTTTGTCACTGGGTTCGGATTTCTTAAGTGCTACGTTTTATCAAAATTATTTTATTACAAACCTTCAAAGTATTCCCCCTTTACCGAAACACATTTTGTAACCTTTTTACCCAATCGCGTAAAGCAGATAAATAGTCCTCTTTTGGTATCTGTTTGAGACACTGATAAATGGCGCTGCCAAGAGAACGTCTGGACTTATAGTTCTTTCCAGAAAGCATTTTCTTAATCCTTGGAAATGAACAAAAAGTCATAGGGACTCAGGTCAGGTGAATAAGGCGGATAGTTTACAACTTCCATCTTTTTAGAAGCCAAAAAAGACTTAACAACATCGCACTTGTGAGTGGAGGCGTTGTCGTATATATGATGGACTCCTGACCATCCTTTGCTTGGACGTTTCTTATTGTAAAACTCTTTCACTTTCTTCAGTACAGAGTTCTTGTAGAATCGTCTAGTGACTGTATGATCAGATGGACAAGGCACTTGAACGACTGGCCCACTAGAATAGAAGAAAAAATTGCGTACACCATCTTTTTCGAACCTCTTGGCAATACAGCGGCGTTTTTGATTTTTTCGCTTCCATTGCTTATTATCAGCCTTCTCTGTGGCTCAGATATGTGCACCCAGGTTTCGTCATCTGTTAGGAAGTTAGAAATAACCCGACTATCACAGCCTTTGTATGTTTTCAAATGTTCCAGGGCACATTTAAGGCGTTGTTTCTGTTGCTCCTCAGTGAGCAGATGAGGTACCCTCCTAGCGCAAACCTTTCTCAAGTCCAAACGCTTTTTCATAATTGTTTGCACACTGCCTTCTGATATGCCAGTACAGCTGGCTATATCGTTCACCGACAATCGCGCATCCTGTTCGACAACAGCTTTTACAGCAGCGATGTTTGTCTTGCATGAGTTTCAAATTGAAATAACTCGATCATTTGAAAAGCAATTTGCACGAAATAAACGGATATCATTAGGTTTTGGACACACCATTCACGTGCAATGAAGCGTTTATAAAACTACGGAAGCCCATTAGTAACATAACTTTTTACGTATTCATATATCAAGATTCAGGAATTAATATACTGTACTATTGAAATTATCGCTCGATCCTACTTTGACATTTTTTTTGTCGTAATTTTTAACATTTATTGCCATACCAAACAAATAAAAAGACGCGGATCAAGTTAATGTATGTTATTAATAATATAACATAAATACATTTAATTCTTCTATTAGAAACATTGAAAATATTTGTTGCTTAAATAAATGTATTAATTTTAATATATGTTGTGCCCAAAATAATTTAAAATGAGCTATTACTGCTATTAGAGTTATCATTTAAGCCCTTGATCGTGATCATAATTTAGCCCACGTATAGGTATGCAAAATGAACGAGATATTTACTTGTATAAAACTTTTGAAATGGATCTGTAATTAGATATGACATTTGATTGAATTGTGATCGAGATGTAACAGATGAAGAAATTTTAGATAAAATCAATATCTTATGATGAAATACTTCAATGAAAGTTGACCATAGAACAATATAGTATAGCATTCAATAAACTGGCATAAAATGCATTTTTATGATTGCTTTCAGGTAAAAATGAAATTGGAAATTTTGTTTGTCCTCCTCAGCGTTGCTAGCTACGCGTATGGAACTGATTATAAAAATGGCAACTACTATGGTAGCCGGTTCATGGGATACGGTAGTCGCTATGGCATCGGTAGATATGGAAGACCCTATCAGGTTGGAGGTTATTATAGGAGATACGGTTATGGCGGAGACTCTATGAAAGGTGGAGGAGACTATTACGACAGCGTAGGAGACTACTACAAAGACTTCGACGGTTACGGTGATTACGGAAAGGAGAAGGGTTATTATGGTAGCCGTGGCTACTCTATGCGAGGCTATTATGTGCCAGGTTTCTATAGGCAAGACTACTCTAAAAATGGCAACTACTATGGTAGCCGGTTCATGGGATATGGTGGTCGCTATGGCATCGGTAGATATCATTTCGGCGGATTCGGTAGGGGTTTCTACGGAAGACCCTATCAGGTTGGAGGTTATTATGGGAGATACGGTTATGGCGGAGACTCTATGAAAGGTGGAGGAGACTATTACGACGGCGTAGGAGACTACTACAAAGACTTCGACGGTTACGGTGATTACGGAAAGGAGAAGGGTTATTATGGTAGCCGTGGCTACTCTATGCGAGGCTATTATGCGCCAGGTTTCTATAGGCGAGACTACTCTAAGCGAGGCTACTACGGTCCTGGCAAAAATTATGGCTACTACGGTCCTGGCTACTACAATCTTGGCTATAACAAACGTGGCTAATATAATTGTGGCAATGGTAACCCATTTGTTAAGCTTTTTTTGTATGACAACAAAGCATGTTATTCTTTAAAGTAAGATAAATACGTTTTATTTAATATTTTACGTCGAATCTTGATTTTTTTTTCGTATCTCTCTTATACAGTTATATCGATTTGAACGCGTCTTCACAAAAATTTAATTCCATAACTTTGATTTAATTTAGTGTTACAAATACCCTTTTCTTTTGTTTGCCTTTTAATGCACGATAAACTTAGGATAATTTGAAAAAAATCGAAAAGATCTGAATATATTGCATCACGATTAATATTAATAAATTTTATTGTTGATTTTTTTATTTTTGCTATTACAGATTACAAAAAGTACTAATTTACCAACTACTACAATGGACACCAAGCAACCATGAACGTTCCTGCAAAGTCGACAATGTTTTTACCTGTAAATATGTCTTTGTACTTTAATAAATAGAAGTCCAATAGAGCATTAGCGTGTCCTTGTCAGTTTTTGTATCACTACATATATACCGAGCATGGTTCCTTGTCTGTAGACGGGGCCTCCGTGGCCGAGTGGTTAAGGTCGCTGACTTCAAATCACTTGCCCCTCGCCGATGTGGGTTCGAGCCTCTCTCGGGGCGTTGAATTCTTCATGAGCTGGCTTGTTGGTTGTTCTACTCAGGTGCCGGCTTGTGATGAAATAATGCACGGAGGGGCACCTGGGTTCTTACTCCATCATCAAAGCTGGAAAGTCGCCATATGACCTATAATTGTGTCGGTGCGACGTTAAACCCAACAAAATAAATAAATAAATTGTCTGTAGACGGCTTCTCTAAAGAGGCCCTGTTACATATAAAATAAAATATACTGACATATAAATCCAAACCTAATCTCAGCGCATTCTGTGGTGCTTTGACACAGTTAAAAACAAGAAAGCAATGCCAACCAAATATTATACATCTAATAACGTTTTCCAAGACGTTGCCGTTCTAACATATATATATTATTTGCACAATAGCTAGATGTGTTCATCTCAAATGTGATTCACCTTCAAGAGTCTCAATTATGTCGGTGTTTTCAAAACAGACGCCAGCATTTGGTAGTAAACTGAAAAGAAGTCTTGTAAAAATGCAGAACTATCAAATGTTAGTGTCCTGATTAATTACGTATTCATTTAATATAATCATCATTTATAATTACCGTGTAAGAGCGCAGCCAGCTGGCAACGAGTTTATTTTGAAACTACCTTGTACTGTCAGTATATTTGCTTTATTTATCTCAACCTGACATTACTGAGAAAACTGAAAATCAGAAAATAACAAGCCTGATATGCAATTACATCTACTGGTGTCACTTTACAAACAGAATTCCTGCCACTGGCAGAATTTGAAATTCAAATGTAATATTATTATAAATAAATGCAAGGCAGTAACTCTAGCACATGTGTTTAATACTTGTGATACTTTCATGGCATCAGCTATACAATATGCGTGTCCACAAAATATACTAAGTCTAAATGCGTACAATATAAATTTTAGTAAATTTTATCAAATTCGGAACATGAATTCAGGGCATATAAAGCAATATAAAACTGTTCTACCCTGCTCTAACCACCAAAAAGCGTAGGATTGTATTTACAGCATATTTTTTCTATGTGTTGTGATAATGTCCGCGGATGAACATTTAAATATAAGGTAATTATGTTCGATATGTCCATATTAACGGCGGTAATAGAAAACGAAGGGCAGTCGGCATGATGTAGTTATTTTCGCGAGAGAACTTTTAAATATCAGATAATTATGTTTGATACGTCCAAATGAACAGTGTAAATGGAAAACGAAGTGCAGTCCCATGATGTCTTTATTTGCGCACGTGAACATTTATCAAATTCTTATGTTTGATATGAACACATTAGCAGTGTATACTTGAAAACGAAATGCGATTCTCATGATGTATTCATTTTCTCGAGTGGACATTTAAAATATCAGGAAACCTTTTCACGAAGCCTACTTATAACAAAGTTTAAACTTAATATATAACTAAGAAGCACACAGTCCAAAAAGCTGTTTCAAAAAATCTGTTCAACTAGGTTCAACCTTAAGACAAATGATAACTTTAGGTGTAGTCTGATCAAAACTTAAAATAAAACTTAATATGTTGCGATTTCATACGTGTACGTGTACGCAAAAAGGAAACAACTTTCAATAAGTACGATTTTGTTGTTGTTGGGGTTAACGTCGCACTGGCACAATTATAGTCATATGTAGATTTTCCTGCTTAGATGGTGAAGGAAGACCCCAGGTGCCACTCCGTGCAGATTTCAGAACAAGAGGGCACCTAGCTAAAACCACCGGCCTTCCGTAAGCAAGCTGGATGGCTTCCTCACATGAAGAATTCAACGCCCCGAGTGAGGCTCGAACACACATCGGTAAGGGGAAAGTGATTTGAAGTCAGCAACCTTAACAACTCGTTCATAGAGGCCCCTCATAAGAACGAGTCTTTGTGGGTGTATATATTGCAAAAATAGTTCCCAGCTTGCCAATGCATCGCGGTTGCTTACGCAGAAAATAAGATAACAAAAATCCTCCGTTGGATTGGATTTGAGAGGTTTGGCCTATTTCGTTTAAACTTACTCTGTTCTCTTAAAGTTTTACAACCAGCTATCATGACAAAAATAAAGGTAATGTATAATTTGAAGTACCAAACATTAAAAAACACATTAAGAAAAGTATGACAAGTGAACAATTCTATGTGTTATATGAAATCCATCATGACAAAGGAAGACGACGTCATTTTCTAACATGTGCTGCACAAGTTAGATATACAAACGAAATCTGAAGTCCACTGAGTATCATATCGTAAGTAATAATTACCTAGAAATAAGGGAAATATTTGATTTTGGAAAAACAGGAAAGGTCGTTTCGTGTTATTTTATAGAGAACAGATTTACTGTAAAACCTGGTAAATATCTAATCTTTTAGATATGTGCGTGTTCTTGGCGGCTACTTAAGTTTATGTACGGTATCCTGTTCATATAATACCATAGTCTATCGCATTATTATAAAAGTGTGATGTAGTAGGATGGCGATGATAGTCAAGTATGATGGCAATGGCAAGAAAGTTGGATAGCGATAAAAGGATGGTAGAGTGTCGATTGTTGGATGAAAGCATGACATTTCTACTATCCTATCATCCTACTTTCCTATCATCTTGGCATTTTACTGTCAATATCTTACTATCCTACCATCACCGTCCTATTATCCTATCGCCTTAACCTACTGCCCTGTAACCCATGTATTCTATCATCGGATTTTATTACAGTAGGGTGTATTTTAAAAAGTGGCTGATAACTATAGCCGGATGATAGGATGGTAGAACTATAGAGGATAACGTACCGACCTCTCAACCAGAATTCCCAAAGCCATACCCCACTTGGGCTGCGACGGCATCAGCTCATATAATATTAGTACTAGCTTTCCAGAAAGATTGAAATTAGCTAACAGCTTTTGATTGTTACAAGCTAAATAAGTCTGCATAAGCTAAGCATGAAACAAATATAAGTGTAAGAAATGTTGATGACAAAATATGCTAGTCTTACCAACAAACGCTAGACTTTATGGTTAGTCAATATATAAAAATAACTACTGTAACTTTAGTCTAGTTTTTAATAAAGAACAATTCTTCAGAAGAGAACAATTATGTGTAAAGATATTGCAACACAGTTTCCATATCTTATTTAGTACAGTATGCATGTACATGTATGATACAAGGATCAGGGTAATTGATAGATGGAAAGACATCGCGTATGTTTTTGTCCCATAGTTGTTTCACTTAATTAACTGTAAGCGATGATGAAATTCTATATACTTTGAAACGATATCAGAAAAAAAACACTATATAAAATCTGTATTGATCTGAAATGTTGCATTATCATGTAATAATATTATTTTATCAATATATGTAAATTTAGCTGTCTAAGCGTATTGATCAAGAAGTTGGTATATACTTAAGGGAATCGTTCATAAAAAATACACAAACATCATAACACCGTACACGTCTTGGTCACAACATTCCTGTGGGCTTCTGCAGAGGTTAATACACAAAAAAACGTGTATTATCCCTACATTCTTCACGTATGATCATTTGAGCGAATGATCACTAAATTCAATGTACAAGATATAGTCTTCACACCAAAACATTGTGATATCTTACGAGTTCAATATCAATATTATACTTTAGGTTTTTTTTTGTTGTTTTTTTTTGTTTATCTTTTTAACATTTATTATTTCCATGAGTCTTCGACTTGTGAGACAAATGCACGTTATCCAATAAATGTCTCAACTGATAACTGTCCACCAGTCTTAGGGACAGTGGTAGAATCTTTTTCTTGCGCATCATTTTCAAGAAATATTAATAAGAATAAAATCAATCGAACGGTTTTCTTTTTAGAACTATTTTTTATAGCAGCGTATTTAAACAAAGCGCGGGAAACCAACGTCCGTAAACAGGAAAGATGTCATGACGTTTCAAAGACAATTAACAATAGAGAGTTTGAGATTTCAACCTTCGCCTTCCCCTTCAACGTCTCTTGCGAAGTTAACGTATGAAGTTGAAGTTCGATTAAAATTCCTTGAGATTTCAAACATTAGAATGAACCTTACTTCTTTTAATCCGCCCATTCAATTTATCCGTAATTATGATCGTTTTTTTCGTGCATTTTGATACTAATTGTCCGAAAGGGCAGGAATTTTACAAGAGGTTTTAAAAATGAAAAGAATGAAAATTAAATGAAAAAAAAAAAATTCAATTAATATAATCATCGCATGGATATTAGAGCGATTACCTAAAAAAAAACAACAAAAAAAAAAAACAAAAACAAAAAACAACAACAACAAAAAAAAAAAAAACACGATAAAACAATGTGAACTATGTAAAAACTCGTTAGTGTTGCTCCAAACATTTAGGTTTTATATAAAATTATGTAAGTATAGTCAGTATACAATGCACGATTGTAAATCATACACGAGAGGAAATAAAAATGATTATTACATACCTAAAATTATTTTCCATTGGGTTTCAATGGACCGCGATCGTGCAATATTTTTCCATATCATGACGTTGAACGCTTTCATATCGGACTAGTCCCAATCCGTGACTCTAGTTACCTCCCCTGACGGTCCGTCCATTGCGAATTTCGTTTCTTTAGATTTTTGTTGCTATTGTGTATTTGTTTGATTTGCAATTTATGCAACATTTTGTTTACTTTTACACTTTGATAGGGTAGGGGTAGGGTAGGGTCACAACGAGTTTCAAGACTGACTTTCTTTGTAAAATGTAAGAATCAAAGGGGGAATTAACCCACAATGTCTCTCTGCCAGGCTTTGGTTCCATGCATTTAAAAAATGGAGTTATCCCATACGGCTAACAGGAAAAGTCTCTCATCATGATATCATAAATCTAAAATTGTCTGATACTTCAGAAGAATTTTCCGCCTTACTAGTACCATTTTATGTTTATAATTAAAACGCAATTGTCGTATTAAGTGTCCGACAGAAACAGATTGATTTTATTTGGATGTGAAACTAAAATGTTCCACCAAATGATAATCGCGCGTAATTATTTATTTTTCAAGTAAAATGACTGTCATGCCATGTGCCTCCATCCAGATTTCAGTCTTTGATGCCGAGTATGTGGATAGAGTAGATGTAAAAAGAATGAAGTTTCGACTTTCGTGATATCACATCTTCGGACGTTCAAAACTTCACTTCATACGACAAAAAGGCCCATCTGGTATAATCGATACCGCCTGGGGACACAAATATGCCGTAGAAGTTAAAGTTTGAACAAAATCTCAAAGTTTCTCAAAATCAGTTGATAACTTTATACTCCCAGGTTCAATTCAATGTGTTTAGTTAAAATCATTAGCCATACAAAACTTTATTATTCTTATACCTATTGATAGTGTTTCGCATCAAATTTAGTCTAATTATAAATATGGATAATCAAATAACTTAATAAGCAGAAATCCTAAAACTAAGCTTTTTATTTCGCATAGTAATAAAGCGAAGTCTTAGGCTTACGTGATATTACATGGAAAACTTTAGTAGCAACGTGTGATTTAAATAAAATACACACATATCGGTGACGTTTTAGCCAAAATATATATGAAAGACGTTGAAGGGGAAGGCGAAGTTTGAAATCTCAAACTCTCTATTGTTTAGTTCCGGTTTTGTTTTATCAGTTGCAGCGTAACGTTATGAATTTTTGATAAAATAACGTTTATTTGAATCGAGAAATATACTATTAAGAACAAAGAGTAACTGTCAAGGTATTGGATTTTATTCCGTTTTTTTTTTTAAATAAACTATAAATTACTATATATATTAAGCATATTATATATAAATTTTCTACATATATGTAGTTCGTAATACGTCATTTACAGCACGAGAGTCATCTTACACCCTGGTTGTAAGATGGGGTTTGCCAGTACCGGTAAAATTATCGGAAATTCCCGTCTGGTATGCAAGAATTTAATATCAAGAACCCTACTTATAACAAAGTTTACGTTTATAATATAACTTAGAAGCACACTGGCCAAAAAACCTGTTTAACTAGGTTCAACCTTAAGACAAATCCTAACTTAAGGTGTAGTCCGACCAAAACTTAGAATAGAACTAAATACTTTTTAAGGATGTACAAATGTTAGTTTTTTTGTTTTTGTTTTTTTTTTTTTGGTTTTGTTGGTGGGGGTAGGGGTGGCGTTTATCCGCCATTTTGAAAAATGTTTGTTTGAAAATTATTTTTTTAACAAAAGCTTAATCATCAAAATTTGGCTATAATGTACCATATAACCTAAAAGATTCTACTTGTTGCCAAAACAAAATCATCCTCATTTTTGACCGACAGTGTTGTCCTAATCTGATGAGGTAGGCGTCGGTAGCGGTCTATACTCTACGTGGCATTTTTATGCTTCATTGTGTCTGAAAGGGCAGATGGACCGTTATTAAACTTAAACACTAACTGACTGACTGACTGACTGACTGACTGTAGGCGTCGGTAATTTCAAAATTCAAATATCTATTAAAGTAGATCAGGTCCCGTTCTAATATTTTTCTGATTGATATGCATAGAACAGAACATTTCAACATAACACTTTATATTTATATAGGAAGCATAGATTAAAGCAAAAAGAGCAAATTCTAACCAAAAAGTGGACTCTGAAATTCTGTAAACGTAAGTGCCATCCTAAATCAAACAAATGAGATCTCAGTTAACTATCATGCAAGCACATTGAATCTGAGAAACGTTTCCGTTGTAGAAACGAAACCTGAAAATAAGAGACATGATTCTATCCTCACCCGCGAAAATAACATGGAATCTAACAGTGGTTTAACAAAGGAACTGTCAAACTTAGACATTTTAACATATTTAAATCGGATTGACGGTAGAATTTCTGAAATGGACAAAACGTTTGAGGCGTTTGCGAAGCTTGGTGAGAAAGTTGAATGATTCAGCAGTGAATTGGAAATATTTGGTGCTATTTGCATGACACTGATAAAAATCTAGAGAAAGGCTTACATCAATTGAAAAGCAAAAGGAGGAAATAAGAAATGATATATCATATTTGCAGTCGCAGTCTATGCGCAACAACCTCGTGTTTTCTAATTTCTCCTGGGCCCCGACCAAAATAAGTGTCACTACCGAGGTTAAGCTACGGGAATTTCTTATAGAAAAAAATGAAAATCGCAGAGGACATTTTGAAAAAGATGTCCGAGAGGGAGTTCATCGAATAGAGCTAAGAACGATGAAAGATGTCGCAAAAATTGTTGCCAAATTCATACTTTATAAAGAAAAAGGAACAGTGAAAGACATTGTCCGGTACACCGTATTATGTGAATGAACAATTCTTAAAAGACATTGTGGATAAAAGGAAGAAGGTCCTACCTAAAACGAAAGAGCCCCGGCGGGAAGGTAACATGTCCTGGATATCGTACACCCGCTACATTAACGTTAAAATATAATCATGGAACGTCAATGGACTTGGAAGAAATAAAAGATGTAATTCAGAGTTTGTAAATGTTTAATCAAATCATGATATTGCTTGTATGAAACATTGTCTAGTAGCGGCAGTAATATTGAGCTGAGGTTATACAGTGCACAATTTTTATAGAAAAGTCAAACATCGAAGAGCGAAAAGGCCCAGTGGTGGAGTTGCTTGATATTATAACAAGAGCATCGCCTTGAGGGTGCAGACGCTCATCTGATTTTTTGTCTCTGTATAATAGAAATATTGTCCTTCCAAAAGGGGCCATAATTCTTGCAAAAAGCAATGTAGAGTTACGGTTCTTGCTGTGCAGAGTCAGCTTTTAATGACAAATAACTGCTTTAAGTTTTAGTGCAATACCTTTGACCGTTAAGGAGAAAAGTTGACCTAAACGCAAAACTTAACCAAGCAATCTGATATATTTTAAGTACAAAAAGGGCCATAATTCTTGCAAAAAGCAGGATGGAGCTATCTTTCTTGCTGTACAGAGTCAGCTATTGATGGTGAACAAGAGTTACAAGTTTTAAAGCAATAGCTTTAATAGTTTAGGAATAACGTTGACCTAAACACAAAACGTAACCGAGAAATCTGATTTTCCAAGTCCAAAAGGGGCCATAATTCTTGCAAAGAGCAGAATGGAGTTATGTTTCTTGCTGTACAGAGTCAGCTATTAATGGTAAACAAATATTGCAAGTTTTAAAGCAATAGCTTTGATAGTTGAGGAGATAAATTAACCTAATCATAAAACTTAACCAAGAAATCTGATATTTTCTAAGTCCAAAAGGGGCCATAATTCTTGCTAAAAGCAGGATAGAGTTATGTTTCTTGCTGTACAGAGTCAGCTATTGATGGTGAACAAGTGTTGCAAGTTTTAAAGCAATAACTTTGATAGTTTAGGAGAAAAGCTGACATAAACATAAAACTTAACCAGGCAACGCCAACGCCGACGCCGATCAAGTGATGACAATAACTAATCATTTTTTTCCTCTCAAAAAATCAGATGAGCTAAAAACGAACTTTCCGGTGGTATATCAGTCATAAAAACCAATATGAAACATGCATATGGATTAAATTAGACAAACACTTTTCTCGTTTAGAAACTGATGTTTATATATACGGTAATTGTCTCTGGGGTGAAGATTCTCCAGCATACAATATGAACAGTGTGGACTTATTTGAAACTATTGAAAATGATATTGCACACTTTGAGAATAAAGGCCATGTCTCTTTAATAGGCGATTTTAATAGTAGAGGAGGCGATAAAAGGAATTATTTTATTTTTGATCATGTCAATCAGTTTTTTATGACGATGATGATGTTTCCGATAATAACATGGAACGGGCCTCAATGGAAAAAATCTGTACCAGCCCCGTTAGTGTTTCACTTTCTTGTAAAACTGCTGGCGTGGAAAACGCACATGTTACATATAATTGGAAAAATAATTATATCAATACATTTCTAACTAGTCTGATTGCAAAATTGCCGGAATTTAATAGGCTTACGGATCGTATTGATAACATTAATCGCGCCTCTATAAATAATGCGTTGAACACATTTACTAATATGATACGGATTGTAGCAGATCCCCCGTTTTCAAAAACATTTAAGCGTAAAAATAATGTGTCATTTACTGACACATCTAATGTCAAAGATGCAGACTGGTTCGATAATGAATGTAGAATTTCAAAAGCAAAATACTTGGATTCTTTAAGTGCTTTAAATAACTGCAAAACTAAAGCCAGTATAGAGTATTTTTGTAAATGCAGACTTGATAACAAAATGAAGAAAATATATTTGAAAAATAAATACTCTGAAAAAGAAAATCTAAGATTTTGTAAATCTAAAGAATTTTGGAAATATTTTAAATTTAAGAAAAATCAGTCCGAAATGATGACCTTTTTTGTGGACGAATTCTGTACATATTTCTCAAATTTGTGCAACAATGCTTTTGAATGTAACAATAATGCGGCAAATACTTTTAGAATGTACCGATAACGTTTGAAGAAATTCAATGTGCGATTAAATCCCTTAGGAAGGGAAGAGCTGCAGGTCCAGATTTCCTTCTTAATGAATATTTTATAGAATGTTTTGGTTTCTCATTTATGTGATTTATTCAATGCAATTTTAGAGTCTTTTTCCCCCAGATAAATGGACAGAAGGAATTATTATACCTGTACATAAGAAAGGTGATTCAAAAAATGTTCAGAATTATAGAGGAATAACACTTGTCAGTTGTTTCTCGAAAATGTTAACGACAGTTTTAAATAAAAGAAAAGAAACATTTTGTGAAAATAACAATGTTATTTCAGATGCGCAATTCGCCTTCCGAAAAGGCAAATCTACTGTAGATGCTATAATATTTTGCATTCCGTTATACAGCTATATTTAAATAACAATAAATATTTGTGTGTTGGATTTATTGATTTGAAATCATGTTTTGGTAGTATAAATAGACACTGTTTGTGGCTTAAATTATACAGAAATGGTATCCAAGGTAAAATTTTACGCGTTATTAAAGACATGTATGAAAATGTAGAATCGTGTGTACGATGTTGTAACTCGAACTCAGGTCTTTTCAGCTATGCAGTTGGATTGCTTCAAGGGGAGGTAATTTCGCCTCTGGTCTTTTCTGTATTTGTTGAAGACTTAGAAGTACATTTACAAATTAATATAGATTCTGATCTTGAAATGTACTCCGTATACATAGTGAGGAAAGTGTTTGACTGCCTCAACAACAGCTAATAATTCTCTGCGGGTGGTACAGTACTTAGTTTCTTGCTTGTTTAAAGTTATACTGTAATACCCTATAACTCTCTCTACATTGTTCTGGACCTGACAGCATACGACACCAAGCGCAAAAGAACTAGCATCGCAATATATTACATACTGGTCTCCGTGTTTGGGTATGCTAAAATTGGGGCTGAGGTCAGAGCACCTTTTAATTTAAAAATGATATCATGCATTCATCTGTCCATAGAAACACGTCGTCTTTTTTCTGTTAATTTGTGTAATGGCTTTGCTATCTGGGTGGAGGACTTGATAAATGAGCGATAATAACTAGCTGTCCCAAAGAAGCTACGGATTTCCTTCACAGTTGTTGGACCTGGCCACTTCATGATAGCTAAAATTTTGCTGGTGTCATTTTGGACCCATTCCTCTGAAATGGTATGACCTAAAACGTTCGCCTTTCTCTGGAACAAAAAGCATTTGTGAGGGGTCACATTCAACTTTGCTTCCTGCAGATTTTGTAGCGCAAGGTCTAGCTTATATAGATGGTCAGCAAAAGTATGACCATATACAATCAGGTCATCTAAGTAAATTAGGCATATTTCATGCCGCAGACCGGCCTTGATTAGCTCCATCAGGCGTTGATAAGTACTGGCACTACCCATAGGCATCACTTTAAATGTGTATTGGCCCATATGACATACAAAGAAAATTTTGTCCTTATACTCGGGGTGCTTCTGTACTTGATAATATCCAAAAGTACAGTCTAGGGTAGAAAACCATTTGGCTCCCAGGAGTGCATCCAAACAGTATCGTGTCCTTGGTAAAGGGTAACTGTCTTTCAAGGTCACAGCATTTATTTTTCTATAGTCTACACAGAGCCTAATTTCAACGGACCATTTTCAAATTGGGACAATTTGACTGCTCCATGGAACTGAGCTAGGTTCAATCAAGTCGGCATCGCTCATGCGCTGAATTTCTTTCTCTACGCCATCATGCCTTATTAAAGTTTTGTCTTGGCTGTTGTTTTATGGGGAGGGGGTGGGAGTGCCAGTCCAGTATTTACTCTATGTTGTATCTTATTTGAACAACCTAAGTCTGTCTTTGACTTTGAAAATACATCTTGGTACTTTATTAGTATTTTTTTAAACTATTTTAATTCACTTTCAGAAAGGTTTGGTTTATATCCCTCATAAACATTTTTCAAATGCTCTGGTACGTCATTTATGTTCATTTATAACCTCCGAAACTGTACAAAAGTTATGTGAGACCTAAGTATTGACTTGCACTGGCTCTACTGTTTCAACTGGTTCAACTTGACAGGCAATCGTGTCCTTATACAATTACACTGGTTTGTCAGTTATACTCATCACACGCACTGGTATAAACTTACCGCTAAGGGTAACTAAGGATGTACCTATCAAACCTCCCTGTTTTTGCCAAACACCACGGACTGATTCTACCAGTCCTTTACCTAAAATAATATCTTGACTGTCAATGGCACCTCTTATAATTATCTCACTGGCGAGAGGTACCGTAACATCGTGTGTTAACCGTATTTTATACACAGCTTGTGAATTGTCTTTTAAAATGCATGTTATCTTTTCTCCACGTAGTAAAATTGAAGATCCAGTAACATCAATTTGACCATTATCACAAATGTTTGTACATACATGTATATGTTACAACCCATTTCCACAGTCAATACTATGGCTTCATCAGTTTGTATTGGTTTACCGTCTGCACTTTTCAGATTGGAATGACCATCACATTTCTCTTTCAGATTATACACTTGGGCTAAATGTTCATACATTTTTGGATGTAGAATATGAGGGGTGGCTCCTGTGACATTTAGATCTTTGCAATTGAGAGTCCTGAACCTTACTGATATATACATTCCATTACAATTTATGGGTCTTATCAAGTGTGGTGCTGTATCTCGACCCTCAGTTACAGCATCGTTGACTTTTCCTGGTTCTGGGAATTGTTGAACTGTTGGGTTGCTCGATTTGGACCAGTTTGGCGTGAAGAGGCCCAATTTTGAGATGGCTCTTTATTTGTGAAATTACCGTTATAATGATATTTATTATTAAGTTCTGCTCTGATGCCAATATAGGTTGCGTACCTCCCGTGGTTCACAAACATAGGGCTGTTAGGTCTGTAGTAAAAATCCTGTGACCACCCCGTACCATCGGATTTGTTGTATAGGTTTTCTCCGCAACTTCCTAGATTCCCCCATGGCCATGGCTTTCCACATTCCGAAGGGTTCCAGTCTCACTCCTAAAACTACCTGCTAATTTACCCACATTGCACTGGCTACGCACAGTGTATCATTCTCCTTTACTTTTATTATTGTCTAACACAGCTCTGGAAAGAGGCGGTTGTTCTGTGTTTATACTACCGTGGTTACTCTGTACTGGTCTTGATAGTTTAAATGTTACTTCCCCGCTAGGCGTTGCTAAAACTTCTTCGCATTGATTGTTAATTACCGTAGGAGTGAGTTGCGATCCAGGCCTTACTATGTCTCTGTCACTCTCTTGCAGTCACCTTGCACTATGTCTGTATCAATCTCTAAAAGGTCAAAGGATATATTCTCGGGTTATTCATTACTCATGGTCGTAGGATATTTCTAGTCACAACCGTGACAAACAAAATCTACACATTAAAAACAATGACTATATAAGAGATTCTCGGGGTTGTACTGTATCAAGTGTAACTGTAATCACAGGTCTGTTACTCTCAATCTGGTTGATCTAAAATGCTATTGAATATACATATATCGAAACATAAATAAAACAGTTCTTCTGATCAAAATAATTTATTTCCTTTTAAAGAATATAAGTGGGTCGTATCTGGACTGCTGTCACCATTTGTGACGGAGTAGGAGTAGGGGGCTGGCTAATCTCAGTGGTACACAACTATTTATTTCTGGGGTAGATTAAACTCAATAATTAGACTTCCTGGCGACGTCGGGCGTTGCTTATGTTCTCTAGTGACGAGAAGCCTGTGGTTCCTAAAGTTAGCGTGAATGCTACTGTCACGTATCCACCGGGTAGGAAATTGATGCAGTTTAACAGTTTAAACAAATGTTATTTAAATAACATCATGTACTTATAGATAATAGAGGAGGAAACCACAAAGTAAGAATAAAGCTGTCAGACCTCGGCTAAGGATATCTAAATTATATCTTGGAAAGTTATCAAAAGCTCTTAAAATTGAACCAGAACTATTGAATATGTATTTAGGAATGTATCATCATTGTTTGTACCTGAATCTCTAAAATAATTGGCTTAGGAAATCAGCAAAGAAAACTGGAACGCAACTGAACTGAAGCGCGTTCAACCCGGTATCGAACATGCGGACAAAGAACCACTGACCCGGTCGCGCGCAAGAAATATAGCTTGCGAGATGACAACGTTATAAACTGCAAGTCGTTAAATAATATATGACCCGGAAGATGGAAATGATAAACAAAGTACGAAAGCTCGCGTAGTCTGTAATTCACGAAAAATAAAAATAATAAATGATGTAAGCCACGAGAAACTATACAAAGTGTCGGGGAGGAATGAAATCTACCTATAAGTATAAGAAAGTGCGAGGTCTGACGTGAAATAACTGCACAAACAGCTGATCAAATTTAGTCCTGAAAAAGTCACAATTCAACGTTTTCAATTCAATTCAATGTTTTATTAGAGTCTCATTCGCAATACATATACAATAAAAGATACATATTAAACACAATTACATGTATGCGACCAATCATAATTTGATTTATAAGAGACTATACATAAGTCAATTATCAGTACATCTAACCTAAAACATAGGTCAAAACTATTACCAGTATACAAATGTACAATATATACCGCATTGTATAAAACTCATTTTGAATCTAAATATTTCCTTTAGATGTGTATTCAGAACATTAACAAACATGAATTAATAAGTAATGCAACCAATAGCTCTTTGAATTACTTTCATAAATACTTGTAGATTTATCATCCTGGTGTACTTTTGATTTAAAAGCTGTTAAGTTACTGTCATAGAGAATGTTTAGTCAAAATTATCTCCATAACATTGCCAACAAGTAACGTACATGAGGAACAATAAAGTTGCAATTATAAACATTTAATAATAATACATGTAAAGGTTGAATGCTAGACGGACTACCCTACTCGCAGACGTTACAGTATATATTTGAAACAGGCCAAATGATTTGACCTTTAAGAATAGGAAGTTCAACATTGTTTTCTATAATTGCCGTATCAACATGTTCTTCTTCATAGTCTTCATTATCAAGGTCTATTTTAAAGGCGTACGCTAGCATTCTCTGTATATGAGATCGGCGAAATTTTTCACAATAATAGAATTTCTTCAAACTTTGGATATTGAAGGCCAGTCATCTAAGATAACTCTTTTTCAGTACTGGTGACCTGTGACTTTTATTGCATATCTTTGTTTCTTAGATGATTGTCCTGCAATATCCAAAATTCAAAGAAATTCTATTATTGGGAAAAATTCCGCCCATCTCATATACAGAGATTGCTAGCGTACGCCTTTAAGTTTTTATTAGCCGACACAATTGTCTTGTCAGAAATGCCTTTAGTATCGAACTATATACCGTGAGTAAAATAAACACTCGCTACAACAATGACAACTTTGTGGCTTCAGCAAAAATATCCTGATAACTGACAGATATAAACAAATGACAACGACTTTTGGTCTTAATCAGGATATGTTTGTAATTTTGATAAGTACTTGAAAATCTCATCTTAAACTGTAATATTAGGGCCTCCGTTGCCGAGTTGTTAAAGTCGCTGACTTCAAATCACATGCCCTTCACCGCTTTTTGTTCGAACGCTCGCTAAGGGTATATTCTTTCGTGTAAGGAAGCCATCCATCTGGCTTGCGTAAGGTCGGTGGTTCTACTCAGGTGTCCACTTGTGCCTGAAATAGTACTCGAAAGGGCACCTGGTGACATCCACCGCCATGAAAAGCTTGAATGTCGCCATATGACTTATAGTTGTGTCGGTGTGACATTAAAACCATACAAAAAAAAAACACACACACAAAGAAACAAGAAATATCTTTGAAAGAAGATATCGGCGTTGGTTGGGATTTAATATATTAAAAAAACGGATTGAACAGACTCTCGCACGTTTTTACATGAGAAATGGATTACTTCTTGACAAAGTTTAGTTTAGTTTATTTCAACAAGCATGAAGGCCTCCGGCCCATATACACAATATTTACATAGCTAAGCTAATACAATACATGCATACAGTTTGTACTTTTGTGATACCCCACTGACATTTTATTAAATATAATACACAAATAATACAGTAATTATTCAGTTCGTCACATATTATACAAATTTCATATTACCTATTGTCACTATATTCCGCTCTTAACTTAAATGCATAATATATGTACAATACCAAGTTTCTTATAATATTAACATTGGTACTTGACATCAAAATACAAAATTTATTAACATTTGGGTATCTAAAATATTTTTCTTGCAGATATTTTTGTCGTATATTTCTATATATTGGACAAATAAGTATAAAATGGTACTTGTCTTCGACACAATTTTTACAATAAAAACAAAATCTATCATTTTTAGGTATACCTAAATGTCTTCCTTTTTCTATTAACAGTTGGTGAGATGATGATCTTAGAGAGACGAGACTTGATCTAAACTTAACTATATCTATAGCATCTACATATGCTTCGACACCAAAATTTGTCTTAAATACATCGTAATATGTTAATTTTCTATTCTCAGCACATTTTGTGTTCTACATTTGCAGATACTGGTCTTTTAGACGTTGCAAATAAGTATATATGAAAACATTTTGATTGCTTACTTTCTGACTTTCCCAAATATATCCAAATCCATTACTGTACAAATTACGTTTAATAACACTGGCCCAGTTACTGTATCCAAGGGAATCTAATTTTAATAACATGTTATAGCATTTTTTCACATATCGACAGTCAGGCATTTCTAAAATCTTGATCCAGTACTTAATGCATCTTTTTTGCGCTACAATATACATAGGATATCGACCACAGTCTGTCTCCCATAATAGCTTCATTATATGCTTTACGGGAAGCATTTGAGAAATTGTTTACATGCATATATATGTACTCTTTCAGTATTTTCCATCATATGGATTCCCTATAACTCAGACCCATAAAGTAGTACAGGTACAACTTTAGTATCAAATATCTTAAAATATGTTTTGTGTGACATAGGTAATACATCATTCAAACTCTGCAAGAGGGAAACAATAACCCTTTTAGCTTTTGAAGCCATACAATCAGCCATTTTAAACAATGACATACGGCATGTGAAATGTAAACCTACATACATGAAAGAATTTTGTGTTTCAATACGAGTACCGTCATAAAACTATTTTTCATTTTTTGACAACTGACCACCATTTTTAAATACAAAATTATGACGCTTTTCATAAGAATTCGAATATCCCTGTGCAATTTTGAATTAATACTGCAATTCTGACGGTAGATATGCCATCAAAAAGACGGCATTTCGTGATTTTAAAGATCAAACACTTGCATTTATGACTAATAGTTAAATCAAGCGGTAGAAATCAATCCGCATTTACGGAGATAGTTGAGCTCTCTAAGACCGTCAACTACACTGTACATAAATAGTTACATAAATTTGGAGTTCCAAGATTTGTGTACTAAAAACCAATCATCATTCAAGTAAAATATGTAGTGAACCTGCTTTTTTTCACGAACAAGTGTCATATTCCCATAAAATGTAACAAGACCGAGAAAGTCAATCCAGTGTTGAAATACAAAACATACATCAAGTCAGTTTATGTATAAATATGATTGAACAGATGTTTAATTAGGAATTACGTATAACGATAATACACATGTATATTGTTTAGTGGTTGTATAGGTTTTAAAGATTGATTAGATTAAAACCCATTTAATATTGTAAAGCATGTACAGGGAAAGCAATTTTTTTCAAACGTCAATCTTACCAATCCAACAAAATTGGTCACATCTCGTTAGATGTCACAATAACCGACGCCAGCATGTTTTGTCAGTATCGTAATATATGCTGGAGCACGAAAAAATAGATATGTTATTTCAAATAATTAGTTCGCATTTGTTCCATCAGGAGTAGAGATACAGAACAATTAGCTTCAAAGGAACCGCTCTCTTCGTCATGAGGAACAGTGATTGAACGTGTGAACCAACTGACTTATGAGTTTAATTAGTAACATCACCACCTCTACGGATCTTTATTTCAAGGCCCAGCCATCTCTGTCAGTGGAGTTATTCCGGCGAAAATTAATCATCGAATGACTAAAATTGTTTTATTTCAAATAATTACTAGCCACCGCTTGGTACTGAGTCGTTGAATTTTGGAAGAGTAGTGTTAACACTTGTCACAACAATCTGTGTATCGAAATACCACCAAATCAAATCCAAATTCAAATTAATCATTCGACATTAAAAATCTACACTAAAAATTGTGTATACATCAGGGATAACACACCGATTCGCTCTGTAAAGATTGATTGCAGTACCAGGACATAATAGGACAAACGTTCGTGTAATTGTTTACATAAATTTTAAGAAACAAAGCATAAAATACCAACGGGTGTTGAAAACTTCTGACAATATTGTAATCAGAGTATAATCACGCCTCGAAAAAATAAACACCCTGCTATAACAGAACAGGTTTTGTTACAAAATTGATCGGATGTTTTGCCTTCCATGTTTATTGGTCGATCCTCCCAACAAGAAGACCAACCCACTTTAACGTCATATTACATGTCACTAACCCATTGGTTCTAACCGCATGATCACGCTTTAAATATCTGCACCCAATAGAACCGCTAATACGTTTTTCATAATGACTCAAGTTGACGTTTCTCTTTAGATCCATAGTTATTATGTAATAGACTTCAACACACTTAATAGCTATAATTTTTGCACTGCTTTCTTTATTCTATATACAGTCGACCAATTTCCAGCGAGTGTAACACTTATGAAGACCCGTTTGAAAAGTATATAACCAGTATTTTCTTAAAGACTTAGATTTAAACAAGAGGGCCATGATGGCCCTGTGTCGCTCACCTGAGTACTGTTGCTCAAAATGATATGATCGTTTCAAACCAATCTCATTAGAAGCTGCTAAGGTGTATTCATTTAGATAGATAATAAAGGAGGTAATCTGTCATAAATTCAGTCAATATGTATCTTAACTGATTGTCCAAGTTCATCTGTTGACATAAATGAAATTTCAGATCAGTGTCTTCATTAGTTACGGATAAATACCCATTTTAATTTGAAATAAAGGGAGGTAATTTGACATAAAATCAGTCCATAGTTATCTACCCTGATTGTCTCAGTCCAACTAATGACAATAATGAAATTTCAAATAAGTCCTATAAGTACTTACTGATATAAATCCATTTTGATTACAATCAGGTGAGGAAATAAGATAAAAAATAACTCTGGAACCTACAATTGGATCTGACAGGTTCGTCATGGAATCCAAGATTTATTGTTGTTGAAGACATTTTGGAAGTTTGTATCAAATCAAACCATAAATGAAGTCTCTATATAGCTGCGAAAGCCAAAATAGCCGATTTTGGACATTTAAGGGGCTATAACTCAGTTCTAGAAAGGAACAAAGATCTTGTGGTGATATAAGTTGTGTGCAAGTTTGGTTAAAATCAAATCATAAATAAAGCTGCTATTATGCAGACAAGGTCAAAATAGATAATTTTGGCCCTTTCAGGGACCATAACTCTGGAACCCATAAAGGGATCTGGCCAGTTCAAGAAAGGAACCAAAATCTTATGGTGACACAAGTTTTGTGCAAGTTTGATTAAATTCAAATCATAAATGAAGCTGCATTTGTGCAGACAATGTCAAAATAGCTAATTCTGGCCCTTTCAGGGGCCATAACGCTGTAACCCATAACGGAATCTGGCCAGTTCAAGACAGGAACCAAGATCTTATGGTGATACAAGTTGAGTGCAAGTCTGGTTAAAATAAAATTATAAATGAAGCTGCTATTGTGCAGACATGGTCAAAATAGCTAATTTTGGCCCTTTCAGGGGCCATAACTCTGGAACCCATAACGGGATCTGGCCAGTTCAAGAAAGGAACCAAGATCTTACAATGACACCATTTTTGTGCAAGTTTGATTAAATTCAAATCATAAATGAAGCTGCTATTGTGCAGACAAGGTCAAAATAGCTAATTCTGGCCTTTTCAGGGGCCATAACTCTGGAACCCATGATGAAATCTGGCCAGTTCAAGAAAGAAACCAAGATCTTATGGTGATACAAGTTGTGTGCAAGTTTGGTAAAAATCAAATCATAAATAAAGCTGCTATTGTGCAGACAAGAAATTGTTGACGGGCGCACGCACGCACTCACAGACGACGGACGACGGACGAAGGGTGATCACAAAAGCTCACCTTGTCACTATGTGACAGTTGAGCTAATAAAAGATACTACTGGCAGCATGAATTCCCCGCTGTACGAAGAAAGGAGAAAACGAAACAAAACAAACAAATGAAGAAGAAAACACATTTATACTAGCGTGCTTTCCATGAGTTTGCACGACTTTAGTAGGACCTACCTTTTTTGTTACGGTTTTATTCGTGGAAAGCATGCAAAATAGTCACTTTTACAGCTAAAGAAACTTTAGTTTACAAAAAAATATTGATTTCGTGATTGAATTGTATAACTGTTCGTTTAAAATAAAGAAATATTGTGTAATACTATTGTTACAAATGTTGGAAACGGTTTTGTTAATAATAATATATATATACTATTCAATGTTCGCAGTATTCAAAAATATGCATATGAATTGAATCACGTTAAAATGTAGCGGCTGGCATATTTCAAATGAGGAAACATTTATTATTATTTTCTTACTGGTATACAGAAATTTAATAGTCTATTTGGTTTGCATATAGCGCCATTATTTTCCTGAAAATCAAATGTAAAGATCTATACTTGTCATTAAAATATACATTTACATAATGAAACAATTGCATTACAGAATATGTCTTGGAAACTTAGGACATACACTACAAATTGAGTTCTCATTTTTAACTCTTTTTTTTACTGTATGTTTGTTTCGCTTAAAATAGTTTCCTTGCATCAAACATGACCCCGACGTTTCTTTTGGTTTTATTCGGCACTGACAATATTGTTTAAAATAATTAATTACTTTACATCATTTAATCAGATAACAGAATAAATCCGGAAAGGAAAATCATGCTACATATAAATGTCATCCCGATTGTACGTTCATAAGAAAAAAGCAACATACTTTCGCTGGGAAGAAAAATATAATAATAACAAAAGTGTCATGATGACCCGTGGATTTCTCACATGAGTAATATCAGCTACATGTTTTAAATGTCAAACTGATGCTAAAGTATTAAGCAAGTAGGTAAGTAGGTCACATTCATGGTCACTGAAAATCAGTTTTAAGATCGGTGTGCAAAACTGTATATGTCATCCGAAGGGCTTGGTACGGTTTACATTGAAAATTGGCCTTTCGTGCAAATTGCTTAAATTAAAATGGCAAAACGTATCATCCTTTTACATGATAGATCTTAAAAAGATATTACGAACTCTTAATAATTGTTGTTTCTTAAAAAACAAAAATGTAGGTCGGTAGATCAAGGTCATAGTCAAATGACCCTTAATTACTTTGGGTGATCGGGTAATTAATAATATAATTTAACAGTCTTGGAAATATGATCAGATAGGTTAGTACTTTTTCCTATATAACTTATATAACAAGTGACCCCAGAGTAATAATTTGAACAATCTTGGTAGAGGACCACAAGCCAATGCTACGTACCAAATATCAAAGGCCTAGGTCGTGTGGTGTCAGACAAGAGGATTTTTTCCCCTATATGAGTCTATAATTATATAATGCCCTTTGAAATAGATGAGTTCTATACTTTCAAGGGATCTTCTGAAGCTTTTAACGAACAACTTGCCCATGCTCTCCATGCCGTTGCAGAAAGCGGAACAACAACAGAATATTTTTAAGGATCCGACGAATCAGGAAAACAAAAACATATCAAAGCAGCTCAGTATTAATGGGTTTTAAGAACTATCATGGCGTCGTCCACCTCTTTCGTTAGACACGATCAAATAGGATAATCTAGCATCCAGCTGACAAAGGACTGAACACCAAACATACAATATATCTCGAAATAAGTGGGTCAAAACCGCATATGATAAAACATTTCATCATTTTACCAAATACATTTGGGAAAATTTCCATTGAATTTGATAAATAACTATTGTTTTGATACACTTAGTAACAGAAGTGTTTTAAATTACTATTAAAGGTAAAAAGCACACACTGAATTACAATACTGAACATTAAGTAGAATATTCTCGCAGGTGATAATAGCGGTATTTCTGCAAAAGGACAAGCTAGGTAGAAACAGTTCTCACGGATTACTTATTATATCTCGAAAAAAATGCATTCCCTAACCGGGACCATGTGAAGCAGTTTGAACAAATAGTAATATAAAAAAAGAGAAAGGGCTTAACTGAAATTAAATGCATAAAAATGCGTTTAATTTAAGCAGTTCCTTTGTCATTCATTAGATTATTAGGTAAATAGGTATAAAGAGTAAAGAAATCATACACAATTAATAGCACACCTTGTTATTGTTGGATTTTAATTTTTATAGGAATGTTTTTTCCAGAGTTTGCATATACTTTGTCACAATATCGTTTCACGCGGTAAAATATCAGTTAGGCATAAAGTTATACAATAAAATATTGTAAATTAGTATTGGTACATGTAAAAGGGTTAAATTATCTATGAAACGAGCTTAATGTGACTGTATATGCAATTCAGGAATCCATCATAATCTTGCTGATCATCTATGCGAACTTTGAAAATACAAACTTCAGGGATGTGATTAGAGGCCAAATTCTGTTTATTAGAAGGACCCAAGGTGTAGGTTTATGTCAGGATTTGATGGTGGCCGGTGCGAGGCGTTACCAACGGTTAGGGAGGTAGTGTGCACCGCCTGACATGGCTAATCTTTACCTTGGAAACTTGCACTTAATTGTTTCCTTATCTATTTCCGTGTGTGTATCTTTTTTTTGTAGTTTTTCTGTATATTTTTCACTGTATATACATTATATACTTAAGCATGGTGACGTACTATTTACACCTAGATCAAACACACACCACAAACATTCTGTCTACAAATATAACTAAATTTGCACCGCTTTTCGTCAAGCTTTATCACATTAACGCAGGTATATATGATATACAAAATATCGCAAGTATTTCAATACTAATGCTCGGCCAGCACAAGCTTTAACCAACAACCATTCAAAACCAAACAATTAATCTGCGAAACTCAGAGCAAAATATATATTCAAACAATACACCACCAAACTGCTGAAAATCAATTTATACACCTCTAAAACTCAAAAGAACCCATCAACACACAAATTCAAACAACCAACCAAATCATAAACTTCAAATTCACAAAAGAACCAACAATTCCAACAATCAACAACCAAGTATCAACTTCAAAACAAAACCACAAATAAACAACCAAACAACCAAAATATTCGCCAAGCAAATCAACAATTATGTACAATAGAATGTACGCCACCAATCTCCAACAAATAAATCAAGAAACAAATCTTTCCTTCAAAAATCGAGCCACCAATTGTCTCTAAACAACGTTAAAAATACTGCATGTATAACATACGTCTTTCTCTCGCTAAAGCGCAACCAAAACTGATAAACTCTCATAAAATTGTGTAAAATTCCATGTACCTGTCAACACCTAATTATTTTGCCCACTCTCTCTCTCTATACTGCAGTGATTATTTTATCAACTAGGTTTAATTAGCCGTACAGTACAGCGTATAGATAAACTTGTTTTAAGCTGCTGTTTAAGCTAGCATACAGTATAAATTTACAACTTATGGGTAAACGCTGTTTTGCTACAAGCAACAACGAATTGTTCTGACAGTCCCCCACTAAAGAAAACACTCAACTGTTTTCCAAATACAAAGAATAATTCGACACTAACCCCTCAGGTATCCAGTCTACTCAGGTAATCTGCACAGACGTTGTCTGTTCCTTTGACAGCCTCGATTCGGAACTTGTAGTTCTGCAAGAAGAAGGCCCATCTCATAATTCGACCGCTTTCAACTTTACATTTTTGAATGTACGTCAAAGGTGCGTGATCAGTTTGCAGTTCAAACTGCTGTCCATATAAGTACTTGTGGAATTTCTTAATTCCAAAAACCATAGCTAGGCATTCCCTCTCTATTACTGAGTAGTTCTTCTCCCGTTTCAAAAGCTTCTTGCTTGCATATGCAATAGGAAACAATCCGTCATCAAACCTTTGTAGAAGTGCTGCTCCATCCCCAGTATCCAAAGCATCACACTGCAAGACAAACGGTTTGGAGAAGTCTGGCAAACGTAATATCGGCAAACGAGTCAATAATTGCTTCAGTGTCCTGAAGGCGGTTTCATGGTTTGGCCTCCAGACTATTTTTTCGTAAGGTCTGTCAAAGGGACGGCGATCTCTGTGAAGGACCCGATGAATTTCCTATAGTATCCCACCAATCCAAGGAATGACCTAAGTTGCTTCTTCGTTTCTGGTCTCTCAGCACTACGTATCTTGTCTAACTTATCGTCCTCCATTTGCACCATGCCGGCACCTACAACGTGGCCAGTAAACGAAATACTACCAAATCCAATCATACATTTTGTTGGCTTTACTGTCAGTCTTGCTTCCCGTATTCTGGTGAATACACTTCTCAGCATCATTACGTGTCTCTCCCAGGTTATAGTGTGTCCAAGGACATCGTCCACATAATTATGTGCATCTTTGATGCAAGCCAACAACTTTCTCATCATTCGAATGAATGTTGCCCCAGAATTTACCATCCCGAACGGCATTTTTCTGAACTGGTAACTGCCTTCTGGAGTAGAGAATGCTGTTAAATGCCTCGACTTTTCTTCTATTGGTATCTGCCAATAACATTTGTTCAGGTCAATCTTTGTGAAGTAGTTTTCTTCTCTCAGCTTCGCCATAATATCCTCTACGTTTACCATAGGTTCCGTGTCGAACCTCGTGAAAGAATTAATGCGTCTGAAGTCTATACAAAATTGTATTATCTTTCTTCTTCACAAGAACAACCGGGGAGTTGTAATCTGAATTTGCTGGTTCTATGACTCCAGCTTCTAACATATTCATAACTTCGTCTTCAACGTCTTTTCTCTTTGCGTAAGGTATAGTGTACTGTCTAACACGTACCGGTGTCTCATCAGTCAAATCAATCTTGTGTTCTTCAAGGTCAGTTGTCCCTGGTACATCAGTGAATATATCTTTAAATTCTTCAAGCAGAGCATACACTTCAGCTTTCTGCTCTCTAGACAACTGCTCATTCACACAAACATCTCTGTACGTCTCTGTACCACTGGTGTTTACTAAGTCCAGTAAACTCTCATCGTCAACTACACCAGTTTCACTTTCATTCTCTGCTTCTATAACTGCTACACTTGCACAGACCTTATCTGCTCTCTCCTCATATTTCTTCAAAAGGTTTATGTGGTAAACACCTACTCTGTCACCTATCTTCACTTTATAATCAAATTTGTTTACAACTTCTGCTACTTCAAAAGAACCCTTCCACTGCAACATGAGTTTGTTTTGAGATGTAGGCAGGAGGACTAAAACTTTGTCTCCTTGCTCGAGACTTCGTGCTCTTGCCTTTTTATCATAATGATGGTTGTATTCTACTTGTGCATTGCTGAGACTCTCTCTTGCAATTCTGCACGTTTCTTCTAGTCTGTTTCGTAGATCTAGCACGCATTCATACGTGTTCCTGGTTTCTGGAACTTCGCTTTCTGTCCAAAGTTCCTTCAGTGCCTGCATTGGACCTCTCACTGTTCTACTATTTAACAATTCAAATGGGGAAAATCCTGTACTGGCTTGTGGGACTTCCCTGTATGCGAATAATACAGCAGATATATATCGATCCCAGTCTTTGGGTCGCTCTTGGCACATTTTCTTTAGCATACATTTGAGAATTCCATTCATTCTCTCACAAAGGCCATTACATTTCGGGTTGTAAGGTGTCGTAAACAACTGTATAAGGGACACGAGTCTGCATATTTCTTCCATAAGTTGCGATGTAAACTGGCTACCTATGTCGCTTAAAATTTCAGAAGGAAACCCTACTCTCGACAATATGTCTAACAATGCTTCCGCAACATTTTCTATCTCTATTCTTGGCAAAGCAACTGCTTCAGGGTAACGTGTAGCATAATCAACTACTGTCAAGATGTAACGGTTTCCCTTTTTTGAAACAGGCGAAATTGGCCCAATCAAATCAACAGCAACCCGTTAAAATGGAGCATCGATGATTGGCATCTCACCAAGAGGTACCTTCTGAACTTTACCCTTCGGTACTGTTTTCTGACAAATATCACATGAACGACAAAACCTTGTGACGTCGCTCGATATTCCTGGCCAATGAAAGCTTGACTGTATTCTGTCCACAGTCTTGCGAACTGTAAGATGTCCACCCACTATAGATTCATGTGCTAAAGACATAACACGCTTCTGGTATATCTTCGGGACCACTATCTGCTTGGTTTCTACTTTCCTATCGCCCTTCACTGTCTCAAAGATCGTGTACAATACGTCTTTGCTTATCTCGTATCTGTACTTATTGCCACCTTTTGTCGACTTTATCTTTTTCTCTTTTTTCTCTTCGGCGTATCTCCATAGCCTGTTCAATGACTTATCCTCTGACTGTGCTTTCTTAAGCAACTCAACCGTTATTTCATCTTCTTTAATTACAGGTACCTTAAGTGGCGTCATAGGCTTCTTCTCTGGTTGTGCCCTTGTGACTACAGCAGCTACATTTGTGTCCACTAAAATCACGACCAACCCGTTTGTCATCCGGTTTATCTAGCACGCCACTAATGTTGCCTAATACCAAATCACAAATTACGGTTTCTAAAACTATGGCCTCTATTTCACCACTGAAGTATGGTGTGTCAATGTTGATTTTTGCCACAGGGACTAATCTCCGTCAATTGCTATCATTACGCAGTTTTTCTTCAACATTTGATCTGTAACAAACTTCTTTCTAACAACTGCTAACTCACACTCTGTGTCTTTAAGTACTTTAACTTCTTGGTCTCCGACATAACTTTGTTTCAAGTCTAACTGCCTTTCACCTTCTAATGATTCAATAGTACAACTACTAGTAACTACTGGAACTGAATTCCCATTAGCTAGCTTGAGCTTCCCCTTTTCTATGCAACCTTCGTATGAGCTTTGCGGAGGAAGTGGCATGCACATGCCCGATATTTTCTCATTACCTGGTCTACCATCACGCTTACCGTATTTTCCGGACAATAGGCCGCGGCCTATACGTTTAAAAAAGTGAAATTTTCAGGGGTGCGGCCTATGCATCCAAGCGGCCTATATTTATTTTTTCTAAATGGGCCTTTCAGGCGGCCTATGCAACTGTTTTAGTTTTTCACTTGCATTTTGAAAGCCGACCGAATCATGTAAAATGTACAGAATGGACAATTTCGCCGAGAGGGCCTTTGAAAACAGCTCAAGAAACTTACATTCGGACTTAACAGTTCACTGCATTTGATGGATTAGCAAGTGTGAATACAACCAATTTCAATCACTATTTATCGAGGACAGTCTTTATACGACATAGTCATGTCCGCCGCATAGTGGTGTATAGACTGCGGCCAATATGCCGGAGCAGCCTATACGTTAAATTTTATTTATGATATAGTTAAAATATACGGCAAAGCAACTGCTTCAGGGTAACGTGTAGCATAATCAACTACTGTCAAGATGTAACGGTTTCCCTTTTTTGAAACAGGCGAAATTGGCCCAATCAAATCAACAGCAACCCGTTAAAATGGCGCATCGATGATTGGCATCTCACCAAGAGGTACCTTCTGAACTTTACCCTTCGGTACTGTTTTCTGACAAATATCACATGAACGACAAAACCTTGTGACGTCGCTCGATATTCCTGGCCAATGAAAGCTTGACTGTATTCTGTCCACAGTCTTGCGAACTGTAAGATGTCCACCCACTATAGATTCATGTGCTAAAGACATAACACGCTTCTGGTATATCTTCGGGACCACTATCTGCTTGGTTTCTACTTTCCTATCGCCCTTCACAGTCTCAAAGATCGTGTACAATACGTCTTTGCTTATCTCGTATCTGTACTTATTGCCACCTTTTGTCGACTTTATCTTTTTCTCTTTTTTCTCTTCGGCGTATCTCCATAGCCTGTTCAATGACTTATCCTCTGACTGTGCTTTCTTAAGCAACTCAACCGTTATTTCATCTTCTTTAATTACAGGTACCTTAAGTGGCGTCATAGGCTTCTTCTCTGGTTGTGCCCTTGTGACTACAGCAGCTACATTTGTGTCCACTAAAATCACGACCAACCCGTTTGTCATCCGGTTTATCTAGCACGCCACTAATGTTGCCTAATACCAAATCACAAATTACGGTTTCTAAAACTATGGCCTCTATTTCACCACTGAAGTATGGTGTGTCAATGTTGATTTTTGCCACAGGGACTAATCTCCGTCAATTGCTATCATTACGCAGTTTTTCTTCAACATTTGATCTGTAACAAACTTCTTTCTAACAACTGCTAACTCACACTCTGTGTCTTTAAGTACTTTAACTTCTTGGTCTCCGACATAACTTTGTTTCAAGTCTAACTGCCTTTCACCTTCTAATGATTCAATAGTACAACTACTAGTAACTACTGGAACTGAATTCCCATTAGCTAGCTTGAGCTTCCCCTTTTCTATGCAACCTTCGTATGAGCTTTGCGGAGGAAGTGGCATGCACATGCCCGATATTTTCTCATTACCTGGTCTACCATCACGCTTACCGTATTTTCCGGACAATAGGCCGCGGCCTATACGTTTAAAAAAGGGAAATTTTCAGGGGTGCGGCCTATGCATCGAAGCGGCCTATACGTCAATTTATTTTTCTAAATGGGCCTTTCAGGCGGCCTATGCAACTGTTTTAGTTTTTCACTTGCATTTTGAAAGCCGACCGAATCATGTAAAATGTACAGAATGGACAATTTCGCCGAGAGGGCCTTTGAAAACAGCTCAAGAAACTTACATTCGGACTTAACAGTTCACTGCATTTGATGGATTAGCAAGTGTGAATACAACCAATTTCAATCACTATTTATCGAGGACAGTCTTTATACGACATAGTCATGTCCGCCGCATAGTGGTGTATAGACTGCGGCCAATATGCCGGAGCAGCCTATACGTTAAATTTTATTTATGATATAGTTAAAATACATGGCTGCGGCCAATACGGCGCAGCGGCCTATTGTCCGGAAAATACGGTATTTTCTGCCGGCCCCATGCGCCAATTCTTTGGTGACGGATCACGCCTATCACGGTAACTACCACCATTTTGACCTCTGTACACCATCCCAGCTGCACCATATAGTTTTCTGTTTTGATCACGGCAATCTTTCGCAATGTGACCATCTCTGTTGCAAATAAAACATGTGACTTTCTTATGCACTGCCTTATCATAGGACGGGGGCTTTGGGCTTGGCGACTGACCTGGGTGTGGTGTGAATTTATTGGAGTTATTATTAGATTTGGGATTCTTACTGTACGTAATCGTACCACCGTGAGCTTCTATGTACTGCTCTGCCAGAGTAATGACGTCATTGCGGCTTTAAGGTTTCCTTTCTTTAAGGAAAAGCGCTAAGTCTGGTGAACAGGTTCTAGTAAACTGCTCTCTAATAATTAAGTCTTTCAACTTGTCGTAAGTATCTGTGGCCTCCACCATTTCCGTCCATCTGCTGAAGTATCTATTAAGACGAGCCATGAACTGAAATACCGTTTCCCCTTGCTCTGGTTTACCTTCTCTAAATTTAGCCCGAAAACCTTCTTCCGTAAGCTGGTATCTTTTAAGAACGGCTGTTTTTAATGCCTGATAGTCTGCCGCTTGTTCCGGGGGCATACTAGTGTACACTTCAAGACCCTTCCCGGTTAACAAAGAACTCAAGCTTATAGCCCAAGTATCTTCTTTCCACTCCTGGCTACGTGCAAATCTTTCAAACCGTTCAAGCTAAGCATCCATGTCGTCTTTATTCTCTTCAAATCTTGGAAGGTTTGGCCTAAGACCTCTGCTATGCGGTGCCTCAACAGAAGGCTTGATATCGGCTGACGCCCCTGCTTCAATTTTCAGTCGCATAAGTTCGATTTCTTGCTCTCTGAGTTTGAGCTCTATATGCTTCTGCTTCTCGGCCTCGTCTGCCATGTACTTGCATTTTTCAAGCTCGAATAAACGTTTCTTATCCTCTGTTTCAGCATCTATGCGCCGACGTTCCTGGTCGCGCCGTTCCCTGCGTTCGTCACTCTCAATACACTCGGCTTCTTTCTTCTGCACGTATTCAAGTAAGGCATCTTCCTTTAAGCCTAATCTCTTGCCATATGAAACCCATTTATCATAATCCATCATTAAAATTTCAGTATTCAACTAATACCATTCAATTGAAAAACACTATGTTGAACGCTGTTTGAACACTTTTTTAGTACTTCAAAACACCGTTAAATAACACAGTATTTTAACATGCATTCAAACAATATTTCGCTAGCTATTTGCCAATTTGGTAAAGATCTCAACCGAGTCCCTAGTTTGTCAGGATTTGATGGTGGCCGGTGCGAGGCGTTACCAACGGTTAGGGAGGTAGTGTGCACCGCCTGACATGGCTAATCTTTACCTTGGAAACTAGCATTTAATTGTTTCCTTATCTACTTTCATGTGTGTATTTTTAGCTCACCAGAGCACAAAGAGCTCAGGGTGAGCTATTGTGATCGCTCACCGTCTGGCGTCCGTCCGTCCGTCCACACTTTCCTTTAAACAACATCTCCTCCTAAAACCAACAGGCCAATTTTGATGAAACTTCACAGGGATGTTCCTTGGATGGTCTTCTTTAAAAATCGTTCAAAGAATTGAATTCCATGCAGAACTCTGGATGCCATGGCAACAGAAATGAAAAACTTTAAAAATCTTCTTCTCAAAAACCAGAAGCCTAGAGCTTAGATATTTGGTGTGAAGCATTGCCTAGTGGACCTCTACCAAATTTGTTCGAATCATGACCCCGGGGTCAAAATTGACCCCGCCCTAGGGGTCACTTGATTTTACATAGGAAAATCTTAAAAAATCTTCTTCTCAAAAACCAGAAGCCCTAGAGCTTTGATATTTGACATGTAGCATTGCCTAGAGGACCTCTACTAAAGTTGTTCAAATCATGACCCCGGGATCAAAACTGACCCCGCCCCAGGGACACTTGATTTTACATAGGAAAAGCTTCAAAAATTTCCTAAAAATAAACAGAAGCCCTAGAGCTTAGATATTTGGTGTGAAGCATTGTCTAATGGACCTCTACCAAATTTGTTCAAATCATGACCCGGGGTCAAAATTGACCCCGCCCTAGGGGTCACTTGATTTTACGTAGGAAAATCTTAAAAAATCTTCTTCTCAAAAACCAGAAGCCCTAGAGCTTAGATATTTGACATGTAGCATTGCCTAGAGGACCTCTACTGAAGTTGTACAAATCATGACCCCGGGGTCAAAATTGACCCCTCCCCAGGGGTCACTTGATTTTACGTAGGAAAATCTTCAAAATTTTTCTAAAAATAAACTGAAGGCCTAGAGCTTAGATATTCCACGTGTAGCATTGCCTAGTAGACCTCTTCAAAATTTGTTCAAATCATGACCCCCTACAAATATAACTAAATTTGCACCGCTTTTCGTCAAGCTTTATCACATTAACGCAGGTATATATGATATACAAAATATCGCAAGTATTTCAATACTAATGCTCGGCCAGCACAAGCTTTAACCAACAACCATTCAAAACCAAACAATTAATCTGCAAAACTCAGAGCAAAATATATATTCAAACAATACACCACCAAACTGCTGAAAATCAATTTATACACCTCTAAAACTCAAAAGAACCCATCAACACACAAATTCAAACAACCAACTAAATCATAAACTTCAAATTCACAAAAGAACTAACAATTCCAACCGTCAACAACCAAGTATCAACTTCAAAACAAAACCACAAATAAACAACCAAACAACCAAAATATTCGCCGAGCAAATCAACAATTATGTACAATAAAATGTACGCCACCAATCTCCAACAAATAAATCAAGAAACAAATCTTTCCATCAAAAATCGAGCCACCAATTAACGCTAAACAACGTTAAAAATACTGCATGTATAACATGCGTCTTTCTCTCGCTAAAGCGCGACCAAAACTGATAAACTCTCATAAAATTGTGTAAAATTCCATGTACCTGACAACACCTAATTATTTTGCCCACTCTTACTCTCTCTCACTGCAGTGATTATTTTATCAATTAGGTTTAACAAGCCGTAGATAAGCCGTTTAAGCTAGCATACAGTATAAATTTGCAACTTACGGTTTAACGCCGTTTTGCTACAAGCAGGCCTAAGACCACAGTTATTTTTACTATATGTTCTATATAGGCACTGGTCACTAGAGCAATTTTGCATGCATTCCAACCCCTATAAAAATACCTGAACTCAACAGAACTATTCAAGAGAAAAAAATCCAGCCACAGTAAACATTGGGTTGACCAGCTCTTTTTTCCACCATTTTGAACCAAATCACATGCGTATGAAGAATACATCTCTAGATGGCCGCAAACAGGCAAAACAGGCCCTATCAAAAAGTCATGTTATGTATATTCTGACATTTTCATTCTGTCAACTTGTACATGTACCTACTATTTCATATCTCCTCTATTAAATCATGCCATTTATTGCAGGTCTTTCACTCAAAAATTAATTCACCAATATTCACCATCAAACAGAGGAACTATTTTCCGCGTAACCACTTCCGTATTGTGGACAACCAAGGGCAAATGACTGTGGTCTTTTGCCAGCAACAACGAATTATTCTGACAGTTTAACTACTATAAATGTCCTTATGTAAAACGTAAATATATTGTAGGCGTTAAACGACGATGGCATCATAGACCACCTAGTATGCTGGACTAAAACGTACATGGAGAAATCCTCTGATGATTCCTTTCGTAGATTTCTTTAACTCAGGTTTACAGGGAAGTATGATCAATTTTTATAGGAGAATCTGCACTATAATATAGTTTACGTTTTAAAGTTGTTGTATCATTAGAAACAACATTCTTAAGATTGCATTATGTAACAGATTTTTTTCTATTGATTTTGCGTTCTGACCACATTGTTGGGGCGTTAAGCCGATCTGACACACTCATACAGAAAACAATAGTATATAGATATATATAATTATGTTATTTGACTATGTAAGTGATAGAGTATTAGACTATTTCTATTTTTAATCGAGCATACTGTGCCGTTTAACAGAAAATTGCTCACTTAATATCGTAATTTAGTCATTTTCGTCATTTTCTGATATTTATGGATATTTGTCATTTTAAGCATAGTTAATTCCATCTTATTTTTCATAAAAGTGTTTTAACTGCTAGAATAAACATTACCTTCACTAAATATATCAGTTTTACAATCATAACGTAGTTTTCAAAGACGTTGTCACCTGTAACTATTCAGCAGTCATACATTTTCTGCCTTTCTTATTTTCTCTTTAGCCGGCATATTTATGACGTCATAACTTTTTGCAGTCGCATGTCTGGAAAGAGATACATGGGAAATTACGATAACTCTCTTCAATCTACAATGTGGTAGAGGTCTCTATATTTCTCAATATTTTTCTCACGGCGGCCCATATTCCCACAAATCGACGTGTACTATATGAAATACCACATTTTGAGACAACTTTATTTTCAAATATATGCTTAATAACGACTTGTACATTTGATGCAAATTCAAATGCAAGGACAGTGTGTCATTTGATTGATGTTTGGTTTTTGTTTTAACGTATAAAATGTCACATAACAATGTAACACGTTAAAGAACAACGTAGTTTTCAGAAGTTGCTTATTTTTATTTCTTTACAAATGGCATTCATTTTTAAAAGGGGGCAGCATTTTCAAAATATTTAAGTATCCATCGTACGGGACAGTACGGCAGAACATGTAATGTAGATTGTTTGTAAAGATGTTGTTATCAAATAGTTCTGTATTTTGATGATATACTCCTAAACCTTAATTGCTTTTCTAACAACTTCTGAAACCTTCATTACAAAAGTCGAAACTACAAAACTAAGTTGATGAAAGTTGAAACTACGATGGTGAAAATCGAAATTACTATGCCGAAAACTCGAAATGACTATAGTGAAAATCGGAATCACGCAACAATGAATATGAAAACTTGACATAAGTTCGCGTTTTCATCATCATGACTTTTATGTTTTCATCATCGTCATTTCGAATATTGACTTTCACCTTAATGCACGTGTTTCAATTCTGAGGTTTTAATAAGTGCTTTTAAGCAGGAAGAATTTACATTATAAAACACAGAATGGTTAGACTTTCTATTCAAAAAGGGCTCAATTCGTGGGACTTGTCGAGGGCAACACTTTATCTTGGGTAGTTCTAGCTCTCGCTAGTTTTTTTTTTTATTTTATGAAAAACTTCACTTGAAATACGGAAGGGTATCTAGTAACTATCTAATGGTATACAGTTATTGAATGACTTGCAGGTCAATAGTCAAAATTATTGCCCGAGGTCTGAAGGACCGCATGCCAGTAGTGTAGACCATTGACCGACAATTTGTTCTATAAGTAGTTTACTACATGACATCAGAAATTAATGTTCACAGTTTTATTTCTAACGTTTTGACTTATTTGTCCAGTAAACCTGTGCTGAATACAAACCTGTCATATAGCACACGTTATGGAATGTCGATTTATTTAAGGCGTCTTGTAATAATGAACATTTTCTGTAATGCAAATAAAGTATTTAACGCAAAAACTATTTTTCCACCTCACCGACGACAGTCTTAATATCAAGTTTTAATAATACTCAGCTTAAATGACAAACTATTTTATTTTGTTTTACATCTTATAACAAAAGCTTTTATGTAGGCAAACAGAAGTTTGCAACTGGCGCATGTAGGTACACATACCCGTATATCTAGATGAACTTGTACTTTGCTTTCCACAAATTTACGGAACGTTTTATACTGGGTATCACACGTTCCCCGTGTCTTAATCCAGTAAAAAAATCACTTGTAGGATGATTAATGACAGTAAGTGAGGGCGGTTGGGTCAAGAAACTACGTACAGCATTTCTGTATGTCACAAAATGCCGCTTGAAATAATTAAAATCTGTCTGATAGTATGTGTAATCTCTGTCAAGCCGTTTTTATTTTCTTTCCGCTCAGGACGGACATACTAGATGTAACATTTTCGCTACAAATATGCTCAAATACCACGAAAAATATAATTGGTATCATTAGGTTTGGCAGAATAACGATGTTTTGCTGTTTTTGCTAAAATTCGTCCGTTCAAAAACGAGATAAATGAATGTCTACTTTTATCATTGGAGATTGTAAACTGATTTACATAATAAAGTAAAAGTAAAGTGTTTGTTTATTATAGTGTCACCCCTACTGAAAGGGCCAGCCAAATTGGCTTATGAGACACCAACATACATTGAACAGCATTACTTACCGATTCCTATTTTTAATGTCAGGCACCAGGCAAGTAGGTAATCTGTAACCATTATTTAACTAGCTGGCGGCTCACCAACCGGTCTCTCTTCAGTAACAAGTCCCGCCTCTGACAAGGCTCGAACCTTCGACCTCCCGATTGCGGGACAGGTGCCTTATCCATTAGGCCACCGCAGCTCGAATGTTTTGATTTCTAAATATGTTGACCTGTCAGTAGCAGCATGTTTTTCTAAATGCACCATGATTTCAAAATTTTCACTTGTTGTAAACTTACCTAGCCTTATCGTAAATGATTGTTAAACTGATATTTTATTAGAAAAAAAAAATAAGTTCATCTGCATCATCCACTGCATAATATTTAAAATGCAATTACATCAATAAAAAAAAAACAAGAAAAAAAAAACATCCACTTAAATAATTAGATGTTGTACGTTTGCTTTTGAAAAACACACGAAAGGTTCGGATCAAATGCTATAGTTTTAAGGATGAATTCGTTTATTCTTGATCTGAAACGGACTAAAGAAACAATTTTATAACAATGAAGAGACTGATATTAATAAAATGCATATCATAGTTTCAAAGCTTTACTGACAACTGATACCAGTATGACAGTTTTATAATTTTAAGTTATGACATCGCTTATGTATCGAATACTTTCAAGTCATATTTTGATAAACAGCAAGCATTGACATTTTTGATATTTAAGGTTTAGCAATATATCACAAAACCGCAGAAATGTTTAGTAAACAAACAACATCGTTACAAACAACCTTTCTGCCCAATACATTTTTACCGTTAGATACTTATATCATATATTCATAAAGAGTTGTCCCCCTTTAAAAAAGAATGCCATTTGTAAAAGTAAACATTTGTGAAAAACGATGTTTAACTTGGTTATGTAAAATTTAAGCACTGGGACATTGTTGCAAATACATCAAAACGAAGACATGTAACAGTTTTTAAAAAATGGCGAGTTTTTAAAGGCGTTGAACTTTCCAGAAGTGTGGCCCCTTCATGCAATCCATTTTCGGAATTCAGTGCATATATGAGTAACTAGAATACTACAGATATTTTTATATTCTGTTTAATTTTCATGTGAAACAACTTTTTCTTTCTATGATTGGTGATGTTCGAACTTTTTTCTCCTAAACATGGACCTAAGTCTTAACTTAATGAGTGCTCATTTTTATCCTTCTTGCATTTAGTAGTGTTCTTGTTTTGAAAAAAGTGAAAACATACTTAAAATGTCTCGGTATCAAACTACCTATTTAATATGAACAAATTGCAGACAATACTTGTATGAATATTGATGTACTTCGATAAATAAATACTATTGGAGTCATAAAAAACGAAAGGTAAGTATGGGCTTCATGGAAGCACACAGCCTGAGCCACACATAGCAAAAATAGGCCAACCACAAGTAGAAACTGCAGTGAAAAGATATATCAGACGAGTTGCTTCAAGTACATATGATATATATTATTATTATATTGTTATATATATTATTTACTTATTTATTTATCATATATCTTACTATAACTAGTAACAAAAGTCCTATAACCCAGGTAAAATGACCGGAATCCGGCATTATAACCGGAAGCGGACATTATAACCGGTTACTGACTCGCTATGAATGGGTGGTGTCATTTTTGACGTCATTTTACCATGTGTCATCGCGATAAAAGGTTCGTTAACATCGATATTTTATATGATTAACTGATTCAAGCAATCGAGTAATCTTTATTATGTTTAAGAAATAATATATCTCATCCAGTGCTTTGTCGTTGAATAAAATCATTGTTTGGAGTTCAGATGCGAAGGAATTATATCACGAGGGCGCAGGTATATAATACACAAGTCATTAGACAACAAAGACGTTCCTTCCGTGGTTTTTAGCACTTCCAAACTGACACTTGGACTATCGTGCAATATAGGTTTGTTCGTGTCAGTAACCACTTCAGGCCCGCCATTGCCGTTTAATATGTCAACTGTTCTAAATTTAATTATATCCCTTAATGCAAACTATCTCTATAAATTCAGTGTATCCTTGAGATTCAGTTACTTTTAAGAGGAAAATAGAGTTTTTCTGGTTTCAATCAGTAAAAAAGACTAAAATATCACTGCCACTGAGATTTGAGTATATATGCGTACGAATTGTTAGTACTATTTTCGGGTTAGTGGACTTGCTGTGGAATGTGAAGGCTCGTCCGTTTGTACTGTTAGGCGCTTTGCCAAGTGCAAACAAGGCAATTCAAGTGCTGTTAATACATGATTTCCGGTCTCGGTCACAAACATTCCCGCGGGCTTCTGCAGACGTTAATACACAAAAAACCTACATATCTCTACATAAATTCTGTCTACTTACATACATATATGTATGTATGTATGTATGTATGTATGTATGTATGTATTAGAAACCATATCGATCACTTAGCGTGCAGTGCTGTTAAAGGCATTGCTGCGATCTGTCTGCGTTTCTTTCCCTAAACAAAACATAAATCTCTTTATTAGCTGTATAAAAAGAAGTGGAAATGACAATAACCTTACCTCTTGAAAAACAATATTTACCTCGCACCGAATACGGAAATATAACTGGTTGTGGGACTACATTGTACTTCCTTTACTTGTGACGTCAAATATTCTTTCAGAAATAACATATTGATCGTCGTTTTAAACGCGTGTTTTAGAATAATAGTAATAATAGTAATGATGATGGTGATGATGATGATGATGATAACAATAAATAAATCTTAATTTAATGAAGGTAACTTACAGGTGCACATAGCATGAAAATTTATTTTCAGCATGACTTTCAGTAAAACAGCAACAGTATACATGTATATGTAAATAACAATTAGAAATTCACAGATCATTTTGCACTAATCAGAACAAAAACAATATTGCGTTCAATACGACAGACATTCGCATTTATCAATAGGGAGAGAAAAAAAAAACAACAGCAATAAGAAAACAGCGTCAGTATAACTCCTTAATTTGTTGGTGAAAAAAATCTCTTTTGGCTAAACGAAACTGGAAAACAAAATTTTCTACCGTTCGGGGCGACAGCGCCTCTTTCCTACCAAAGAGGTAACCAAAGAATACTGGTATGTGTGGTTGTGTCATTTTCAGCTACATTGAGCTTATAAATAAGGAAACAAAAGAAATAAACAAATAAAGTCAGTTGGGTATTTGATGTCCAGAGAATTATACAATTTAAAAAACAATATTTTTATGATTTTGTTTTCTCAGAATCGAACCTTCATACCAATCACTGCGAAAGTTCACACGTCATGTAAAATTTTGTTTGTCTATCTATCTTTTTTAAAGTCTATCATATTCTCATTAATTTTTTTTATAAGTTTGTTTTTATTATCTTTTAAATGTCATCAACTTAATTTGAAATAATAAAACAGGGCTCATTTGTATGCTAGACTCGTTTCTGTGGTTATATAAACCGACTGGACCCCTTCTCCGCAAACATTGGACCTTGCCTGAGTAAGGAAAGAGGTAAGTTTCATCAATTGTGTTTATTAAATAACGTTTTGAAAAAGAAATTTATTTTTAAAAAATAACACAAATTTAGTTTGAGCAGAAGTATGGACAATATTAACATTTCTGAATCAGAACAATTCCTGTTTATTTAAAGTAAGTATTGTCTTGACATGAAATAAAAATTCATAGTACGTGATTACCAAATGATTAATTACTAAAAAATAATAGAATAAAAAAAGTCTTTGATAGGATTATATTCATGATTTGATAACTGGTCAGAATTTTGGATTTACATGGTTAGTCCAGGTTTTATCTCTTATCAAAGCGTTCTAATTTTTTGAAAAAGTATGCTGTTTCATGACTTGTTTTTCCTATTTTCTTCAAAATAATTAAAAATAATTAATGTTTTATTAACTGTTCAAGCTGGCAGACAAATGAGTATTCTATACAATATAATCGTATTCAATTCTTTTAAAATACTAAAGAGAAATAGAACATCTTAGCAGTTTAAGCGGGAGTTTTTTACACGGTAAAACACTAAGCATTGTGACTGTCTTTTAAAACTAAGCAACAACAAGTTATTTAAAGGATCTGTTCACAGATTTTCTTACTCGGATTAAATGATATGTACTAATATTTATCTAAATAGAAAAGTTTTGCCTTTTGATGTTCAAACAACAGTCTTCCCTTACCTTGATTGTCACCTCTAAGCAGGAAAGCAAAATAGTTTCAAATGCATAAATTAATAGAAATTCAGATATGCTTCCTTGGCGTATAAACTAGATAAAAAATCATGTTTCGTAGTTTAAGGTTCTCGTACTGGAAGATTAGGAACCAAGACCTGCCTTTCAAGACAAATTTCCAAGGTTTTATTACTTATCTGAATTCAGTACTCTGACCTCTGTTATGGACTATTTTATTAACTATGTTTCTTCGAATATTGTCAGATTGATTAAAAATATTGAATTTCTCAAATTGTAGATTAACTTTATTGCTTTAAAGCATTAATATGAAAAGAAATTATTTTGTATTTAAGTAATTGTCTGTCATTTACAAAGATGAAAAATATATAAAAATCGGACCACTACTAAAGTATTGGAAAAGATAGGGCGACCAAGGAATCAGTCATTTTAGTGTTTTCAGTACTTTCTTCAGTTTATGATCTAAAGCATAGTAATTTCTTTCGTTCTTCTTGAAACAGATAGAGATTTTTTTCTACATAGGAAAATATATGAAATAAATATCTGAACAAAAAGAACTTATGCAAGTCTGTTTTATGTTGTCATGTCTTTGTTTTGAGTCATATAGTGAGGAAATGTCTGGATAACAACAATATATTTCAACGTTTTCCTTCATTAATCAAATATAATAAATAGTAACAAAGAACACCAATTTATCGAAAAAGCAAATATTCTTCTCACAATTGATAATCGAATTTTAGTTATACGATAAAAAAGACTCAGCTAGATAGAGCTTGTTTGTTTTGTACCTAAGATAAACTTTTCTTTCTTCTAGCAATTTAATTCGGAGCGAGACCATTCGCTTCAGTATTGCATTTGTTGTTCATTCATTCATAATTACTTTGACCTTACACAAAAACGATTATAATTATATATTGTTATTCGATAAATAAACACGAAGAACAAATGTTGTAAACATAATTTAACATTTACAGCTATTTCAAAATTTGGAAATGTAGAAATATTCCTCCGTTCAAGGGCATAAATCTTTAAGGTAGTGTTGAACACTTAATTAAATAGTTACATCTTCTCAATTTTTTTATAGGACTCGTATTTTGAATTTTAAAGTATTATTAAACTGTTTAACAGTTAATTCTTTCATTCTGTCTGCGGTTTTGTATTTTCAATATACGTATTAATGTAAGTATACGGAGTCACTTCTCAGCTAAATCTTTTTCTGAATAGTGAAATATGAGGTAAGTAAAAAGTATTATATTATCTTGTGTCAAGCCTCTATCGTTTACTAGCACATCCTAACATAATTATTTATTCCGTGTTTAATGTAGTCTAGACCATAATTATACTGCTATTTTTTCATTTTTTTTATATGTTTGAGAGACACTAAGTTTTTTAAATTGGAAAACACTTACATTTCTTAGTAGTTGTAAAAATGTAGAACTTGTTCTTATTCTTTCTATGCGTAGTTATTTCTTTTTTAATGTGTGGAGTAAGGGTTTTGTTAAAACTACTTTAATCACATAGAATAGCTAAAGTTTGATTAAAATAGCAAACTAACATATCTGTATTTTATATATACTGACTTTTGTTTGTATTTCACAGAGTTCCTGTTTTGATAGTATGATTCTCACCTACATATTTGCTTGTTTTCAGACTTAAAACTGGCGAGTAAATAATTTTAAAAACCGAGTACGAATAATGTGACCCGAGTCCTACTTATCATTGTTTCTTGTTTTCTTTCCAACAGACTGTTGTTAATAATAGGAGGTGCGTCTTACTCTACAATCTATCTTTAATGTAATAGGATGTTTTTTTATTCCTCTTGCAGCAGCATAAAGGCAACATTTTCTTGCAAGATATTGTTAAAACTCGAGAACATAATTTAGAAAAAAACATCGATGACATTGTGCCAGAATTGTGTAGGAAGTGAAAAAGTGTTTTCCATTAAGTTGACATTATCATAGATATATTCAAAGTAAAAAACGATCCTACTACAACCAATGAGGAACTTTACTAGAATGATGTTTTAAATAAACCTGGATCGTGCATTATACAGCCTCAATTCTCGAACACCTTTGCAATGAAGAATAGGGTGGATCAAACTGTTATGTATATGCAGTTTTTCTTTTCACACACAGCCGACTATGAAGATCCTGTTCGTTCTTTGTCTCCTGGTAGCGGCCTGTGCTGCCTACTGGCACGGATGCAAAGGTAAACATTGTCGTCGCTATGGTGGCTACGGTGGATATAGAGGCTACGGCGGCTACGGTGGATATGAAGGCTATGGCGGCTACGGTGGATATGGAGGCCATGGCGGGTACGGAGGTTACGGTGGTTATCGTGGCATCGGAGGCTATGGTGGTGGATACGGAGGCTATGGTGGATATGGAATGTATGGTGGTGGATACGGAGGCTATGGTGGCTTTGGTGGCGGCTATAGAAGGTACCATAAAAAACCATGCAAGTGGTGTTATAGAGGTTATGGAGGATACGGCGGATATGGTGGTTATGGTGGCTACGGAGGTTATGGAAGTGGCGGTTATGGAGGCTACAGAGGTTATGGCGGATATGGAGGATACGGCGGCTATGGAGGCTATGGTGGTTATGGAGGGTACGGTGGCTATGGAGGCGGCTATGGTGGATATAGAGGTTATGGCGGCTACGGACGTAAGTCTTCTTACTCAGTTTGATATTCAACATTTTCAGATGACACGAACATAACACTTGAAAGTATGATATTATCAGTATTGAGAATGATGCTCATTGTACCTACACTTCTGAAATATGTGTAAAACTTTTTTTATATATCGTAAGATACTTTCACTGGATGCAAGTGCAGATGGGAATATCGAGGATAACTGTTTGGTCAGTAACTCTGCTGCGTGACCGATTGAACAGTTACGGATATTCCTATCTGCACCTATAGCCAATGTAAGAACATCTTCTTGCATGCCATTTTCAACAAATAGTAGTAATAATAAAGTTAAACAAACGACTTTCTAATAGCACTTTTTCTAACATTAGCATATCAAACAAAGCGCAAGAACTTTACTTAGTAAACAGGAAGCACGTCCTGACGTTACAAAGACAAAAACAACGTTATTGCTCCGGTGTTGCTTCATCATCTGCAGTGAAACGTTATATTTTTCCCTAAAACAACGTTTAATAAATCGAGAAATTTCTCATAAGGAACAAAAAGGAACTCGATGTTCCTGGTTTTTATTCGGTTTTACGAAAAGCAACACTGCGCGAAACTCCTACATAGATGTAGTTCGTCATGCACCATTTAGAGCACGTGAGTAATCGCTCAGCCCGCTGACACCAGAACAGAAAGAAAATGCAACTGTACATGTTATAACCTATCCCCTAGGTATACTATGGTCGTGACGGGAAATGCACTAACCCATTTCAATCGTACATCTCTCACATAAAACGCGCAGCTCGGTGAATGGGTACCAAGCATATTGAACAAGCGGCAATTTATCTTCCATCTTGCACAAGTCACATTATCTCAATATTTCATATTGCAGAGATACTTCATATATTTTATGCTTTCGTCAACGTTACAAAAAAAACTTGCGTGAACTTCCCTGATGAACATCCGGTCTAGAGGTCACAGCAGTGTGCACATGTTAGGCGAAATGTAAACAAACAAAAACAGAATGCAAAATATTCACAGTTTTACGATAAAATTCGAAATGATGAATGATATCCATTTTAGAAATGATTTTGAATTTGAAGACATACATTGGTATACATCTGCACTGTTTATTTAACTCATATTGTATATTTATGCTGTATATAAACATTTTAGCCCATACGTGTAGTTAAACGACAACTGACATACATTTTCACATCATCCAATCAGTATAGTTTTGTAATCTAGACCGGAAGTTCACCAGGGTAGTTCGAACAAGTTTTTCTGCAACGTTGCAAAAAGCTATTAACTACGCGTTGTTTCTCTAAGTTAAGAAACATTGAGGAAACGTGACCAGTACACAATGGAAGATAAATTAACGCTTGTTCAATATCCATAGCACACATTTACGGAACTGTGCGTTTTAGGTATGAAATATGCGATTGAAATGGGTTAGTATATTTTCCAGTTTATGAGTCCATGGTTCTTATAGTATACCTAGGGGTAGTGTATAACATGTACATTTGCATTTTCTTTCTGTTCTGGTGCCAGTGGTTTAACCCGGGATGTAAGTTTCCAGCATCGGTAAAATTACCGGAAACCCCAGATCGGTATGCAAGAAATGATGTTCCTGTGACCTTTAGACCTTTACCCATGATTAGCGGCTTTGATCAAATAAAAAGTGTTCGGCGGTCTGTACCTGGACTTTATTATAAACTGAAGAAAATATTTTAATTCAAAAATAGAGATATAAGTAGCCTGACTTAATCCATACATGATAACGATCAATATGGAGTTTTATTAAATACCTACTACAGTTTAACGTTCCATGCGTCAGAAAGTATATCGTTTTAAACGGGTTTTTCGACCATATTTGCCTTAATAAAATTATTGTCCATTTTGGCGGATATTACATTACAAATAGGTATACGCCGCATGGGATCCAGGCCTGGCAAAAGATATAATTCGAGCAGAATGCAAAGTTGAATGTCGAGGTACTATTTAAAAACCCTAGTATTATATTTCTTTTAATCATATCCAAATGTCATCAAATAGCAAATGTGTCAATTAAACTATTTCAGTACTTCTCCCAGTTAAAAGACAGTTCACCAAGTTTCCTTTGAACATTTCAGGTAGCTACAAATGGCCAAAGAAGGGTTAATACAAAGACCATGAGATCAGAAAACTTGGAGTGCCTTTGACCGAATCAGATTTAGGACAACGCATTACATACACAAACTGATAGAATTACAAAACTATTAAATCTTGCAAGTTACAATTCTCTGTGTTGTATTTTAACTACGTAGCAATAGTATATCACAGCAACAGTCCAAATGATTTCGGCTTTAAGAATGGGAATTCCATAATGGTTTTCTATCATTGCCTCATCAACAAGTTCTTTTACATAGTCTTGATTATCAAGATCTTTTTAAGTTTTTGTATGGTTTTACTTTACACTAACACAACTTTCTTTTAAGAAATATGATTTGTATCGAACCATACGCCGTGATTAGAAAAAACACTCGCATCCACTCTGACAACTTTGTGGCTTCGACAAAAAGTTATGATATTTGATAGTTGTAAACAAATGACAATGACTTTTGGCCTTAATTAGCAGTTTTTTTTCTAATTTTCATTAAGTACTAGATTAAAAAACTCACTTGTAATGGTAACATTAGGGGCTCTGTGGCCGAGTTGTTAAAGAAGCTGACTTCAAATCACTTGCCCATCACTGTTCTTGGTTCCAAAGCTCGCTTAGGGTATATTCTTTCGTGGGCGGAAGCCACCCAACTGGCTTGCGTAAGATCGGAGGCTCTACCCATGTCCCCACTTGTGCCTGAAGCAATACTCGAAGTGGCAACTACATGAAAATCCAGAATGTTCCCATTTGACCTTTAATTACGTCGTTGTGACGTAAAACCCACACAAAGAAACAAAATAGACGGTAACATTTGGATCTTAAAAGTGACGGCGGTCCTGATTATTTGACATATATGTAGTGAACCTGTTTTATTTTTCATGAACAAGTGTCGTATTCCCATAAACCGTAAAAGACCCAGCTGCAGATAGTCAACTAAGTGTTGATAAATCAATTCAGTTTATGTGTTAATGTGATTGAAAAGATTTTGATGGTTTAATTAGGAATTATATATAAAGAAGACTGAGATTGATTAGATTAAATCGCATTTAATAGTATAAAGCATGCACAAGGAAAGCAATTTTTCAAACATCAGTGCAAACCAGTCCAACAAAATTGATCACATCACGTTACCTAACTTCTCGACCAGTCACGTTGCAAGTCGTTACATCCGCCAGCATGTTTTGTCAGTTTGTATTGGAAGAAAAATCAAAATGAAAGTTTGGGTCATATTTGGTGCAAGAGACATATATTATTTTAGCTATACAGTCACAAATTAACAAACTAAAACATGAGAAATTGTAGCATGATATATGACATAAGTGTCCATAGCAAATTACCTGAAACTAGACAAGCACTTAAAGTACTGATAGTGGCTGCTATTGGTGCTTATCTATTTGTAAAATACTGGAAAGAAAGTAAAATCTGAGGAATTCTTACTATAAACCAGAATTATCGTTTTTTTTAAACATTCAACTTTGGTTCAAAATTGTTTGTCGTTGTTTACATACACACTAATTTAGTCTTTTGTTGATTGTTTTGGTCCTTTTTTATTATTTACGACAAACCCCTACAACATAACGTACAGTTACTATAAATAAATAAAAAGAAGTGTTTGTTTTCTCGAAATGATTCAGCATTTTAGATTTCTTTCTAATTCTTTTGGACACTGCCTACCATTGGTTATATATACACTAATTTAATTCTTACCAGATAGCTTTGATTTTCATGAGATTTTTGTGAAAAAAAGCACAACAGACATGTACCACAAATGTACCTCAGAATGCCAGTCGTGCAGCCAGTATAAACTTCTAGTAAGTACTTACAATAAAACAAGTATGGGGAATGTCGTTTGCTGATTATGCCTTAAAGACCGCAAATAATGGTACTCCAACCACTTTCGTAATGTGGGTGGATTAACTATATAATTTCAATCAGCATTGTGCTTCTAGAATTTTTTAATATACAGCCGTAGAAGTTTTTTTACAAACAAGAAATAGTTATGAAAAATTAGCAATAAACAATGAGATGGCATTGAAGTTTGAACAAATATTCTAACACGATCCGCAGCAATTGCTATATAAACATATAGCGAAATCGCTTATACATGAATCTACGATAAAATATGATTGGCTGTTACACTGTGTTTGTAACTCTTAACACAGGGTCAACTTACCTTATTTGATTATTCTGTTCATGAATAATTTGCGAGCTGTTAGATAACTAGTTTATGAATACTTCTCAAAATTCTTATAAAAAAGGAACAAATATCTATACAACAGTTTCTAACCATGGGGGTAAGCTGAAGCTGCATTATGATCCGAATGACGTACATACAATTACGCTGGAATTGTAGTACTGTAAAAAAACAAATTATTTGCGTTGTTAGAATCGAAATAATAAATATGTTCCAAATTTCTTAAATAAAATGTATCTACAAATAGGTACAAAATAGACTTTTTATTCAGGGGATTTAGGTCTGTCAGCAGGGACTCCTGATAGTCCCACAAACGTTTGGGTGCAAATCATATACATATGCCACATTATACATCAACAAATAAAAGATACTTTTAATTAGCCACATTGATATCTGCATACAAGGGCTTAAACTTCACACACAAATTACATTACTCTTGCTAAATTGCTAATACAGTTAGTCAATTGATCTAATGTTAGTAAGTAAGTAAGTAAGAGTTTGCTCCAAAGCAAAAACATTTGAGCTGTGCCATGGGAAAACCAACATAGTGGCTTTGCGACCAGCATGGATCCAGACCAGCCTGCGCATCCGCGCAGTCTGGTCAGGATCCGTGCTGTTCGCTAACGGTTTCTCTAGTTGTGGTAGGCTTTAAAAGCGAACAGCGGATGCGCAGGCTGGTCTGGATCCATGATGGTCGCAAACCCACTAAGTTGGTTTTCTCATGGCACGGCTCATTTTGATGTTCGATACATATCTGAGTCTTTATTTGATGTTCTACATAAATCTATATGTCGTAATAATGGATCTTAAGTAAAAGCGTTTGGAAGGTCGATACATATTTCATCGTTAATCAATATATACTAGTAATACAGGAACCAAAGTAAAAGCAATATACCCGAGTCTCTTTTTGATGTTGCCATAGTAACGAATAATAACGTACTGCTTCGATTTAAATTCACAAAATCATGCATGCTACAGTTAATCAGAGCCTATTAGATATGCAAGCAAATATTCTATGGCGAATACCCAGAAAGTTTTGCATTGAAACGAACAGTACTGTCTCACTTAAAAGCATTTGGCTGGGCGATAGATTTGATGGCTTCATTTATAAGAACTGGAACCTAAGTATATGAAAGATTTCGTATTGAATAGACGACAAATATCTGCGTCTTTCTTTGATGAGCTCGTTAGTCTGTTTCATATTGGAACCTATATAAAAATGGTGGTGAAATATAGTTAAAACACCTGGGTTGCCGACAAATGTATGTATCAGGTTTTAGCTAGTTGTCATAACTTAGTTATAATTAAACTTGAAAAATATACAACCTTAAAATAATATAAATAAACTTTCATAAGCTTGAAAAAATAAACGTAGGTGTATAACTGCAGTTTATCTGGGAGCAAAATATACGTTCACTTAAATTACTTACTGTCTCGCTAGCATGTATTTAACAAGAAAATGTTAATCGTTACATTTTTTGTGCGGAACAAAAAGATTGATATGTGGTTAAAGAATTAAAGGACAATGAATGCCTGACAATAAGTCAGTTATATATGAAAACCATCCTCAAGCATTTCATAATACTGAAATGTTTTAAAATCGGACTACTATTGAAAAAGATATGAAAGTTTGAAATTTAAGGAAAGACTGATTATAGAGGCAGTCATTTAAGTGTTGTCATTGACACACTGCTGAATTATTTATTTAGCAAATGACCTCTTAAACAGATTAATTTCATGTGTTTCATGAATGTAAGATGAAAAACATGGTATAATATATATTGTTTATTATAGTCTCATTCATTTACAAACATCAGTAAATACAAATATACAATAGCATCTATATCTGCAAATTGTCATTCTCTTACAGAATTACAAGAGACTTAAAATAAATTCATACTATTGACAATACATGTTTCAGTTAAAACCCTATCTAAAATGGAAGGTTGATGTTTACTAATAAAATACATTAAAAGACTTTATTCAAATAATATTAAAACATTTATCACTGTATCAAACATGTGGTAGACTGATTACTGCACTCATATAAATTAGTGCTAGTCGTACCAAAATTAAGAGTTCCTTTCACTAAAATTACTTATTTATACACTTAAAAAGTATATTATTAAGATATGTATAAAACACCTATCATCTAACACCAGCTATGGATTTCAATTATTAAAACCAGCGCTAATTACACTATACATGTATTTGCATATTTAGTAACACAAGAACACCTAACCATTCTTGTATTTAATTCTACCATCATATTCTTTAAAATACCAGCTTGAGTTATAATACCAATTTTCAATATAATTTGAAGCATATGTAACTAGACTTTCACGCAGATCACCATATAAATGTCAGTTCAACAAAACATGAAGCTCATTTTCCACCTGGTTGGTACAAAAAGGGCAAACCTTTTGATTATCATTTAACCTTTCATATCGTCCGGTTTCTATTCTGATTGGGGCAGTACCAATTCTAAAATTTGCAAACGCAGCTCTATGCGTGCGGGGGAGAAACATTGTACACTATTTCTCGACCAAATATTTCCTCCTTAAATTGTTTATATGTACGCAATTTGTTCCTTCTACTGGGTCCGATGGGATTATTCCTTTACTAAAACAGACATTAAAAAGAACGTGTAAATATGACACAGAAGTATCATTTTTAAAAACTTGATAAGGTAATCCATCAATTCCTGTCGACTTCCCATGTTTTGACATTTGAACAGCTTTTTAACTTCTACAGTGATATTTCTATTCAATACACTATTTTGATTTACATTCTCTAATCTACATGTATTATTGGCAGATACATCAGAACTTAATTCGTTTGTATTATCTGAACAATTTAAAACATCAGAAAAACTATTTTTCCACTTGTCTAAGACTTGGTTTTCATCATTTACAACTGAACCATCTGGAGAAATAATTTCCATAGGAATAGACCTTTTCTTTTGGAAACCTACCCCGATCCTACCAATTGAATTCCAAAAGTTTTGAGGATCTGTTTCTACACTTTTAAGGAGTTCATTCATAAAATACAAAATAAATTACACTTTAAATACTGTTTCTCATTTCTACAAACATCATTCCATCTTAATGTAAGGTCTTCATTCCACCAGCGTTTATCTGTTTTTCTTCTTTTATTAAAAGATGCATAATTTATATTAACGTGTATCTTTTTCAGAGATATTTTACATGGCATCTCATTTCTAATACAATCACAAATACTCTCATAAGCTTTATCTACATCTGCCTGATTTTGCATACTACATTCTAACTGGAATACAGTTTCATGAAGTTTAAGAACAATAGTTGGATCTGTCAAAAATTCATCAGACATTTTCTTAATATCATATTTTGGTACATCATTATCTTGGTAATTATCTATGCTAGGTTCCTGAAATACATGTACACATTTATAGCCTGATAAATCAGTATCACGTATGATCAGGCATTGTGGAACAAGATTAAACGTATTCACCATTTCAGACCATTTTGTTACAGTAAAATTTTCATATAGAGACAACTCATCATGACTAACAAAACAGTAATCCGCCGCTGAGCTACCTTGTGGCCGTAATATCTTTCATCATAGCTGCCATGTAAACAAAATGGCCGCCATTTTATCAAATATTTAAATGGTCATAACTTTCTTATTTTAAGCGACTTTGAAAATTATTTGACTTCTTTAAATGATTTAAGAAATCATAACTGATGGAATTAACATAAGAACAACATTGCCTTGCCCTTTAAAGCAATGGGAACAGAAATATATGAATGAATACATCTATTCGATGTTTTAACTTATACGAACTGTAACAAGTAAAGCTATTTATTCCTTGCCAGAAGGAATATGTTACGGTTGAGTTGTCAGATTTCGCTAATAATGAACCTTCTTATCATGCACACCATACATCAAATTGCTTATCATTTTAAACAAAGTTCGATAAACCACATCCTTTTTTATGCATTATTACGCACCACCGTTAATTATGTTTGAAAGTTTCAGAAACATCAGTAAAACGTTCAATTCCCAAGATTTAGAACGCGCAAATTTCTTATTTCATATGTTGAAAAAAAAAACAACAGAAAACGTTTTGAACTCAGTGACTGACCCAATATTTTCTTTTGGAAACAAATTTGTTTTCCATACGCTGTTGATAGAATTAATTTGAAAAATATTAAGAATGCCTAAACTGTTAAAACACCCCCAAAAGTGACAATAACAGCAGTTTTATGCTAGAATACATGGTAAAACAATATATAGTCATTTTAGTATATTCGGTGTGCTGTCCTTAAATAGGTTTAAAAGATCAATACGTTGATATCGGTAGAATGAATATAAACTATCGTTTTCTGGATTACTAAAAAGTTTATTTTTCATTTGACTTTTAGGTCGAAATTTTGCATATCAATATCGTAAATATTTTCTTTGCTTTTATTCGTTTGAACATTTTGTTATTTAACTCGACCATCATTAATATTTGATAACACTTGTAGATCGACGGATCAAAAATAAAAATAAAAGCCGGGTAAGTGTAGAATAGTCTGAAAGCAATACCCCATGCTGTGTATTTGATAAATATGTTCAATGTATATGAGTAAAGTACAATGCAAGTTTTGATTTCAATTAAGCGGGAGAATCAATTTCGCTTAACTTTTACACGATTTAAAGCTCCCAAGACCGCGATACTATTGCAAGAAGAGGCCAAATACAATGTCAGACACTAGTAGGTTGTAGTGACCGCAGTTACTAAAACCATATTATAAGCATTGTAAAAAAGATAACATGTTGAAATGTTGATTTAATTTCAAAGTGATGTATCAATCAGGTTGAAAGGGCAATCATTTAAAGACTACATACTAACAAACTTTTACTATAAAAGAGTATTTGATGTGTAATAAATGTGCTGTGCTACTAATAAATCAAAAAAACAAATGGAAACTAATTTCAAAGTCAAATTGTTTAGAAGATGTATCTTGAATACAAATGTGGGTTTAAGAACTATATATAAGACCCTAATTTCTTTGTCTGTCGGTGGAGCCGGTTGAGCGGTGTAACTGGTAAGTAGTTTTTCAATATTTTAACTATTCGCAGCTATTTTGTAATATCAATACCCAGTATTATCTAGATATTATTTTCGGAAGCACAAAATTGTATATATTCGTATACTTTTGGTGGTTGATAAAACAAATTATTTCCTTCTAAATGGTATGTTAAACAGAATATGTTTTTATTTTTAATTTAATTCTAAAAATGTTTAAAACTTCAAAGATCGAAACATTTGTTACTTTGAATATTTGTGCTGCATGTTTATTTTATTTTTTGTCCAGGTTATTCCGAATTGCTCGTGCTTGATAGAATGAATGGAGATTATAATTGAGCCGCGCCATGAGAAAACCAACATAGTGCATTTGCGACCAGCATGGATCCAGACCAGCCTGCGCATCAACGTAGTTTGATCAGGATCCAAGCTGTGCGCTTTCAAAGCCTATTACAATTAGAGACCCCGTTAGAGAACCGCATGGATCCTGACAGGCTGGTCTGGATCCATGCTGGTCGCAAATGGACTATGTTGGTTTTCTCATGGTGCGGCTCATATATAGAAAGATTGAAATATTTGTAACGAGTGAACACCAGATGCATTATGTTCACGACTGGCATAGCCATGAGTGAAAATGTAGGATATAATGTTCAAGAAAGAAAGATATTTTGATCTTATATGTAAAACAAAAACAAAAATATTTCATGTATTGACTGAATTTATCCATTTTTCAGTTTCTTACCAATGATAAATATATTTGATACTTCTCTCTAATATTTCGATAATTCATCGAAAACGTGTAAACATGCTGAAATTCTAAATCGGAAGGTTTAATTAAGATCGTGACCAGAAAAGTAATGGCTCATGGCATTGGAGAGATTGCGGTATATGCATCTTTTGTTGCTAAGGGCATTCTGACAATGAATTTGAACTGATATAAATCTTAATTTATTGCTCATTTTGATAACTTACTAATTATAATTTTATCGTTATAGTATATGCTTTGGGACGCGGAAATTAACACTCTCAGTAGGGTTAAGATAAGTTGTGGCGTGGTATATATTGCGTTTTTAATTGTTCTTGATGTCTTAATATATCAAGTTTATGCTATATAATTTGTTTTCGAACAATCTTATTATTATTTTATTTTTACACTTTTTTATATTTCGTCGTTTATTCTTGCACATCTTTTAATTTTCTGATCATTAAACTATAACATGTTCTTGTTTTTCCTTTATTTTCTATATCATTCACTTATAATGCAAGTTCTGTATATTTTTAAAACAAAACAACATATTTGTACTGTAAATTAAACATTTATTATATATAAAACAAACTTTTGTCCTGAAAGTAGATTTTAATCAAATGTCTCAGATTCGTAAAACTGTACATGTGCATTAAGCTCATATTGGCCGCCATCAAACGCCAAATAAAACATAAAATCAAAAAGGCAAACCAGTTAAGATGATACGTTACATTTTATCTCTAACTGTTGGATAGTTAGAATATTGTCATGAGTTTTTGATAACGTATTAATCAGTAATAAAAAAATCCCCTTCCAGAAGGGGCAATAATAACATTTCAGCCTCAGAAACCCACATTACCCATTATCTTTCAAAAACAATTCTTGAGCTTTGAAACAATGAACTACAGGTACCTTTTGTAACAAACGGATGGGCAGACGCACGTTCCTACATATGGGTATTTGTGTGGCTACTCTTTTGTTCTCTCTATTGTTCTTTTAGCCACGTAAAAGAAAAATAGCCACATAAAAGCCTTACGGAATGAATGACATCAAAGAAAAAATGACAGTTACCTATTGTTCCTATAGCCACTTAAATATGCAAATGTGGGCTCGGATAAACGGTCATACAACGGGGCGAAATAATGTGTTGTGTATATTCTACACGTCGCTTTCTATCTATGATCCAGCTCTAAATTTGGTAATTGCATATCGTGTATACAAAATTTTTATGCATACCATTATTCTCTTTGTTTTCATTTTCTTTTATTTCGTTTCCGGGCAATAAGGAACAGTGTGTGACATTATTACAGTTGCAATCGATTTGTATATCCTATACTTTTCCTTTAAATCACTTTCGGATCCTGCTATTTCGAGTTTTTGGATGAAGATCAGTACATAAAATAGGGATTATTTTTATAACGGTCTGAAAACAACATTACAAAAAAATGAACTTTTTAAGATACAATATTAAGCTTAAGCAGTTAAGAAAATATCACGCGACATATTAAATATTATACCTACATGTACAATGTTAATTGTGTGGTACTACAAATGTAATTTTTGTGTAGTATGTTCGGAAAATATAATGACGAATGAGGTGTTAAATAGAAAATGACTTGATATTATGTGGACATTAGAAATACTATCGTTTTATGTTGATATTTTTGGACATATGCCGCCAGATTTGTCTGTATTGTTGCTTATGCCACATGGGTCTTAGACCATCTGACGGAAACTAAGATAAACTTGAAACTAATGTTATGGCAAATTCTAGTATTTGCGGCTGAGAGAACAGATGTAAGAACGAAAGGACGGAAAACCGAAGGAAACAAAGTAATGTTTCAACTTCACATTTACCTATCTACAAAACAGTGTGCATTTATTTATCGCAATTGTAAACGAACCTGCCATATTGTCATTTACGAGGGTCATGTACGAGATCATGCAAAAGTTTTGTCATTAGATCGGATTTCTTGAGATATATTTTTATTACAAACCTTCAAAGTATTCCACCTTTACCGAAACACATTTTGTAACCTTTTTTACCAAATCGCGAAAAGCAGATAAATAGTCTTCCTTTGGTATCTGTTTTAGACAAGGATAAATGGCGCTGCCAAGAGAACTTCTGGATTTAGATTTCTTCCCAGAAAGCATTTCCTTAAGCTTTGGAAATAAAAAAGTCACAGGGATTCAGGTCAGTTTATAAGGTGGATGGTTTACAACTTCCACCTTTTCTGAAGCGAAAGACTAAACAAACGCACTTGTAGAGGTTTGTCGGTAGGATGACTACTGACCATCCTTGCTGACTGTCTTATGAAATCTTCAGTGTCCAGGACTCTATGACCAGATGTAAAAGGCGCTTGAATGACTGGCTCACTAGAATTGAGGAAATTTGCTCATAACATCTTTTTTTGAACTTATGGTTCTCTATGTTTTTTATCTTTATTGCTTTTTATCACCCCTTCTCTGTTTTTGCCCTTGAAAAAAGTTAGTGAGGGCTGGAATGTTAATGCCTGGAGGCAAAGACCTTATTAAAGTATAAATAGCCACGGTTCATCTGGGTCCTGTCTCCAAAGCATATATGACTATTATGTGCAAGTTTAGTGGTCCAAAGGTCATGTATAAAACTAATATTTTCCCATAATTTTCGGCACTAATGCAATGAATATTTTCACACTATATTTGCTTTGATGGGCAATTATACGTAACAATTAAAAAATTATGACTCGCACTCGAAAACGCATTGTTTGCTCATATATAAAAGCTAAAGGTCAAAGATACTGAACAAAACAGCTTACCGCCATTTGCTTATTTTCCAATATCTTTGTAATTTCTGTAAATACATGTTTGAAATTCAGCATATTTTAGACCAAAGTGTTGTTAATAATATAATAAAATTTCAAAAACATAAACGGCACAACATATAATTTTATATAATTTACGAACTCCTCCCATTTATAAAATGTCATAAAAACACATAAAAGCTGTGTTTTAGAAAACGACTGAATACCATTTGAATACGAACTGTTTATACTACTTCTTATTCTAGAGAATGGTTGAATATGACACGAATGATGAATGCTCTTTTAGCAAAGGCACGACATTCTCTTCCGTTTTCGTTTTAAGTATGTATATGTAAATTGCATACATTCTTGTTTCTTTTTGTGACTTGTCAAAAATGGGCTAAAATTGTAAAATGAATGACGTGCTTTGATTTCGTTGTATGTTTGACATTTAATCAATAACATATTGTCATGAGTGTATATACATTGCATTGCAAGAGGTATTTTATGTTATTTTGAAGATATTGGCAAAATAAATGGGGGAGGGGTAGCTGTTGTTATTTTTTTTTTTTTGTTCAGTATATGTTGTTTATAATTTAAAAAAGCTTTTATGTTACAGATTAAAAACGTTCCAATAAATCTTAATGATCTATTTACATAAAAAATATTTAGAAATGTTGTTGAAGTTCACCTTCTAGTGCACATGTCGTGAAGTTTTAGATGTTTCTTTTGGTTACTTATTTGGGGTGAGAATTCTTAAGCAAATATGAGTGATTTCTCATTAAGATAATTACCTTCACTTAACTGATGAAATCTTTGTTTAAATGTCACAAATATATGTCAAAGGTCATAGCAAGTGGTATGAAATATAAATAAACATATTACCTACTGAAAACTCTTGCATATAAAAGGGTATTATTTATCAACTATAACAATGCTTAGTTTTATTAATAAACCGTTCAATCACGTTAATATTTGAAAGAACAGAAATGAATTGTCTATCAATATTCTATTTTCTTTTCAGACGGGTAATTTGATATATAATTCCATCCTTTGATTTAAAATCATTGTGTATCCGAAATATGGCTTTAACACAAATAAACGCATATTCCTCAGAAAGATTCAGGATAAAGGCTAGCTTTGTAAACTTAAATACAAGTACCACGCAGAAGAAAAAGAACGGTTTCGATGTACAATTTGTTGTAGTTGTTGTATAATCGTGTCACGTACTAAAACGTTCATTATCAACAAGTGCTTTGTTAAAAGTTGCCCTGTTATAGACATTCGAAAGATTTATGCTTCCTTCCATCATTACACGAAATCAAATGTCAACTTGATACCTTAAATAGTTTTTCATTTATGTTCAGGACAAGCATAATGTGATATAATCAAAGAATATGGTGTGTTGGTGCACACATCCTAAAACTGTTCTCTTATGACTTATATACGTAGTTATGTTTTCTTTTCCGGTAAATGTATCGTTCTTGTATGCAGTTTATATTGTAATGTTCAGGACAACTAAATTTTATGAAAGGAGATATTTCAAAAAAAGTAAGCATGTTGGAAATACTTTCTCTCAACGTACCTTGTCAAAATGTATTAAATTTCCGCAAAATCTCTTAGATTGTTTTTGAGTTGTTCTAACACACAAGTATTAAATAATGTTAAGTTATGGTTCTCGTACATAAGAACTTATCTTAATGTCCTCTAATTTTGTATGCAGGTTGAATACATTCCCTTCAGCACTTTCATCTATTTCCCTTAATGTCACCTATTTTTGTCGTTGTATGCAGTTCCCTTCGCACGTTTACACTGAATGCCACTAAGGATGATTAAAGTAGTTGATTGGTAAAAAATAAACAATAAATTGTTACCAACGTCCTCCTTCCGGGAAGTTTTCAAAAGCCACATGACAATACAACTTTTTCTTTCCGAAATAAGTGAAGGGGGACATTATGAGTATAAAAGATAACTATATATATTATATAAATCATGAAGAGATGCATGCTTTAAAGTTGTCTTGAAATCTATAATTGTTGAATGCTTTAAAATATTAATATCAAAATTTTAAAGAAGAATGCGATTATATTTTTAAATTGGAAAGAAATAAGAAATAAAAATGTAATCAAATATTATTATAATTATATCAAATTAAAGGAAATCAATTGAGAAACAAATGAAATGCAAGACATTTTATAAAACTTGTTTTTAAATGAAACACCAGTGAAAGTTATTACCAGTGTTGGTCTATTGCAATTTTGATAATGCTGTCTTACATATATGAGTCGCACCATGAGAAAACCAACATAGTGGGTTTGCGACCAGCATGGATCCAGACCAGCCTGCGCATCCGCGCAGTCTGGTCAGGCTCCATGCTGTTCGCTTTTAAAGGCTATTGGAATTGGAGAAACTATTAGCGAACAGCATGGATCCTGACCAGACTGCGCGGATGCGCAGGCTGGTCTGAATCCATGCTGGTCGCATACCCACTATGTTGGTTTTCCCATGTCATGGCTCATATATACAATATAATTGTGACTTGTGTCTGTGTTCATATTCTGGAAATCTATAATTTTTAATAGTTTTTTTTATAGCTATCAATACCAATCGTAATTACATTTTTGAATTAGTTTGAAAACTGATGAAAAACACATTTATTGTACTGTATGATTTAAAAATGAAGTAATGGTATGTACAAAAAAAAAAAAGAAACTTAACTTTGGCGCAAGTGACTTTGACCTTTGCACATGTCACATTGTTTGTAATGGTACTGGTGAATATATATACAATGTTATGTAAATATAAATTCATGCATTTAAAGTAACAGACCAGACAACAATACCTAAATGGTTTATACTAGGTGTGACCTTGACCTTGAGCCAGAGGTTTGCTCTTAAAAGAAACAAATCAATTTGTTCTGGTGACTGTTTGTACCAAGTTACTTGAATATCCATTCATGCTAAGTAAACTTAAATGTTTTATTCCAGGTGTGACCTTGCCTTGGGCTATAGGATTGGTGTTACATTAGACAAATCAGTTTGCAATAGTGAATGTGTGACAAAATACTTGAATATCCTTCATGCAATGTAAACTAAACTTACTTCGGGCAAAAGCTTTTCAAATATATTGGTTTTTATTGTTTCAGTACATTTTAACAGTTTAATAATTATGTGAAAAGTCGCCAATGAAATTTTATCAACCCCAGATTTGTTAAAAACAATAATGTTTTATTGAAGTGAGTCACTTTTAAAGAAAACTACTGAGATATATATCAGACTTTGCTGACTACTTGACTTAATCAAATTGATAATTATATCAACCTGTTTTCTCTGTCTGTTTCAATAAGTCTTATTCAAGTATAAGCGTTTTCATTAAAGGAACAACATTGGACGCAGTTAGCATGGATATGCAATTTCTTCTAAATTGAATAGCTTTTTTGCTACAAATAGTTTTTTGTCTTTAATTTTTATACCAAGAAAGTCGAAAAAACATACGTCGAGAGAAACAGGTAGTTCTTTGCTGCTATCAAATGCTTATCATGCAATAAAACCGTATCTGAAAATAAAGATACATCTGTATGGTAACGTATGTTTCACGTGGCGTCGGAGAATACACCACAAAACTTTCAAGCCAATATATGAATTATGTAAGTTTTTTTTGTGAGAGATGATATCGGCTGTATGTGGGAGTCGCTCAACACATACACATATACTAGTTAACTCATAATTACAGAAAAATAATCGGTACTTTCAAACATTTTTATAAACTTTTGGAAGTATTTAACTGTGTTCCTGTATGAAAACTCATCTAGGTTATATAACAACATTTACTTGTTTTGACATAATCTAATTAAGTAACGTATGTACAAATAAGCTTCATCTGGCAAAAATATGCACTTTAGAACAATTTCGACAAAGAATTATTACTTTAGAAATGCTTAGCAGTGAAACGTAATGCTGATTGTGTAACTATGAAAAGTTTTGTCAATCTCAAGTGTTAAAATGTAACGTAATCAAAGCATGACATACACAGTGGTAGACAAATATTGCTCAAAGTTTGGTAAATTGTTGAAGGGGGGGGGTATTTTGTTCATCAAAATTGTGTGAAAGTAACTTGTAATTAGAACTCACAATAAAAAGAAATCGAATTATACCTGTGTTATGCAGTACATTTTTTCAAAAGTAAATAATGCAAGTATCGGTATTTACGTTACCATGGAAGCATGCTGAAATAAAAAGGTAACCACATTTTCTATAACAATATTTGAAATATCTGTGTTAAGCAATATGCAAAATATGCAGACAAAGGGAATATACAACTTCAAAGATCATTTGTTGTGATGCAAAGATGAGGTCGAACATTTGATGTGTGCTTAAGCAAGTACATAATACAGTAAATATTAAGCTATGTGTCTATTGAGTGTGACCATCTGCTGAGATGTTTTCTATATACTTGAACAATCCCTAAACCAAGTAGGTTATCGAAGACCTTTTGACAAAAGCTTTATTAACTGATGCCAGTTATGATCAATTGAAGCCAGTAACGTAAGTACTATTTAGACGACTGAAAAGAAAGTAATGTCAAAATGAATTGCTTTTAGTAGTATGTCAGTTTCTAGTATAGTCTCTCTCCCTCTCTCCCTCTCTCTCTCTACTCTTATTTAAAGAAATGGATATTTTGCTAATATGAAATATGGGTGAACAATTTAACAACATATTGTACGTTTAGTGTTTAAAGATATGACTCAGACAACTAAATTCTACGAAGAGAGATAATTTACAAAGTAAGCAAAAAATAAGACTCATGATTTTTATACAATTCTGTATCTTTTAATGGCCTTTATCATTGTGTGAAATTTCAACAAAAGTGATTGGATAATTTTGGAATTATTGAAAAGAAATGTTATATGTGTGTTTAATAAAGGGAGATATCTGAAAAAGTAAGCTAGGTAAATTTATTGTACTTGTACAATGCACTTTTCCTCTATGTCCTTAATCTTTGTATGAAGTTTGAATAAATTCCATCACGTTTGGATTACGTATTAATAGTATTTATAGATAGACATTGTCACAACGTAAATATATGAAGTGCATGATTTCTTACCCTAATTTCGGTCCATATATACCACACAATTCATCAAATATCTGCTTTGAATCTACATAAAGCCTCATTGCTGTGAATTTCAGTTTTTTCGTCCATTTTACAATATGACAAGTAAATTTGTCAGTGTGTATGACTAAATGTATTCAAATTAAAATAACTCGGTCATTTGAAAAGCAATTTTTGCAAGAAAATAAACGGATATCGGATATGGCTATTAGACACACTATTCAAGTGCAATGAAGCGTTTTAAAAATACCTGACAACTACGGAAGCTCATTAGTAACAGAACTGTTTGCAGAACCCGCGTATTCATGTACCAATATTACGGAAAATATACTGTACTATTGAAATTATCTCTCGAACCTGTTTTGACATTTTGTGTCGTATTTTTAATATATATATAGTATATTTATTGCCATAGCAAAACAATAAAGAGACAAGCATCAAGGAAATGTATGTTATTAATAGTGTAACATAAATACATTTATTATTGTATAGAAACTTTGAAAATAGTTGCTGCTTAAATATATGTATCAATTTTAATATATGTTATGTCCAAAATAATTTAAAAAGAGCTATTACTGCGCATTATCCTTATTCAGATAAAATGCATTTTGTATATGTAGTACGGCTTGCCAGGTTTAAAATACTGTACAATTTAAAGTGTATTAATTAAACACCAGGGTAAAAGTATAAAAGGCAGACAAGCTCAGAAAATGTCTACTTTAAAGTTAAACACAGTGCTGTGAACAACAGAAAACTGATACATTTTTTCTAAATATCTCTGCTTTTATTGAACTTTATTTTCTGAAATTTGGAACATATGTTCTCTAGTATGACAGAATTCAGTGTGTAAAATTTTGTAAATTTTTATCAAGTAATTACTGCCTTTCTGAAAAAAAGTTTTTTGTTGTCTGCTAGAAATTCAAATTTACCTCTACTTGCTAAAGCCAGCCCACATAAAGGTTATGACCTCCCTTTCAGCCAATAACAGAAAAGGGGAAGTTTACATGAGTAACATCTTTATCTGACAGATGGCGGGAGATGAAAAAATAACTCCATTCAGCGTTTAGATAAAGAAAAGAAAGAAAATCTTCTGCTTTTTCTATAAACAAGCTAGATTTACTCCATAAATGATAATTCACTTTCTGATTTCACCTTCAAAATGTTGAGCACATTATATCACATTGTTCACATATTCTACATTTGTTCCACTCAATTATCAAGAGTTATAATCCCCAGCATCCCTGTATTGCCACATCACAGTAATTAGCTACGCCACCTGAAAGCTGTAGATAAAAGTGATTTATATCTAGTTCCCAAAACATTGGTTGACCCATTAGGTTAGAAGGTAATTTGACTTCCTTGAGTATTGACCTACTTCAAACAAATGAACAGTAACTGTATAATTTGAAACTGTTACAGTTAAAATATATAGCTCTTTCAACCAGATGAGTATTTTTGGTATACTGAAATAAGTACTAGTAAAATTAGCAGGTCTGATTACTCTAAGTACCCTACTTTATAAAATGGGGGTATTCTGGTCACTGTGATAAGCTGAACTAAAACATTTCTAGGATACTTAGTCACCAGGTGTATGTTTTTAGTGCAGCTTGTTAGTATTTACATGCATATTAAATATGGATATCAGAGCCAGAAGTTTCAAAATTCAATTTCTGGGAGATGTAAAAACAAATATTCAAACATTCATTATGTAATACACATACTGACATATATTGTTATAACTTTGAGAGATTCAAAAATTCTATGGAATATGTTTCAAAGAATTGTGTAAGTAAGCATAAATATTTCCACATTTTAATATTTATTACATGAAATGCTAATTCCTGTGTACCATTGGTCTGATACTGATACAAAAGCAAAGTTAAGTTTAAACTTCTTAACTTCATCCTGTCATGTAAATTATTCGTATTTCAACAATGGAAAATATTTGTAGATACCCTTGTAGATACATAGGCTTTTTAATTTGTAGATGCGTATTTACTACAATTTATTCAGATCTGAAAAATATACAAAAGCACACGTGGCTCTGTTTACTAGAGATAAAGTTTCAGTGTTATCACCCATCATCTGTCAGATAAGCCCAGCCTTCTCTCTAAATATGCTTAATGGCTTTACCACCGCAATATCAGCCAGGTAGGACCCGGCGTTTAAGGGAATATGAACATACAATGCGACTTAAAAGCTGAATGTTATATTATCAAGTGACTGTTATTACCTATCAATATCAATTTTTTATTTACTACGTAGATGTCTCATGAATGTTCGCATACCTCTATGTCGCCTAAGTTATGGTTACATCCATTGACATATATAGTTTTGCTTTTGCGTTTGGGATATCATTAGAAGATTGATTTAAAGTGGCAATCCTTATTAAAATATTTGACATGATCTATGGATCCTTTAAAAACACAGCCTCAGAGCCACGCATTTGCAAAGTAGGACCACAACAAAAAGAAGATGTTTTAACTCGTGAAGTTTGAGTGTTACCACAAAGTATGACTGTTATGAAAGTAAAACCATATCCCATCTTAGCAAAGGAAAAACATTCAACTGATTAAACTTCAAAACTGTTAAACGATCATTCAGGATAAAAACAATGTTTAATTGAATTAATATATCAAAGTTTGATTTCATTAAACATTCCGTTCTTGATTTTCCGTATTCATTTTGAAAAAAAAAATGTTTGTTTTCTTATAAATGTCGAGGTATTGGTCGATATTCTTGACGATCAAATAAGTTTTATCTACTAAGTATGATCAATGTACTTGGGTTTGGATGAGGACACCATTTAATCTATTATGTTACCTATACATTATAACAAAACTCAATAAGTCATGCCAAATACTGGTTGTTTTATATTGATTTATCATTTAAGCTACCTAAGGGAGTCCCTTTTTCTTTTGCAAAAATAATATGTGCCCTTTAATGCGATCATAATTTAGCCGACGTATAGGTATGCAAAATGAATGAGATATTTACTTTTGAATTGAGCCAGTTGGGCTAAGTGTAATACAACGTAACAAATATGCGATAGATAACACTGCTGCAAGGAGTAAGTTCATTTGCCTTTTGGATGCGATAACAGAGTAAGACCATGTGTGTGAAAACTGTCAATTTTGATTTCTTAAAATGACATCTGTTAATATGAAACAACAAGAGAAACTGTTACTAAATTTTTTAACCGTTAACTTTGTATTTCCAATACAAATCAATTGAAAAGCAAAGGTGGGTCAATAAAAACCGCAGTAAGTACTGAACATGCCCTTTTTCTCGTTGAACTTCCACAAAACAGAAAGGTGGAGGTGGGGAGCCGGAGGTGCACCGGTTTAAACTATATTTAATTGATTTTAATTCTGCGTTTCGACCGCACAATGCAGATACAAAATGGCTACTGATGCTATCACGCTATCAGTGTACTAACACGCTCCGTAAGTATGTCAATTAACAAAGATATCACGCACTGATCACGCGGCGGTTCCATACAATCTTCTCGCCATGATAAGTACCCGACAAAAAGGGGATGTTCAGTAAGTACAATACATGAGGGTTGACAAAATAGTTCAACTTTCCAACTGGTCAACCCAAACCACTTTATCTTCGATGAAAGTATCATTTATTACATACTCGTTTCTATTCCCCGTTAAGTTACACTGGTACCGGAAACGTCAATATTTTTCCATATACTGACGCCTGAATTTCATATCGGGTGCATGTCGTAATTCAGTGTGTGTTGTTCACTATTTTTTTCTATTTAGTTCAGTATTGTCAATTCTATTCAGGCTATTGAACATATTTATGATATTTACATAATATTTATACGTGTAGATGCGTATATAATAAAAAGGTTATTATCTTTGCATCGGGAAATATTTCCCGATACAAAGCTAATAACCTATAAGTATCAAACTTTTGAAATGGACCTGTAATTAGATATGACATTTGATTGAATTGTGATCGAGATGTAACAGATAAAGAAATCTAGAATGAAATCAGTATCGTATGATGAAATACTTATATGAAAGTTGACCATAGAACAATATAGTACAGCATTGAATAAACTGGCAAAAATGCATTTTTGATTGCTTTCAGGTAAAAATGAAATTGCAAATTTTGTTTGTCCTCCTCTGCGCCGCTAGCTACGCATATGGTCAGTATAAAAAAGGCCCCTACTATGGTAGGCGGTTCATGGGATACGGTGGTCGCTATGGCATCGGTAGATATCATTTCGGCGGATTCGGTAGGGGTTTCTACGGAAGACCCTATCTGGGCTATATGGGAGGTAGAGATTATTATAGCAGATACGGTTATGGCGGAGACTTTATGGATGACATAGGAGACTACTACGGAGACTTTGACGGTTACGGTGATTACGGAGAGGATATGGGTTATTATGGTGGCCGTGGCTACTCTATGCGAGGCTATCATGCGCCAGGTTACTATAGGCGAGGCTACTCTATGCGAGGCTACTACTATCCTGGCAAAAAATATCATGGCTTCTACGGTCCTGGCTACTACAATCTTGGCTATTACAATCGTGGCTATTACAACCGTGGTTACTACAATCGTGGTTACTTCAATCGTGGTTACTACAATCGTGGTTACTTTTATCCTGGCTATCGTAACCCATGTAAGAAATGTGTTTAGTTTTTGTTATTTTTTGTATGGCACCAAAGCATTTTTTTCTTTATAGTAAGATAAAGACGTTACATTTAATATATTTTACGTCAAAATCTTGATTTTGTCATATCTCCCTCATACAGTTATATCAACTTAACTGCGTTTTTACGAATAGTTCATTCAATTACTTTGATTCAATTTAGTTTTACAAATCATGGGCTGATAAACGATAATTACGATAAACTTAGAATGATTTAACAGAAAATCGAAAGGATCTGAATATATTGCATCACGATTAGTGTTAATACACTTAATTATTGAAACTTTTTATTTTTGCTATTACAGATTACAAAAAGTTCTGATTTACCAAATACTACAATGGACACCAAGCAACCATGAATGTTCCTGCAAAATCGACAATGTTTTTACCTGTGTATTTGTCTTAATACTTTAATAAATACGGCCGTAAGCAAGCAAATACAAACATTTGTGTTCACCTTGATAATATAGCATGAGCGTGTCCTTGTCTTTTTTTGCATCAGTAGATATGTACCGGGCATGGTTCCTTGTCTGTTTTTGCACCAGTAGATATGTACCGGGCATGATTCCTTGTCTGTTTTTACATCAGTAGATATGTACCGGGCATGGTTCCTTGTCTGCTTATGCATCAGTAGATATGTACCGGGCATGGTTCCTTGCCTGTTTTTGCATCAGTAGGTATGTACCGGGCATGGTTCCTTGTCTGTTTTTGCATTCAGTAGATACCGGGCATGGTTCCTTGTCTGTTTTTGCATCAGTAGATATGTTCCTTATCATATAAGAGGGCATGAGAGGTGTTGCATTTTTCTTTACTGATCATAAACAGAATCAATCAAACCAGGTCTCCCATATTCTTCTTGGTTGCATTCTATGCTTTTAAAGGATCTTTTTACTGATTTTATATAGAGTAAAATATACCGACATATAAAGCCAAGCTTTATTTCAGTGCAGTTTTGTGCTTTGTCACAGTTAGAGAACAAAGCCAAATATTATACATCTAATAACCTTTTTTAAAGACGATGCCGTTCTAAAGAAGACAATAACTGGATGTGTTCATTTCAAATGTGATTCGCCTTCAACAGTCTCAAATCTGTCGGTGTTTTCAAAACAGACGCCAGCATTTGGTTGTAAACTAAAACAAATCTTGTAAAAATACAAAACTACCAAATGTTATGTCCTGATTAATTATGTATTCATTTAATATACAGTCTAACCTGTCTTAAGCAGCCAGCCAAGGGAAGCAGACAATTTGGCCGCTTAAGCCAGGTGACCGCTGATCGGAGGTGCAGCCAGTATATGCATTTTTCAGACTTCTGACCAGTCTATAGCCTTTAGGCCCATTTCTTTTTGGGTTTTCTATTATTATTTTACCAGGATACAATGACGTGCATTTGCCTTCGCAATACGAATGGTATTCTTAGCAATCTAAAACTCCGGCGTGTTTTTTTTTTACTACAAAAATTGTTACAGACAATGTTCCAACTTCAAAACAAGTTTGTTTACAATTTTCGCCATTCTGGTAAGGGAAGCTACTCTCGGCGCTTATTGTCTACGCTTAATCTAAGATTGCCGTTACGATCCGTAAAAGATAGAGTGGTTTATTTTTTTTTTTCAAACAATTAATTTCGTATAAATTTAATAGTATTTTGATGACAAAAGTATAAAAAATCACAAATATTATGCTACTAATTAGTTATCGAGTATTATCTTTAACCGAGGTCAAACTGTGAACAACAAATTTAACACGAGGTGACATGTTATTTGCCGATAATTACTGGCCATTTGATCATAACAAAAGGGGATAACACTTTGGTTATCAGTTTTAATTGAGAAGCTCATGTCATTTTGTCGTTCTTGTGGTGAAGTCACGCGAAACGTAGCAACCACGTGCTTCTCAAAATCGGGTATCTTCGTCGATTATTGCCTAAAAATAATTGGTTTTGGAAGAAAAATGGCCGCTGAAAGGGGTCAAATACGGCGGTCGGGAGGCAATTTCGCTGGCCGCTGGCCGCGGACGGCAGGTGGCCGCTGAATAAAGTGATAAAATAGAGCTAAATCCGTCGGGGGCGTCATAAAATGGCCGAACGGAGGTGACCGCTGATCGGAGGTGACCGTTAGTACAGGTTAGACTGTAATCATAATATATAATTACCGTGAAACTACCCTGTACTTTCAACATTTGCTTTGTTTATCATAACCTGACATTACTGACAAAATTGCAAAATCCATATCAGAAAATAAACAAGCCGATATGCAATTAAATATACTGGTGTCACTTTATAAATGTAATTCCTACCACTGGCAGAATTTGAAATTCAAATGTAATATTATTGTAAAGAAATGCCAGGCCGTAACTGTAGCACATGTGTTTAATACTTGTGACACTTTCATGGCATCAGCTATACAATATGCGTGTCAACAAAACATACTAAGTCTAAATGCATACAATATAACAACAACAACATTACAACATTACCTTTATTAAACTCAAATCACAAAGTGACACAAGAGTATACAGTAATACATTGTATATATCTGAAAAATGTGACATGGTGTAGAAGCTACAAAAAAAAGACAAAATTTACATTGACTTGAGATATAAGATACAATATATTATAGATCTACACAAATAGAAGAAAAAAAAACTGAAAAAGAACTAAAAAGCGGATTTCATTCAAGGAAATGAAATGAGGGGGAATGTATACTTTGACCTTTTTTTTTTTTTTTAAACATATTTAATGCACACGCGATCTAGAGAAACGGACTATAATTTTGGATTTCCAAACAATTCTATTTAAATAAATCTATTTTGATTGGTCGTTATGTCACGCGCTGTGTCAATTGAAACTGTGTCAGTTGTGTATTAAACCCAGATACGGGTCAGAAGCGTGCAATTTATTCATAGACAAGAAATTCTCGTTTAAGTAAATTCAAAAGGAATAAAAAAGTATTTTAAATCTATATGACGCGGTGTGAGAGTGTATATTCGTATTGATTAACATTGGAATAAATTGTGCATCTCTCAACATGCTCAATATGTGGTCAAAACAGAAAAATCAAGGCATGATGTAACAGTACAATTCATGACCTGTGAGTAATGCTTTAGAAATTTTGTTACACATTATTATTTTTCATTACAAAGCAGAGCAGAATCTAACATAGGGTTACTGTATGCTTATTATGAAAACCTACACTTATTACAAGACTTTTCATACCTTATATAAATATAAGATAAACTTTTTAATGGGGGATCAGAACAGAATTTCTTGTATAGTGTACATTCAAAGCTCATATAGAATTATGCTTCTATGAGATAGTAACACAGTTCAAAACAAAAACAAACAAACAAACAAAAATATACAAAAAAAAGGAAATTGTACAGGTAAATACAATGCGGTATGGGATGTTTTGTCATATATCTTATAGATTATTTTTATTTTAAATATTTTCACTATTTATTCATTCGGTTGCGGCAGCTTATATATAATAATTGTGTGTACAAATTTTATCGTTTAAGTGTCTGAAATAGAATTTTTATGAATTTACAGAGGTTTTTTAATTCCTTTATTGACCTGGATGTAAGCAGTTCTTTATATTTCAGTATATTTGTTCTAGTATAATAATATCTTTTAATAAACAGTTTTCTTTGTTCATGGAAAAACTGGCATTTTAGTAGATAATGAAACTCATCCGCCACATCTCTACTTAAACACAGTGGACATGTTCTTTGATTAATATCTTGGCCTGCCATCTTCCTGTTTCGTTTGGAAAGAAGTGGTTACCTGTTCTAAATTTAATAAGCAGGGATGACTCATATTTAGTCAATGTTATTAAGTACTTCTCCAATTCAATTGTTTCTTTATAAATTGAAAAGTTAAGACCCTTTGTTGAATTCTGTAAAGATGCTTGCCAATTTTGTAGATTTTGGTCAAGCAAGGTACGTTTTATAATGTACTTTATATTTTTATTTTGGAGTTCATGCTGATTTAACCAGATATCGATTCTGCCAGTTTGTCTAAAAATGTTTTTTATATAGTTTATCCATTTTGATTCAAAATTTGGAAGATTTAACATGTAATTATATATACGGTAAGATAATTTATCTTGTTTGCCTGTCATTAACCTATTCCAAAATGCAATCATTCTGCACTTTATAGTTATTTCTAATGGATATCTTCCTAGTTCGGCATAAAGCATATACAATGGTGTGCTTTTTCTTAATTTAAAAATTTTCCTTAGGAATTCAGTATGTATTCTTTCTAATATAATAGTACTTTCATAACCCCATATTTCAGATGAGTATGTAAGTATTGGCAAAATTGTGTTATCAAAGAGCTTTAAGATTAAGTCTAGTGGTAAATTCAGGTTATTGATTCTTGCATAAAGAAGATGCATTGCTTTCCTTGCTTGTTGTGCAAGATGTTTTCTTGCAGTTAGGAAACTTCCAGATTTTGCGAAGTATACTCCTAGATATTTGTATGTATTGACAATATCCAATGTTGTATCTTCAATTTTAAAAGAAAAATTTCTATCTACTCTTGATCCAAAAATCATGACTTTGGTTTTTTCTTTATTTATTATTAAATTCCAAGTTTTACAGTACTCAACAAAGTCGTTAAGGCAACTTTGAAGGGTATTAGCATTTTCAGTTATTATAACTGTGTCATCAGCATATAATAACACAATTATTTTGAGGAAAGTGGCAATGTCGTTTTCAGGATTATTAAGCTCTACCCCGTGATGACCTTTTGCTTCCAGAAAGTTCTCAAGGTCATTAAGGAAAAGGGAAAAGAGGACAGGTGACAAATTCTCTCCCTGTCGCACACCACAATTACATGTGAAAAATGGAGAGTTTACTACCCATTAGAGACGCAGGATTTTATATTAGAGTACATGTTTCTTATTAATCTAAAAAATTTACCATTTATGTTGCAATTAATAATTTTTCTCCACAGGCCGACACGCCAGACTGAGTCGAAAGCTTTTGAAAAATCTATATAACATACAAAAATCTGTTTTTTTATAGTATCTTAAAATTTCTACTATTGAGTTCAAAGTAAAAATATGGTCACTGGTAGAATAGTTTTTCCTGAATCCGGCTTGATTTTCTGAGAGTACTTGATTTACATCAAGGAATTTGCCTAATCTCTCATTTAAAATTGATGTAAATAGTTTGCTGACACAACTTAGCAGTGTAATTGGGCGATAATTTTCTGGGGCCCCAGAGTCACCTTTATTTTTATAGATTGGTATTATGACACCTTCGGTCCAATGTTGAGGGATAATACCTGTTTCTAATAAGATGTTAAATAGGGAAATATATAGAGGTAACATTTTGTCTTTTGAATTTTTTATGTATTCATTTACAATACCATCCAGGCCTGGGGATTTGCTATTCTGTAGATTGTTTATACACCGAAGTATTTCGTCGGCTGTTATTCTACCATTTAATATATTATCATTGTTTTCTAAGTCAATATTATTTATTATTTCTGTTTCGTCAGTATCATGAGCTTGGTTACTGGCATTTTTAAAATAGTCATACAATAATTCGATTGGAGGCATTCCATCATTAGCTTTCTTTGGCTTGACCTTATTTAGATATTTCCAATAATCTTTTGGCTTATTTCTCTGCATTTTCCTAAGTACACTTTCATGATTTTTATTGTAAATATTGATATATTTATTCATAGTTTTTTTATACTTTTTACATGCAGATATTGAACAGACTTTATTATATTCTGAAGGGTATTTATCATATTTTTTTCTTGCTTTTGCATAGTTTTTTCTTGCTTTCTCACAATCTGTGCCAAACCATGGTTTATTCTTATTATAATTTTGTCTTATTCTTATATGTCTCTCAGGAAAGCTTTGTTTGGCACTCTGTAATAGGATATTTGACATTTTATCTGTTATACTATTAATATTATTTTGACTTGTTGTGAAATGGGTGGACTCAATATCAGCAACTAAGCTATTTATAGCATTTATGTCTACATTTACTGTAAAAGTTTCACTGTGCGTTTCATTCCATTTTGGTCTGAAATTTCGTATTTCCTCATGTCCAGTGTTACATTTTGCCTTCACTTGTACTTTATAATTAAGAAGTGTGTGTCCATCTGAACTTAAGCCATCTACTTCTATAACTTCAAAATCCTTAAGAAGTGAGTAAGCTGGTATAGAGGATATTACATAATCAATTATAGATACGTTTCTGAAAGTCATTTTACCTATATACTTATCTTTACCGAGCCTACCATTAATTATATTGAGATTATTATTTTTACAGAGTTCTATAAGCTTATAACCATGATTATTTTTCTTTTTGTCTTGAGATACTCTTTTAAGTGGTATATTAGAAGCTTCCATTTGCGCTTTCTGGTCAAAAAAACCTAATAGTCTCATTATCAAGATTGAAAAAATCTGCTAAAAAATCATCATTTTCTGTATAGTCTAACAAGTCTGCTGTTTGAGCATTCATGTCGCCACAAATATATACATGTTCAAAATTACCACATTTAGCAGCTACCTCGGTTTCAAAGATTTCATATTCGTCATCATTGTAAAATCTAGAATGTAACGGTGGTATATAAACAACACCTATAACAATATCGCAGCCTATATGTGTATAATCATTTCTAATTTTCAGCCAAAGTACATATTCTGACTGACTTTCTATAACGTCAATATGTTTTATAATACTATCTTTGATGAAGGCACCAATACCACCTGATTTTCTTAAATACTTCTGCTTTCTTGTTTTACTTATAAATGAATAATTGTCAATTTCAATTATATCATTATCATCGAGTTTGGTCTCCGTAACAAAAAATAAATCTATAAATTTTAGTTTATCAATATCGGAAACATGAATTTAGGGCAATAAAGCAATATAAAACTTTTCTACCCTGGTCTAACCACCAAAATGCGTAGTATTGTATTTACAGCATATTGTCTTCTGTGTGATGTGACAATGTCCGCGTATGAACATTAAAATATCATATAATTATGTTCGATACGTCCATAAAACAGTGTCAATAGAAAACGAAGCGCAGTATGTGTTATGTATTTATTATTTTCGCGAGGGAACATTTAAATATATGACAATTATGTTCGATACGTCCATATGAACAGTGTAAATAGAAAACGAATTGCAGTCTCATGATGTCTTTATTTGCACACGCGAACATTTACGTATCAAATTCTTATGTTTGATGTGAACACAGCAGTGTATACTTGAAAACGAAATGCAGTTCTCATGACATATTCATTTTCATGATTAAGCATTTAAATAACAAGAACCCTTTTCACAAAGCCTACTTATAACACAGAAAACACACAAAAAATCATTATTTAACTAAGATGCACACAGTCCAAAAAGCTGTTACACTGTTTAACTAGGTTCAACCTTAAGATAACTGACAACTTTAGGTGGAGGCCAAAACTTAGGATAAAACTTAATACCCTGAAATCCCGAAAATAAGCCGGTTTCGATAATAAGCCGGTCTCGAAAATAAGCCACCATTTCACTACAGGCAAAAAGGGCTCATAAATAAGCCGTACTCAAAAATAAGCCGTTCACCTTTTTGTATCAAAGTTCCTTTCCACGGGATTTGAACCACCAAGCTTTTGTTTTCAGTCCTTGTCTAATTTCAAGAAATTCGTGATGAAACTGAGATTCCATGTCAGGAAATAAAGCTCTCCGTCCCGAAACGGTACTTTTAGAACCTTTTGGCGAAATTTTAATGTCCGCCTGAGCTTTCAGCCAACGTTTAACATTGGTTTCTTTTATGTTAAAATGTCGGGCTGTGTCTATTACTTTATCTTTAATATTTCCAACTGACAACGTTTTGTAATGAGACACAACTTTCAGTTTAAATTCCCTCGTATAGCTTCTACCATTTTGTTTTGGCGTTTCCATTATTTACAACTTGTAAAACACCATTGTACATGAAATTATACCACTATATAAGAAAGCCTAATAAAACTGTTAAATTGATATCACAATGCGGTGTTTGTCACGTATTATGTAAGTTATTCATACCCGTTCACGGTTTGGCGATCGAAACATAGGTGTGTTTTGTTTGTTAGGCCAGACAAAACTTTTTCTATGGGTAATTATGTCAGAAGTATAAGTATTTACCGACATCGATGTTTTTACTAAAAATCAAATACCGGTATAAAAAAATGGCACTCGGAAATACGCCGGTTTTTAAATCGTTACCGGATATATGTACTCTAAAGTTCGCCGGACTCAAAAATAATCCGGTCTCGAAAATAACCACCAATTCCTTACGAAAATATAAAATAAGCCGCGGCTTATTTTCGGGATTTCAGGGTATGTTGCGATTTCATACTTGTACGTGTACGCAAAAAGGAAACAACTTTCAATAAGTACGATTTTGTTGTTGTTGGGGTTAACGTCGCACCGGCACAATTATAGTCATATGGTGATTTTCCTGCTTAGATGGTGAAGGAAGACCCCAGGTGCCACTCCGTGCATATTTCAGCACAGGACGGCACCTAGCTAAAGCCACCGGCCTTCCATAAGCAAGTTGGATGGCTTCCTCACATAAAGAATTCAACGCCCCAAGTGAGGCTCGAACCCACATCGGTAAGGGGAAAGTGATTTGAAGTCAGCAACCTTAATAACTCGTTCATAGAGGCCCCTCATAAGAACGAGTCTTTGTGGGTGTATATATAATTGGAAAAAAAATGGTTTTCAGCTTATCACTGCATTGGGATTGCTTATGCAGAAATTAAGATAAAATATTTTCCGTTGGGTTTGAGAATTTTTGCCTCTTTCTTGTTTTTTAACATACTCTCTCCTCTAAATGTTTTTCGACCAGCTATCATGACACAAATTAGAGTAATGTATAATTGTCAGTAATAAACAAATATGGTAAATATCTAACCTTTTAGATAGTGTGCGTGTTCCTGACGGCTACTTAAGTGTAATTATGAAAATGTATGTACGGTATCTTGTTTATATAATACCATAGTCTAGAAACACCGCGCAGTCTGGTCAGGATCCATGCTGTTCGCTTTCAAAGACTATTGTAATTAGCGAAACCATTAGCGAACAGCATGGATGCTGACCAGACTGCGCGGATGCGCAGGCTGGTCTGGATCCATGCTGGTCGCAAACCCACAATGTTGGTTTTCTCATGGCGAGGCTCAAATCTAAGTTGTAAGAACTTGTTTCGCAACAGAGAATAAAGAAATTAGTATCAACTTAAAATACAAGATTATTTTTCAAAGAACATCACCCCTGACAAAATTGCAGAGGTTTATTGTACTCAACTTATCATTTTTTTAGTAAAAATATACACACTTCATTTAATACTGTTATCATTTTTTTATTTTAGTTTCCAAATTTGTTTATGTAAAGATTATGTTTTTTTTTAACTGTTTAAATTGGATATTGAACAACAGTTCTAGTTGTTGAATAGTAGACACAAGAAACTGCATATTATTATCTCCTATTCACCAGTCATAATAGATCAAGGTTTGGTAGTTCAATTTTGGTATGAAGTAAACGGGTGAGTTTAGTAAGTGATGGCAAACTATCAAAAGAGGTTGTACGACCATAAGATGCCGGTACCTGATATCTTGTGCGGAATATTGTCGTAATGACCAATTCACATTTTTCACGGCACCATTGAAACATGCTCATTATTATTATTTTATTAATTGGAAATCAGGGAAATTCTGGAGGTTGGGTTTGTCTTAATTCAGTATGAAACCAGGGGCTATATCACCATTACCATTCTTTGGCTGTGTTATAAAATCTGATACCTAATCTTTATGTGAGCCGTGCCATGGGAAAACCAACATAGTGGCTTTGCGACCAGCATGGATCCAGACCAGCCTGCGCATCCGCGCAGTCTGGTCAGGATCCATGCTGTTCGCTTTCAAAGCCTATTGCAATTAGAGAAACTGTTAGCGGACAACATGGATCCTGACCAGACTGCGCGGATGCGCAGGCTGGTCTGGATCCATGCTGGTCGCAAAGCCACCATGTTGGTTTTCTCATGGCGCGGCTCATGTGATGTATGTACTAATTCCTCGGTAAAATTTACAAACCTAATTCATGAGGTTCTATACTAGCACTTGAATCCTGAACCTCTTACTAGATGTACATGTTGCGGTCATCCCGTGGAGTTTCAGGTCTGTAGTTAATATTATTTGACCATCCCATACCATCGAGTCCTGCTCGCTCAGTTTGGATAAATATCGATCGGGACCATTCAAAGACCAAAGGATTTTTGGGTAGGTTTTCTCCGCAACTTCCGTGACTCCACCATGACCATGGATTTCCGTATCCCGAAAGGTTCGAATCTCACACCTACTAAAACTACCTGCTAATTTACACCACTGTACTGGCTCCGCACAGTGTATCATTCTCCTGTACCTTTATTATGGTTTAACACAGCTCTGAAAACAGGCGGTTGTTCAGTGTTTATACTAACGTGGTCATTCTATACTGGTCTTGGTAGTGTAAATGTTACTTCCCCGCTATGCGTTGCTAAAACTTCTTCGCCTTAATTTTTATTACTTTAGTAGTTAGTTTCGAGGGCTCTCTATGTCTCTGTCACTCTCTTGGGATTTTAACATTGTGCATCCACCTTGCACTATGTCTGTACCAATCTCTAAAATGTCAAATGGTGTATTCTCAGGTTTGTTCAATACTCTTGGTCGTAGGATATTTCTAGTCAACACAAACACCGTCTGTCAGGCAAGATCCTATATGGCTAACAAAATCTACACATGAAAGAATTGACTATTTAACAGGTTCTCGAGGTTGTACTGTATCCAGTGTAATTGGTAGTATACTGTAATCACAGGTCCGCTACATTCAATCTGGTTAATCTAATATGCTATTGAATATAGATATATCGAGACATAAATAAACAGTTTGTTAAATTTACTGAGTACAAGTAATATCAGCAACACAAATTTTCACAAGGTTTTCTGCCAAAAAATGTATCAAGGGAAAACAAACGTCAGCGAACTAATAAACGCTCATGACGGCGTGTTTACCTGTCCCTGGCGATAACGTAAACATTGGCAGCGCCGACCTGCAGCTTGACAGTTCCTTTTATTAAGTCTAGATGGTTAAATGACAAAAAATAAATTCGTCGATTCTCTAAATATGTCTAATATTGCTGAAATGATCAACACCTTAGCTCTGTTGATAAACATCTTGAAAAACAAGATCTTATTAATTCTTTAGCTACAGATTGTACTGATAGAATCAGCATCAAATTGTGGAATGATACTGGAAAATACTACGAAACCTAGATATGAATACGAAAAAATAAACATGGTTTGTAGTATCAAGCGTAAAGATTATCACTAATCTAAGAATAAGTACCGTAGACTTCGGTCTTCTAGTTAAGTGTAGCCAAACATACAAGAGGGGGTTGAATTAGCAATTTAATTCATATAGAAAAAAGTTAAAAATAAACTCAGACCTGGGCATTCTAAAGACCCAAAGTCATATTGGTCAATGTTAAATTCAACTCCTTCTGGTAGTCAGTAGATTACTGCAAAGATGCCCCTAGAATACATTTACAGCCATTGTAAAAACTGAATACGGTTTTAAACAATGATGATGATGCTCAAATCCCTAATGTACCTTCTTATAATGAAGACTCGAACAGGGTTATCTCAACTGAAGACTAAAGTCATTAAAAATGATAAAGCCTGTGGAACAGATAATATTTTAAATGATTTATTTAAAGAATTCAAGTAGTGTCATGATTCGAGTATTTCATAAACTGTTTAACATTGTATTTAATACTGGAGTTGTGTCTGAAGCTTGGACCGAAGGTATGATATAATAAAAAGTGAACTCACTGACCCAGATAATTACAGACGTATTACCATATTAAGTTGTTTTGGTAAACATTTTAACGGCTGTTTTGCAAAATCGTTTGAATCAGTATCAAAATTCTATGAATACACATCCTGAGGAACAAGACCGTTTTAGAAAAGACTATAGAACAATTGATCACATTTTTAATCTGAAATGCTAAGTGGATATTTATTTTCATTTTAAAGTACAAGGTATTAATGCAAGGAAAGTTACAGGCTGTTTTGAATGTTATGTACTTATATTGTTAGGCGTAGAAGTTGAAGTTTAACTCGTCTAAAACAAAGATCCTTGTATTCAGCAAGAGGAAATAAAAAACAAACTTTATTTCTTTACATTTTATTATAACAGAATGAAAATATTACGATCATGCCATTATATTTATACATTTATCTTTACTGAAGAATATTTTGCAAGAATTTCTGTCATTCAAAATTCATATTGTTTCGCATTCAAGTGTAGGTCCGTACGTGTGGGTAAGTAAAAATGAAAATGATATTTTTAATAAAGTGAAAATATCGATTTTATCTTGCTGATAAATTTCAGTATTTCACTGAAGAGCATAAAATAAAACTATTTAATTAGGGTTGATTAGGGGTTAATCGATAATTAGACTTCCTGGCGACGGCGGGTCGAGCGTTGCTCAGGGGCAGAGAAGACTGTTGTTCCCAAAGGGAGCGTGAATCCTACTGTCACGTATCCACATAATATAAAAAATTATATGTTGCAGAGTTTGCAGACTAACAGTTTTAACAAATTTTATTTAAATGACTTATGTGAATAGATCAATCTGACTAAAGTACATCTCCTATTACGCTACGCATAGGATCTGAAAACGACCTATTCATTGCCTCGTTCTGACGGCCCTTTCACTAGCCAATCAGAGCCTAGCTTACAACATCTTGCAAATCTACCTCTAGCATTGACTTTTGATATTTACAATTCTTATGTCGTAATGTATCAGATAGCCGGTTAGCTCAGTCGGTAGGCCACTTGCTTTGTAAGCGAGGGGTCCCAGGTTCGAGTCCTGGAATAACTGCATATTTTTCTTACTCTTTGACAATCGAACAAGTCGCCTGATTGGATAACATAAAAATAGCAATGATGGAAATCCAAAATATACAGAAGACGAATGTGAATGGGTCGTTCTCAGATCTTCGTTTAGAAGATCAAGTACTTTAGTCAGATTGGTGAATAGATTATACGGGATTAAAATAAAGCCGTCAGACTTCGCGGCTAAGAATATCTAAATTCTATCTTGGAAAGTTATCAAAAGCACTTAAAATTAAACTAAGACTATCGGACATAAGGATTGTACCATCATTGTTTGTACCTGAATCTCTAAACTAATTGGCGTAGAAAATAATCTAAAGAAATTCATTAAGAGCGGGTTCAGCAAACGGCTGCTCTCTAAGAAAACTGGATTGAAACTAAACCGAAGCGCTTTCAACCAGGTATCGAACATGTATACAAGGAAGCACTGATTCAGTCTCGCCCAAGAAAAATAAACTGCGAGTCGTTTAAATGATACATGACCCGGAAGATGGAAATGATAAACGTAGTCCGACACATCGCGTCGTCTGAAATTAACGAAAAATAAACCACTAATAAATGATGACAGCCACGAGAAACTATACAAAATGGAATGAAATCTATCTATAGGTCTATCTGACGTTCAATAATTGCATAAACAACTGATCATATTTAGTCTGAAAAAGTCACATCATGTGTATTCAGAAACAAAAACAAACATGAATTAATCAGTAATGCAACCAGTAATTCTTTGGTGACTTTCATAACTACTTGTAGATTATCATCCGGATGTATTTTTGATTTAAGAACTGTTAAATTACTGTCATAGAGAATGATCAGTCAAAATTATCCATAACATTGCCAACATGTAAGTAACATTAGTAACAATTATATTGCAACTATCAACATTTAATTTATTAATTTATTTATTTATTTGGGTTTTACGGCGCACCAACACAGTATAGGTTATATGGCGCCAAACAGGACTACAAATTTTGGTTCCACATCTCATTTACATCGAAATAAAAACATGAGGTATGGAATCAAAATTTGCATACCTGCTGGAATCACAGAGTTACTGCAAAACCAAGTGTTAAGACCCTATTAGTCGCCTGTTACGATCATGCAAGGGTAAGGCAGTTCTTTTCATACATAGATCGTCCCAGAACCACATGGGACTCAACATTTAATAATAATACATGTAAAGATTACTTGCCAGACGGACTACCCTAGTCGAAGACGTTACAGTATATTATTGAAAACAGGCCAAATGATTTGGCCTTTAAGCGAGGGAGTTCGACATTGTTTTCTATAATTGCCTTATCAACAAGTTCTTCTTCATCTTCATTATCAAGATTTATTTTAAAGGCGTGCGCTAGCAGTCTCTGTATATGAGATCGGCTTGGATTTATTCTATCTTTCTGCAGTGCAGGTAAGTGTCAATTTTAGTGTAAAATTATATGACGACACTCAGTCAGGTCGGTGGTCTTTGATCTTTTTTGATCTTTGTAATTCGTAACTAAAAGATGCCTTTGCTTATATTAGGGCGTATTTAGAATTGATTAAGTATTATTGAGATGTATAAATATGTTGTCACGGCTGCAGATGGGAATGAATAATTTTGAATTACTCAGTAAGTAAAATGCAATGAATTATTCAGGTAATGTTTTCCCAAAAATAGAAATTCTTCAAACTGGATATGAAAGGCCAGTCAACTAAGATAACTCTTTTTCAGTGCTGGTGGCCTCTGACTTTTATTGAGTATCTTTGTTTCTTAGATGATTAGAGACTGCTAGCGTACGCCTTTAAGTTTTTATTAGCCGACACAATTGTCTTGTCAGAAATGTCTTTTGTGTCGAACTATTTACCGTGAGTAAAGTAAACGCTCGCTACAACAATGACAACTGTGTGGCTTCAGCAAAAATATCCTTATAACTGGCAGATGTAAACAGATGACAATGACTTTTAGTCTTAATCAGTACTTCCAGGTCACAGCAGTGTGATTTTGATGTGATTTTACAGTAAGCAAATGTGACAAGAGAAATCTCTCTTGGTAGATACATGACCCCTACTTTTTCTCTTCATTTTATTTCAGTTTTGTATCAGTTTTAACTGACTTGTTCTCTGAAATGGGTCTGGATGTTTGGTAACTCTTTAAAAGATGTTAGTAAAAAATGTTAGTTTTATAAAGAATATACAGGGAATACTATTTACTATTTTATTTATTGTAGTATGACCTAAATAGTTGCATAAATTTGGAGTTCCAAGATTTGTGTACTAAAAACCAATCATCATTCAAGTAAAACACCAATATAACGTGTATATTAAGTACCTCCTGTAAACGCCATTAGAGACAGAATTATACTGTCTTCTATGTAATACTTTCTTGAAACGTGACTGTATATTAATAGTCTTAAAGAAAGTTCCTATAGACTTTTTCCTTTCATAAATTTTTTTCAAATCCACATATATGATAGGAAAATTTGTGCTGAAAACTATGTACAAATAAAAACAATGTGTCACCAGGCTTGTTTTTGTGAAAAATTGTTTTGAACACACCCACTATTGCTGAAACTGCCAGCGATTTTTCAACATTTTCATATCTTTTTGTTTTTTTTTTTTTTTATAAATATCAACCAAAATATGCATCAAGACAGTACAATAGGGTTTATTCTTTTTACAGATTTTATTATATACGCATTTAATATCATAGTCATATTTGTAATACTATATCATTACAATGATGGTTACAAATGAAAAAACAATCTTGTTTCATATTCACTTTTGTGAACTTTTTTCAATGAAAAATACCCAAAGTGAAGAATATTTATTTTTTTTATTTTGAAAAAAAAAACTGTTTCATAGATTTTCCCCCCGTTTTTCTTAAGTATAAATAATTGTATTGTGAACATAAAAAGGCTAAAAATGTATGGGTCACCAGTCTAAATTTTATATTAAGACCGCTTGAATACAGCACCTGTGCGGACGAAATGGCGCGAACATGACCAAGTTGATTACATGTATTTCTTCTAGAAGTTTAAAAAAAGTTTTAAAAATACTTAATTCCTTCTATAATTGAATAATAGATAAGCTGTAAAGAGATATTGTCTTATCAATACAAAGTTAATTGTCTAACATTATATGAACAACACAGTCTTTGTACTAAACACAAAATGGCAAGATAATGTCAGGAATGATTCATGTCAATACAACATAAACCAGTATCACTGGATTACTGATAAAACTTGTTTAACAAATGATGACTTCACTTCAATAAATATTCTATACATAGTGTCGGCTGCGCAGAAAGATGCGCATAAAAACTATAGGAATTCCCTTTAATAGCCAGTTAGAAGTAGGCATGTATTCATTTCTGTCCAGTTCAGTTTATTGGTTGAAAAATTATAATTTTGCAACTTTTATTGGTTCTTTAAGTAGGCCAAAAGATAACTTAGACAGCTACAGTAACATTTGGGCCTTAAAACTGACACCGGCCTTGATTATTTGATATATGTAGCGAAACTGAAAAAGTGTCATATTCCTATAAACTGTATATTCAGTTTATTTGTTAATGTAATTGAACAGATTTTGATGGTTTAATCAGGAATTACATACAAAGAGGATATATTGTTTAGAGGTTGTGTCACTAGGTAAAAGTAGTTTTCAACTTCAGTGTAAGCTAATTCAACAAAATTGATCACATTTCGTTACATGACACAATAAAATACCAACGGGTTTTGAAACATTCTGACTATACTGTAATCAGAGTATAATCACGCCTCGAAAAAATAAACACCCTGCTATAACAGAACAGGTTTTGTTACAAAATTGATCGGATGTTTTGCCTTCCATGTTTATTGGTCGATCCTCCCAACAAGAAGACCAACCCACTTTTACGTCATATTATGACATATCACTAACCCACTGGTTCTAACCGCATGACCACGCTTTAAATAACTGACACCCAATAAAACCGCTAATGCGTTTTACATAATGACTCAAGTTGACGTTTCTCTTCAGATTGATAGTTATTATGTTGTAGACTTCAACACACTTAATAGCTATAATTTTTGCACAGCTTTCTTTATTTTATATAAAGTCGACCGATTTCCAGCGAGGGTAACACTTATGAAGACCCGTTTGAAATGTATATAACCAGTATTTTCTTAAAGAACCACTGGCAGGGTATTCCACACACAATTGACCTATCTACATGTCCTAATGTTTGTCTCAGAGGCTATATGAATTCAGTCTTCATCTTCCAAGAGTTAGATCTAAGATATATAATGTACACTTTTGTAAATTATTGAATTTTAAGAAATATGTGATATTTTGATTTTATGAGAAATAGTAATATTAACACAAAATATTGCTGTAAAGTGCTACTAGCATTGCATTTTGTTGCCAGAAATCACACGACAGATCTATGCTTGACATTTAGATAGCATTTTCAAAATGAATAAAAGCATTACGTAATTTGTCATGAAAATATATGTTACACACCAACACTACAATTTGGGATTTCATTTCAAGGTGACTTTACAGTGTGTTTGTTTGACTGAGCATCACATATTACCCTCACGTAATTAATATTAGTCAATGGTAAAACTGAATACACTTCAAAGCTTGAGTGTTGAATTTGCATGCAGATCAGAATGGAAAATGATAAATTTGGGCGAGACGATAACTAATTGAACGTAATGTTGCGACAGTTATGGTTTTTTTCTGTTTTTTTTTTTTTTTTGTTTCTTTTTTTCTAATTTTGACGCGTGAACATTCTGCTGAATTTGCTAAATCTTGTATTTTCGCATGTATATAAGTCCATCCCCAGCTTTTATTATATTTGACTGGCATATCATAGTAGGTTGTCCACCTTGATAATTATGCGATAATCAGTATTGGTTTCCCCGAGTAATAGTTTATATAGATCTACGAAATTTATTTTCAATGATTAATTTCATATATGTATTTTAGTTTTTGAATATTTTAACACATATGACGGTATACATCAATTTCTCCTCTTCAGTTTCATGTGAAAATATTTATTCTAACTGAACATCTTCTTGCTTCCAATTTTGTTTTAAAATTATCACCATCGCTTACATTGAACATATAGTGAAAATCACTAAACTGTTCAATTTGTTTTACTTTAGAGGCAAATTAATTATATTTTCCAAAAGATGACAACTTATTAAAGCGACTTACACATACATCGTGGTGTGAGAATTTATAAAATCAAACGTTTACCTATATTGACCTTTAAGTATTTAATGTTCTAACAATGTATTTTTCATCGAATTCTGTCTAAAATCGTTTTCCTAATAAATCAAAAATAAAAACATTCGTCTACCATTTCTGATCAGGGTTTTCCGGTTTATAATAAAACGGAATCCCGGTTCAGCGGGCACCTTGCAAACATCAGGTGACAGCAAGAACATGATAATCAATAGAGTGTACAAGTATATGTATCGCGTAGTGTAATGACGTTTTGAAAATTTACCTAAATAAAACAATAATATAAAATGAAGTCAGCACACTATTGTCCTTAGCAGGCGCGGATCCTACCAGTTTTCTCAGAGGGGTCCGACCGAACTCTCAGAAAGACAAACTTGTGTCTTTATACACTAAACAGATTGATCTGACTTGTGCGGATGCTGGCCGTTTAGAAGTACAGGGTTGCCCATAAGTTTTTGTTGAACAGGCTGAAACAGAAAAGTAGCCGAACAGCTATAGGGTCCGGGAGCATTCCCTGACCCTCAGCCTGAATTTTTTTTTAAATTCAGCGCTTCATTTCCTGCATTCTGGGGCATTTTAGGAGCATTTAAGAACACATTTTCCACTGCAATTTTATAAACAATATAGCCTACCCCTTATTTTCACGTTTTTATGAAGTCACCAGTTAAATTTGGGAAAAATAGTAAGATTAAGTTTTCTTAAAGGTATTTTTATTTTTTGTTTCTTTGAGATAATTAACATAAATATGAATTACGTCAAGGTCGTATTTAGCAGCAGCATACACTTTGAATGCGGTCCTATTGCTGCCTTTTCGAATAACCATTTTCTTCCCTTCTTCTTTTCTTTTCTTTTTTCTTTCTGGATTTTCAAGGGGGGTCCCCCTTTGATCCGCGCATGCTTAGTATTGACCTAGAAGGGGTGAGGGAACCGAATCCTTTCCGCCCACATCTGCCGAGCCTGATAACATTGATATCAAAAGACAGTTGTATATTATTCTATTTATCATGAAACTCATACAACCTACCTAGAACAACATATGTCCTCATCTCTTATTTCGTAAAGGTTGACTTCTGAAGCAGAAATTAATAAATTCATATTTTACGGATTTGAACAAACTTGCGCCCCTGAAACACTTAAACGAAACAATACGGCAGCCATACAGTACATCGACAATGTTTATTGACTTTCTGATATTCTTATAAAAATATAATATCAATGAAATAAACCCTTTTCTGCGTAAAATCATCCTCTTGAATAAATCAAAACATGCTTTATTTCCACATTATTAAACATTTGATTCAGACAACTACATATCCAAAGCCCTGAAAATTTCACTTCCAGTTCCAGCCTCAGAGATACTTAAAAATGTAGAAATCTAATCACTAAATTTACACTGAAATCAATAATAATAACACAAACATTTTTGCTACTAATTAACAAAAAAGGACGCCTTAAGTTAGGCATAAATCAAGAATAAGTAAATTGCCAAGTGTATTGTAAACCTTTGCAAGAATGATCTAATGGCGTGTAAACATTGTGATGTCATGAAGAACGCTCCACAATTACGTCATTAAGTGATACCGTCTGTGTGATAAATGTGAAGACAAGCATATTTAAGAAAATGAGCTGAGATTACAGAATGTGTTTTTTAAAAAGTCATGCAATATCAAAACTGGATATGTAGTAAAATTCGATGTGGAAGGAAGCTGATGTAAAAATTAGTCCATCAATATGGGAGGTGCTTAATGTTCAATGACCTGATATCAAAATAAAATATCAGGCAAGTGATATCTGGCTTGAACTTTGCAGTTTGCATAGTAGTTGCATGATAAATTACTTTATAATTTAACTCGCATGTGCAAGTAGCTGCGCGGACAAATCGTTTACCTGCCAATCTCGGTGTTGATTGTTCGAGTACTGCATCTGACCTTTTTTACTTTTCAAATTTCATCTACAACGCCGTCTCCAGCGTATATCTGCACTTTAAACGAGAGTGCTACTTATTTGTTTGTTTATTTTTGAATCAGAAACGACACAATGCTGTGCGATACCTATACATACTTATCCGCACATGTGTGACGGAGGTCGGAGATCGGAAAGCGGACATCGGAAAGCGGAGTAAATATAGGGGTTTTCTCAAAGATATTAACATTTTTATTAGAATTATTGTAGGAACATTACAATAGCCATTTTTAAGTTTACATATTCGACATAACGGCCCTTCAGTCTGTCTGGTGCTACTGCTGGGGGTGGTGATGGTGGTTGTGGCGTGTCTGTTTGGGAATTGTTTGAACATTTCAGGTGAATTATACTCGGGTAAGGATCCTTGTGGGGTAACTGTTAGAGCTCTTCGGGGTTCTCATAATGAGTACAGGATAGTTGTAAATAATATATTTATAATTCTATTGAATAATATGTCGGAGGTCGATTGCAAAACGGTAACCACCTAATGAAATGAAAAAAAGGGGATGCAAACTTTTCGTACTCAAGGCTTTGTGTATTTAAGCCTGTAAAATCAAAATTCAAAATTATTACAATTTTCACATTTTAAAGCTTTTATTTCAGACTGCTTATTTCTATTGAACATAATTAAGCCATGTCATTTGTTTACGACAACATTAATTTATTGCAGTCTATTTGTCTACTCATAAAGCAAAGACTATTTTATATTCCTTTACACACGAGTGGCTGTTCGTGGAAGGAACTAATGCATCTATATGTCTTTAGGTTCTGTCTGAATCCTAAACTAATGGAAAATGTAGCAGTTAAGCCGGTTTCTAATGCGTCGGCCATCATCTACGAGTGGCTTAATATGGTGTCATTACTGGATTTCGATTAGGATAAGTCTGATCGCCTATCATGGAAAAGGAACTGGTCTCCGATTCGCTGTAGCATAAAGTGTTGGGCTTCATCCTGATGACCAAGGAATCCGCTTTCAATATGTTGTTTTTACATTCGGCCTATTCTTTTCAATTGAAAATCATGACGTGCAAAAGGAAAGACGTCAAAGTGACGCCAGTGCTGCTTAGTGATAACGGGCCGCTGTTTTGACAACGTGTGCATATAGTCAGGGAGAACGTTTCTTAGGCGACGTTACAGTTGTTCCGTCTGGAAAACAAAATGGCTGGGAAGCTGATTTTTAGGAGTTGATGCAAAACGAACGCCAGAATAGGATCGGGAAATTAAACAAGAATCGCTAGTTGGATTTGCCGATCCTATTCTGTCGTCCATTTCGCATTAACACTGAAAAAAAAAATATTTCATTTCTTACATATTTTTCCGCTGTTGTCGAAGATCACATTTATGTTAAGTCTTTTTTTTTTTTTTTTTTTTTTTTTTTTTTTTTTTTTTTGCGGGGGGAGTGGGGCCGACACATTTCATGACTAATCTCATCAACTGCACATACAGGCTTTTAAATTTAGAAAGTTACCACTAGTTTGACCATTCATGGCAAATAATTCTCTAACACCGTATCGAGTGTTGGTGTTGACTTCTGTATTTGTTCTTTAAAGGCGCTCTCTACAGTTTTTCCGGACGGGTAACTATAAATATATTCAAATGAGGCATAGGGAATTCAACATTTTTGTAAATGGTCAAAATGTAAATATTTCTTACTTTCGTACCAATTACAAATTAGCTCAGTGGTAAAGCATACGGATAACTTTTATCAGATCTTTTGCCGTGCGGGTTTGAAACTCAGCGACGGCAGTTAATATTCTGTTTCATGTTTGCATAAAACATTAGATTCATTTGTCTTCTCTCTGACACAACGACAGAGAAATATCTGTAGTCGGTATGGCAGATGAGAAAGGGTTATTATTATATCATAAGAGCAAACTCGACCCTTGGATTCTTAAAATGAAACTTGAAGCATGTTCCTAGGCATGGTTGAAATTAGCATATATTGCATTAATTAGGTCAACGCTCGAATATGCAGCTATTGTATTGGACATTTATAAACAAAGTGAAACTACACATCTTAAAAATATTCAACGGCATGCAGCTAGGTGTATTGAAAATGATTATAAATTTAGATACGATGGTTGTGTAACTGAAATGCGTAAAGGACTTGGTTTGCCACCTCTTCAAGATAGAAGGAAAGAGAAACAACTTGTAATGCTATTCAAGATCGCTAGGGATATGGTACCAGCAATCAACGCTGTTCTACAATTTAACCGACTGAGCTGCTTTTGCCGACTACTCAGTACTGGACAGTTAAAATGAAATAGGAACTGATATTTACTTGTCAATAACGTACAAGAAATATGAATTGTCATTTTTCAGTTTTCACAAAATGGACGCGCCCTCGTGTGTACGCGGGAATCACGTTATCATTGGGGATTAGTACAAAGTATGGGTACATCTGATGTTATGTTTCAAATGTATAACAAGTCGAAAGATTTCCTGCGGCCAGATGTTATACAGACCTGAAATTGTTATGGATGTATGTGTGACACGCTTTAATGTAGGAAATACTACTCCATTCTACATGATCTACAAGTAGATATATGAAATATGTTTTTCTTGATTCTGAAAGTTATTGTTTTGAGCAAAAATAAGTATATTTCCCTTTCATGTGTTACAAAACTTATAGCTCAATTGGTCACATTCCTTGACTATATTGAAATACTTTACTAGAGCTTTCAAAAATGTGATTCATGCCTTTACCTTGACTTCGTTGACAACACAGGACCATAATCCAGGAAAATGAAGAGCAATTAACACAAAAACCGTTATGCATAACTAGGTATCAATATTGATCATTGCTGAACGTTTGAATAAACTATATGAAATAAGAAATGAGTACCAGCTTTATTGCAGAAACGGCGTTTCATAAATGCGATAAGCCAATCGCATATCGGTAAAAAGTCACGTGAAATCATCCAGTCCCAATGTGCTACACTACTTGTTGTATGCCAATATACCTGCGGCCTCCAGGCCGCAGGTAATAATTTTGTATTATTTTCACAGTAGTCCAGGACTGAGAAACCCGAGGTCTTCAGTTGAATATCCTGCTCCTCCGATTTATGGGTGCTTTGCCTCTGGCACGTTACTGAACGTCTTATCCTGCAACAGAAATTACTAACAGTTTGTAATAATCGTGGCAACTACAAATCATAAAACAGTCGCCCGCAAATGTCTTTAACGCTCTAAACAGTTTCAAGTTTCTTATATGAGCTTGAAATAAATATGTTTTTCAGAACTGAAGTTTTACTTATGAAAAAAGTTAAATTAAAAGGGAATTTATCTAATTCAAAAGTATGGTGGCATATTTCTGCCACGAGATAGTTAGGTAGCTATCTCGATAATTTGTAAACGATCCAGGAAAGTGTGCATTTTTTTCTGAAAACATTTTAGCAATAAATAATATTTTCTAGACATTTTTATTTATTTCCTGAAATCGTTTTAAGACGTTAATTCTTGGAACTGCCACGAGATGCTCATAAACTATCACGATTATATTTTAAACTTTCCAGCAAAGTTGCGCATTATCTGAAAACATTATCGCAATAAATTATTTTTTTCTCGATATGCTTTTTATTTCAAGGAAACTTTAGGCTACTGCGATAAACTTGTTAGAAAAGTTCCAAATATCAAGATCCTTTTTAAAGGTATCGAGAAAACTAACCTAGCTAATAAATGGCAGTTGTGGGCACTTACACAAAAGGTATCGAGAAAATAATGTAATTTATCGCAGTAATATTTTCTGGAAACATCCCACTACTCAGATAATCTTTTCAGAAAACTTCGCTTTATCAAGATAATTTTTTGAAGCATCGCGATAGCTACCTAGCTATCTCGTGGCAGGAATATGTTACCATACAAAGTCTTTTTCAAAGGGTTTTTTCGGCGACGCCGTCTAAATTCGTTTTCGTTACCTATGCCACGTGACTTCAGTTTGCAAATCAAACTACTTGATAACGCATTATAGATAATTTATCAAAATGGAAGATTTATGCAACACTCTGCCTGATTGGACGAGAGTGTCAATTTCTTCCACTCTGTTGATTGTGCTACGCTGAGTGAAATGTAGACAAAGCGTTTATCCTAAACGACGGTGTTCACAGTTTTAAAGCTAACTTTGGCTCAGTATATTTAGCAAGAATATTGATATATCTCAAAATGATAAGTAAATTTAATAAATATGATAAAAACCTGTTCAAATACCACGTTTATCAAATTAAAGAAAGAGTTGAATACGGTCTGCGTATCACATGAACAAGGGTGTGATAAGAGTCTTTTATGTAAAGAAGTGCTTTTTAAAAGATTTTTCTTGCTACAATTGTCGTCTGTATATGAAAAGGTTTCTTGCTTTTTTGACTTATTCAGATTGCATATTAAAATGAGTACTTGTTCGCTTTGATATATTTGTTATAAATTATTTAACTGATTTATTATATATGAATATTTTTCTTTAGTATGGTATGCAAATATTGAACTCAGTTGAAATCTGTTTTATTATATATATATGCTATATAATGACTGAATCTCATTACACTGAAATGAAGGTACGCTGCATACAGTTTATCTATGTGATATAACTACGGTCAAACTTTGCTTATGAAACAGAAATATTGAAATAATTACAATTGTATGTTTTGCTTGACCTACACTTTCTTATAGGTGTGACGTCATTGTCCAAAGATTCATGAATAGCGAATATGCATTTATAAAGCGGGATCAGTTGGCCTATTTTAGAAATAAATAAAAATAATAAATAAAAAAAATCCTTTAATTGATTTTTTCTCATGTACTGTAATCAAACTTGATTTGTAGCATCTTTATTAGGCCCGCAGCCAACTTTGTTCAGCTGGGACATTTAACCCCTTTTAGGGGCTGCTAGAGCTAAAACTAGAAATGCCTTTATACAGCGTCTCATGAACAGCTTGGTGGATCTTTGTCATACTTGGTCTGGAGCATCATTATAAGGTCCTCTTCCAAATTTATTTATATAGGAACTTGGACCCTATTAGGGACCACTATAGCTAAAAGTAGATATGCTTTTCTTCGCATTAACCACTAAAATGTAATGGATTTTTATCAAACTTGATTTGTAACAATATCGTAAGGTCTCCTGCTATTTTGTTACAAATGGGGATAGGGACCAATTTAGCTAAAAATATTAACACGTTTAATGACCTCTTCTCATGAACCGCTTCATGAATCTTCATCAAACTACTGCTGTAATTATTCGTCTAAGGATAAACGAAACAAAATTGCAACCCTACGAAACCTTTACGAAAAATTAAAAGAGAACCATTTAAATTGTAAAAGTGCGGTGTTTAGTTTTGCAAAATGTTAGATGAAAGATGAATGTTAGATGAAAAATTCATAAACTTCTTTCCTTATTACAATTCGCCGACCATCATTTTTAAAGATATTTCTTGTTTCGAACTAGACTGAAGATTAATTTCTCTGTACTGGAAGAGAATCAGCCACCATAGATCGTAGTGGCATTTAAAATATTTATTTAATCTGTTAGGTATAACGTCACACTGACACAACTTTTTTGTCATATTGCAACATTCAAGCTTTTGATGATGGAGGAGACACCATGTGCCCCTTCGTGCATTATTAAAGGGAAGAGATAAGATGTCGTGCGCACGAGATAAGACGTAAGATGTCGTGTGCTCGAGATAAGCTGTCGTGCGCTCGAGATGTCCTGTGCACGATATAAGGTTTCGATCACACGAGATAAGATGTCGTGCGCTCCAGATAAGATGTCTTGCGCATGAAATACGATGTCCTGCGTACGATATACGTTGTCGAACGCACGAGAAAGATGTCGCACGCTCGAAATAAGATGTCGTGCGCATGAGATAAGATGTCGTGCCTACGATATAAAATGTCGAGCGCACGAGATAAGATGTCGTGTGTTCGAGATAAGATGTCGTGCGCAAGAGAAAATTTAATCTTAGAAAAAATAAATATATGTCCTAAACATACCACCATACAAACAAATATAATACGTATTTCGCAAAGTGATCTGGGACGCTGAAATTGTGTTGCTATAGTAACAAATAATTAATGCACGGCCATGATTCAAATTCAAGAAATCCTGCATGCTAGAGATATTCAGAGGTTGTTAGATATACGTGCATTGTTCAATGAGTTTTGCTTTAATACGAACAGTCAGGGAAGATAACGACTGTCCCACTTATTATAATAAAAGCACTTGACTGGACGAGGCTTCATATATAAAGGCTTCATTTACCTAAATAAAAAATGGATGAAATTAACCGTCTTTCTTTGATGATTTTCATTTATCAGTATCATATTGCAATCTATAACACATTGGTGGGAAAACATAATTGAAACACATGGCTTGTCAACGAATATATGGGTTTTTTTATAAATCAATCATTAAGTAAACTTGAGGTTTAGGAAATATTTCAGGAATATTTGTAAAACAATGATATATTTACCAACAATCTATCTGTCCATCACATGTTCTGTCGTGTTGTCCTGAAGGACTGGATACTTAAAATATTCTAAAAATGAAATAGAAGTTAATCATTGCTGAAAACTATGTTCACCTATTTATGTGAAATTTCAACACTGGGACATTATTGTTAATGCACCACAACGAAGATATGTAACCGTTCTTCTAAAGTAATGAGTTTTAAAGGTACTCAACTTTCCGAACGTGTGGCTTTTATTCATCGGTAGTCTTTTTCAGGAATTCAATGTATATATCAGTAAAGTAACATTTTTTAGAGTAATATACATATTCTGTTCAATTTTTATGCAAAACAACCCTTTCCGAAAGTTTCTATGACTTCGAGCTATCGGATTTTTTTTCAAAATATGGGGCTAATCGTTTAAAAATCTATACAACATGTAAAATAAAATATAAACCCTTTCATAAGCTTGAACAAATAAACGTAAATTTATAACTGCTGTTTATCTTGAGCAATATATTTGTACACTTCACTTTCTGTCTCGCTAGCATGTAATACATGATGTATCTAACAAGAAAATGTTCTGGCCTTTTTATTAAATTGTTACTTCTTCTTTGCGGAACGGAATGATTGATACGTGATTAACAAATTAAAGCAACTAGGACATAAAATATGACTGAATACAGTGCTCCCTCTCTGCAGCGGTCCTCTGAACAACAATTCCCACTTGCAACAACACCAAAATATGCTAATTGTTTTTTATTTTACCTCTCTACAACTCCCTCCGAACAACAAAGGGTGTTGCTGTAGAGAGGGAGCACTGTACATCTATATTTTACTTATTTGATCTGAAAAACTGAAAAGTAAAGCTTCTATTCATTCCTTGACAGAACGAATGTATTCCAGATGAGTTGTCAGATAGCCTACTAATGAGACTTCAGTAGTCACTGTAGTGTATGTAAATGTTAAGCGCTCTAGTTTGTGTGATGAAAAATTCAAATAGCTCTCATTTTAAACAATTTAGGACTAACCCCCTCTTTTTCTGCATTATTTACGCACCATCGATAATTATGTATGAAATTAACAAAAACATCAGTAAAACTTTCCATTCGCAAGATTTGAAATATGCATTTTTTAAATTCTATATGTTGACAAAAAAAGAAAGATTTAAAGACTGTTTTTATATTTGTTTTTCATACGTTGTTGATAATTATCGTTATGGCGTATATGCCAATAACGAATATTATTTTGCGAACAAGGGTTGTTATCCAGATGGGCTTAGCTGTTTCGTGGAAGGCGTGTAGATTTATTATCTCCCCTTGACCATAACCGTAAGATTATTTTACGGAAATAGCGAGTCTAGCGAATATGACGTTTGCATTGTGACGTCATCGCCCTTTCCGATAGATTCCTTGAACAGACATCCAACCAAAAAATTTTCATAAATTAAATCCGAAGAAATCATTGACTTATCTTAATAATGAGAGGTAAAGAAACCAGGAGAAGGACAAGGACCACTGCTCCAACTAGTAAAGCCAAGAATTCGAAGAAACAGCGGACACCCCAGACCCAGACGGAGGCGGAACGGGCCCAGGTGGAACATGTGGATTTGTCGTCGGGCGACATAGGAGAAAATGCAGGGGATTATCGTAGATCTATCATTGATTTTGAGGAGATTTTAGGTTCTGTTAATGATAATAATCAGTCACAATATGATAAGGAACATATAAATTCTAATAATACAGGGTGTGGTGGTCTCAACAAAAAATGGCTCTAATTTTACATTTGGTGAAGGCCAGGCTAATTCAATTTTATGGTGCGCTGGGGATGACATTTCGGTCCATGTTCCTAAAGTGTTAAAGGCACAAATATGTCGGGGCGAATATGTCAATGTGCTATTTTTACTTAAAGGTGCGATGGAACTACAGGATATTTGCGCTGGCAGCACGTTGTCCCTTACAGCAGGTGGTAAAACAGAATCAAAGCCTCGTGAATGTAGGGACAAGGTGCAGTCAATTGCGAAATGGACAGACGAGTTTCTGATTTTTATGGAAAATTTATGTTAAACAGCATCCATTGAAAACTGGCGAAATGCTGCAGTATATAAAACACTTACAAGGGAGACAGCGTATAGACAAGGAGGGTATTCGTGGCGTTCATATGATGAGAAATTTCGTATAAGACAGGCCGCATGTCCTTCTTCATGGGGGTCAATAAACCAAGATTTATGGTTGAGATGCATGTCTTTAAAAGACCAATCCGGTCCCCAACTTCAGATGATGCAACATAAATCAAACGTATGCAATGATTTTAATCAAGGTTACCGCTACTGGTCAAACTGCAAGTATCAACACAAATGCTCAAAATGCGGTTTGCCTCATCCGCGTGTAAAGTGTCAATTAGCTGACAGGTTACAAGATAATATTTATAATGTGCAACGTGTTGATTATCCTCAGCCAAAAACCATGTATAACTTCGATAGGCACAATAGCCCTAACAGTCGTTTTCGGAATGCAAGGGGTAGAACCCCGGCCGCGTCATACCAAAGACGTAAAAAATGGTACTAGTAGCTTCCTCGCTTGGCGCTCAGTATTAAGAGGATAGTGCTAGGACTGGTCAGCCCGGTGTCAGTATAATGTGACTGGGTGGGGTATCATGCCACGTGTTTACGGCGTGATATTCCATTGAGGCAGCACTATAAAGTTGGGCATTGTGCTCACTGCTACAAGTAGACACCGTCGTTTATATGACTGAAAAACTGTTGAAAAAGACGTTAAACCCGAGCACACACACACACGCAAGGGGTAGAATGCCTTTCAGGGGACAAAGGGTCGCAAGAAGGGGATACCGGTACTAAACCGAGCAGAAAATTGTTTAATCAAGACCTTTTTAAAATTGCCGATTCGCCTATTGATGTAAATATTATTGAAAAAGAACTGCTTTATTATGGACATCCAGATAAACATGCCTTATTACAGGGGTTTACGGAAGGTTTCCCTTTGCATTATTCGGGGCCTCATTGTTATTCTGAAGCAAAAAATTTAAAATCGGCCTTACAGCATCCTAAGGTAGTACAGCAGAAAATTGACAAAGAATTGGCTCTCAAAAGGGTAGCAGGGCCGTTTCCCACGATTCCGATTACAACATTACGTGTCTCCCCGATAGGTATCGTGCCCGAAAAAGATCCTGATGAACTTCGTTTAATTCACCACTTATCACACCCTTGCGGTCAGTCGTTAAATGATTTCATTGATCAGGAATTATGCACGGTGCGTTATACGCAATTTGACGAAGCAGTTCATATGTTGCAAGATCTTGGTAGAGGTTGTAACATTTGGAAAATTGATATTAAAAGCGCATTTCGGATACTCCCCGTGCATCCAAATGATTTTGATCAGCTTCAAATTCAATGGCAATTATTATGCGGACAAATGTACGCCTTTCGGTTGTTCTATAGGTACTTTTGAAAAATTCGCCTGTTTTCTGGAATTTTGTATAAAGCGCAGAATGTCGTCTGGACAAATATTGCATTATCTAGATGATTATCTGGGTGGTGATAGGTCATACAGTTCATCTCTAATGCTTATGAAAAGATTCACTTAGACGAGTTATTAACAAGGAAATAAGGTACTTGTATGAGTGTTTCCCTGATACAATAGTTATCTGGTATGACATATTACAGCGTCGTAATTGGGGTGGCTGTTATAAAGTGAATGTTGCCATGGAAAAGAAACGTCGGCGGGTCAATTATTTTGGCCGTAAAGCCGTAACGGCAAGATCCCAGGGTAGAACATTAGAGACACAAATTGATTTTGCAACCGCAGGATTTTATCGGGGAGACGGGATACATTTATCAGAAGTCGGGTTGGAAATGTTTTTAGATTCTCTAAGGGACGGCTTAATTAATTATATGGGCTAGAATTTGGCGGATAAATTTCATGTATGTAAATTTACTGTGGCGGAAATTCTAGCGGTCTGGGAGTTCGGTCCTTCCACTTACTGCACCTCTCACTACGAAAGTCCTAAGTTACTGGATACCTAGGGTAAGAGATCGTTAAGTTATATACACAGAATCTGCCTTATTCTCTTAATATCGAATGCATACATGCATACATTGGTTGCAATTAGATTACCAACCAGTATTAGGCAGGTACTTCTATTTAAGACAGGCGGGTCCGAACTTCCAGACTGGTAGGATTTTCAAATCGATTCAACTGTAGCTACCGTTGCGAACTCAGTGAACCATATAGCGGACATATATCTCCACAATATTACGATAATTATCATTTAATATTAAATATGTTGCAAGTGATTCGTTGTAATAAATGTATGAACTTTTTACATTGTTGCTTAATTTAGTGAGTCAAGAAATAAAATAAGTTTAAAAGATTATTAATTCTAATATGATTGTCTCAGTTAAAACACTCTTACGCTAGAATGACATCACGTTAACGTGCGGTGACGTCAAAGTTTTTGTTGCACTAAAGAAAAAGCACTAACGTGCGGTGACGTCAAAGTTTTTGTTGCACTAAAGAAAAAGCGCTTCTATATTTTATTTATTATTAAGGGCATATTAGAATTGAAACAATTTATAGCGAAACCGTGTTTTAACACTATTTATACACTCGGGCGGTAATACGTCGCTGCGCCCTCGTGATAATATTACACCCGACGTAAAACCGCCCATCGTGCATAAATAGTGTTAAAACACTCTTTTGCTATAAATTATTTCTTAACTATACCTAAACTGACACGTGAGTATCAAAAATGTTATAACCTGATACACTATTTGTTTCGACCAATAGTAAAATATTTCAGCAGTTTTCAGGAGTTGGTGCATTCTTAATACATTATAACATTTAATATATGTCATAAAACGGTATTTTAGCCAGTTTTAGTATTTTTTCTGTATGCTGACCTTAAATTGTTTTTAACTTGCCAATACGTTAATATCTGTAATAATGTTTCTCTTCGTTTTGAATGAATATGTCGCTATCTGGCTTTACTAAAATATTTATTTGTCATTTACTTTTTCTTGTCGAAACGTTGCATATTAATAACGTAAACATTTTTTATATAAATGTTAAATGTATATGTGTAAAGTACGACACAAATGCCATTTAAGCGGCAAAATAAACTTAGTCAGAGAGAACGTTCCTTAGATGACGTCGCAGATGTTCCGTCTGGTGAACAGAATGGCCGGGAAGGTGATTTTAATGTTAAATGCAAAGGGGTCCGGCACATGAGAGGATAAAGTTTAATGACTTATTTTAGAGTCCTAGAGCCATAATTATGAAAACAATCATACTAATATAACTACTCCCTAGACAAGGGTTTTTACCCCGCAGAAGCTATGTTTTCAACTACTTTCTTTACATTGCCATGAAAAAAATATTATCAGATATTTTCCCATTCAAACATTGCATTCAGTTATTCAAATGAATCAACCTTTAAAATTACCTCAACATATTTTCATATATTTATCTGTTTTTCGACAATTCGACATCGTACCGAACAATACTAACAGCGAATCCGAAGTCTAACAACATCGCGTAACAACGAATAAAGATATAAGCAGTCAGTAAAATCAACGTTCTGTGCCATTCGCGAACAAAACAACCATTGCAATATGAGTTTTAATTAAAAACTACAAACTAACCGCCAAAGTTGTATTTACATAGCACCAACATCGGCCATAATCCTTGTTTCAAACTTTTTTCTTTCTAAAATATCTAACCGCTACCATTTTGCTTCATACGTCATATGTTTGCACATACGCGCTCTGATTGGCTCGCTATTTTTACCTGACCAATCGGCGACTTAATTGTACTACGGGTTTTTCCAGAGTCGCGTGATTTGTAATTTGACAGCTACTTTGATCGAATAAAAATAATAAAGTGTTGGAGACAACTTGCCGGTTAGATTATTGTTTTTATTCACCATTTGTATTGCAATGGTTGCTTTGTCCGCGGAAGGTCTAGAATGTTGTCTTTACTGACTGCGTACAGCTTGATATGTTGTTACGCGATGTTGTTAGACTACGGATTCGCTCTGTGTTTTGTTCGGTATGATGTCGAATTGTCGAAAAACAGATAAATATATGAAAATATGTTGAGGTAATTTTAAAAGTTGATTCATTTGAATAACTGAATGCAATATTTGAATGGGAAAATATCTGATAATATTTTTTTCATGGCCATGTAAAGAAAGTAGTTGAAAACATAGCTTCTGCGGGGTAAAAACCCTTGTCTAGGGAGTAGTTATATTAGTATGATTTTTTTCATAATTATGGCTCTAGGACTCAAAAATAAGTCATTAAACTTAATCCTCTCATGTGCCGGACCCCTTTGGTTAAATGCAACAAAATATGTGAAATTTATAATAGCGCGATTCATGGATTTGCCGATCCTATTCTGTCGTTCATTTCGCATGAACACCAAAAGAAAAAAAACAACATTTCTCAAATAAATGTATCTATCGGGTTAAAAGGGGAAAAGATAAATTGCATCCTTTTAAAACCTAAATCCTAATAACTTATACTTAATGAGCAGTATGAACGCTAATTCATCAATAGAAAGCAACTGCACACTCATTTAAAGTCAAATTGTTTCAAAGGCGTCACTTGAATACAAATGTACGTTGAAGCACTATATATAAGACCCTAATTCCTTTGTCAGTTGGTGTCCCCAGAGCTGTTAAACTGGTAAGTACCTTTTGTTTAATTGTTTAACTGTATACAGCTAGAACACTTTATTATTTAGATATTATTGCCGGGAAACAAAATTATATATATTCATTTACTTTTGGGCTGTTGGTAAAATGATTTCTTATTAAATAAATATAAACGAAAAATATTTTTAACGTTTCATAAGGTTTTTAATCTTATGTTAAAAACAGATGAAACGGCTGTCAAAATAGATGATGGTACGCATACTTACATAGTTAGAAAAGCGCTACTTTTAATACTGTACATGAACTTTTACAGTTAGAGCCTTCAAGGGAGGTAATCAAATACAATAGATTCAATAAAACTTTCTACTGTGTTCGTCAATATTCAAATCTTTGACAAGTATTAGAAAAAACAATTACTGGACATAGGATTTAAAAAGAAATTAATATAATTTATGTTCCTAACGGAAAATGTGGCAGCCACATTTTAAACAAAAGCATTATGAGCCTTTAAGAATTCTTGAGGCGTTTAAAGCTTCAAAGATCGAAACAGTCGTTAGTTTGAAATTTCTAGCTCTATCTTTATTTTATATTTTGTCCACGTTATTCAAGACTTTAGATAAAATTTAAAATTAAAAATTTTAAATTAATAATAATTGTTAGTATTTTATTATAGTATTTTTAACATTGTTGTTATAAATGAATTAAATAAGATAATCCTGTTCTGTATTAGGGGATTGGAGCAAATATAACTGTAATTGTACAAAAAGTATGTAATGGTTGTTATTCCTATTTTAAAGGGAAAGGGGTGAAGCATCGATACGTCTTTAAGGCATTAGGCTAAAGGCATTCTAGCTATAATTTTGAATTGATACAAATTTTGATTTAATGCTCATTTTAATAACTTATAATTTATAATTTCATCATAATAGTATGTGTTTGGGGACGCGGAAATTAACATTCTCTGTAGGTTTAGACTTTTTGCGGTGTGGCATATAGTGCGTTCGTTAAACGAGGCTATTTCTGCTGGGACCCTGTCTGTGTACTTTAATGTAGTATAATAAAGTGTATGCTATATATTTTGTTTTCGAACAATAATTTTATTTTTCAATTTCACAAAGTTGTTTTGATATTTTATCGTTTATTCCCGTTTATCTTTTAATTTTCTAACTATTAAAATATTATATTTGCTTGTCTGTCTTTAATTTCATACTAGTATATTACTCATTTATAATACAAGTTTTAAACATTTTTTTCAAAAAGAAACATACAACATCATTATACTGTAAAGCAATGAAACATCTTTTATAAAGTTATGACAAAATCTACATTGTGGTGGGGTGGAAATTATGTTTCCACACTCTCTTCTACCTATTTAGCAAATTTTATCGCAACTGTAAAAGGACATGCATATTTTCAATATTGTCATTAAATCCTTCTAACACGCTATCAAGTGTCAGGAAAAAATACCCAACATTTCTGACATTTGATTGTTTAACATTTATTGACATGGCACCAAAAAGAAAAAAGAAAAGGCAAAAAAAAAACGCCCATCAAGGAAATATATGTCATAACATAACATAAATACATTTAATTCTTGATGTAGAAACTTTGAAAATATTTGCTGCCAAATCTATGCATAAACTTTAAGACATGTTATGACATTGTTCAAAACTCATTTAAAATGAGCTATTACTGCGCCTCATTTATGTGTCAGATAAAATGCATATTTTTGTATGTATTGCTTGCCAGGTTTAAAATAGTGAACACTTATGTACAAATGTACTGGGTTTGGGTCTGGGCTGCATAACGAGTAACATTACGTTACGTGCTATTCAACTTATTATGTTTCCTATAAATTGTAAGAATGAAAGATCGATAAATCATGTCAATTACCGGCCGTTTTATATTGATTTATCACTTAAGGTAATCTAAGGGAGTCCCTATTTCTATTGAAAAAAAAAAAAACATACATATCTTTATTTACGTCTCATTTTAGCATACAATTCATACATTTACAATATAATGAAACATAAAATCATATGCAAAACCATTCTATTAAAGAATTATAGGCATTAATCTGAGCTTTTAATGACCTAAACACTGCCATAAAGAGAAACAATTTCCTTAAAAAAACTGAAAAGCCAAAAACACCACTAATGTGTACCTGATAAAAATGGTTTAAGAAGTCAAGTATTATAGCAGATCAGATCTGTTACTTTTAAACAGATTAATACCAGCCTCTCGTTTAAACACACCTGTACACATAACATTCTTTATTACAGTCTCTTCCATGCATACCATGCATAAGACAACAGTTCTTAAGAATATAAAGCCACGCTCATAAGTTACCAGAGACTGCGTTATCATAACTGTACATCTAAAGCTACTATATTTATAGTTATTTAAAACAAGTATACAATCATGTTAAAAAAAATTCACATGTACATTAATACAACCTCATTTCCTAAAATTCTTCCACGTTATTAACATAAGTTTAACATTTTAACATTTCTAGGTTGTTTTACCTATTTGCATTTTTAGAATATAATGTATGACTTCTAACTGTAACGATGTTACAACAGGTTTTTGCTAAGATTCTAATCATATCAGGGTGTGTAAATAGAAACCCTAGAATAACTAAGCCAATGTAAAGGTAACTTTTGAAATGGACCTGTATTTAGATATGACATTTGATTGAATTGTGATCGAGGTGTAATTGCTGAAGACATTCTAGAGCAAAATTAATACCTTATGATGCAATATTTCAATGAGAGGAGCAAGGAACAACATAGAACAGCATTAAAAAAGTGGCATGAAAATGAATTTTTTGATTGCTTTCAGGTAAAAATGAAGTTGCAAATTGTGTTTGTCCTCCTTTGCGTCGCTAGCTACGCATATGGTATGTACAAAGGATATCGTGGCCTTTTTGGCTCCAGAGGTTTTGGGATGAGAAGCTACGGTAGGAGTTACTTCGGAGGCCCGTATAGTGGAAACTATATGGGTGGTGGAGGACTCTATATGGGTGGTGGAGGACGCTATATGGGTGGTGGAGGACTCTATATGGCGAAAATTATGGTATGTTTATAAAATTAAAAAAAGAAAAAGAATGTGGCAATCAGCGTGGTGGGTGCACGACATTTCGCCGAAACATGTTTGGTCGAACAGACAAATGGACGAAAAGACATAATGCCTAATGGACATTATGCAGAATGCGGCAATAAGTCGATAAAATTAACAGACCACGGCACTTGGTCGAAAATAATTTTTTTTTTATTTTATGTTTTCCAGTGAATTATGGACTTTTCTCAGTGAAATAAAAGTGATAATCCACAGTTTTGAAACAGTAGATTATCATTTTTATTTTTCACTGTTTTTGCCAAACTAGTTCCGGTACTCAATCGCGATTGAAGTCCTATGAGACCAATTGTACACTCGACTAATTGTCCTTTCTGTCTAATGTCTTTTCGACCAAATGTCTTTCGACGAATAGTCATGGAAGCCATGCAGGTATTTTGCCGTATTCAAGCAGACATTACTCATTTTAATATAACTGCACATATTCCACCAATATATGAAAACTGTTTGCAAAATAAAAAATATGCGAAAGATTAAAATCGCATGATAATTATACCTTGTAATTACAAAAAGAAAATACCCGTAATTCAAAACGCAATTATAGCCTTATCAGTGTTATAAACGTCTATGTTGTTTTAACGTTCCTTATTTAGAGGTAATTGGCAGGTTTTATTACAGGTCCAATAAAAAGGGTTTATGCGTGATGCATACGACATTTTATTGCTTCTATAAATTATCATTCAATAGGATTACAGTATAGAAATTGGTTTCATGTAAAATTATCTTGATCTGAGCATATACAATAAATTATGAAAGTAAGTTAATCACGACGACATTTATGATAACTGAAAAGATCATGAAACCAGGTAAAATTTTCACGAAAACAAAAATATATCATTAAGTTACTGAAGTAAAATTCAATTCTGTTTTAAATGCAGATATTATTTACATTGCAAAAACATTCTTTTACACAAAAATACTCCGGACATATTTTCCACCTTTAATTTGATCAAGGCGGACCTTGAATTTATTAACTAAAATTTATTAAGTAAAATATATACAAAAAATTCTATATTTTACCTTTTTGTACTGTAACTGAGTAGAAAAATAGCGACAATTTGCATTTGCCATCCAAGGGCCGATAGAAAAGCTATCTCTTTTATTGTTTGATTGACATAATTGGCATAATTGACACTGATATTTAAATGTATATGAAATAAGGTGAGAACAACAACATAAGAAGAAATGCGTATCTCTTTCTTTTTAGAACCGAAATATTAATTGCAATATTTAATTGCATTTCTTATATTGTTAATGTGTGAAATTAACATAAAATGAACTACTCGCGAAGTAAAATTACATTAAATGATTAAATCATTACTTTAACCTTTTGATCACAATACCGCATGTTCACGCGGCATAATAATATCGTCTGCTTATGACGCTACAACAACGACTTCGCGCTGAAGTTAATTTTTCTTCCAAATAATGGAAATAAACCGTCTGAGAACGGATCAAATTTTTATTTCACAAAACTGAAATAAATATCATTCAAAAGATAAATTCAATGAGAGTAGGAAATTTCTTGCACCTAAGCTTTCATATCAATGGTTTTATTAAAAAAATGCTTTGAAGAAACGCATGTATGAGATTTTTGCACATTTTATATGGAAAAAAGAAGGGAAAAAATGACGAAATGATGGCATTAAACTTCATGTGAAGAACGAATAAAAAATTAAGATAAAATTTAATTTAAAAAAACCTTGTGATGAATCAAATGTTGAACTTTGGTAATCTTTTTGCACCTATTTTTTTTTTTAATAAGGTTTCTTATTTTTAGTAATTTTGTTATTAAGTAAAATGTGTACATGCCCTTCTTATTTCTATATAGAAAATCTGACCGCTATCGATTAGTGGCCGGAGGAATATTCTTCGGTATGCACAACAGTATGGAAGCCCTGGAGGGACAATTGATTTCCGTACTTCCCACTTCTGACTTCTAACTTTTGCACTTCTCACTTCCAACTTTTTGACTTCCTACTTCTAACTTCTGCACTTCTGACTTCCAACTTCCTGACTTTCGACTTCTGATTTCCAACTTCCACACTTCTTACTTCCGACTTCTTACTTCCTTCTTATTACTTCTGCACTTCTGACTTCTAACTTCCCCACTTCTGACTTCCAACTTCCTGACTTCTACTTCTGACTTCCAACTTCCAAAGAGGGAAAGTTGTAAGTCAGAAGTGCGGAAGTTGGAAGTCGGAAGTGTGGAAGTTAGAAGTCAGAAGTGCGGAAGTTAGAAGAGGGAAGTAAGAAGTCAAGAAGTCGGAAGTAAGAAGTGTGGAAGTTGGAAATCAGAAATCGAAAGTCAGGAAGTTAGAACTCAGAAGTGCGGAAGTTAGAAGAGGGAAGTAAGAAGTCAAAAAGTCGGAAGTAAGAAGTATGGAAGTTGGAAATCAGAAGTCGAAAGTCAGGAAGTTGGAAGTTAGAAGTGCGGAAGTTAGAAGTCAGAAGTGCGGAAGTTAGAAGTAAGAAGTCAAGAAGTCGGAAATAAGAAGTGTGGAAGTTGGAAATCAGAAGTCGAAAGTCAGGAAGTTGGAAGTCAGAAGTGTGGAAGTTAGAAGTCAGAAGTGCGGAAGTTTGAAATAGGAAGTAGGAAGTCAAGAAGTTGGAAGTGAGAAGTGTGGAAGTTAGAAGTCAGAAGTGCGGAAGTTAGAAGAGGGAAGTAAGAAGTCAAGAAGTCGGAAGTAAGAAGTGTGGAAGTTGGAAATCAGAAGTCGAAAGTAAGGAAGTTAGTAGTCAGAAGTGCGGAAGTTAGAAGAGGGAAGTTAGAAGTCAATAAGTCGGAAGTAAGAAGTGTGTAAGCTGGAAACCGGAAGTCGAAAGTCAGGAAGTTGGAAGTCAGAAGTGTGGAAGTTAGAAGTCAGAAGTGCGGAAGTTAGAAGTAGGAAGTGGGAAGTCAAGAAGTTGGAAGGGAGAAGTGCAAAAGTTAGAAGTCAGAAGTGGGAAGTACAGAAATCAATTGTCCCTCCAGGGCTTTCATACAACATCCAATCAGAATAGTTTTGTAATCTAGAACGGAACTCCACCAGGGAAGTTCAAGCAAGTTTTTTGTGTAACGTTGAAATAACTATAAACTACGCGTTGTTTTTCTAAGATTAGATGTATTGAAGAAATGTGACCGGGACTCAATGGAAGATAAATTACCACTTGTTTGATATCCATAGTACACATTTACCGAACTGCGTGCTTTAGGTACGAAATGCTCGATTGAAACGGGTTAGTATATTTTCCCGTTCATGGCCATGGTTCTTATAGAATACCTATGGGTAGGGTATAACATGTACAGAGGCATTTTCTTTCTGTTCTGGTGCCAGTGGCAACAACATAAGAAAAAGGCAGTACAAAATATTATTGTGGAAAAAATTGATATATTTTGAATAAAACAAACGTCCGTTTAATTTTTGTTGCATAGTATAAATACTGTGTTCTCGTATACTTCTGTACTGAAAAAGTCATTGTTTGTCATTAATTTTGATAACTGTAGAATGTTACATAAAATCATGAGAAGTTTAATGAAATATCTTAAATGATTTAGTTCAACACTTTGTCAAAACATACGGGAAGTTCTCATACATGCATCTTTCATCCCTGTCGAAACGAGATCCGATATATTACCATAATTTAGCGGCAACATCCTGAATTAGTTATGTATCAGCATGTTTGAAAATTAAAAAAAAAAGAATATCCACTTCATATTAACATAATCTGATATCAGATTTTGAAAAATGATCAAGACATGCTCGATCTTGATTACAGAGATCACGCCAAGACTGAATTCCTGGGCTTCTGTTTTCAAAACATTTTTGTCTCAGTTGAGTTTGATAATGAAACATTGTCATTGATATCAATATTGCATGTTAAAATTTAAGATTTAAATTCATGACTATTTTCAAGTGACTACTTAGTATGGATTGTCAGTCTCAACTGGAATTTAATCTTTAAGTACCATCAAAACTAGCTGTCATCATTTCAATCTAAAACCCAGCTGAGACCGAAAATTGTTTTGTGAAGAAAGGGCCTGTGAAGCGTCAAAGGTCAAAATTCCGATCATATTCCAAAAATGTTTTATGGCCAGTAAATGCATAGAATTGTCAACGAGATTATATTTTTGAATTAGTCAACTCCTATGATGCCATTTGAGCAATTCTGTGTGGTCATTTGATACAACAAGCTTTGAAGTCGAGACTAGCCTTTTATCATTATTTACAAAGCCTTTTTAGTCGAACACATGCAAAAAAGGAGTATGTGTAGATACTTGTCTTCAGGGAACTTGAACAAAGATTTAAACTCATGAAAACTCAAGGTCTATATTGGTTTAAAAAATCATTATGTAGCCATCATGAATATCATGGTAGGGTGACCGGGAATACTGAATGAATTCAGTATCGTATAAATTTGAATTTGTAGGGTTTGAAATGGTTAAGAATATATAATACTACGAGCGGCATATTTTTACCGCGATGTATTACAATGTCACGCATCGTACCGTGCATATTCAAAATTGTGCGTCGTACAATAGCATTTCAGCGTCGCGCGTGCTATAATACGAAAGCTCATGCTCCATATACACTATATACATTTTTGATACCAAAAATGTTGTTGTTATCCCCTACCGTAAGGGTCGGTGAACCTCTTGCGGCGCAGGGGAAGAGTGTCTTTCTCCTCACCAGGTCATTGGTTCAAATTCTGGTTTATAGGGTATGTTGATCGTTGAATCAACAGCCGTTTTCACTGCCAGCGAATACTAGCTAGAACCTCACGAAATTGACAGCAAGCATATAAATAAGTTGCAGCACTTCAAATAAAAAAGAAGTTTGCGATACAGATCTTGTTCATAAATACAGTAGTCGAAAGATTTGAATATATACATTAATCAAAAAGCGATATAAAAGGTAAAAGGGTGAACAAGTTTAAAAATGCCCCCACACTGTTAAGAAAATATATTGGTAATTCATATACAAATATATATATATATATATATATATAAACGGATATTGATAAATCTTATAGCTGTCTTTTTTTCAGATATTTTAAATGAAAACAGTATTACGGCATTAGAACCGGATGCTAAATATGCAACTGTTCAGTTATGCATAACTTCCACATATACAGTTTGAGAAAACCCCTATAGTAAGTCCGTAGTCCGTGGTCCGCAGTACGCGTCGAAGTAAGCTGAAAATCTCTACTATTGCGTATTGTATTTCGACTTAAAATTTAATATATTGTAGCTTTTTCATTCCCTTTTGTTTTTCTTTTAGAAAGAGACGCCAACTTGTTTAACATACTTTTTCTTACCACATCTGATTTTGAATAAAAATCTACGAGGTATTATCGTCACTTGATCATGGGATTCTCCGGTTCTTATATTTTCGTCTTAATTTATACAATACGGAGAATGATTAGTCAAGAACTTCAATTTCATTTATAATCATAACTCTAAAAGCTGTTATAAAAGGGTATCAAACTTTCAATTTCTTTCATTTATTCTACATCTGCTGTAAAGTATGCTAACTCTGGTCTTGATTACTTATCAAATCATTTGGAACCACGTTGGGAGAAATACGCGTTCTGTGAAAAATTCGTATGAAACAATTTTACCAAAATTTGCCCTGACTTCGTACAAAGGTTTTTATAGAACTTCTTGCAATTTTCGTACATTGCGAACTTCGTACGAAATACGAAAATGTTTTGTGCAAGATGTCGGGTCCATAACTCTGTCATTTATGATTTGTAGTAAATAATATTTATCAATACCTAATACTGATGATACCTTTATCTTACAATTGGTGAATGTTTTATGTTTTGTATTATAACACATTTAATTGACACTTATAGCGATTACTATATTTTAAATGTTTTGTAAATATGTTTTAATATTTGATGACCTTGCTTTAATATGTATATGTTGTAGGGATGAGGAGCTCATAGCTCAAATCTGAATAAAGCTTTCTGTATTCTGTATAAAACAAGAAAAAACTATTCAGTATTTACCAAGAAAATTAACATTACATTGAAATTTCTTTTCACTAAGCTGTGACATACAGATGACTGTATGGATGAATGCAAGGTAGGGTTATTATCTGAGTCATTGATTGTTGTGGTCTCTCGGGCAAGTTTGACAGTACTTAAATTTAAAAATCTAAACATAGCACTAAAGGCTACCTTCCACCATACTACCCTATCACATTCTTACTGAAGTTTAATCTGTACAGTGAGTGATTTTCAACAAATGATTTTACAATTATAACAATAAATTGATGTCAGGATGACATATTAAGATATCATTTCATGATTCAGATAACGCAAGTAAAGAAAAGAAATTTTAATAATCTTCAAACGATTTACCAAATATAATACTAAATCAAGTTTTGCAGTCAAAAATGTTACTCATTAAGTTACACTTTAATCGTAATCTAAACCCGTTAAATGGGATAATATGTGCAATACGGTGAAAAAATTATCTTAAAATGTATGAAGCGTAATGAATGCCGCAAAGTAAGTTTTTGTGCCTTTTTGGTTGTTTGGGTCTCATTACTTGGTAATATGGGCATAAGTTGCAACTTGTCATTGAATTTGTGAAATACAATAGGAATAAAACGCACCTGATAACTCCGTTCGAATAATAGAAACAGACATCAGCCTCGTACTGTAAATGAAATGATTTAATGGAAGATGTGAAATTCAAAAGATTGCCGTCTTGTAGAAATGGGAAACGCATTTAACGAAGAGTAGCGGAACAATTTTCCGATTCAAAATTTAAACCTCTTTCGGTCACTGGTGTGGAGTCTAATTGCTACGCTATATACAATGCATTGTTCAAGATTGTACGATTAATTTATACGAATTTATCATACTTGAAAAGTATATACGCGTATAGCAATTTTAGTTTTCATAGCTTTAAATATGTCCATAATATTTGTGTCAAACAAATTAAGTAATTAATTGTAGATACCAAATTCAAACTTTGATCTTCCCCTTTCATTTTCAAATATGCTCCTTAATTGTAGCATCAGGGCCAAGGATGAGGGCTCATGGTGTTGCCCATATAAGAAAACAATATTGAAGTACATTCCGTTCAAAAACAATAGAGTTTTTAGCAAACAAAGTCGAATTGGCCTATAAACTATCTTAAGCAACCATCAAAGGGAGCGATTCAGCATGACTGCTTAAGAAAGATGGCTGCTTAAGTCATGCTGAAATTAGTTTGTTGATTAGCTAATTAATACAGTTGATCGCTAAGGCAGGATTTACTCTATACCTCTATTACGGTTTAATAGAATATATTTTTCGGCGTGCCGTATTAAGCACAATTTCAAGACCTTATGCCGCCTGAATAATGTACCAATCGGATTGCTTGGTAAGGTATTCTCGGTATTTTCAGCCATAATGAGAGATTTAGTAAGAGTGGCGCTGATTGGAGGAAAGGCTGAAAATGCTTCACTTTGAGTCATGTGTGACACTGAGTGAAATGACAACGCGTTCGTCATCTATAACCTCTATAAGTACAGCACCATCGGGTTGTATACGTACCACTTTAACAGGTGTGCGTAACCAAATATTCCTCTGCTCATCCGGACATATTTCTGTTTTGTTAATTTTTCTTGTTAAGTTATTTCTGTTTTGTTAAGTTTCCTTTCCTTTAGTTTTGTTTTGTTTTTACAAAAAGGTTATTTGTTTTATACAGTCATTAACTCTTACCCTGCATTACAGCAACAATTTCTAACCAGTGCAAATCATTACTAACCTGCAACAACATGTCATTTTAGATCTCGACTCTAAATTTTAAATTAATATTTCCAGTGAAAACAGTACTGTACATATTCTGAATGAAAGACAAATTTGATAATAAGCAGAAGCAGGGTAAGGGTTCATGTTGCTTCCAACAATTCCAGAAATAAAATATAGAACGTATATCAATATTGTTTGCTTACTGTTACCATCTTTTAAGCACTAAAGGCTCAAAGTGAGCTTTTGCGATTGTTTGCTGTACGTCGTGTGTCCCTCCACAATTTCTAAATACAGTCTTTTTCAGAACTACTGTCCTCATTTATACAAAACTTCACAGAGGCCCCTTTCAACATTGCCAAAAAATTTAAAATACAGGTTTCTGCCCATATATAACTTGTGCTTCAGTTACATCACGCCGACCATCTTTTTTTAAAGATATTTCTTGTTATCTAATGTGTGCAAAATGTCTCCCTAAATCTTCAGTTTAGCTCGGCTGTTCGAAGAATAAGGAGAGCTATCCTACTCACAACAGCGTCGTCGTCACACCTTGGTGAGGTTTTTCGTATCAGTTCACATTTTGACAAATCCTTTTGTCATATAGCTTTGGAAACTTTCAATACGTATATATGTACCATCACCTTGTCAAGTTTAAGGCTAGAGTACACAACTCTGTCAAGGATTTTCACTGAATTATGTCCCATTTTAATGTACATATCTTGGTGTTAAGTATTTCGTACCAGTTCATATTTAGTGTAAACTGTTTTACATATAGCTTTGAAACTGTGACAAAGCCTAAAAACAAAAAGGGTAAAATATACCTCTCACATGTACATGTAATTACAGTGTTAAAACCGAAATGTTGTAAAAGTTGCTAATCAATAATTAAAAACTGATATAGAATTACATTAAAGCTCAATAAAAGCAAGAGCTCTCCGTAAGATAGCAAAGACAGCACGCTTGACTTTCCTCGGCCAGAGTTGGGCTTAATTCTATCAAATTTCGAAAGAAGCAATAAAACAGATCCGACGAGGGTATGAGGCTAGTGCCAATGTTTGAATATATTAGTAAACTGTATTTTTTGTAGATTTGTATTTCAGAAGAAAATATAGGACCGTAGCCAGGTTGATTTTTTTTATCTTAAACACCACATACTCCCGCCTCCTCCCCTTCATAAAAACTGTTACAAATCATTTGCGCAAATTATTTAGATTACATACTTACGAGGACATGTTTGTAGAATTATCAGACCTCGACGTTTCAGTCGTTCAATTAAGACGTTCCTTTTTTAATGAAATTTATTAGCAAGTGGAGTGATTTATAAAACACTTCTGTTGCATATGCATATATCTGAAACTCTGGGATACGGTCAAAATAAATGTACTTGCATAAAGCATATAGATTTTAAATTTGCTTAATGCTGATGTTGGTACTCCTAGTCCTACAGCTAAGTAAATATTTCACAACTGTCATTCGTTTAATACTTTCTACTGTAGACGCGCACTTTTATTTCACTGTAAATGTTCATCCATACTGGTTAATACCAACAAGTTGTACCTCTATTACAAGAAGTGGATATCAGGTAAACATAATTTGATATCCTCTTCGTGACTCAGACACTCCAGTAAAGAAATTTTAGTAATCTTCAAAAGATTTATAAGATATAATACTGAATTAAGTTACCGGTCAAAAATGTTTACTGTCAAAATAACAGTATTTGATATCAGATACATTTGCGTCATAATCTAAACGCTGCTAAATGCCAATAAAAATTATCTAAAATACTATGAAAAAAATGGTGAAATTGCTTTTGAATGTAAATAGCGAAATGAATACCTATGACAAGGTAAGTTTGTTGCCCTTTTAGTTGCTTGGATCTCGTTACTTGGTAATATGGGCATAAGTTGCAGTGTCATTGCATTTGTAAAAAAGCTCCTAATAGCTGCGTTCGAATAATATAAACAGAAAAAAACCATAATACTGTAAATGTAGGGTAATAAAAAAATAGCAGGAAAAAAAGTGTCTTTTACCAATGGGAGACGTAAGATAAAAGCTCGTAATAACTGCGTTCGAATAATCATGCGCACATTTGTCAAACGTGACGCATGAAGTGTTCAGGGTTTGTATAACGTTGCAGCCTACAAACTTGAATAAGTTGATAAAACTAAAATTTTTAAAGTTACTAGAAAATAGCCTCTGTTAAGCTGACTAGAAAATAGCCTCTGTGAACTACAGTTAGTAAGAGTTTTAAACACTACAAACATAAAACAAAAATTATGCTGAATATACACTTACTAGTGATTCATCTTTTTCATAACTGATTACTCCCAAGTCTAACTGATAACATATTATGGGGCAACTCTTATATACATCTATGATTTCTTACACAAATATGTAAGTAAATTAAAGCTGAAGCTATGTTTACATTTATAACTTAGACAATTAAGAAACACACTTAAAATGAAGGTAAACATTTAGGGTCAATATAGCCTGTAGTACTTGTACATGTATTTTCCATAACTAAAATATTTCACATTTTAGAGGTATTCCCCGGAGATGCGTTTCATAAAGACTCTTCGGGCTGTTCTACACTTCAGTACAAAACTAGCAGAAAACTGCGTTTCAAGACAAGACGTAAAGATAAAATATAATGTTCTTATGAGCACTTCAAAGTTTGACAGCCATTAAACTGAATTTCGTTACTCATTTTGTATAAACAATGATACAATACACAACATTTTTTATTTCGATCTTGTTCTCCTCATTTATTCGGAACAGAACAGAAGTCTGCCAAGCTGTGATGGGGTGACAAACAGTTGGAACAATGTAGGTCGTAATGTCTTAATGCATGTTAAAACTTAAGTGTCACTTTTTAATAAAGTGATATTCCAAGTTAGACTTGTAGAACACACTTACAAATTAAACAAACACGATTAGCAGCAAAATGTAATTTTGTATGTACAAATGTCGCCAATATGTTTACAGGGGAATAAATAGGTTTAAGTCATAATAACTATTATCATTTTATCTCCCTTCAAAATTACTCCATTGTTCAGCAGGCAAATGTTTTCTATATAATGAAGTGAAACAGTCCAAAAACTGCTTTTTTTTCAAAAGACATTTTCCTAATCAAGCTTGTCTTTTTACCTTTGAAACGACTGGGTGTTGGAGACGGTGAAGATATTTCTTATAGACAATTTATGTTACCTGTTGAATTTATGGATCGTGTTTGTCAATATTTGGGGAGAAAAGAAGGGTCATTCATACGTTTGCGACATAGAAGATATAGAATACAAATTAATCCATTCTGGTCTTAAGTTAACCCTTATCATGCTGGACACGATTGATTCTGCCTTTGCGACCAGTGCAGATCGTGATCAGACTGCACATCTGTACAGTCTGATCATGATCTGCACTGTTTGCCATTCAGTCAGTATCTTTTTGGTATGCACCCCTTTTAACAGTTAATTGTCCTGTCTATATTGCAAGATGGACAAGTTCATTATAGAAATTTAGCAGAGTAAGTGTTAATGAATGATGAGAGAATAGTTCAATGAATTTACGTTCCTTAGTGTTTCATCGGAGGGTACTTATCATATGCCCCGAGTCGGTCCGTCCTACTACCCGTCATTCATTCAGTCAGTCGGTCGGTCGGTCAGTCAGTCAAACAAAGCAGATAAGGTGATGACTTAAAAGGAACAAAATATATTCCATGGAACATAGTGACATTGACAGATGATAATATGGAAAATATGCAAGGTTTTTGTTTAGTTGTCATTCAAAAAAGTCTTATTGCTATGACAATAATTAGTTCATAAATATGACAAAATGGATCCTGTGATAATTTCAAAAGTTCATATTCTTGTTATTACATTTGAGTGATATTAATACATACTTCTTGTTGTTTCAATTTTCAGACTGGTAACATCAGCTGTGAAGCTTCGTGTAAAAAGTATACACATGATCCTGACGCATAACAGAAGGAAGACAATAAAAGCACTTTATTCAACAAAAATGATAACAGACATTAATACATCCGTAGAATTAAATGACGTGAAACAGAAATAACGTTTCCTTTTAAAAAGGAAAGGCTTGGCTGGTTTTGGCATAGTCTACATAACCGGACAAGTGAGGGTAGGGGTCATTACATAAAATTCTATGCAAAACATGATTGCGATTTTCTACTGCTGTTCCCGTGGAAACGTCAGTTTTAACTTTAGAGGCAAGGGTATTGAACAATTCTTGGCATTTTGGGTTTTGAACTACTGGTGTCCAACCTCTATGTAAAATTTTAAGACTCTAGCCCAAAGCGTTCTAGTTATTGGGCGGAAACCAATTTCCTTTACTAGGCCTCTGTGACTTCGACCAAGAGACCGCAAAAACAATAGGGGTTCTCTACTCAATGAGACCAATTATCCTATGAAGTTTGAAGACTGGATTAAATGGTTGTGTAGTTAACAGGCTGAAAGGTTATGGTCTATGAACCGTCCGACTTTCCTACTGACATGTGCAAAGCAATATACCCCCTCATCTTTGATGGGGGACATAATAAGAATACACAAAACTCTAAGCCTATTGGTTTTGAAGGTTTTTAAAATTTTTACTTTTGTGGAAGAAAATGTGGTTACCAATGTGTGGAAAGTTCGACACACAAGATTTGCATACGTATACAAAAGGGTGCACGTACGAAAAACAACCCAGATTTGCCGTGACATTCACCAGTAATTACAATACGAACACAGAAATATAAACACTGATATACAAAATACGGTGGCATTGTGAAAACAAAAAGTGGTTTAATATACCTTGCAGAGCTACTTCCTTAACTTGTTTTAATAACACCCCTACAACAATAATCGAACCAACCATAATAGTCCTGTCAAAAATTGGCGGCAAAACACTTTTGGCAGGTTACATCCTTTACGGGGGCTGTTCTCTAACAAATTTCACAACTGCCCGTTAAATCTTTTTAACAATTACTACAATGGATAGATGTAGACTCAATCATGAATAATGTAAACGTCAAAATTTAGAAGTTGTCAGTATATCGTACAGACTTACGTTTTATAGTAATATTCATATTGCTGTATACCCCCATTTTAATAAAAGACAAACAAAAGAGCAACTGCAATTGGAAAACTTCCAATATTTCCGCACTGCGTAGCTTACGTCACAGGTCACTTGTTGCTGCAACCAATCACTGAATTCGTAACATATTGATCTCGGTTTGCGGCAGCTGCTCGGCTTTTCGTATCATACTAACACACACTTGGGTACCAAAAAAAAACAAAAAACAATACATAGGCTTGGAGCAGCCGTAGCTCCAAGCCAAAAAATAAGGAGTTCTGGTTATGCACCACAACCCTCCAACAAACACACTTTCGAAGAAGCTGGACTATAGTGTTTCATTTTTGTCAGTCCGTCGGTCGGTAAACACTTTGGTTTCCGATCAGTAACTGGAGAACGCCTTAGGCCAGGGTAGTAAAACTTTATTGTCTGTGAATGACATCGTCCAAGTCACTGGAACGTTCAAACTGAGAGCGGTTATGAAAGCTTCGACATGCCTCAGTCAAAGTTCATAGAGTTATCGCCAATGGCCAGTACATGATCTGGCGGTCAGTAGGTCATATATCACTGTGACATCCTGAAGGCATACGTGTTTTCCATATTCACATAAAAATATTCTTGTCAGAAACTGCCGTGATGAAGTATTTCGACCCCCATAGAATAACGACCCCCCGGTCATTATTCTATAGAAAATGTGACTCCTTTCCTGTAAAATATTGACTCCCCTTATAAAAAACTGACTCCCTTTGAAAACTCTATAGAATAACGACCCCCCGGTCATTATTCTATAGAAAAACTGACCCCTCCAAGTAAAATACTGACCCCCTAAAGATGACTCCCTTCGAATCTCATAGAATAACGACCCCGGTTATTATTCTGTAGAAAAAGTGACTCCTTCCATGTAAAATACTCACTGCCGAAATTACTACATTCGAACTCTCATACAATATCGATTCCCGGACATTATTCTATTTAAAAAAGTTACTCTTTCCGTGTAAAACACCGGCTCCTAAAACGACTTTCGACGATAATATCTATTAAAAAGTGATCCCCACCAAACCTAACGGACAATTTTACTAGATCTACAACTCTAATACCCTCCATTGCCAATAGTTAACATTTTGATTGTACTACTACTACTGGTGCCGCTACTTCTATTGCTATTACTACATGTACTTCTTCTTCTTCTACTACTACTACTACTACTACTACTACTACTACAACTGCTACTACTGATACTACTATACCTGCTTCCACTAATACGTCGTGTACATCTACCTCTTCTTCTCCTGCTGCTGTTGTTGCTGCCACTTATTCCTCTGCTGCTGCTGCTGCTGCTGCTGCTACTGCAACTGCCACTACCACTGCCACTACCACTACTACTACTACTACTACTACTTTCTATTGTTGCCGCTACCGTACTTTACTGCCACTGCTAAGTATTGCAACTTCTATTAATACTAAGTTCTATGCTAGCAGTTTTCAGCAGTTTCTTGTGCAGTTTTCTTCTGAAGAATTACTTCATACCGAAGTTTGCAGGGATTATTGACACTGGTGTGTTTTGTGAACGTATTGTGAATTGTTATTTTCCTGAAAAAAATGTATACACCAAGATACAGCGTCTAGAAATAGAATCCCTTTTCCCGTTACGGAATGCTCTGATTTCTGTGTCAAGTGATGGTATCTGGGGCGGACGGACTGACAAGGGCAAATCTATATGCCCCCCTCCCACGAGTGGGGGCATAAAATGCAGCAATTAGGCCTTAGATACATGAGTTATCACTAAATTTGACCAAATGTCCGGGGGTCGTTTTTTTATGGAAGTCAATATTCTTCGTGAGGTTCAGTTTACTTCACGTGGGGGAGTCATAGTACTATGATCTGGAGGTCATAATACTATGACCGGGGGGGGGGGGTCACTTTTTCAATAGAATAATGACCGGGGGGTCATTATTCTATGGGGGTCGAAATACTTCATTACAGGTGCTTGATTTTTAAATAATGTAACACAAATGTTTTTTTGGATGTCCTTTTACATACTTCATTCCAATCATATTCATTTGTCAACAAACGTGGTCTCGACCGTCCACTAAAATTTACGAGTCATATTGATCTTTTTTAAAAGAACGTATCTGCTGTGGACAGCCTACATGTCTGTTTTTTTTATTATATAGCTCTTTTGATAATTCTTAGTATGCCGCCTAGTTTTTATAAAAAGTATTTTCATAGAAATGTTTCTTGTTATACCAGTTTAAGCAGCGTTGCAGTGATAGATGCTTTAGTTTTTCCTTGGTCCAAAGAAGATTGTTTATCAATTAGAAAGACAATTGCACGTAACTTGCTCCTATATTTGCCGTATTTTGATTAGAAAGCAAAACACATTCCAAAATTTCGAATAACATAAAAGTATATATATACTTGAAATATATCTACCATACAGTTGCATGCTAGTATATGAGACGACTACGGAAGCATTTTAGGTATCAGTTGCTATTGATGAAAATATAAAAGACGAGAGATAATATCTTATTCACATAAATTCATAAAGTTAGAATATCATCAGTGAAAAAGTTTACTAGTATTTCTTTCTCCGGTGCATTGAAATATAGAATAAAACAATAACTTGTTATGTTATTTACATGTGTCATGTTGATCTCAAAAATTTATGCTTGATTCAAAATAACTGGAAACCTACAATATCGTTGTAGGTTATTAACTTTGTCTCAGAATCAATCCAAGAAGTTCCTTAAAGTGTCTTCAAAACAAAAGACATCAATAAGGCGCGTTTTCCGTTTAAAGTGACTTCACACAAATCATCGGAATCAGAAAATGAAGGGTTTCCGCTTGTACAGATCTGTATTATTTTCGTCACGTTTTATTTGAATACGTTTTCTTAAAAACAAACTGCTTTTGAATGTTTCCTAATAGGCGAAGCAAAATGCACACCGAGTAAAGAAGTCCAGAAATAGAGAGCTTTTGAAATTTGCAGACACGAACACTTCCATTTTGAAAAGACAATGTTTTGTTAATCAACCATATGGCTTTTTTTCAACAACAGTATTGACACACTAGCAGGACTAAACTATATTCAGCATGGAATTCATTAATTTTGGTCAGGAAAAAATAATTACATATTACCTTGTGATCCATTTTATTGTTGTTGTTGCTTTTTTTCTTCAAAATTTGAAGGCATTTTGTATACTCTGGCCAACAGAATCCATGTAAAAAGACATATATCTGCAACGTCTAGCAGACATTTTGAAATGTGTTAGAATATCAGTGTTGTTACCTGTTGCTCTAGGGATTATTTTTGTTTAATTTTATTTAAAGTTATACTTTTATCTATTTATCTAGTTATCTAGTTATACCAAAAACTTGGTGACTGAGCATATGTGTTTACAAACAGCTATTGTTATTTCCTATGCTAATAATGTTTAACGGGAGATATGGGTTAATGAACGGAAAGGTTAAATGCTTTAATTCAATGTACCTAACATTTTATTTGCAGGTGTGGTTAATGCAAAAGGAATTCTTACACAAATGCCGTGCATCCGCATTGCTAATAGTTTTCCTATGTTGGTGTACGTATGGCATGTTAATTTTTCAATTAGTTAATTGCTATAGAACATAATGTTTTCCTTTAATGTTTGTGCTACAATTTGTTTTTGAATATAAAATGTTCTTGATTGAAGGCTCGTAATGACTTCTTCTATAATGTGGCTGCCACATTTGCTTTTGAAAACAAGATACATTAATTTCCTATTTACTGTAATTGCTTTCTAATTTACTTGTCAAACGTTTTAATATTTGATTCACATGGTAGAAAGTATTATTGAATCCTTTGAGTACCTTCCATTTTAGTTCTTACCGTATAACAGACAGAAAGTGCATTATGCATACTCTCTTCCTTGACGGGTGCTTTATTTGTGCTCGATATAAATCAAAATACTTTGCGACCAACAGTGTTTATGTCATACTTGTGATTGCTCGTAAAAATCACTTCCTCTCTTTGTTTTAGTTAAGCAAGTGTAATAGTGTTAATGACTTGAATCGTGGAACCATACCTCAATATTCCTTTTATTTGCAATCCAAACATTTCAATTTCTAAATGTTTAGATTCAAGATATCAATGATATAAATAAAAAATAATAAAATAATAAAAATAAATAAATAAATATTGATAAAAATGAAAGATTATAAAAGCGATTTCTTGCTAATGGAAAATTGTTATTTTGTTCTGAGCTGAGTCACCACGCTTTCTTCCTATTTTCTTCACAATATATTTTACTGGCTTTGTTTTTCAATTCCCCATTCAACGGCAAACGTTTCAATTAAGTGTGGCCGAAGTCCCAAAATTTAATCCAGTGTATAGATAATTCATTACCATCTTTGACATAACACCTAGTGTAACCCTACAAACGTGTGTACAATTCGTTGTAAAACAAATGGTATTCACACATAAAGCTCATATTCTTTTCCGAATAGACCAGTTATGGTACTCCACATGCTGATACGAAACGGTGAGCATGGTGGTAACAAGATAGGCTAACACACATGATACAAGAAACAAGAAATGTCTTTAAAAATGATGGTCGGCGAATTGTAATAAGAAAAGAAGTTTATGAATTTTTCATCTAACATTCATCTTTCATCTAACATTTTTCAAATTGCAAAACTAAACACCGCACTTTAACAATTTAAATGGTTCTCTTTTAATTTTTCGCAAAGGTTTCGTAGGGTTGCAATTTTGTTTCGTTTATCCTTAGACGAATTTAGCTAAATTGGTCCCTATCCCCATTTGTAACAAAATAGCAGGAGACCTTACGATATTGTTACACATCGAGTTTGATAAAAATCCATTACATTTTAGTGGTTAATGCGAAGAAAGGCAATTCTACTTTTAGCTATAGTGGTCCCTAATAGGGCCCAAGTTTCTATATAAATAAATTTGGAAGAGGACCTTATAATGATGCTCCAGACCAAGTATGACAAAGATCCACCAAGCTGTTCATGAGACGCTGTATAAAGGCATTTCTAGTTTTAGCTCTAGCAGCCCCTAAAAGGGGTCAAATGTCCCAGCTGAACAAAGTTGGCTGCGGGCCTAATAAAGATGCTACAAATCAAGTGTTTAGAATACATGAGAAAAAATCAATTAAAGGATTTTTTCATTTATTATTTTTATTTATTTCTAAAATAGGCCAACTGATCCCGCTTTAACAAATGCATATTCGCTATTCATGAATCTTTGGACAATGACGTCACACCAATAAAAAAGTGAAGGTCAAGCAAAACATACAATTGTAATTATTTCAATATGTCTGTTTCATAAGCAAAGTTTGACCGTAGTTATATCACATAGATAAACTGTATGCAGCGTACCTTCATTTCAGTGTAATGAGATTCAGTCATTATATAGCATATATATAATAAAACAGATTTCAACTGAGTTCAATATTTGCATACCATACTAAAGAAAAATATTCATATATAATAAATCAGTTAAATAATTTATAACAAATATATCAAAGCAAACAAGTACTCATTTTAACATGCAATCTGAATAAGTCACAAAAGCAAGAAACCTTTTCATATACAGACGACAATTGTAACAAGGAAAATCTTTTAAAAAGCACTTCTCTACATAAAAGACTCCCTTATTCAGGTGATACGCAGACCGTATTCAGCTCTTTCTTTAATTTGATATATGTTGGTATTTGAACAGGTTTTTATCATATTTATTAAACTTACTTATCATTTTGAGATATATCAATATTCTTGCTAAATATACTGAGCCAAAGTTAGCTTTAAAACTGTGAACAGCGTCGTTTAGGATAAACGCTTTGTCTACATTTCACTCAGAGTAGCACAATCAACAGATTGAAAGAAATTGACACTCTCGTCCAATCAGGCAGAGTGATGCATAAATCTTCCATTTTGATAAATTATCTATAATGCGTTATCAAGTAGTTTGATTTGCAAACTGAAGTCACGTGGCATAGGTGACGAAAACGAATTTAGACGGCGTTCGCCGAAAAAGGGATAATCCTACAGATCGGAATAAATACATCATTACTAATAGATCTTATGAAGTACTATGAAGGAACCTCCTTGGCCAAGTGGTCTAAGCCGCTGACTCCAAACTACTTGTTCCTCACCAATGTTGTTCTTGAATGGGATGTCAAATTATTTATGAAAGGAAGACACCAATCTGGTTTGAAGAAGGTCGGTGACTTTATCCAGCAGACCGTCCATGCCTGACACGATGTTTGGATGGGCACCTGGTGTCTTCATCTACTATCGAAAGCTTTAAAAGCTAGAAGAGTCGCCGTATGACTTAAATTGTGTCGAAGTTGAAAATGAAATATATCTATATCTAGTGATATGTAGATTTACAACTGTCATTTTCTTGCGTCAGTGATGCAAAGGTGTCCATAAACAGAAGAATATAATCTCTTTCTTTTAGTTGTGACTAATGACATATCATTACAAAATCAATTTAAATTCTTTTTCTTTCAACTGCCGTCCTCGTGGATCAAACCGTAAATAAGTAGACTCATTACAATGATTAAAGTAGCATTTTAAATATCTGCCCGAGGACTGGTGATCACTGTTTTAACAAATATCCTAAATATTCATTTAATAAAATAAGCAGACATTGTGAAAACAAATGGGACTAATGAATCAATTTCTCAGTTTTAATAATGTTTAAATGTTGTATAATGTTTAATAATGTCTGCAGGACTATGAGTCAGTCCCGGAAAGGAGGAAAGCATTTTAAAATGTTGTTAAACTGTCGTCTACGTGGTACAAGTGCATCCTGTAAAACACATTTGGTTCCGTTTGTAGTTTTATGGCGTACTTTCCCGTCTTCTAAGTAAACAATATTCAGCATCACGACATGGTTAGACAGGAACAAATCAAATACTCTATCTGTGAACTCCTACTAAGAAGGAAAACACATTTAGTCAACATTTAGTCAACATGAAAACTTTAGCTGCTGCAATTTAATGAAGTAGCATGGTACAAATATTTAGCTTAATACTGCTGTTTTGTCGTATTTAGGGAGTGCTCTAACAGTGTAGTAACATGTGTTAACAGGAAGATTATTATGCTCATTTGCTGTTAAACACATTTAAGGGAAATCTAATTTGTATGCTAGCCTACTTTTTTATTATGTCATTGTACCCTATCAGATACCAAAACCTAATTAATGAATTCTAAGGACAGAGGGTAAAATTTGACTTGCATTTATGACAACACCTCTTAGTGGTGTGAACAGTCAAATACTACTACTCGTAACAAAGCCAATTATGATTTAGTGACTGTAATAAACCAGTTTATTTCCGTCAGATAAACACTAAAGTTGATTAATATTTGATGATGGAGGGATGATATTTCTTCTGTAGATGTATTTCTGTTTATTTTCTGAAAATTCTGAATGAAAGAAAGAATGAATTATTACAAATTTTGGCAGTTAATACATGACAGCAAAACATAACTGCAAGGACTATTTCCCAATTTTGCTAGCTTGGTTAAACATGGCCGAAATAAAATTAATTGTGCAGATGTTACAAGAACTTGAAAATATATGCTACACCTGCAAAACAGCAGGAGTTACTCTGATTTATCCGCTTCCACGGGCAGAAATATGCCAAGATTTACTGAATATCTAAATTTGGTCTTTGACTTACTCTGTGTTAATTACACCATGGAATGTAAGGTGATTTATGTGTAGAAGCTACGTCGTTGATTCTACATTGCATTTTGCTTGAAAATGTATAAAAAGCTCGTTCTAAGCTCGTTCTAAGCTTTTTCATATCAAGGAAACGTTTCATTGCTTAAGAATATTTACGAAGAACCAAACCATGTGCAGTTTTTGCTTATTTCTAGTCACAATAAAGTCAGTCGGGACTCTAAATAAATTACCACTGCAAACACATTTGTATTTCATTTTGTAAGGAATAATGATTTGATCTGACAATGTACATTATCAATTTTTTTTTTACACACATCATGTAACAAAATGAATAGAATAAAACTTGTTTACAATAACTGTGCTTTACAAGCAAATTGGCGTATTTGCGTTTAAGGTAGAGGACCCGAAATGACAATCGGCAATATCCGCATAATTACATATCCAAACTACACGTTTTCGGCATCCTTCAGACATACCAGAATACTTATTTTCACAACAACCAGAGAATGCTGAAATCGCGTACAGAAAATTTTAAAAACAAACGGAAACTGCCAATTGTCATTACGAGTCAGCTATCTTAAGCCATAAATTACGTATGTTTTGTGCAAAGTAATACAAGGAAAATATTTTTATTACCTTACCAGTTTCATCGCTGGTTTTAAATTTTCTGGCAGACTGGCTACTGTCTAGTTTCCTCAAGAAGTAATCCTAAGATGTAGAAGGTGTACGAATAAAACATCTTTCAGCAGAGATAATAAACAGTAAAATAATACAGTGACTGTGTATTTGTTATCATTTCACAATAACATTATTTTGTCGTAAGCCAGGCGCCAAAATTGTACAGGTAAACGGTAATTTAAGTGAGACGAGGAATCTATACCAACAAAACCATTGAGACTATTCCAATACAGCTATAAGTACTGAGTATACACTAAAGTATGCCAAAGTCTTTATGTCTGCTTTTGCATCATTGACAGTACATTTAAAGATTACTTTTCATGCTTGTGGGGTCATCATCAGATGAGTTATCCAGATAATTGGGAATATAATTTGGATCAGACAAACAAAAACAAAAAAAGTTGCTGTGGAAAAAAAACGGCAACATTTGTGGGGTTTGAAAAAACAACAACAGAGGCTTTCAAGAAATTAAATATTGTGCCCTTTTGAGGAATACTGCAATTCTCTCTTTACAACATTCTAGCTAGCAAATTCGCCTCCACCCACCTCTCAAAATTATATTTACAAACTTTGCAGCCAAAATAAAGCTTTCATCGGCTACCATTCCCTTATTTCTTGATGTTCGTATCAATGCATACAAATAAATAAGACATTTCTGATAACACTTACCTTTTCTGACGTTTATTTCTGCCCCCAAAAGAGCTAACCTGGTATTTCCCCAACCATGAAATATATAGCGAATTGATATAAATACTGTCACGTAAAATTTAACAAAACAAGCGTAATATTTCTTAACATTAGCTTTCGGACCACACACATTTTATTCAAACCGTAAAGGAAAAAAAAGAAAAAAAAAAATGAAATTTACCAAATTCGGTAACGTTAAATGTTATTGTTAAAAAATATTGTATTGGTCTAAACGAATTTTTCTACATGTATTGCAATATACGTTATCTTACAGGGCTTTAAGTTGTATCGCATGTAATGCCTGTCAAATGACTAAAGGAAAATACAGAAAATGGCTGGGATTTGTAAGAGATAAAACTTTTAAGAAAATATTGAAATCCTGAAAGCTCAACAAATATAAGTTCCAAAACACGGAGGAAGAACGAAAAATATTGTCACGGAATGTTTATTGCGCATCAGAAGCTGTCCAGATTATTATGTAATAAATTAACAACTCGTTGAAGTTGATATGTTTGGGTCGTTTCACGACAGATAATGTCAAAATTGCCGCACAACAGAGGTGTATTAAAATCAGTAGCTGTGTTTGAAGTAAACATTAATGTCAGTAGAAAATATAGATCATTTACTTTGTATTGGTGCGCTTTGTTACCCATTGTGCTACGAGTTCAATAAGACGGTTTCATCTAACGTTTAAGGTGACTTGCAGTTTTGCAAATGGGTTCCAGTTTTTGCATGATTAATGTCTATCCAAATCCATGTACATTCCAAAATATACCCTATTCTATATGTGAGAAAATTAATATTCTAAATATACTTTCGAAACTTTCAAAATTGGCTTTTCAAATGAAAATGAACTTACGTTACCAACTTACTACGTCTCGTAGACTAATCAATATTTATCGAAAGATGTTAACATTTGTATTATCTTCTAGAGAACAATGTGGAAATGTCTGTTTAAGAGCTATCTTCCTTGTTAAACCATAAATCCTTTGAATGCCCTTTACCGTGAGAAACCAAAGACAGTTTTATGACTAATTGTTACACGTCAAAACCAGACCTCTGAATTCAATCGAAAAATTTCCCTGGTATGTACATTTTTATTCTATCAGACTTATTCATTTGAGTTTATGATGAAATGTAATTTATTTTTATCCTGTAACCATTGAAAGATTAAACGCCATGTTGGATGAACCGCACTGACCCAAAGAGCCTAACGTCTGAAACAGATGTGATATTTACGTTACATCTTTCTGAATGTGACGTATGACGGACGTGTCAGTTGTTACGTAGTAATTTTTATTAGAAAAGGATACACCGTTGTCAAAGAATAAGATGATTTTTGACCTTCTTACTGTTTTTGAATTGACGTGTCCCCACAGAGAAGAGTTCATGGCATTTAGTTCCTGTAAGATAATTATAAATGAATATGTACAGTTTAGCACAATGAATTTGTTTTTCATTAATCACTGTTAATAACTGTTTTAAAATATAAAATAAAATTACACGAAAGAGAAATTGACTTAACACTTGCTTTCAAATGATTTTTTATTGATCAAGACTTTTAATATGCGATCTAATTTACATGTGTATTGATTTTAAAATGCTGGCGCAAAAACATAATTTTCAAAGAAGGTTATTGAACTAATTATTGAACTAATTTGGTATCATGTACCATTTACCTTGTTTGCATATTTATGAAAAGGACCCTCTAAACGCCACTGATGCCAGAAATCCAGGCAGATAAATACTACCCAGGTTACAAATAAGACTGGTGCACCAGCTGCATGAACTATTCCTGTAGCGGTCATATTCTGATTTTTTACATCTGATGTTGTAACAACCACCAGAAGAACTATTGCAATGTACAAAATAGCCAACAGTATGAAAACAGTCGTAATCAAACCCATGGTATTCAGAAAGATGTGTCTGTATCTGACTACTGTAGATGCGTTGATGATGTTCCTTGCTGTCTCCAACATCTCTGCTGTTACCTGGTGTTTTCAATGATAAAAACATGTTGCAGTGGTTTTTATTTAGTACATAGCGAAATTAACTTTTAATGGGAACAAAATGTAAATATCTCGAAAAAATGATTGTCACTGATCATTTGCAAATGAGAAATGAATATAGAAAATGAGAAAAGGTAATGCTGCTAAAAGTTTGAGCATCGCCAAGGATGCTGCCTGTTTTTATACGAAGACGCCAAATTGCTTACGTTCAAATAGCTTTTGATTTTATCTAGAAAAACCAAAGCAAGAAAATCAACCAAAAATATCATATCTCTGTTTCTACAACGTAGGAACGCCATCATAATATTAGGTCATCTTTATCAGCGCTATTTGTGTTCTATCTATTAAAAATTAGCAATTCAAACCCTTCTTTGTTTTAGTAGCAGCCACTTCGGATCTTACTTACGTATCTTTATGGAACATCAGATTCTCCTTGACGGACTTTTTATGAAAGTTTTATCAATATAATAAAGTTCTATCACAAATTGACAAAATAGAAAGAAATATGGGGCTGAATATTTCCTATCGAAATGCCAGTCGGTGGTGATCTTCAACCCTAAACAAGATGCATATTTGCTTGTGTTCGTACATTACACTCCTAATTATAGTTTTGATCTGCAAATATGCGATCATTGGAATATAAACATAAATTCAGTCTCATTTCAAGCGGAATACATTATAGCAGTGAAAAAAGTATGATTTAAGCATCCACCCGTTCTACACGAAATTGCAAAAAATGGAAAAAAATTGGATCTGAATAGTTTGTACTTCTTTCTACTCCACGATAGAAGTACATTTTTACCTGACCGAATTACTGATCTTGTTTCTATAGGCTGATCACTTCCAAATCCAGTGTGAGCCTACGCGTGCCTAGTCGTCACAAGTAGTACGTGTGTAAATAGTCCTCCTCTTTCGTCCTTTCCTCGTACCGTTTCTGAATAGCATCGTTTTTGCTTTGCGTTTCAGTATTTAGGTCTTGCATTATATCGAATAAAATGGCGGCCCCGAAAAGGCAAAACTGAGTACATTTTTATGGTTGTTTTTAATGATGGAGTATAGCTTCTGAGTTCTTCAGAGCAATATAAGTGTTTGAAAATCTGATATTAAAGAAAATGTCGAAATATCGTTAAAAGAGTAGGAGCGATAAAGAACAGCGGTATATAGTGGTATTCAGTCTATAGAGATTGCAAAGAGTGCATATATGGAATACGCCTGTCATCGGTATAGCGATTTTCTGCTCAACAGTTTTCCGCTGCGTTTAAAACATACATGTATGAATATACATTTTGTTTACTTTCGCGTAAAAATCTGAAGAGCGTTTGAGTGACCCTATTTTAAGAACAGTTGAAACCTGTAATACATAACCCCAGCACGTTGCTGGTATCCGTTTACAGCCGGGTCGAATGTGCCAATCGCGATGAAGTCCCTTTCCCAAGGACAGTCCGCAATGAGAGTGGCCGGGACTCTGACTCGGAACCTTCAACAGCTTCAAAGCCCTCTCTACCAATGCGTTCACGTCAAAATAACATTAATACCAGATTTGACTGGCCATATACTCATTTTCCAAATAATATACTTGTTCTTGGCTGACTTCCATTTGGTAACGCGACAAAGACAGGTACCCTGGCTTGTGCGCCTGCAGTGGAATGATGACACTTTCTCCATTTCGAACTGAAACAACATTTAGAAGCACATGATACTATATCATAAATTCATCTGCTTTATTGATTAAAGATGGTATGAAGCGGTATTGATGAGGTGTGGATAATAAGAAACTAGAAATGTGTCACAGACACGGATGCTCCCGCAACATGAGAAAGGTCACAGGCATGGTACTGCTCACAAACTAAAATATGGCCCTATTTTCTGTGGCTGTGTAGTAATTATTGTAATTCTTTTGTTTGTCCACAAAAAACAACTCCTTACCAGGTAAAGATACCTTAAAATACATCTAAAATTTGAAAGTAACATCTATGTTGTACCACAGAAAAGTGGTCTTGTTTTTTCCCTACAGTCAATAAAAAAGTAACAATATAAGTTATTTATAGTAACAACTAAGTTAATCTTAAAAAATAATTCTACGTCCACACAAAAATCCTTACCAGGTAGAGATAGGTAAAAATACATCTCAAAAACTAAAGAAAAGTGAACACATCCTCTAAAGGCCAGGTTTTTTGACGAATCAAATAAATAATTTGGAATCTTGATAGAGGGTCACACAAGGACCTTAGTGAAAAATAATTTTAAAACCGCCCTAGCAGTTTCACAAAAGAAGATTTTTAAAGTTTCCACTATGTACATAAAGGGAAAAGTGACCAAGCCCCCTGGCGGCCATGTTTTTGACGAGTCGGTATAATTTGAACAATCTTGGTAGAGGATGACATAAAAACCATTTATGTAAAATTAATTCAAAATCAGACCATCGGTTTATGGGGAGATGTCGTTTGAAGTTTTTCTATTCTTAGCTCTGGCAGCCCCTAATAGTTTAGAGACAATTACTTATACAAATCAATGTTGGTATACATGCCCCAAATCAAAGGTGATGTTCAATAATGACACGTGTTTGTCTAAATGTCCAGAGAGTCATCCGTTTCATTTAGAAGTGGATGTAACCGTTCCCTTTCCACTTGACAATGTCATCAATCTGAATGAATTAGGTATTGTTGAACCAACGACAACATGTTTTGACAGCTGTCCACAAGGATATTTACACGACAAACTGAGGATGAAGTGTGTCAAAATATGCCTGTACAATGTGTCTTATATACATCAAGATACATGTTTGGCAGCCTGTCCCGAAGGTTTAGTTAAGAAGAAGACTAGAATAGGTACTATGTGTTTACAGAAATGTCCCCAAGGAACTTTTCTGAATCAGCAGGTGGCGGCATGTATGGAAAGATGCCCTCCAGAAGCTAAATATATTTATGAAACAGTGTGCTTAAGTAAGTGCCCATCTTCACACCGCTTTGGCATTAAAGCTGAAGACTTCTGGAAAACCCATCGATGCATTTGTGTCGAAACCTGTGAGGCGAATAATGTTTATAAGGACGAAGATTGCATTGGTATATATTGCAATGAACCAGAAATAATATTTGACGGTCAATGTCTTCTGGAATGTCCACCAGGATACCTATGGTTTATGACATGTTTTCATAAACTGGGCCCTATCATTGCAATTCCATGTGTGTGTATTCTCCTTTCTATGACAGCTTGGCACATGAGATTGTTTTTGAAAGATGTGTATCAAGTTGTAAAATTGTCTGCTTTTTCACACGTAAGTATCAATAATTCTAATCTTTATATAAACACTTAAGTTTGCTATGATAGCTATTCCGTCAATTAGGAATATGTTAAACTCTCGAGATGCGAAATGCGTATTTGTCATCCGCGCAATTACATGAAGATAGACATGATGGTCTCAATTATATGAATGATGTTGCAGTTGCTGTCCCAGATGATATAAACCTAGTCTTGTACCGACATAACCAAGGGGATGATGCAGACAACGTATTGGAAGGGTATAACCACGGTCTCCTTGTTAGTAAAACAGCTCAAGGAAATGATTCAGACAACGCATTGAAAGAGCATAGCCACGGTCTTCTTGTTGGTAATAAAGCTCAAGGAAATGATGCAGGCAACGCATTGAAAGAGCATAGCCACGGTCTTCTTGGTGGTAATAAAGCTCAAGGAAATGATGCAGGCAACGCATTGAAAGAGCATAGCCACGGTCTTCTTGTTGGTAATAAAGGTGAAGGAAATAAAGCAGACAACGTATTGAAAGAGCATAGTCATGGTTTTTGGCTAATGTTTAGCAAGGGAATAATACAAACACCGGATTTTTCTAATATAACCGTAAATATGTAAATGTTCATATATTAGAATATGACAATATCACAAATGATACAGGTTCAGATTTATGCGACAACAATCAGTGTCATGAAAATGACAACACTGAAACAGCGCATGATATAGATAACTGGCTGGGCGTATCTGACCAATGCTTCATAAATGACCATAACGATACATCGGTAGAAGAAACAGTGGTGTAAGTGATTTGTATCTTCTAAGTGTTATATTTCAATATTTTTAATTTTTAAACAAAATTCACATTTTCTTTGAACTTTGTACAGGCGCAATATATGCCATCCCAATCAAATGGGTCTTGTTATCGCGTACCATATTGTCGGGTTAGAGCTGTTAGTGAGTCTCTGATATCATTTCAAGTTTCACTTTATCTTTGCTTATTTCAGTCAGTTTGTGTCATACTAGTATCATATATCATTGTGACAGAATTTCAGAGCCATATTTCAAATATTTTTGACATATTTTCTAGAACTAAAAATACCGGTAAGTAAACGTGTACCTCACAAAATTCTGCAGGTTGGAACTGCATAAATATTGATAAACAAGTCTAGCATATATTTGCATAACCATAAGACTTCAGGTACATCTTTAGTTAATCTAAAGTACTAGCATCCATGCATTAACAAGGAGAAAGCCAATCGTATATTTTACTATCATGTGATATATTTGTAAACAATGATTATTCGGGTGATAATATGTTATATGAAGAAAATATTCTAAATAAAGAATAATGTCATGATTTAAAGCAACAAATAAATGTACGTGTTTTGGGATTTTACTTTTTTACACAATATTATTTTGAAACATTTGTTGTTCATGAAAGTGGACCGTATGCTTTTCAGTATATTTAGTGTAGTTTCTTTGACAGCATCCACATACCACAACAGGAAAGACAGTCTTTTTCGAACTTTGGTTGAATTTTTTACTCTAAAAGACTCATATTCGCAACTAAAAAGAATGACTGTGGTGACAGGTGTAGCCAAGTAATAACTCCGTAGAAATTTGTATGTCACAAGAATAACACTGACGATAAAATTGTACATACTACTCTGTCAGATTTAGATACTTTTTTACACTTCTTGAATGGCTTTCATAATAATGACCAGCAAGCCATCGAGTAAGTTGAGACTTACCCTAAGCCCCCTTTACACAAGGGAAACAATTAATTTATAGAGTCAAATTGTTGAATGAACATCGTTTGTCAATCATAATCCTATCCATGTTATATTAATGCAATGAGAAATCTAGATGCATTAATATAACATGGATAGGATTATGATTGACATTTTACCGCAAATTTCTCAGAATTTCCGCAAGGGTATTAAACGATTTGATCTTTACATAGTTTCTTTTCAAATTGTTGCAGCAATTATGCATGCTTCACATGCTTAGAGGTTAAAAGTACATTGTGTGCACGAGACACCACTCTGTACATAGTAACTTTAGCTTATAATAAAGTTTTAGCGCAGTTGTCTTTATTTTTGCAAATATTTTACCCAGGATATTTTTTTGCTCAGATAGCTATTTTTTTCCAGAAAATGATATTAATGCAGTTAGCTACAAATATATCTAAAGTAGTGCCTACTTTAAGTATCAAATGCCTAGAGTAAGAGTTTACCAGTACATTTTTCACTCATTGTTGCCATAAAGTGTAGCCCAGCAAACCAGCGTTTAATAGTATACCTGTTGATAGCACTAACTATAACAGGTCAGTCAGGTATAATACCTGTTATTACATTAATACCGGGCTTCTTTAGTTTATTTCAGTCCTTAAAAGTTGTTGATAAACTGGCATCCAGAAAACTAAAACACTTTCAAAAGCGAGCTTAAACAATCTAAAACACGTAAAAGTTAATCATGTCACAGTGTTCTAGGGCACTGATTATTTCTTGATTATTAAAACATTGTGGCGTAGCGAATTTTGGTTGTGGTTGTTGCGGGAAAGAAGAGGAGTATTTGTAATTTACTTGGTTCAGTCTCCATTTTAACATACAAAAACATTTAAAAGGAAAGCAAGAAGCATAACTCTTTGTTTATGTCCTTGCATCTCTTATAAAAGCTGTTGCACTCCCTATTTCCAGGATATGTTCAAGTTACTTATAACTCATGTATTGAAAGTATTAACGCTTAAAGACATATGAAGCTTTTAATGTATAATATCAGGTTTAAATATTTCGCTTGTGGTAGCTATTTATTTCTTATCTTAAAGTTAAAATTAAAAAAAAAAATGATAAAAACAAAAGAGCAATGGTCAAAATTGGATTAATTTAAGAAGTTACAGGTGACACCAAATCTATGATTGTTTATTGGATTATATTAATTAAAAGAGCAAACAGGATTACTGTTACAGTTTTGGCGAGTGGATGGTATGATGACAGTTCTTGTTTAGCTTTTTTCTTTAATGAAATTTAGAGGATTTTCATGATTCTTTCGTTAAATGTAAATTATTTTGTTCACATTTAAAGCTGCTATAATAGTCACTCGTTTTATTGTTCTTTCATTCCGTTATCAAAGTTTGAAAGAATTCAGTAAGTAACCTGTACTGATTTGAAACCCCAATAACAAATGAACGATGCTAGAATTTTATATACTTGCATATCAAACTGAGGCTGAGAAACAGTGTAACCTTTACCTTGCTAAATTTCTATAATGAATTTGCCATCTTCCAGTTTGAACAGTACCATTAACTGTTGAAATGGGAGCTTATGTAAAAGATACAGACTGAATAGAGGACAGTGTAGATCTTGATCAGACTGCATGGATGTGCAGGATTATCATGATCTATACTGGTCGCAAAGGCAGAAACAATCGCGGGCTAAATATTGTACAAAGACATGTCTTTTTAGTATAAATATTCAATGTTTTGTTTATCACTACTAATTGTTCCAACATTTTAAGTATTAAATTATCTTTTTCGTTATGTGAACTAGCTCTTTTCCTCAAAATTTTAGCATGATAATTTTATTACAGGATATATACTTTTAGCATACTTGCATTATTGGTTTATAAATATCATATTGCGCAAAACCATCAAGTTGAATGTCCCTCTGAAGTTAAGTATTCTAACATAATGATTACAACAAATATACCATATAGAAATGAGAACCATATATACTATACAGCTCAAATTTGCGAAAAAAAGTAAACTTTTATGAGACTTTTATTGACACCATTATTTTCGTTTGGTCGATTGTTTTAAAACTATACATACGTTTTAGGTCAGTAATTTGCAGATTATACACGACATGTCTCGCTTGGTGTGCAATAGCAAAATTTTGTGTTCTGAAACTGAAATATTACTCGTTTTTTATAACGAAAATAAAGGAATCGGCAGTTTGAAATTGTGACATGAAAAAGAGCAGAAGATATTTTTATGCAAAACATTAATTAGCTCTACTCTTTCCCGATATTTTTCAATTTCTTTTTACTTTCTATGATTTTTTTTTCGCACCGATAACAACTCAAAATTGTGGAATTTCAAATTTACTGCCCCTTCCCCATTAGGTGTGAAATGTTGGTTTCTATACGTGCAAAACCGTTTGGTTGCTACTATCAAAACGATTGTTTCTTTCCACTAAAAAGAGAGAAAAAATGTGTTGATATTAAGACACAATGCCACAATATGTCATACGGTTCTTGAGTGTATTGTACAGATTCCGCGTGCTTTTTTGGAAATTACTTAATATACAAACGGTATAGCCACCGTCCTTTCGTAAGTCAGGTAATTGTCGCACTACTAACAATGCAATCGAGCTTTCGTTTGGGGAAGATTTTGTTGCTAAAGTTCCATAAAACTTTATATTTTATGTTTATAAAGATGAAACAGCTGTTAATCTAGATTTATGGCCTAAGTACATGGTTAGAAAAGCACGATTTTCATTATTACACATGGTGTAATAAAGTTAGAGTCATAAAAGGAGATAACCAGTTTTCCTTCTAATGCCGAGCGCCGAGCAAGGGAGCTACTGCTACACTTTTTTTTTTCGGTATGACGCGGCCGGGGATTGAACCTATGACCTCCAGCACTCGTAGCAGACGAGCAGACGCTCTACCACTAGGCTATCGAGGAGGTTTATTTTCGTAGATGTCAATTTGATTTAGATATTTACGTTAATTGATCTCTATTAAAACTATACATTTGAACACCTGAACACTGAGAATGAAAAAGCAAACTAGGGCAAAGAATAACAACAAAATTTGTATTTCAATTTCAATTCTAATGTGATTTTTTGCTGTTTTAGAATGTTTGCGAATGTCATTCGACCATACCTGTGCTATTTCTAGCCAGTTATCACGTCTCTTTATCAATTTACAAACACAAAAACAACCACATAACGCAATCAAACAAATATACCAATCATCCACATATTTAATGCTAGCCGCTAAATTGAAATAATAACAATAATAGTTACTATTGTCCTTTTAGATATAGAAATTTGGTTTATGTTATTATATTTTGAAAGATAGTTTTATTTTATCAATATCTTATAGTTTTCTTTTTGTAGATGTCATCTTTTAGAGTCGTGTAGACAGAGAAATACTATTCCAGCTAATACAGCTGCGATGCTTTCACCCTTAGATATCACACAAAACTAATCAATAATATCATAGTCAAGATGGCTGATGAGCTACTGTACAACCTTTTAGCAGAACTTGGAAAGGATTCGTATGTATTACAGTTTGGTTTCTCGCAGCAGAAGACATTTGCTCCTGTAGGTGCTTGATCAGCTGCACAATCCACGCTCGAACAGTTGAAATGGTACGTGGATATGCCACCAGTTACAGTCTTTATAGTCTGAAACATGTAAATCATTTTCGTTTTAAAATCACATGAGAGCTTGGTTTCGGGATCAGCGATTGAGGAGAACCCCATATATGTATTTCGGCATAGCATATCCAGCCACTAGGGTAGAACCACCATCCGCAATGAGGGACAATTAATACAAATTCACGGAGGAATGTCTATACTTAGGAGTGAGTGATACGGGATTCCCTCTGTAAGCAATGGTATCTATGCTATGGCAACAGACATAGTGCCTGTCACAATTTACGCGCGTCACATCATTATTATTTTTTTCAGTTTTAAGATACCCTACTCATTCTTTGTCAATCTTTGTAATTTTGACTACTTGATACTTGTCAAAGGTTGTTGGTTATCAAACTTGACATAGATTTTAAGGAGATGCACATGCTGTATAAGTAGGAAATTACTCTAGAAATGAGGGGACAAGAAAAGGGCCATGACTCTAGAGATACTAATCCAATCTAGCTGGTTTTCGGACTGGACCTGGATGTGTACACATTTTGCATTAATTTGTTGTTGTTCAAAGAACAAACACCAGTAAATGAGCAGACTCTAGTCAATAACCACTATGTTAATGCATTTATTATTCAATGCTAATCCAGTCTAGAAGGATGTTTTAATAGAGGTACACATTTTCTTTAAGTTTGGTTAAACGATGAAATACAATTGAAAATGGAAGAACAACTTCAAACTGGTTTCTAATTTATTTCCAACTAGTTTCGGCTTTCAATGCCTTCATCAGGGGTATCATGTTTACAATCAATAACTTTGATGACGTCATGTAGAACATGACTTCATAACAACGACGTCAAAACGTATTCAACAGCATGGCGTAATCTAACATTCAAAAACATTATACATATAATACAGAAATGCACAATGTAAAGGATCTATGAAGATACATTATTTCCAGAGAAAATGCAGATAGCAAATATTTTGAGTTCATTCCATTTGGATAAACTGTGTCTAACTCATGCATCCAGTAAGTCTCCCTCGGTAGACGTTTCCAATCACCATTTATGTGTTCTATGGGCATGAATGAAAAGTCATCAGTTGTGTGAAGGTTGGAATTCAAATGTTCAGAAACATTAGATAAAGATTCGGGATAATGGTTTATATCAAAACGATGACTATTCGTGCGTTTAGAGCACATCTGGTTGGTCTGTCCAACATATTGAAAATTACACCTTTTACATGTGATAACATAAATTACATTTTTGGAACTACATGAAAGACTCTTTCTAATTCTGTAGTTTTTCAAAGTTGCAGAAGATGTAACAATTTTAGATTCATTTATAGTTGAACAATGTGAGCAGCGAGCTCTATTACATTTAGAAATTTGACGATGGAAAAATAAACTGGGCGGGCGTCGATGACTTTCTTATTTTTTAACTAATTCAATTGCCTTAATTCTGGAGATAATATTTCAAATCAACTTGTTATAATACTTGACGCAGATTTATAGAAATACATCTACTGTATTTGTATGACTGACATCAAAGAAATGCTTAGTACTCTAGGTATCGACTGGACACTGCCGATTCTGGTAATTTTGATTATAAGGGATATAACTAGAGGCACCAACTTCGAATTAGCATGCTATCACACTTGACCTAGATTATGATAATTCATATTTCATGTACGTTTGGGTGACAGCAAAGAAAAATCACTCTAGTTACCGAGCGGACACTGTCCGTTTTCTTTTTCAATTTTGACTGATTCAAGGGCCATAGCTCTGGAAATTCTAGTTCGAACTGGCTGTTTATAGAACCTGCCTTAGATAGTTAAGAGAGACACACTTAGTGTATACATTTCTTTTAGTTTTGAAAAAGAGTACTCTAGTTATAGAGCCAATTTCATACGCCCACCCCAATACGTCCCCTATTTCAAAATAGGTGCAGAAGTCGATCTGAAGGCTAACATACATGCAATTGTGTTTCTGTTACGAGCATGTGTTTTTATTTCACTGTTATGTGTGAAGTGGGTTGATAGACTGTTATTATATTGTCGCCATAGCGCAAAGCATTAATTTTCCATTTACTTGTTCAAAAACAACAACAGTTTCTAGCGACAATAATCATATACATATACCACTTCAAATCATTTCAAATAAATTGGGCAAATATATACATTAAACACATTGCAAACTGTATCACTTACCACACATATGCCAGTTGAACAGGTCGTACTACTGTACGTTGTGTTCTTGCATTGCTCATCTCCAACGCATGTACCGACATCACATTGTATAGGCGCCTGTAATTATAATGTAATTGTCTTATATAAATAGCAGTTTATGTTTTGTAATTTAACCTTAGCTAAAAATAAAAAGAAATAAAATTTTCAGGACATGTAAGAATCACACGTCTGAAGGAAAACTCGTGTTATGTTATCAATGGATTTTCCGTGGTCAAAGATCTATTCCAGTTTAATTGAAATGTATCTAATAAAAATAAACTGAACAAAACAGCTAGTCCGCCATTTGCTATTTTGCATGTTTCTTAAAACAAAAATTTCTGAAATTTAGTATACCTTTAGACCATCATATTATTTGAAACAAATAAAATATTTCAAAATATCGAGTTACGCAAATATATCTTTATCAATTTTACTTCCTCAACCCATTTTTAAAGTAAAGCTACATGTTAATTTGTAAATTTAAAATGGCGAGTGAATACCATTAACAAGTATTAAATGTTCGTTCAGTTATTGTATTACACAAGACGTATCATTTCTTCGATAGTCTGCTCGCTTAGCTCGATATGAAAATTGCAGATCTATGAACTTCGGAGTCTTGAGTTCGATCTCAAAGCGAGGCGTTTGATCCGTCACGGCCGCTAAAGCCATTGTAACTGAAATCATTCGTCCTCCACCTACTACTCATGTGGGGAAGTTGGCAGCTGCTTGCGGAGAAAAGGGTAGTACTGGTACAGAATACGAGAACACTGTTTAGGTTAACTGCCGCCGTTACATAACTGAAAAACTGTTGAAAACGGCGCTAAATTCCAAAACAAAAAAAAATCCCCCCCGCAAAACAGTTTGTAAATAATAGACATCTAAGTGAATTTTTGCAACTTTTCAAAACAACAAAAAGCGAGAAAGCTGTTTGCCCGGTATACATGTATTTGTACTTTGTATCACACTTTCGAACTGCAGTTTACGTTAAAAGTCACAATTATCTTCTTCTGAAAATATTTAAAGGAAATGTAGTACGGTAAAAATATCTACCAAGGCTTTACTGATGTTCTTATTTGTGGTAAAATATTAGAAGATATCGATCAAAACAACATTATTCATTATTCTTATATGGACATTATTCTTATATTCCCCTCGTGCTTCACCACTGGCGCAGTCATAAATTTAAATGATATTTCCTTTTTTACAAACTCCTAATTACGCCTATGATGTTCCGGTATGTAGGAGGTAAAATAAAGTACTGGACCTATAAAACGTAAAATATGAACACACAGTGTCTACCCACACACATTTAAAACCTAGCAACTGAAATATTATACACCAAAACCAATTGAGAGAGGATTGACATCAGATCACGCTCCTTAAAATATCTGTATCTGTCATTTGTACGTTAATAGGAATGTTTCGTTTAAAATTTCATTCTAGTTTACTTCAAACCAACCCAAGATATGACATAAATCTGATAAATTACTTGTAAAAGATAAAAACAATTCAATAAACTGGTACTTACTTTAGGTTTGGTTGTCGAGGGAGCTGTTGACGAAAAAAAGATGTGATTAGAAAGACTTTCAGCATTTAACTTAATTAAAAACAAAATAACCATGGCGGCCCTTGTTCGCTCACCTGCGTTTCAAAGCTCAAACAGGTAACAATTTTGGTAGAGGATGATCCAACGACTTTTCTGTCAAAATATTTTTGTAGTTTTTCATAGAGCTATATAAGGAAAACTAGACTTGTACACACGGAAGCCATGTTTTCTTTGCTAAATCGAAATAGCTTTAACACTTTAGTAGAGGGTTACTAAGGAAACGATTATTTCTGTGATTTGTTTTATTTTAGATTGGATCTCGGGGTATAAGCATAAAGGTTTGTATATATTTGGCTCTGGTGGCCATACGTTTTAAAGAACAATCTTGGTATATACTCACAAAAAGAACATTTCTGTAAAATTATTAAAAATATCAGACTTAAGGTTCTAGCGATGATGTTGCTCGACGATTTATCTTATCATAGCTCTTGTGGTCATTTTATGACGAACCTGAATACAAATGTAATTTGAATAGTCTTGGTAAAGGGTCAACTAAGAACTTTTGTGTGAAATTAATTTTATTTCGGGCAATTATTGACATTTTCCCCCATACACAGAAGAAAAGTGTCTGACGCCTGACAAATTATTTCTTTAATAATTGCGATAGAGGGTCACTAAAGGAAATATATAAATTACTAAATCAAATAACTACTACCATAACAAATGTTATTGGGTAAAATTGATTACTCCGAAGCAAAGACGATTTGATACGGAAGATTAAAACTCGTTTTGCTGAAGCGGTAGACCTGTAACATACGTCAGTTTCGGTAAAATCAATATTAAGAGCGCATATGCGGACAGGTATATTGCTTAAGAGTCTTTTGAATCTATAACACTATCTCGATTTTCTATTTCTAAGCAAGATTGTAATACAAAAAAGAAAATACAACAGAAAAACAATAAAAAAAAAAAAAAAAAAAAAAAAAAAAAAAAAAAAGAAAAAAAAAAAAAAAAAAACGTTTGGTGATTATTGCTTCTTTTCTTTTCAACTCTTGTCACAATTGTAGCTTAATGACATGTCATACGCTCGGTAAGTTTTAAATATAAACATCTGTTATACGGAATTAAATACAGACCTGCAGGTGCGCTACTTGTTAGCGCCGCATCTGTATCATTTGCACCTGTTGCTGTTGTGTTTGAAGCAGAAGCAGTCGCCGCAGTAGTCACCGCGCCATCAGTATACATAACTAGTACCACCAACGCAAACAACAACACTGTAAAACAATATCTCGTAAATAATTTCGTTGCTATTTCATCATGTTGTTGTATTTCTTTTTCTTTTTCATATCACAGAGATTATTTAAAACTTCAACGTTTTTGTGAAATATTTAGTGAGATAAAAGTGTTTATTCTTTTGAAATGTTTTATATGAATTGAAAGTCTCATTGTATCTTACAGAACACAATTAAAGAAGTCATTCAAACGATTATGTTTCCCGACTTACAATTTGATTAGTTACTTTGTATCTATCAGTTACTTTGTATCTATCAGTTACTTTGTATCTATTATAAAATGAGTTTTTACACTGTTGCAAACTAATGTGCCTTAAGCTTTCAATTACATCTGAATTTTCCCACTTTAAATACCAATTAGTAGAATGTCATACAATATTTATTTTCTATTATCTACATGTTTCTACTTATTTACAACGTAGTAAATATATATTCATTCAAACAAAGTATATCTTTCTCCAAAAAGAAAAAAACAGCATTGAACGGTTGATACTATCGAAGGATAATCGTGTGTTATATTTCTGTATATTTTTCTCCATCCTCATATATATACTTACAAAATTTTGAATTAAAATCCATTTTTTGATAACAAGCAGCTGTTCAATACACAGCAAAACGTCAAATCAGTTGTTTTATACACCGGACATGGCGTTATCTCTGAGTCATCGATGTTTGACATTATCTGCTCCACCTTTGACGTGGGAGATATCAGAAAATACCCTTTATTGTTTTTCCTCATTCGTATCACTAGGGTTGTCATGGAAAATAGCTAGGCTACAAGAATTATAATTTGTTACTCGCACTGGAAAGTACAGCAAACAAGATTGGCCTTGCGCAGGACTCCGCTATTCTCAAGTCTCAAAGAAAAACGTTCTATAATTATTCAGTCTATAAACATACTTTAAAATATTTTAGTGATAAAGAATAAAAGATAAAGAGAAAACTTGATCGTCTTTCTGTATTGTAGGTTTTAAATCGCGAAAGCAAACACCTGCACACAAAAACTGATTACATTTGTGAGTAAATAAAAGGTTAGGTTACCTCAAATATAGTACAAGCCAAACAAGGAAGCCATTTCTTTTGCAATGTATATCTTATGCCGCTTTATCATTCAAGAACGGATTGCTAGGAAACTGTTTACATAGTGATTTTAATACTTATTGTAATTAATAAATATTTCTGTCTGAAACAAGAAATAAACTTTGTTTATTTATTCATGTGAAATCCTGGTTAAATTGTGACAAGGAAAGCGAGTTTGATGAGATAACTTACAGATAAAATCACGTTTGATATTAACAGTTGTATGCAAGACGAGGAAGTAGGCTAGATAAAAATTAGGCTGATACTTTATTCTAACGAATCGCTACAGTTCATTTTCGAGGTCAGCGATGTTTTTTTTTTGCACTAGTTTTTTAATTAAGTAATATTTTATCAGTATGATTCAATACAATTTATATTTGATAATGCCATAAATTGCATTGACCCAATAGCTGTTTGGAACAAATGTTCAATGTTTACTGCCATACTGTGGATGTCTCCAAAATAATTGTATTTAAGTACTTTTAAAATGTGCAAATGTTGTGTTATTATTATTGTTATCATTATTATACCAGATTTATATAGCGCCCATTTCATGATAAACACGTTCAAAGGCGCTTTACATAGCGCATTACAATGTCTGTTTTTCTTTATGTTATTTTATGGAATACGCAGTCAAATAGTTTTGTACATGTGGAAATAACATATATTACAACGGTTTCTAATGTTTGTCTAGATAAAACTTGTTCTTGTCACAGTTTTTGTGGACCGAACTCGAGGTAGCCTCTGATACAGTTTGCAGAACTACAGGCATCGCTAATGAAGAATTATGTATCATAGTTTGTATTGAAATGAAATGTACATGTACATTGAAATAATCATGATAAAGATATAAATCCTAAATAACATGCTAATTTTGGAATTAAAATAAAGATAAGTGTATTGAGTGCCCGCAGACTGTGTTACAGACCATTGTGCAACCGCTATGGCATTCTGAAAATAACAAAGGACAGTGTTACAACGCTGAGTCCAAGTACGGGAAGTCGTTGCTTACAACCGACGCTCAGCACATAAAGACTGTTGTTGTGATACTTTATAATATTAGGTTTGATTAAACGTTTCATGACAGGTAAGGAAATATGCAAATTCCATCGCGACCCACTAGCACTGGCTCAAGCAAAGTAATACTACACAGACACTTCGCTTGCCATAAATGATCCCGAAGAACCAGAAATGTAATGAGTCCAAACATTGTCGTTCCGTCTTGTACAATTGCTTGTCTTTGCCACTACACAATATTATGACAAGTCAAGAACTAAAACAAAGTTGGAGAATGGTTCCGAAGCGACAGTTTTAGACAAAAACATTCCCAGTAATAGAATTTGTTAAAACTTTGTATATGAACACAGTGTCATGTTTATAACAGAGTTATAAACAAAATGCTTGTTAAGGGGTTATCTACCCTTGTATATGCAAATTGGAAGAAAAATCCAGTTTTAAGGGAAGATCACTCCCGAACAAACACAGTGACCTATAATTGTTTTTTTTCTGTTTCTAACAAGAAACTATTTTCATATGCCAAGTTTGAACAAATTCTATTATTGGGAAATTTTTGCCCCATCTCTCATACAAGAAACTGCAGTAAGTGTCTTTAAACTGTATCTCTAACGTCTATCCATATGTGGAAATATAATAACAAACGTTTCGATATTGGTTTTATGCATTTGTAACAAAACACAGTTAGGTACAGTTGCGGTTGATATGAACGCTGTTTTAGGAAACGTGCCAAGTGTGTGTATGCTGTCATCAAACACTGTACTGATGTTATAAACGGATGTGCTTCATCTGATTAAATAAGGTTGAAAACGTTGTTACAAACCCATTAAATTAAACAGTCATTCCTGTTTTTTGATGAGTCTAGGTTGATGGTTGTTGTTATAGAGGCATCATTCATACAACAACTGCTGTTAATTGTAATGACTGTCAAGTTTTGGGTGTTTATATCAATGGTTTAATTGCAATATTCCTCTCAAAAGAAATTTGAGGTCCTATTGATTCATCATTCCGATCGACAAACTTTTGAGACGAGTTGAACTGTTAAAACCATTGCTATAGATTGCAAAGAAACTTATTACGATTAACTGGTTATTCCCTGACAAATTGTAAAGCGTTGCCTTTTAAAGCATTAATATTAAGTTCCTTCGGGGTTGGTTAAAATGAGGGTTTGATAATCAAGAAATAATCTAAAGTCAACGACATGATCTTCAGAGTACAAGGGAAACATAAAGATCAGAATTATTATGCAAGTTAGATATATTGATTATATTCCTAACGAATGTTCATCAAATTAAGAAATAAGAAACTTATGTTTGTTTGTGTCGTTATTCAAATTTGAAAGTAACAGTTTTTACCCGCAGTGACGCTCGGCAGTTTCCATTTTATTATGTTTTCTCTGTCTTGTTTTCGGCATCCATCGAACGGTAATAAACTACATAATTCGTCGAAAAATGCTGAATTAAGATATGGAATGCAACGTTATTGCATGCAAAGTACCAAATTACCTTAATTTGTTGTTGAGTTTCATCATCGAAACAATGTAGGATGATAAACGAGTCAGTGCTGGATGTCAAAGACACAGGTGACATACTAGTAAAAATCATGTGTACACATCTTTATTAATTGAACTAGTGAAACGTAAGATAGAAAAACATGACACCATCAAAACTTTGCAATTTTAATAATGTTTTTATTTCAAACAGATACCAAGACTGTACTCAGTGTTTGCGAATGTCATGGACCATAGATTTGCATTTTCTGGCTCTTCATATGGTCTTTATATCAATTCACAAACACCCAAAACAGAACAATTTTAGGTATTGGTATCAATCAAACAGTACTAACATGAAAGGCAAGATGTAAAAAGTTGTCCATAACTTGATTCGTAATTGTTTTCGTTATAAGTTTTGGTATTGTCTTTTGTGGTGACTTACATTGACATTGTAAGTACGATGAAAGTCAGCAGGGTCAGAGTGATGCTGTACACACTTGTTGCAGAATTGCGATTTCCTGGAGGTAATGTGGAATTACCAACTGTAGATACTGACACTGAAAAGTATGAATAAAAAGCCATAATCAATCTTAGACAGTATACGCTTATTAACCAACAAAGTCAACATTTTAAAAGCTACAAAATACATTTTGGAAATTTAGCAATAACAGACATAATAAGCGTATACTAAGTTTATTAAAGAGAATTATTTGTGGCCACTGGTGTGATTGTACACACAGACAACATACGAGGGATGTTCCAAAAATAATGTCATTTGTGTTTTATTTCGCGGAAATCGTGTCGATAGAATGATCACTGAATCGTAACATAGGTAAATATCGCGCTCACACGTTCACTGACCTTGGTACAGTGTACATTGCTTTATAGAGTATTTATTACACTTTACACAAAATGACTGGGAAAAGAGCTGAAAATGTACTTGAAATTAGGGCCTACATAAAAGTTAGGTCGCTACTCGGCATGAAGCTTGTAGATATTCACCGTGAGGTGTGCGACATTTATGGGGAGGGTCAAATGTCTCGTAGGACTATTTGTAGGTGGGTAGCTAAACTTAGGACCGGACAGCAGCAACTCAAAGATGCTGCTCGCACAGATCGTCCTACAACAACTACGTCGAAAGGTAACATCGAAAAAAATCCTCAATTTGCTAAAAAAGGATGCCCGATTCACCTTTAGGCAACTGGCCCAAATGACAAACTTGTCGTTAGCACGAGTTCATGGAATTTTGAAGAAAACCTAAAACTTAGAAAAATAAATGCAAGATGGATACCCCATTTGTTAACAGATGAACAAAAGAGGACCCGTGTAACAATGACAAAAAAACTTCTGAACATGTACCTAAAATACAGCAAAAAGGTTTTTGATAATATAGTTACTGGTAATGAAACCTGGGTTTATTATTTTGAACCAAAGCGGAAGTATTCCAACCGAATTTAGGTCACCAAAAATGCGAGACGCCAAACGAATACGAACGGTGAAGAAGGTTTTGTATGTATTTTTTTCACTCATAAGGGTCCAATCATTCAAATTCCGGTACCAAAAGGCAGTACGGTCATAGGAAAATTCTATAAAAAACGTTGTTCTAAGAAAATTGAAGAACTACTACAAAAGTCGCCGCCCCAAAACAGGACTTAAGTACCTCCGACTTTTGCATGATAATGCACCCGCTCACAAGGCACGCATTGTTACCGAGTTTTTGGAGTCAGAGAAGGTTACCGTCCTTCCACACCCTCCGTTTACGCCAGACCTGGCCCCCTGCGACTATTTTCTGTTTCCCAAACTTAAATATCATTTGTCAGGAAAGAGATACAAATCGAGAAATGCCCTTGGATCTGCTGTTTATCAGTATCTGATGGGTGTTCCCATAGAAGAGTATGAACAATGCTTCCAAAAGAGGACTGACCGGCTCAAAAGGTGTATTCAGGCTGACGGAGAATATTTTGAAGGGCAGAGCAAGTTAAAATGATCAGAACATTTGCAGTATAGGAGAACCGATGCAAGTGACATTACTTTTGGAACACCCCTCGTATAACAAAATACCAGACTCAAACTTAAATTCGACATACTCTCATTCGCGCTCGTGTATTTTGGTTTTGACTTGTTTAATATTGGATGTTTTACAAACCTCCAGCTGTTTGTGATGCCATTGTTATCGATGTAGTTGACTTAGTAATAACAGGAGAGGTACTATTTCCTGCCGCCTGAACAAGGAGGGTCACTGACACAAATAACAATACTGTAAAGACAATAAATCTGCTGTAATATATATTTAAATCTGATATAAATCTCATATTTTTGGAATCCATTTCACTATATATTTTTTGTTAATTTGTCCTAAATATACGGAGGCATAAGAAAATATTCTGCGATGAAAGCTGTATTAATTTTAGTCTTTACAGATAAATGTTTAGCGTTTGAAATTATTAAAAAGAGCTGAATATCAGTATAAGTTACTGACATAGATATTTTAGTTATACATCGTTGTGAAAATATAACGACATTAAAACATAATACTGTTCAAATAATCCTTTTTTAAAAGAAATCAGAGAAAACTTTAATGACTGAACTGACTTTAACCTAATAGGCAAAGAAACAATTGCTATAATTCTTTCCTTTCCGAAACCCCCGCTTTGTTAAATGTTCAATATGAACTAAACAGGCGAATGGTAGTATTCCTGTTTTTCTCGAATTTAATTGTATGACAAAAGGTTTATAGGCTACGTCAATGAAATATTTTGTCTACTTGCCTTTTTTCATGAATGTTAATTACTGACCGCGAGCTGTGCACCCTTTTCTTTATTTTGTTCTGATTTATTATGCGTTTTAAAGATGCTTAACAAAATTAAAAATGTTTATCAAAAAGGTGCACTTCACTTTAATTTCGAACATATATAGGCTGACATTTCACAAATGACTTCGTAAGATACAGGAAAAAATGTTCTTTGCTAAATGTTACAAGCAGAGAAAGTGTTTAACCTCGGTTGCATTTCCCTGATATCATCTAATAATCACATCTAAAAAGTATAGAAGCTGTTGAGAGTTTATATGCTTTTAGTAAATACAGCATAAGGTTGAAAAAAAAAATTGTTTGTTTGTTTCGGATTTAACGCCGTTTTTCAACAGTATTTCAATCATGTAACGGCGGGCGGTTAACCTAACTAGTGCCAGTACAAACCTGTTCTCCGCAAGTAACTGCCAACTTCCCAACATGAATTATCAGAGGTGGAGGATGAATGATTTCAGACACAATGTCGTTTATCAAATCGTCACGGAGAACATACGCCCCGCCCGGGGATCGAACTCGCGATCCCGCGATTATTACTGTAATAAGCTTCACATACCGAGGGCTACAGTCCATGACACATAAAGTGGAACTTTCTGACGTTTTGAAAATTAATGGAAATGTTAATTAAGCTATTCTATTGTTTTGCAAACATTTCACCAACACAAAATCTTGATATATATAGTTTTAGCAATTAGCAGTAAGAGGCAAATAAAATGTTGTAGAGCTTCTTTTCTTATTATAAATATTTCAGTATTTATTCTTTTCGCTAAATAGTTAGTACAATTTTTCCTTTTAATAATATATCACTATAAGTAAAAATCTAGCTCCTTAATATCATTTAACACGTGTTTTATTCTATTGTAATTTGATCCACAGATTTCAAAGGTTACTTCCAGATTTGATTTTGTTATTTAGTACATAGTAAATGTATGGAATAGATTTATTTGAATTATTTGATTTATTTCATCTGTAAGCATTTAGTTATTTTCAATTAAATCAAATCAATTTAAGCCAACTTTTTTTCCATTCCTTTGAAATACCTTTTATAAATCAACGTTCTTTATTTTCAAATTATTAAGACATTTAATGATATATTTAAATATCAAAATTATATTCGCCATATACTTACATGATTTCGATATAAGATCCATCTTTGATATATAGACAGTATCTATTAAATGAAGAGCAATCTGTCAAAACAATTTGTTTTATATACAAGATATATCCTTATCTCTGAATCACCGCCAGTTTTTTTATGCCTGTACTTGATCCCACTTAATGTGAAAAATATAGAAAAATTCCCTTTCTTGTTTGTGTGTGAAGTCGCCAGGACGACGAGTACAGCTCATACTTCCTACAGTGGCATAATGGGTATGGCGACATCCACGAAAATCTATAGGTCGGAAATTCGAGACCCGTCAGAGACGGATGTTGTTACTTAAAACCGATCGGTCAAGATGAGCAGCCAGCTAGGTTGATCATGGATACCGGTTACCTACCTGACTGGTGTGACCATTGAAAATATATATTGAATGTGTCCTACAAACCAAACATGGCGAGATCATTCAGGAGGGTTGACACTATAATAAATAAATACTTTTATTTACTTTACGCACTTAAAAACAATTGAAATTTCGCAGACTTTTAGATGGTAGATGTCTTGTAGAATATAACGTCGGAACCGTACATACAATGCATTTTCAGAAAGTTTCAGGACAAATACCGTAACATTTTAAATCATTTATATTATTTTACTATGAACTTTTATTTGGTAGTTGCATATATCATCCATTCTTTGGATGACTTCGCATTTATATCTTTATCCGTCTATCGCTATAGTAACGTCAAGTAAGCGTGAACTGGACATTTTGCAAAGCAGTATGATGTTGCATGCTAACGTCATTTCCGGCGTATACGGTGCAGTTATATAAATTCATAAATACAATCTTTGGTTACAGACCACCAATTGTTTTCGCATAGACTTACATTATAACATTATGTCGTGTACTAGAAACATGTATATCTAATCACGTTTTATTCATGAACTATCTTAGTTCCACCAAATGAAAAAACTAAGCTCACATGAACAGTGATATTTCATGTGAGTATTTTTCACGTGAATGATGTGTTCTCATGTTTAGATTATTGACATTGTGGGAGAAAACCGTTCAATGACACTCTCTTCAATAACCATCAAATGAAACACATATTGTCAATATGTATAATGAAATACGCAATAAAATGTTACCTTTTAAAATAAAAAAACAACAACATTTCTTAGTTTTGCTTACATTATTGCCCAGTCAGAACGGACTAAGTTTTACCTTATTCCTAGGTATAAATTTACCGTTATTCTTAGTAAGTTAGCGGACCAATGCTGAAAAATTCTAGTTTCATCTAGAGAGCGCTACTCAACCTACGTCAGTGATCGGGTTCGAAACTGGAAATATCCGACATCCGACTTACTCTCCAGATCTTCTGCCATGTAATATTTGGCTTTTTCGGTGTTGCGTTTTGCAGACGTCGATGACCGTCTGTCGATGTTCGTAGATATATTAGGAGAATATATATTTTCACCTTAATACTTTGATCAGTTACGTGTCTATATTTTCTTGTATTATTGGGCTGTGATAAAGCAATAGCACTGGAGAAGCCTCTACCAAGCACAGGAACAAATGTTATATAACATGGACTTGAAATAAAAGTATGTCTTCTCATAAGGGCTATTGTTTCTTTTGTAAATGTCATAAAGTTCTAAAATAAGTGTATTGCTGTTCCTGTTGTAACGTCACATACCTATCTCAGTAGTCACGCTGAGCAGTGTATGTAAGTGTACAATAAAAACATATTTTGGAGCTGTCAAATTTTTATTTACCATTCTGTTGTTCTTGGAAACGGTAAACATGTTTTAAATAAACATATCCGGGGCCCACAAATCGGCAACACTACCAAAAGCATGTACTGGAGATTTTTAAACATTTTATTTGATTTCTCCATGTGATAAACATGTCATTACCCAAATTTTTGCAAACTTTGGTAAACAATTTCAAGAATAATAAACTTACATTCGAGTTTGAGCAAAATTCGAACGTAGTCAATAGCTTTCAAGATTTATCTGAATTCCGCTACAAATTAGATAAAACATACCGACCCAAAATCATTAATATGAATTATAAAAACAAATAATCGCACAAGTAACACGCAATTCAATTCATTCACGGTAATCGGGAAAAAAAATGATTCGACGCCAAGTTAAATAAAAGGGGGAGAGAAGTGAGTAGGCCTATCTATGTACATTGTTAGGGGCAGTGCGTTTTGGGTTGGTAACTGCAACATACACTATGGATTAGATTGCATCTATCATCACGTGTGAGAGTATAAATAGAGTATATTTGTTTGTTTTTCGTGAATATGGAATATATCTCACTGAGAAGTGAGAAAATTTCAAATATTTGAAAAATGAGAAAATTTTCTCACTTCGAGGTAAGATATATTCCATATTTACGAAAAACAAACAAATGTTCTTTAAAAAATTTTTTTTTTGCTTAATTACGTTGAGATATGCATTTTGCAATAGACTTTAATCTCAGCGCGGGAAACTGACGCGCGTAAACAGACATGACGTCAGACGTGTTGTGACGTAAGAAAGACGCACATAACATAAAGTTTCATTTTATTTGATTTTTTGCTGCATAACGTTATGAAGTTCTCATTAAGTAAAATAATTTGAATCGAGAAATATACTATGAAAAACAAAGTGCGACTACAATTTTTTATCCAGTTTTAAGCAAATAATTATAAATTCATACACAATGCACAAGTAGATCGGCATTTACAGTGAGTGATATGCAGTGAGTGATACGGATTATATCTCACAGTATTTCATCAGTTAGCATAAAATAAAATGTTTTATTTAAATCAATTTAGCTTTATGTCACAGTTAAATGTATGGTTAACATAGGAATCGGTATCACAGAAAACAATACTATTAACACTATGCTGAAGTTTTTCAGGTCACAGGCCGGTATTCATTTCATTTTTACTTCCTGTTTATATCTGGGGTGATGGTAATCTAAAAGCTGATAAAAACTTTACATTTTGATTGGTGGATGAAAAATTCCACAGGTTTTCGAATGGAATAGGTAATATTTTCTTAAGGGTTGTGCAGGTGCTCTGAGCTGTATTGTTAGACAGTATAATCCGATGCAAGGCTCCTGTTGAAATAGCTTGTAAAACGACATAAACCCCTAGGTAGTGAAACTGCGGCAGAGTTCGACTCTGCCACTCTGATACGGAGAAATCTCTCGTAAACGATTTACAGTCAACTCGTCTAGTCAACTCGTCCCCCAGTCAACTCGTCCCCATTCTGGTAATTTCGTATCCCTTGATGATTTCAAAAATAGTCATTTCGCCCCCAGTCCCCCTCCCCCTACACACACACACACGCACACACACACACACACACGCGCGCACACACACACACACACACACACACACACACAGACACTTTTTCGGCCCGTCCTTTTTAGTCTTATTTTTTGGTCAAAGTTTCCTTTATTATGAATAATATAATGATGACGTAAATATGTAAATATGTGTTCTGTAAAATATGTTCTACATAAAAGACATGAAAATTTTACTTTAGAAACTACATTTAGTTTTGCTTTATAAATACCCGATCGTATGTAAAAGTGCAGAGTGCATGTACGTTTCGTAGCTTTAAGTGTGCATTGACTAATGCGGCCGTGTATCTTTTTTAAAGATACTTCTTGTTTTCAGTAAAAACTGCTTTCTGCTTTCCACCGAATTATGCATGTATGATCCAGACTTTAATTAATCGCCGTACAGACATAACCGTATTGTATGTCTATATAAAACATTCGCTTTGTTGGTATGGTTTCAATTAGGTCTTAAGTGATTAATTGAAGGTATTTTGATATCTTGAGAAGTACGTGTTATATTTGTACAAGGGCACGAAAAGCGTGAAATACTTTCAGGCTTAAAAATCTCCAAATTTTTATCATAATCCCGCACATAATTAATCCCTTTAAATATAAACGCTTCAATATGTTACACTTAAAATAACAATGAACAAATGATACGTGCCACATATTCTTACATTTCTGGTATTTTAATTCTTCAGCAGTTTTAATGCCGGAGTATAAGGCTGATAATTTGTCCTTTCGTATTTAGAAGAGGGTAAAATGAAATAAAATTACTATTTCAGTTGAAACATGTTACTTATTTTACTCTTATTTTACTTAAATGGATACTCTAGCCCCATAAAGTTTGCGAATGCCTGACACAGGCTGTTATGATCATTTATTGGTTTGCGTGGTTTGGTGAAGTAAACAGCGTGATATGAATCCAAATCAACGATACAACCTGTGATTCGGCATAAACTGCCCGAAAACTTTTTTGTATTGTTTATTAAAGTGTAGAAGGTATGTTTGACAGAACGTGCATTAGCAGTCTTTCGGCTTATGTATATTCAGGAAACCCAATCCGATATAGCGTTCTGGAGGCAGTAGTAAGTTACCAAACAAACAAAAATAAATTTATGAAATGGTAGAACCCAAACTGAGGACATGAGGGACGTTGCAGTTTTCATTACCTTTCACAGGCATATTCAGTCAAACCAAGCCTGCTATAATTTGGCTTTGTTACAATCTGTGCTTCCGACGGATCTTCTTAACAGTTTTAGTTGACATTATATTTGATATCTGACTTCCGTTTGGTGGTTCCGACGCCGCTTACTTTAAGTACAATCCATACTGGGATAAGACACTTCAGATTTCTTTAATTTCTTTTGCAGGGAATTAGTCCAATCAAAAAGAAAGTGACATGTTCTGAAACCAACATAGTAAGGGATGTGTATTTTGAAAATTTGGAGAAACAAAAGCTATTTGTAAAAGGCAATATACCATTTGTAAAAGAAATGAATAGCTAGACAAAAAAAAAACGAAAAGACATTTCGTTACAGCTTTATTCATTTTGGACAACAATACGCATTTTTAAAAGCAGTATACTTAAAAACAATTAAACTGTTTTGAAAAGCAATAAACAACTGTGACAAGCAATATACATTTCATAAAATCGACAAACAGTTTGTACTGGAAAATAAAAACATTTGGTAAAAGTAATAAACATTTTGGAAACGAAATAAAGATTTTCGAAAATGTACTACTGTAAAATAATTAATATCGTCAGCAAGAACTTCCATAAAATAGTTATATCCTGGGCATTTGAATTCGTCGATTTCAACTTTTGAAGAAAGAATGAACTAAAACTAAAAATTTACTTGTTTGTTGAGATTTAGTTTCATGTATATTGTCGCAACTGAGAAAATGATTTCCTCATAAATACCAATGATTTCAAAGTATTCATTTGTGAAAAGCGGACTTTGCCAATACAAATAAACGTACCACAGAATTTAAGCACTAACTCATATGGAAGAAATTGAAGAGTTTAACCAGTGCGTGTTTTTGGTTAAACTCTTTCTTGTTAACAGTGTTCGTATGAATAGAAATGATACCTTTTTAGTATTATAATAGTTCAGACCTTATTGCACTAAAGGCAAAAATAACGAGACACTTATCTATAAAGGATGCGTGTCACCTGTATTTACCCTTGGATTACGGAATGGATGAGATCATTAAGAATATACTGATATTGAAATTCGTAAATATTGCCTTCGACATAATTTTTGATATTTGTTAAAGTTCTGACATAAAGTTTTAGGGGTATGATCACTAACTGAAGTGATACTACATGTAATTTATTTTTAGATGTTGACCTGATTAAATGTATGTCCACTTTCTTTAAGTACTATCGTTGAAATGCATGCGTCGTAAAATTCAGTCAAAGGAAAAAGCGTAGCACAAACGAAAGCAACAACCCTACGGCTTGTATTAAAGGTCGCGTTGTCGTCTAATGGTACAGCAATGCCATAGATAAATAGGGTCGACCTTTTGAACAAACCGCGGTTTAGCTATGTTAAGAACATCAAACAGATGTATTGTAAAACAGTAAAATCTGACGGAAAACGCATCGTAACAATACAAAAACAAGACTGCGCAACAAGTGGAGCACAGTTAGGTGCATTGTTAAAATCTCGATATATTACTAAAACTGGAAAAATGTGTTAGAATAACATCTGAGTTCGAAAAATCTAAAGTACAAAATTAATGATATCATCCGCTATTTTTAAACTTAACTTAAATCCCTAGGATAAAGTTTAAGCTATATCTATAAAGAAGAATGGAAAAACACGTGGACAACTGCACTGATAAATTTGACGCTAGCTGGATTTCAGTTGACAGTTTGTTTAGATTACACTGTAGATTTGGCTCAAGTTTCAACAAGATCGTCTAAGTCATATTGAACAAAAGTGTGCAGTTTTACCAAGTATTGCTTCAAATTAATCTAGTTTAACAAGAAAAAAGCGATTAGAAGATCAAATTTATATCGCTTCGTCATGTTTGTATATTTGAAGTAATATATAAATGGATCTGTGTATGAAGCTGGTTACACTTATTCAAATAAATATTTTTTCTTCAATGAGACGGTCCGGGAGTGATTTAATTTAGTGCAGTTTAAGATTAAACATTATGTTTTTGTAGAAAAACTTAAAAAGAATTGATAAAGACATTTTGATTGATTTGAGATAAAATATTGATTGTCTGATTGTCCAAAATTCCCCATATATATTTATATCTGCAAACTTCCCCTATAAAATATTTCTTTGTTCAAAAAACAGAAAAATAGCTAATTGGCGGACTGTCATTAAAATTAAAAGACCTATCAAAACTGATTTCATTTGAAAAGTATTATTTTCAAAACTGATATGTGTCCAACTGAAATTGCTAGAAAGCTTTATTTCCAGAATACTGTTTGATCGTAACAAATCATACGATAAATGGTGTGTTGTTCACACGTACGTTTAACTTATGATTTCTATACTTGAACAAATATTTCAAATAATAATTTGTTTGCATAATTGGTATTGATTTATTATTTCATTGCATGAATTTTTAAGACTGGCGTAAAGGAAATTTCACCTTGTAAAATTATAAAATATATGTATATCATTTCGGAATAAGATTCGGCAAACATACACTATAGATATAAGACAAATATACCCAAAATAGCTCATTTTAATATAAAGAGTCTCCGTCTGGTTTTAGCGAAAGTAGACATTTGCAAAACAACTAACAAAGGAAGAAAACAATTATCGCAAAGAACGTATTCATTCAACAAAAATATGCATGTGGCCTTCTTTTCTGCAAGGAAACAACAACATTGACATTCTTCAGGCCTGATGGAGTTACTAGTCGTATCATGTGAATATACTTTATAACTGTGTCCAGCTACAGAGAATCAGAGAAAATATGGTACGGACATACTATGGCACACTATCAGTTGTTATCTCCCCTTAATAAGATCCAGTATCATTTATATCACTTCAGTATACTTTGATAGTCGCATAAAGTAAAGATTTACTGATATATCTTTATCTTTCGTAGTACTTGAAATGCTTTAAAAAGGATAGAAAGTGCACAATACTTTGGGCTGAAATATCTTTTTGATGCAATCAGTATTAGCATATAGCAGAAAATAACACCTTTAAATACGACGTTTCCAATTTATTTCATCTAATAAAAATATGGCACGTGCATGTTGTCTATCCAGGATGCGTTTAGACCTTTCCGTCACAAATCAGCCAGGTATTTACACACTTGACAACTAGGCTCATATGGGCCAACACCAAAGCGGGAGAGGATGATATAGACAATTTTGAAATAACTCCATTTTTTACAGATCATACTCTAATGGTAAAGGAGGTAGACAGGAACACATATTTCTAATAAACTCACTTTTTGACTGATAGGCAGTAAATGGCATCTTTATACTTGTTATCTTATGCATAAAATAATTCTTCTTGAAAACTATTCATATAAGTTTTGACTCGCGAATTAGTTTGGTTTAAGCCAAGAGAAATTAAAATCTAAAACGTACTGCTTTTCTTTTATTTGACATATGATTTCATGTCCTTTGTGTTTTTGTCCAATCTGACGAATTGATATGTTTAAAAATCCCTGTTTTGTACTTAAATACTCTACAAACATGTTTTTGATATTTATAAGAAAATGCATCTTTTCTGATGTATGTTTTAAAAATATTTATTTATTCCTTTTTAAAATTTCACTTTATAATCGGTTATAGAAATCATACCGGTTGCTCAAAAAGTATGCTTTTATTTGATTTTGTTGAATTTGTGATAATGTATAACATGTTATTGCCTTTAAAGAAAGTCTTACTACCATCTACGAGTCAATAAAGTCAATACGACTGTATGAACACACTAAATACACAGACATTAAGCTAAAGTACACAAACTGCAAAATCAGCTAAAAATGGGACCCCAAATTGTAGTGGTGGTGTATGACCGAAGTCTAAACGACAGATTCTGTCATGCTATTATTTCATTATGAAAATACTGCCTACATCTCAAGCATATAGCTCTGTCATGTGATTTCAGTAAAAACTGTTAGGAAAGAGCTAAAAATGCTGAGGATTATTTGAATCCGCCGCCATTATGCTAGTACCATTTTTTCGCTCCATTTTGATATTTAGTGTCTGTATATATTTTCATCATTCAAAATGTGAATGTGTTTAAACCAGTAGAAACGACAATAAAGATGTTTCAATAATAACTCAGAACAAAATATCCCAGGAACTATGGAAGTTTTATAACCCGTGTCCAATTGGGTCCTATGATTCGTTTATATTTAGAGATATTACATAAAACCCGGCCAGCCGTATTGTAAGTAAAAACTAAAAGACAGGTTCTTTTTATGCACACAGCAGTCTCACAGCATCCGCTAACTGAGTTAACTATACTATTAAACAGAGCAGGGTTCTTACACGGTAGAATATGTTCGGTGTATAAAAACTTGAGATAAGAGTCTGAAAGATTTTCCTATTAGAAAAACCCGTGTTTATATCATTTCACAATGCTTAAATCATTTGAAGTGTTATAAATGAATATGTTATTATCATGAATACTTCCACCAACGTCTTTTTAAGAATTCATTTGATGCTAGACAGACGTTCAATGGATACGAGTTATTTCATGATCTGTTTAATGTAAATGCACTCGAATATGAAAAAAGTCTCATACTACTGAACGCGAAGGTAAAATATTAAGAAGTGACATTAATACTTCTCGTGCAAGCTTATCGCTTAAAGATCTGACTAAAATTTTCACAAAACAATTGTACTGGAAAGAATAATGCATAAGCAATAACACCAATACAACAAAAAGCGTTTTATTAGTACCATTTCTTTATTGTCTAAAGACGTTATAACGAGTTTTTTTTTACACATGCTACCGAACATATTGGCTTTGAACATTCAAGTAAACAACGTATTTATGTAGTTTTCAAAATAAATATGTTTAAACTAAAATTATATGGCATACTTTAACGGACATGTGTAAAATTTATGCAATAGTTGTTAAAATTTGTTCATTCAATGCAAACACAGAATAATCTAAACCGTATTAATATTGTATTTAACAACCTCGTGTACAGTCTGAAAAATATGTCTAGAATCTATCTACTGCGTTAGTTACGCGGTAACAATAATAAAACATAGAAGGAATGTCTCTGCAATTTGTACCATAACCTTAAAAAGTCAGTCAGTCTTGTTTTAAAGTTTTGATATGTTTGGAGGCAAACACCTTGAAGCAAAAAGAAAAATATAACTCAACTAACACAAAAAGATTTACAGACAAAATACCTGCTCCATTGCTTTATCGTCTAGAAGGGTGTTATTTTCAGACAGATAATCTGTGAACACAATTTGACACAGTGAATGATTGATGCTTTTCAATTAGTTAAGCTATTGTTATGCAACCTTTAGAATCCATTCAAGTATACTTCATTTGAAATGTCATCAATTAATCACCATTGGTCAAAGAATAATCTTTTGTTTGATTTTAATAATTTTGATAGACCAACCTAGTAGGGAGAACAATAATGTTTTTACTATGCTTTTGAGCTTTTCAGTGCCTAAACTGAATTATGCATGTTTGACCCAGACTTTGACTATAGAACAGACACACTCGCGTCATTTGTCTATATGTATCATTCTCTCCAGTTCTTTTAATGCTAGCAAACATAGTATTCCTTAGGTGTTTGATAGCTACTTAAAGTATATCAATCGGTGGTATTTTGTGTCTTGAGTAGTGATTGAACTACTTCAAAAAGGTATGAAAAGCTTAAAATACTTAAATGGGCTTATATATCTCTATATTCTTATCGCAGTTCGTTTGAAAATTAATCCCTGTAAATAAAAACGTTCCCATTTTGTTCCACTTGAAATCAGAAAGAAACATTTATACGTGCAAAGGTTGGATATATTCCAGTCCTTCAATTTTTTTTTCTATTGACGGTACTATGAAGACATTTTGTCCTTCTGTATGTTCACGAGCACAAAAATGATGAGAGAATTATTGATTCATTTAAAACAATGCAGTTCAGATAACTTAGAAAATAAGGTTTATTTATTCAATATCGTAGTCCTGTTTTTCTTACTAATAAATATATGTACTAGCACATATATTCATACAATATTTTTGTTAAAGCCTTGTTTAAGTCATAAATCTTTTGCTGTGCCTAATCTAAGTTTGTTTGAAGTTAATATAAGTTGATATAAATCCTATTTATAACAGACTTGTTTGTGATTCAGTATAAAGGATTTTCCCCACAGTTTTAATCTATTAAAGGAACGTGTTATTATGTAAAAGTTGATACTTGTAACTAACAACAAACTGTCTTAAAGAATTAACAAATATTGATTTATATTACATTTAAAAAACACATGGAGCCCATGGTGTGATTTTCTACTTAATCATTTAAGATATTTGTTGCACTGCACGTAACTCAACGTGTGTGACCTGGAATAAAACAAACATTCAGTACAAATTTGTATTCAGGATTTAAAAGTTTATATATAGGAAGATCACGTGGAAGCATAGAATGCAACCAAGCATAAAAGTAATAGCAGACTCACTTTGATTGTGTATGTTCATGATAGGTAAAGCACTCTCACACCGGCTTAAGGTAGTTTTGCACGTTTGGATCGAAAATTTTTCTGCAATGTAGAATTTGATTAAGCTCTGGTTTTTCAAAACTTCAGAATATACCTAGAAAATTCAGCAAATAAAAATAATAGGGTCGTGTGCTTGATTTTTTGCTAGACTGTTTTGAAAACCTCACGCAATTTTTCATAATGGGAGTCTATGGGAAAATCGCAGAGTTGATAACGTGTGTGTCTTACTAACTTCTATTTTATCAGATAAATAAAATATTTATTTTTCTTCAATGAGCTTAGGGCTAAGTTAGTATTAATAACCATTACTCGTGTATCAGAATAACTCACTGAGGACGATTTATGATGCAGTGTTTCATCAAAAACGTCTTCCTAGTTTTTCAAACTTACAAAATATTTAAATAAATACATCTTTTAATGACATTTCACATGTTTTTTTAATACTAATCCGAAAACAAATGTGATGGAGCTATATGTCAAATTTCTAAGTATTTTGTTACCTCAAAATAAGCTGACATTGACAATGGAAGACACGCTTACACCATATATTTGGTTGGTATAGAACGTAATCACTAACTATCAATATATTGTTAAAATTGAAATTCCTATTACTGTTCCACCACCTGATTCTAAAATTCTCATATAAGTATGATATCATTAGTACATGTACTAACATTTATTATGAAATGCCATCCCACAAACATTATTTTACTGATCAAACATCAGTTATATTTCTAAAGCATGTTAAAATACAAATATGGAGAGGGGACAAGATTGAACTGGCAAATGTAAAAAAAAATTATCTTACTTTTGTTTTCCTCTGGAAGAAGCTGTAGTTTAGGCTATAGTTTTCAGGTCTGAACAAATCCATTGAAATCGTGTGGAACTTAATTGTACAGTTTTGCAATATTGTTTCAGATAAAACATGTCTTATAAATAAAACTCTTATTAGGAGAGCAGAATTGATAGTTTATATCAACTGAAGTAATATAAATTGATATGTGTATGAAAGGTATTTAATTTCTTGAAATATTCATTTGATTGCATTGAGGACGGGAGTGTTAAATGTTTACAATTTAAGATATGATATGCTTAACAAGAAAAGCACTCGAAAACATTTTCTCCTCGTGTATTTCCTGTCCTCGAAAACATAAAAGCATTGATAAAGGTAAGTTAATTTATCAAGTATCTGTTTGTCAAATTTCCCCCTGTACCAATGTATCCGCTTGTACAAACTTCCTCCTTCTAAATACATATCTTTTTTATTCATTTTGAAATAAATGTAGAAGATTGTTATTTGACAACAATGTTCCTTGTCCACTATACAGGAAATGACTGAAATAGTTGTCATCAAAGTTAATCTACACGTCGGAAGACCAGTTTAAAACTAAACTTTTCAAAATATTATCTTTTAATTTAAGATGGATCTTGACGTAATGCAGAGCCACATGATTTGAGCAACTATTTCCCAGAATACTTTTATTATGTTATGTGATGTGATGAATCTTGATTTATCTGCCTCGTTGCCGGGATATCTAAGTCTGTTTTGACAAGACAAATTAAATTATCATTAGACAAATCTCTAATAATTAGTTTGATATCAGATGTTTTCAAAAGCAGGGACTTATTCCTTCAAATTCTTTGAGCAAATTAGAAGATTATTTCTACAAGATGGGCAAATTCTGACATTAATCTCTCTTGATGGAATTGATGAAATTGCATACTGATGTATTTATTGTTGATAGCTGTGCCAAATAAAGAAAGAGAAATTATGATATAGAAAATACTATGGTTCACTACTAGGTGTAATCTAAAAGGTACATATTCCCCTATTTAAGACCCTGTGTCATTTATATCACTTCAGTAGTTTTGATAGCCGCATTAAGTACACGTCTAGTATTGATATTGTTTTATCTCAAGTAGTACTCGAACCGTTTTTAAGGCTATATTCATAGGGATATATTCATAGACAATACTCCAACACCACTCATTGAGTACACTCAAATAAATTGCCTAACGGTCACGTCTTTACTCCGGAAAGATTCCATTTGTATTCATAAAGGTGAGTGACAGTCGAGTCAACTCCCAAGAGTGAGTGGCTGTTGAGGGAGGTCTTGGGGACCCTTGACTGTTTCTCAAGGACTCATAATGTAAGTTTAGATGATAAATTTACAATATTTAATTAATTTGAAGGTAAGATAACAGTGTCATGTTAAAGCGGAAGTTCATATTTGTACAAGGTATTTTGGAAAAATATATTATGTTCTTTTTTTAATAGATGTTGTTGAGGACGACGAAAACGCAAAAAAAAAAAAAAAAAAAAAAACCCAACAAATTAAAAGACTGTTTTATTAATATAAACGGTTAAAAAGACACAGGCATTTGGAAATCAGATATACATCTACGAAACCTAGCCTAACGGGGCTCATCAGTCACTCACAGAAACACACGACGTTGTAACAAATATTTACATTTCACAAGCCTAGATATCCGTTAATTCATACTGAAATATATACAATCCGTCAAATTAAATGTCATGAAGAACCTATCATTATTAAATCTCATTGTTTAAATGACAACGGAAACACTTGTTTATACAAAAAGATATGATCCGCGCCATGAGAAAACCAACATAGTGCGTTTGCAGTCTGGTCAGAATTCATGCTATTCGCTTTCAAAGCCTATTGCAATTAGCGAAACTATTAGCGAACAGTATGGATCATGAGCTGAGTGCGCCGATGCGCAGGTTGATCTGGATTCATACTGGTCGCAAACGCACTATGTTGGTTTTCTCATGGTGCGACTCAATTATGTTTTTAGTAATTGCACTTTAAAAAAGATACGCGGGCTGGCATTCGGGAAACACCAACAATAAATGGCAGAGTGAAAATTCAATTGTTTTAAAAAAAAATCCAATTTCAGCGAAAGTTAAACTCTATATTTCTAAGTATTAATTAAATTCTAGATGAATAGATTGGCTGATGAACGGACGAACAGACAGAAGGACGTATAACAAAACAAATAGACGAACATACAGACGAGCAATAAGATGACAAGTTCCAACTATAAAACTAATAATCAGCACTTTTGCATATCTTTGATGTTATTGTCATATAAACCGTTACAATCCTCTAAATCCATTGTGTACAATGAAACCATTACTCAAGCTGTCCTTCCGAAAGTTAAGATTGAGTGGAATTTATGAATATGACTTTCGAACTCCACTCACACTCCCGCAAGGTCTACTCAAAGCCCACTTGAGTGATACTTACCAAGTTTGAGTCAAGTGTGAATTTGAGTGACGACTATGAATATAGCCCATAGTCGTTACTCAAACTCACACTTGACTCATACTTGGGTAAGTATCATTCAAGTGGACCTCGAGTAGACCTTGCGGGAGTGTGAGTGGAGTTCGAAAATATGGTGGCTGATTTCTGCCAGTGTCGTTCTGTCGTTCTGGCGTCCCCGAAAGAACGACGTTTTCCTCTTTTGGCGTTGTCTCGTTCCCTCGTTCTGGCGCCCACGCCAGAACGACAGAACGACGTTTTCCTCTTTTGGCGTTGTTTCGTTCCCTCGTTCTGGCGCCCCGCCAAAACAATATAACGAAGAATGCAACGCGACAGAACGAAAGAACGGCACTTATAAACGGCGCCATAGAAAACGTCGTCGGGGGCGCCAGAACGACAGAACGATACTGGCAGAAATCAGCCACCATACGAAAATGGTTTCATTGTACACAATGGATTTAGAGGATTATAACGGTTTATATAACAATAACATCAAAGGTATGCAAATGTGCTGATAATTATTTTTGTAGTCAAAAGTTGTCATCTTATTGCTTGTCTGTATGTTTGTCCGTCCTTCAGTCAGTCTACTCATCTGCATTAGTAGAATGAAATTTATACTTAAAAATACACGAGTTTAATTTTCGCTGAAATTGAAATTTATTATAACAACTGAATTTTTAACTCTGCCATTAATTGTTGGTGTTTCCTGAATGCCAGGCCGCGTATTATTTCAAATTTCAATTACTGAAAACATATTTTTTTTTATAAAATAAATGTTTCCGTTGTCATTTAAACAATGAGATTTAATAAATATAGGTTTTCTTCATGACATTTAATTTGAGGGAATGTTTATATTTTTCAGTATGAATTAACCGATATCTAGGCTTGTGAAATGTAAATATTTGTTACTACGACGTGTGTTTCTGGGAGTGACTGATGGGTCCCGTTAGGCTAGGTTTCGTAGATGTATTTTTGATTTCCTATATCTATTTTTAACTGTTTGCATCAATTTGCTGTGACACAGTCTTTTAATTTGTTGGGTCTTTTTGCGTTTTCGTCGTCCTCAACAGTATGTATTAAAAAGAACATAATAAGTTTTTCCAAAATACCTTGCACAAATATGAACTTTCGCTTTAAAAACATACATGACACTGTTATCTTACCTTCAAATTAATGATATATTGTAAATTTATCATCTAAACTTACATTATGAGACCTTGAGAAACACTCAAGTGTCCCCAGGACCTCCCTCAACATTCACTCACTATTGGGAGTTGACTCGACTGTCACTCACCTTTATGAATACAAATCGAATCTTTCCTGAGTAAAGACGTGACCGTTAGACAATTTATTTGAGTGTATTCAATGTGTGGTGTTGGAGTATTGTCTATGAATATATCCCTTAATCAAGGATAAAAATTGAGTAATACTTTGGGGCGTAATATCTTTTTACCGTTATCATTGTTAGCATATAGAAAAAATATCTACGTTTCAAATTTATTTCACCCTCAACTTAAGTGTATTGTACTAATGGTACGTGCATGCATGCTATCAAGGATGCGCATAAATCATTTTATTTAGTACAGTCACGTATCTAGACTAGTTCTGTTACTATTGTGCCGATATGAAACGATGACAACGCGGATGAACAGGTTATTGAACAATGTTTACAGTACGCATTTACTGATTAATTTGAATTGATATTACTTTAACCGTCAAGAGTATAGACATGTTAAACTCATTATTATCTTTATTAGGCAACAAATATATAGAGCCTCGTCTGTAAAATTGCTTTGATAAAGAGACTTCTCCTTGAAAACTATGAATATCATTCTTGATTTGCAAATCATGTTACGTCCAAATCAAACAGAATGCAATTTTGATACGTACTTCTCTAATGTATTTACTGCTCTTCTTTCATCTTAAAACATAGTTTCATGGCCTTTATTCGTGTCTGAGGTCACTCTAGATAATGAACTGAAACGCGAAGGTAAATATATACCTGTTTAAAAAATTTCGTAAAATATGTTTGTTCTTATTGATCTATCTACATTCATTTTGGATGTAATTTGTTTTATCACGTTTATATTAATTTATATTTTTGTGATGTAATTAGTGGTAATGTACATTTTTTTGCTATGTCATTTGTTTTAAATCAATATTTTTCTGATGTAATTTGTTGTTTACATTTATATTTTTGTGTGATGTTATTTGTACGTATGCTTTTACTTTTGTGAGGTAATTTGTTTTAGCGTTCCTGTATTTATTTATGGTCACACTAAAGATACTAGTTATTGAACAAAATTGATAGGGATTTGTTTTTTTCGTGATGATAAATGTCATAGAATGAAACAACCAACATAGCATTTAACAAAACAAATATATATTTTATTACAATTCGTATAATTAATACGGAGCAATAGAAGCTAGCGCGTTGAAAATAAACTGTCACAAGATTACCACGGAAAGGTGTACAACTTTTTTCCGATCGGGTCCTATAGTTTGTTTATATTTACATCTCGCCCGGTTAGATCAATGGGGAGAGCGCAGATCTACGGATCACTGGGTCGTGAGTTCGATCCCTCGGCGGGGGTATTTTCTCCGTGATAAAAGACATTGTATCTGAAATCATTCGTCCTCCAGCTCTGATTCATGTGGGGAGGTTGGCAGTTACTTTAGGAGAACATGTATGTACTGGTACAGAATCCAGGAACACTGGTTAAGTTAACTGCCCGCCGTTACATAACCCAAATACTGCTGAAAAACGACGTTAAACCCAAAACAATCAACCAACCAAACAAACAAATATTTACATCAAACCGGCAACCTAAAAGGCAGGTGTTCATATATATTAATGAGAAAACAACCTCTTGCTGATATAATAATATATTTATACTAATCACATTTGTCAAAATCATAATGAGGCAGTAGAGAGTAGAATTAAGATAAACACTGATATGAGAGGACAACATTTAGCTTTGCGTAAGTTAAATGTACATAATAGCAACTTCTTTAAACCGTAAAACTGATCAAATGTCAATTTTAACTGTACAGGATGGACACGGCAGAATATGTGTTAGGTTCGCGTATAATGACTTCAGATCACTAAGGAAAATCCTTAGAAATTTTAAACCAGTATTTACATCGTCATGTAAATTTCTATTACAAATTTATATTATGACGTCGAGACGTTCTGCAATGCGCTGGTAAAATTAGCATTGTTTGGTTTAAAACCAAAACAAATAATAATAATAAAAATAAACAGTAAATTGTAAAGCCTACATATCTTCCATTCGTGAACAAAAGCTATTTCATATTTAGTTTGTATACATATAGTTTAACTTTTGTATCTTGTATCCACTCTGTTTTATATATATCCGAGTTACTCATAAAATGTAGCATCAAAATAAATATAAATATGAATTAAAGGAAATATTTTATATCTAAAAGTAAAAACAAAAACAAAAGTTCAAACATTTTGAAAAATGGAAACGATCTTGTGGGGTTCATACCTATATGTTATGTCTCCAATTAATCACTGTCACGTATTGCTTTTAATACGCTATGAGGTCCATTTACATGTGTTAATTTAAAGAGTTTCTATCATACATATTCGTTACAAAAATAATCACCAAAAAATCTGAAAATCAGATCCACACCTTGTATTGAAGGGCATTGGTTGAAGGTCAACGCAGCCTAACTTATATTTTGTTTGCTTACAATCATTAACTGTCTGCTTATGTTTTGCATTGATCAATCATTTGTCACGTACATGATCATGTAAGTCTTCACGCTCGATTAAATCAAAACAAAAGTATTTTCTCTGACACAATTTTCGAAACTTTGATTTTTGAAAGACATTAGTGCGACCTATATTCTTTATATCTGTTTGTCTGTGGAAAGCTTCAAAAGTGTGCCTATCTTTGCAGATGATCAGAATTTGAATCCAGGTAAATAAATGAGACCATGGTTGAAACTATTCAACCTGACCACATGCAAAATAAATGTTCTTTACATCAATATTGTATAATTGTTTTAAAATATGAACAGAATAGTAAGCTTCATACCTGTTATACTTGTGAAACCTTGAAAATCCCATGCAAGTAATGTGTTGTACCTTTATCTCTATGCATAGGGAAAGCATATGATAATATCTTCAGTAGGACTGTACTAAACTCTTTCAACTAATAAGTATAAGGACTTAGTCCTTATGTCAGTCCTTAGTCTTTATGACTGGTCACACTATTTATTAAGCAGCGCGGAAAGTTAATGTCATTTTTTATTCTTCAGATATTTATTTAAGTTGAATAAAACACTGATATAAAATACTACATTTCTAAAACATTATTTTTTCCAGGTAATCTCCAAAACTCCCAAGTTCAAACTGCATATGTACAAACTTTGGAGAACTGTAGTATAATATAAACTATCATCAGAATTTTGCGAACTGAAAACGTAATTTTAGGGATTCAGAGGATCAAACGCTATTGAAATATTCAGTAATATAAAATGAAATATTGGCAAAGCATGTAATTTTCAGACTGATATCATAGCTATTTAATTAACTTCTAAGGACCGATATTCGAGCTGAGTAGCAAATTACGTTATTTCGGCATTTTCCGGTTTCTACGGAAAGTCACGAGTGTTTTCAGTTATATCTATGTCCGAAGAATGCCGAATTGCATAGCTAGAGTACATAATCATACGGAAATTAACGAGTGTCATTACGTTTCCTCTACCTCAAGGTTAATGAGTGTAGATGTACATACAAAAATTGTGTAACTGAGAAAAATAACTATTATATATCAAACATTATCAGTCAAAATTAATTGTTTTATAAGTTATTATTCATGTACTTCTGTTTATCGTCTGTTTGGCTGCTTCAATCAGACAATATTGGCGAGGCAACCTTCAATACGGCGCAACGCCATTTTCCAAGTAATAGATTCAGTTGGCTCATAGAACACTGATTTTATGTACATTTAATACTGTTTGGACCCACTGCCAATCCCTGGGAACACTGTTTTCCCTAAGTAAAGTCTTCAATGAGTCCGGTAGTTATTAAGACCTCTATGTATATGTTTGCATTAGGATGATGAAATTGCGTGCAAGCTTTGCAATAGTTCAATAATATACTTTGAACTTCTCATTGTCTGCAATAATAATAAAAGCCCTAGAGACCAAATATAGCAGTCGAACCGTGTGACATTTAGAGCTATCGTATGATCTCATGTTAATTTCGAACTAGATGTATCGAAGGAATTTTCTTCATGTCAAAAGTATCCGGTCACATTGTTGTCTGCAGCCGTTCTTATAATCATCAATAGTTCAGACCGTATTCCACCATGAACGTCTGGCACGAAACATACGCGTAAATGCGTTGACACATATAGTGAGGGTAAGGAATTTTGTTGAAAGACTACACATCAGAATTATTAAAAACGGTACTAAATTCATCTGTTTTAATTGTTTAACAAGTTAAGTGCATTGTTTCGTGAAACAAACAAGAGGTGTCCACTACAAAAAAGATAGAGGTAAATGTACAATAACATGCCCCTTTATTAACTTAATAAGCCGAATCTGTTGTTGAAAACTTCATGTTGAACCTTGTTGCCTAGATGTCTAGCCTTACAATTATTTTGATTATTTATTATTAGTACGATCAACTTACATTAATACACTGACTAATCAAACTACTTAATCTTCATGAGTATATTTTCAATGCACGAACGTCTGGCATGAAATCTACGTGCAAAAAGCAATACAATCTGTGAAAAGATCCTGTGGAAGCATAGCACGCAATCAGGCAACATAATATCTATCTTGACAGGTACATGTATGAATAATACTAACGCATGTGAACATATGTTTTATAATTCATTTATTTCATTATATAGGATTGCTTTAAAACCGTTAAGTTTGATGACAAAATAATTTTCTATCGTATTCTAACTTATATTATATTGTAGATCTGCATTGCACATGTTTTCTTGCACACCGGACTGGCGTTTCCGGTGATTTTACCCATGCCGGCAAAACCCATCTGGCACCCCCATGCCAGATGAATCTCGTGCTGTTAATGACAACTAGTGGTTCATGCACTGATAATATATTGTTTATGTAAAAATACGAAAAAAGCAGGTACCTTCAGTTGATAGTTTCTCTCCGTTCCTTATAGTATATTTTTCGATTCAAAATACGTTAGTTAACCATAAGAACACAAAGTTACGCTACAAACGATAAAACTTAAGTGGAACTTTGTTATTTTGCGTAACGCAAAACATTATGACGTCACTATTGCTTACGGACGTTAATTTCCCGCGCTCTACTATAAATAAGAGTGCTACAAAGAAAATATTTCTACCTGTTATTTGTAAAATACGGTATCCAAGAAAAATAATCTGCCAGAATAAAATGCTAGCATGTAGACGATATGCAAGAAAAAATATCAGTCATGTGTTTACGAATCGGATGGAAATATCCGTCCTTCGGCAACCTGCGCATGGGCGGCAAGCCTCATTACCGCCCAATGCGCAGGTGCCCTCGGGACGGATATTTCTATCCGATTCGTAAACACATGACAGATATTATTATACTAGTATTTTGTACCACTGCATATATTCTTTAATGAGAAATGTTTCTGAATGAAGAATGATGTATTTTGTTTAGTGTTGTCGTCCTCGAATCGTCCTAAATTAAATTTAAATGTAAACATAACATAGTGCAATGCTTTATAAACTTCGCATGAACATTTTGTGTAGAAAATGAAAAGGGAATTGCCTCAAAGAGACACTATTTGAAACTAAAATCACACATTATATCGGCGCATTCCCCGCCATGAAAATGTGTGCAATATATCTAGATCCTTTTACTTGTGGGAAATTAGTCTGGCATAAACAAGTTCTTTTACAAAATATTCATCTTTTTTTTCTCTAAATATCGAACAGAAATCATGCCTTTTTTTTATCTAAGGAACATTTATTTTCTAAAATTCTGTTGTAGTTGTATTAGTATTGCGATGCTTTTCTAGAATATTACTCACAAGTCATAAGATTATATTATTTTCATTAATTGTGTAGTATCTATTTTGTAGCTGTTTCCAATGGAAAGCTTAAACCGGTCAAATGTATGCAAACCCTCACATTTTATCAAGTTTCAAAGTTACAAGACAGTGTAAATAATTGTTGTCTGAGTAAAGCCTTAAGAATGACAGCTTTCAAATATGTATTTAAGATTATTTCTATTAAATTCTTATTTACATTAATTTTAAAAATTTACCAATATTATAATGAAAAAACAATTCCAAACAAAATATAAAACAAATGTATATGTTTAGGATATGAACATTTTCTGTTGCATAAACAGCTGCATGAAACAACAAATATGGAAGGATGAAATGTGCGTTAGTCAAAAGTTGCATAAAACGACGAAAATAACACGGTTATATATCAATATCTTCAAATTATGTACAACTCAAAAATATTTTTTGAAAAATTTGCATGTTTCCATTTTTCAATATCTTATTATTATGTGACAAATGAAACGACACAGTCATGTGTTTTTAAAGTAAATTGATAACTATTTTCATAACTATTGTGGCACTAGTCCAAATCCGTAACTCGATTTACTTCCCTTAACGCTCTATTAATAGCTTGCGTAATCGAGGTATTGGGCTATATACCAAAAAAGGAAATTGTTCTTTCTTTCATATAGAATTCAGCTACTTCATATCAATATTGATACACTTTCTAGATTTTCACTCCGTCGTAGATATATTTTCCACAAGCTATCCATATATTTGCTTCAAGAAAACGAAAAGAAAGAGGGGTGTTGAATAGTATGCAGTGAAATACAAGTCATCTGAGTCAGGTACCCGCATATTGCCGCATTTCATAAATCAGTCCACAGAATAAACACCCTACTTTTGTTTTCAAGTAAGCAGTCAGAAAACATGCGAATATAAGCATGAAAAGTGTCTTATCTTATGTAAAATACATTTCAGGAGTGAAATAATGCACACCTTGCCAACGGTTTACGCGCAAATGCGCGGAAAAACAGACAAAATAGGATCTTTATTAGGGCCATTTTTCAACTACACCACGGAAGCACATTTTTTACCAAATTGCTGCTATATAACCTTCTATAGTTTTCAGACACCGTTGCTATCACAATGATGGTTTAATGCCAAAGAGAAAAATATTTTCGACCAGTGCACGGTTCCGTGCAACACACGATGATATCACGATATATTATGATTTTAGCGTTGGAAATTTTTACAGTCATCCACTGACAAATATAATTTGTTTTTCGCTACTGATGGTGTCACGTGCTTATAACGTCACTGTAGATTATTCAATATTTAAAAGTTTGTTTTTGTAGATTTCATTGATGTATAAAAAAGCTGAAAATCACTTATATCTATATACGCAAGACAGATGTTTTGCCTGTAGAAAACTTCAACAAAATGTCTCGTTTCTTATATTCTTAAGCTTACAATTTATTTTCAGCTGGGAAAATCATTATGATTACGCCAGTTTTTAGACATAGCTGAGTTGGACGTAACATCTGGCTGAAATTAAAATTAAAGTGATAATTACGTCATAAATTGGATTATTGCCACACCTGTCCTGCTTGAATGACACAAAGAGGTTCAACAGACTGAGTAAGCGTCTGAGAAAATCACGAATTCGTTTTTTTTTAAAAAGATAAATATAATAAATAAATATAAATTTGCATGGCTCTGTATTGCTCTGCGGTTCATATGGTGTTCATTCGGTGAATTGTGTTTCAATATTACACTAAATCAAACAAATATTCTCTGTAACCTGCTTGTCTGTCAATATTATCCGTTGTGCAAACGGTAAAGTTATTTTCTTCTCAGATTGTTTTTGAAGTTTGAGTATCAAGAGAAGATAAATCATAATTTGTACTAATTTACCTTGTATTAGAAGAAAGTCGAAGAACAACAACTATGACATTTTATTATGCAAATATACTAATAACCCAAAGCTTGTTTATTTTAAATCCAATTGATCGTAAACAATTCATACAAGTATTTATCCAAAGACTAAAAGACCAATTTCTCCAAGTTTGGACCGCAAATATAACAAAGAGCTCTAAACTTCTGTGTTACAGCAATTTCAAAACAAATTTTAAACATGAAGAATATCTTAAGGACACGTCACGGCTGAGATAGTTTGGCATTATTGCAATACACAATCGGTATTAAAATTGTGTTTCCAATACATGTGCTCATTAGATAAATACTCAATATCTATGTGAAAATAAGGGATGTGTTTTGTATGATTGCAACACTGTGAGTTGCTCTAATTAGTGACAAATGACTGAAACAATAGGAATTCGTACGTGACTTGGATAGACAAAACAACAGTAAGGTAACACTATATTCTTATATTGTTTTAATTCACGAGTTGTAAGCTACAATATAGAATACCCATTTTTAAGAAAATCAAACTGGAAATTAGAAATAACAGAAAAAAATTAATTAGGTCATGAGTCATCATATACCTGTCAAAATTTCTTATTAGTTTTCACGAGCTGTCAAAATTATTTTTATCTCTCTATTCTGCAAATGCATTGTTTTTGTAAGTATCTTGGTAGGATATTGTAGTGTGTAACTTACTTTACATTCCACATTTATATTTTTGCTTGAAATTGCTTTTTTTGAGCTCACCGAAGTCACGTATGAATTTCTATTGTTTTAGTTTATTGTCTGTAATAAAGGTACCAAACCTCAATATTAAGATATAAAAATTGTTCCTTTCTGGTAGACAAAGGAAACTATTTGGTTGAATCATAACATAACGGTTTTTGGAAAGAACTGAATATTCTTTGTTTTTTTTGTTATTCACCGGAAATTCAAAACGTGATACCACCTTAATATGATAAATATAAGACAATTTCGAAGTGCATTGGCCCAATTAAGACTATCAAACCATGATCTTGGTATAGAAAGAGGAAGATAGAAATATTCCTAGAGAGGAAAGACTTTGTGGAATATGTCATGAGGAAAACTGTATTGAGTCCGAATTACATTTTGTTTTTATTTGTAAAGTTTATACAGCGTTAACAGTACAGTATATACCACGTAAATATTGGGTTTCGGCAAATATAAATAAATTTGATATATTGCTTAGCTCAAAATCAGTAAATTTATTGAAAAATTTAGCATACTTTGTATATAATGCATTTAAGAACGCTCGCTACAGTTTCGTAATTTTTTTCTCAATAATAGATTTTTATGAAATGTTTTGTATTAAAAGATCATGTTATGATGTATTGAAAAATGAAATAACAATACTAGGCCACCAGCTTTGTTTCAATTTAATTTGCTCCTAGATATGGTGCTACTTTTAACATTTTTCAAAATTTCTATAATCCTAAAATATATTTCAGTAAAGTACATTCTTGCATAAAAACTACTTTTTTCACTGGATCCGCCCATGTATAAACGGGAGAAAAATCGTGTGCAAACAAGGCAATTCACGTGCTGTTAATACATGATTTTTATTTTTGAAATGCTTTGCCAGGGACGTATGTATGTATTTCTGCGCAGACTGATATTTGGCATCTGCATCTTGTTTCTTCCATAATAACCTCTTCTTGTAGCATTATAGATACACTGTAATCCATAGTATGTTTAGCTGTATCAGTTTCCAACCCCAAACGTACTGCCCCCATCAATGTACGCTCTAGCTTCTCTTAAGAGTTTACTCCCTTTACAAAGCGTCTGTTCAGTTATTGTAAATAACTGTGAATAAATAAGTATCGCGTGTAACTTGTGCTATTGCCCGTTTTTAGGTATTATATTAATGATTTTTGTTAGTATCAGTCGGTTTGTTTTTACCTGATTGTTCGCAGAATTCATATAATAACCTCGAAAGCTAGTCACTAGCTTCGTACTCATCCGTACTCTGTTTGTTCGTACTCAAAATAATTCGAATGTAAAGTTGTTATTCTTAAAATAATTGTGTTCCTGTTTATCAATTATTTTAGTTATATGCAAAATTATGTGTAATGTAACGTTTGTAATAACTAAAAATAAAAATAAGATGCTCAAAAACCTTCAAATCACGCTTTTAGTAGTGTTGTTGTTATGTGTGCCCCGGTTATGGATATTTAAAACATGTTTACCGTTTCCAAGAACAACAAGAATGGTAAATAAAAAATGTACCGGAATCGTCAAGTCATCACATATGAAAACAATGCATTTAGTCGTCATGTAATGTTTTTTTTATGCAAGAATAGCGACAATACACGTTTGTTTTGTGTATTAACGCCTGCAGAAGCCCTTGGGATATGTTTGTGACCTCGACCTTCGGTCTCGGTCACAAACAATCCCGCGGGCTTCTGCAGACGTTAATACACAAAAAAACGTGTATTATCCCTACAATAATCAGCATAAATTTGATATCTAAGCATTTTTATAACGGAAAACAATATATCTATTTGAAACATGCTCAGAGAAATCAAAAGAAGATGATTTTGTAAAGAAAGGAATACTTGTTCAGCAGACCCAAGGGCTATTTTTGCATATTTTTGTCAATCTTAAGTTGGTACTTTTGCTATTTTATCGAGTTTCACATAATAGAATTTAATCAAACTCTGCACATACCTTTGGTAATGTCTACCTAATCTAAAACAAAAAGAAAATTGATAGGTCACCATATTAGATTTCGCTTAAATCAAATTACAACGAGGTGGGGTGTGGCGGGCATTTATACAACGCAGGTTGGTACAAAGTACTCTTTCAGTTTTTGAGCAAATGACTTAGAGATATATCAAATTATCAAACGGCAGATTTCTTAATAAGCGGATTTTAAGGTGTTTCTGAAGCATTTTGATGTCATAGAACGATGAAAGTTTCCGCCTTTCTCCGAACAAAACCTATAGTTTACGAATACGGATATACGGTATGGGTACGGTATTAGAAACAGCTGTGACTCAATGCAGAGTTCGAGCGCTGGTATAAATTACAGACCCCAGTATATGTCGGATTGAAGCAATTTGAACTAAATGTACTTTATATGTATATATTTTGTAACCATGGTGATACTTATCCTAACATTTAGTCAGTATGTTATACTTATTTTACATTAAATGCTTTTTTTTATTTTACAATAATTTCCGAAATTTTGCCGTACGCGACATTAGATAATCACTTCCGGGCATGCGCAGAAGGCCGCTCCAACTCTGTAGTGAGCTACATCGATTAGAAACACAACGAAATTGGCACGGTGTTGGGGTAAATATCGACCCGTCCGGAAAAACTGTAGCGAGTGCCTTTAAGCACAGATCTCAGCTTACAAATTAGCTCAAATTATAAATATATGACTACATATTTAGCGAGTCTGGCTAAAACTTTATAGACATAGGCATAGCATACTAGATGATGTAGCTGTATGTACATGTTTAAATTGATTTCGTGTCTTCACAATATTGTCCAAATGTAAGCAAATGACATACATGTACATATTTGTAACCTTTCCATTAAAGGAAGCCACGCAGTCTCTTAAGATATAAAGTGATATTAACTATTTGAATATGTACACATTTTACCTACTAAATTGTGTGTTGTGTTTAGTTAGTATGCCTTTCTGTTTCGTTTCATTTAAGACTACAGGTTAAAATTTCACACTGATTGAATTAAAGCACAGAGATATATGGAACTGGTAAATGTCTTTTATTCTATCTGAGTAAAAGTTCAAATGAACACTGGACATTGTATTACAGATCACACGCTACAGTTAACGAAAATTTAAAAAGCGAAACTATGCTGAAACTATGGTTATTAAGTTATAGTCCCTAAACAGTTCGAAACGTTCTTGTAATAATTAAACTGCTCTGTACATTAGCATAATAATACTTGTGTAAACATTATGTTGTTTTGGGCCGGTGGCCTATATATCAATAAAGAAATTGTCATTGTCATTGTCATTGTTTGCGACGGTTGGACGATAAGTTAAATTAAGACGTGTACCTTGTGTACGTTTACAGCGATATGCAAAACCTTCTTTGTGAAAGAAAAATTCTCAAAAAAAATTATAGGATGTATTCTTTCTTTGTCATTAAGTGGAAGAACGTAATGTTTAGATTTCAATATTTAATGAAGGAAAATAAATCTTACTGTACTACAGTTGCCAGCATTCATAAATGTTTATGCATGTAACACGTTGAAGAGTATTAATGGCCCACCTAATGGTGAATATTTCAAATTTTCAAAACAAAGTTACAGCAATATAATGTATCCAGAGAGACTTGTATGCAAAATTTAAACAACTTTTACCTTGCCGTTTTTTTATAAATTTTGTATAATTCATGATATTTCCTCTAGCTTAAGTAGAGACAAATTTCAAAGTGATGGCCACTGTCCAAAACGCTTGCAGAAAATTCATTATACCATCAATTTTGATAAAAGACACTTCAAACTATTGGTAAACAATTATAAAACACAAAATAAAACTGTGAATATCATTTTTTTCTAGTGTGACTCAAGTGAAAGGATTTAATGAGACAGAATTCGTACTCCAACATTGAAAAATTAAGGTCGAGTCCTGTGGGACTGTTTTAAATTTTGCTCACTTCATTCAAAATTAACCTTGGGGCAGAAGTAAAACCTACATACCTTTCTTCCACAATATATAATCTAAAGAGTAAAGACAAAATAGAGAACTGTTACCGCATGCAACTCAGTATTTTTAATGATGTCTAACTCTGCCCCCTCCTGTTTCAGAGGTAAATTCACTTTGAATAGCAAGAAATCACCTATAAAATGAAAATTTTCACTTTTGTACAATAAATCAATAATAAGTCTTGAAAAAGGCAAAAATTTACTAGAAAAAAAATAAGGAAAAAAATTTGGTCCCAATGGGGCTCGAACCTATGCCCCCTGAAAAATTTAAGTCAAGGTAGATTTATTGTTGAAATTGAATACTCTTCAAAAAGAGGTACACTATTACACGGGTCATACCTTAAGTTGAGGTCATTGAAATAGACAAATCAGTTATATATCAGGGTATATATATCGGGGAGAATTTCCTTTTGGTATTACATAGTTTGATTTTTAAAATTCCCATCCAATTTCACTGTCAACACGGATTGCATGGCAACAACGTTATAAATAATGACGTCGCATACGTAAATTGATGATGGTTTAAACAGTCTGAAAAAATACGTTCCTTTCCTCTTCCGAGGTATAGTGTTACTTTCTTTCTGTTCGTAATAATTGTTGTTATTATTATTAGCTCGACTTTTCGAAGAAAAAGTAGAGCTATTACACTCGCCCCGGTGTCGGCGTCGGCGTCAACGTCGCCGTTGGTTAAAGTTTTTGATAAAGTCAAATATCTCTGTTACTATCAAAGTTATTGACTTGAAACTTAATATACTTATTTACCATCAAGTTTACACCACGAGAAACAATCCCATAACTCTGATTTGAACTTTGACAGAATTATGCCCCTTTTTAACTTAGAATATTTGGGTAAAGTTTTTGATAAAGTCAAATATGTCTGTTACTATTAAAGCTTTTTACTTGAAACTCAAAATGGTTATTAACTATCAAAGTCTACACCAGGAGACACAATTCTCATAACTCTGATTTAAATTTTGACAGAATTATGCCCATTTTTAACTTAGAATTTTGGTTAAAGATTTTGATAAAGTCAAATATCTCTGTTACTATCAAAACTTTTGACTTGAAACTTAAAATACTTATTAACCATCAAAGTCTACACCAGAAGAAACTCTGATTTGAATTTTGACAGAATTATGCCCCATTTTAACTTAGATATTTTTTTGTTAAAACGTTTGATAAAGTCAAATATCTCTGTTACTATTAAAGCGTTTGACTTAAAACTCAAAATAGTTATTTACTATCAAAGTCTACACCAGGAGAAACAATTCCCAGAACTCTAATTTGAAATTTGACAGAGTTATGTCCCTTTTTAACTTGGATTTTTTTTACTGGCAAAGCTCTAGTTTAGAGTCAAGCACTGAGAAAAGCCGAGCGCGATGTCTTACGGACAGCTCTTGTTATTATTATTATTATAATTATTATCATCATCGTCATCATCATCATCATCATCATCATCATCATTATTATATCTGCTTACTGGAAATATGACTGTATCTACTCGTCTTATATGTTTTGATTATGAAGTGTCACCGTTTCGTAGATATATAACTTCACCTGTACAATCTTCTTGACGACCAGAACAGCGTATCACCTTTTTCGTTAGTTCACAAGTTATCAGGTTTTGAGGGATCACTACTGATTTTGTTAGATCTATAATGCCGGAAGGGACCCACCAATACATTTAAATGTTTTCAAATCGAATTTTGAGGAAATTCCAAAATAATGAATGTTTATATATGTTTCATTCGTGCAATAATGAGAATAGTAGAATTTTAAAAACTTGCTCTCCCACCATCCAACCATCATAACCCTGCTGTCCTGAAATAACGTCAGATTATCCTACCATCATAACCCTGCTGTCCTGAAATAACGTCAGTTTATTCTACCTTCATAACCCTGCTGTCCTGAAATAACGTCAGATTATCCTACTGGCACATCGTCATATTATACTAGTACTGTTTACGTTTAAGCTTAAATCACTACCTAACCATCATACTTTAGTAAATCTGCCATTCTATCATCGAAATCATCAAGGGTTTATCTTTGAATATAAATAATAAAATATGGACAAATACTTTAATTGCTTGAAAATATCGTCAGGTTTTCCAAGTTAGTCAGTCATCAAGTTGAATCAAGTTGAATTTAAAGACGTGCAGCACCAAAACAAAAGAAAATCACCAAGAATATACCAGAAAGAATGAATATACACATATTAACAATGTGTTGAATTATAAGAAATTATTTCCGAACAGATCGTTGAATGTTCTGTTTTCTCTTTGCTGTTTTTAAGTAAAACAATGTATAGAATTGGTATGATAAAAAGCGAAAGTCAGCATACAAAACTGCTGTATCGTGCACTTTTGTTCTACATATATCTACAGATTGACCTTATTTTAAACTGTTTCCCCTCATTCGGATACCAAATTCACGTCGTTATAACTTCGACGATAGCATAAAATTTATTATCGGAGAGAATAAATCATATTCCCAGTTTTTCTCTATTTCATCATTTCCAGTTTTGCTTGATAACGATTAAATGAGCAATACACGTATTAAACTGGTACAGATCGATAGAAAAACAGATTTTTTTCATGCTCAAAGCGTTCTATTCGGACACACTAAATAAAAATAAATTCACTACAAACATAAGGAAAATCAGCTTAACTTGACATATTTGGAATGTATATTCAATCTTAGTTTGGATTATTTCTTTACATAAGAGAGGGGACACAAATCTTTAGAGGTTTAGTATGGCTGAATGAAACTTCGTTGTAGACAATTTGCCATTAAATACCCCTTACGGTTGATATGAAAATAAAACCGTCTTACATTTAGAGTAATTGTGCGATCTCATGTGACATGTATCAGAAGAAAAGCAAAAAGAAAGCTAATTTTAGCCTTTATAAATATTATACGTTTCAATTATTGAAACTTTCCCAAATTTTCGTTCAGGACGAATATTTCCTTCAAATTGTAACTGTCTTGGCAGAAAGTTCATGTTCATCTATAGCTATGCTACAATGAATACGTATGCGATATGCAAATAATGAAAGGACGAGCATTCTCAGTCACAGTCAGTTTTATAAGCTTAACGTTTAATATTATTCCATTTTAGTTAACTGGATATTAACAACTTTTTATAGAACTGTTATTTATCAGGACATGCATTGCTTTACAGTTGTGTTTTCTAACAATGTTACGCAGTATATTTAAAAGGAAAAGAACATCATTGAATCCATTGCCTATATTTAGTGTAAAACAAGATTCTTTCACTCATCTATAATCTTGTTATAATACAATTATTATATAACTGTCGGTGCGTCAGTTGATCGTATAATATTTCGTAACTGTTACAGTAAAATGTTTAATCGTATGCATAGGCTTTTGTCATTCATTGTTAATTAAACGTTCCCGACAAATTTCAATGTTATATAGAGAATATTACATGAGTGTCTTTTCATACTGAATTTATTGCAAGAGTTGAATAAAATGCGACGCTCTGTCGAGCATTTTATCATTTTTATTCAACGAGTTTAATAAATTCGATGTTGAAAGTCACAAATGTAATATTCTTTTTATCACATGCTTGCTTTTTAACAGAAAAAAATCTACTTTTTTATCTGTTATAAGCAAGTCAATTTGACCAAGTCTCCGTCTTAAATCTTTATTACACTAGTACATTATCAAATTTATGTTACGGGTATATCTTACTTCCGCGACGTCAAACATGAGATAAAAAATGTTCCAGTATTCCAAATTTGAACACAGAGTAAGGTCCATTAACATATTGAATTTCAACGATTATTCTGTGTTATTTTTCCTTATCATAGTATTTATTAGATAATACAGTTTAATTAGAATACTTTAACGAACAGCAAATTTTAAGATTTAAAAGTATAATGGAACTTTCAAGTAGTGCACTAAATACGTGAGTTTACTCTAAAACGAAACATGGGTCACAAACTGTCACTTGTCTTTAGCGTCGAACATTGTAGGAAGAAAGCAAAGGCGAAACAGAGTTTACAAGCTGCTTTTTCAAGTTCAATATCAACTGGTTTTCAAAGAAAGAAAACAAAAGAAACAAAACAACAACACAACAACAACAACAACACCAAATACTCCACTCAGATTGATTATTTCTACTTTCTACATTTATAATTATATAACGGTGTTGATTTGCTAATAGGTAAAGTAAGCAAGTTATATCAGTCATTTGTCCTAGCAAATACCCCCGACGTCACGTTTAACTAAAATTGAATTTCTGTCAATAGCAGGCTGAATACCTAAAGCATTAACCTGGTCAACAGGGAATCATACACTATCAAAAGGTATGCACTTCTCAAAATTAACACTTCTTTAAAACTACCAAACATTTAGTGAAATATTAGCTTATTATGACAGATTTTGGAGATTTATGTCAACCTATGAATCACAAGATTCACGTTATAGACAGAAAACAAATTTCATGAGGCTTCGTTTGAAAAGGAAATGATGGAGAAAGACTGAAACGTCATTTTAAAATTTTCAACACAGTGGAAATGCACCTCTTCTGTTGGATGCACAAATCATGCAACTTGAAGGTAAAATTTGTAATACGACATATATACTTTTAACTCGTGACTTCTGTCCAGGCATTTCGTGAACTATGTGTTGAATTAGAAATACATGGCAAAATAGGTTCAGCGCATCCATTTTTACATTCTTATATACGGGTAGTGACAGCAACCAGACCATTTAAATGTCTTGAACAATTGGTCGCTGTTCCTTAATTTACTTTAGGCTGTTACACTGTCAACAATAACAAATGCTCTGTCAGTCAAAATGTCTGAGTAAGTGTATGATCTCATGTTAAGAATATACATCATAGTGCAAGGGGAAAATACTTTTAATCTTTAAGAATACACATGCAAAGGATATGAAGTTTATGCATAAAATCCATATTGATATTTCCTCCGCTTAATTGACTTGTTTGCATGTTTATGGTTTCTGTTTACTCAGACAATCCAACCATTGCAATGTCAATTATACCACAAATAAAGATCCATTACATAGCCGACTAACATCAGCCGTCACTTATTTGAAAAGGGGGAAATTTAGCAACTCCACGATAGATGGGCATTGCATTGAGCCAAAGGTCTATCAAGCTTTCCCTGGTAAGAAAATTGGGTGAGATTATTTAAGTAGAGTTAGAAGGGGGGCATATTATTGGTGTAAGATAGTGCGGGGTTTTTTTTTTTTTGTGGTGTTTGCTATGTCAGTATCCCAATTTTTTTTTCATTTAAAAAATTTAAAAAATTTTTTTTTAAGGGGGGGGTGTCCAAAAGACATAGGGCCCCTTATTTTATCTGAATGAAACGGGTTTTTGCATATCTTTTTGTAAATTTGTTTTGAGGAAATGTCGATTTCACGCTGAAATACCTCTCATGTTTTCTGTATTTCATAACTTAAATTCCATGAAAAATTTTCTTAAAATTCTGTTCAGTAATAAAAATTGATTTTTTTTAAAACTCTTTAATTTATTTTTATCCCCAAACCACTAATGGGCCTCAAAGAAATTTTAAATTTCGGCCAAAGTAGTTAGATTCCCCGGCTTATCTGAACCCGGAAAAACAATATCATAGCCCCGGGCTTAGCCGTAAATCCCAAAAATTTTGTATTTGGGGGGAATTATCCTTTAAATAACTGGATAAAGCCTTGCGCACACACCTTACGACTTTAAGACGATCTAGTCGAATTATTTTCTCTAAATTAAAATCCCCTCGACCGAGGTAAGAAATTTTTTTGTTAGATTTTTGTAATTTTTGCATACGTTTTATTTGGTAAATTTTTTTTTCATTCTACAGAATTTTTAAAATTTTACTTTTGGGCATATGATTTTAGCTATTTCGGTAGCCCGGTGATTTATTAAAAATTTTTCAGATTTCTGTAAATTTATTTAGAAAGGGGTTAAATGTTTCATTTTTTAAATGTAAAATTTTTACGTTTTTTTTCGGATAATTTAAAAAACACTGTTTTAAAATTAGCAAACATTTTTTAAATTATGGAACCCATTACTGCATTGATTGTTATGTATAAATCTTTAAATGGAAGTCTATGCCTGTTTGTAATTTTTTGTAATTTGTAATTGTGTGCCCTCTATCACATCAATTTAATGTCCTTGTAGTGTAGGGATTAGATTTTATGGATGCCAGCTATGATATAATTTGATTTTTCATTGAATTTTGTTAATTTGTATTGTAAAAAATCTGCATTTATCATGTCCGTATCTATAATTTTCATCATAACATTTCGTATCATTTCTACTTTAACTTTTTCTTTTAAAAAAGTAATCTTTTTAAATGGAAGTAATAAGGACGTATTTTAAAACAGTGACGTATGAACTTTGTAGACATATGTTTTGTATAAGTAGCACGTATTATTTAAAGGGACCACGGAGGTATGGTGTACCCAAAGGAGCAGTTTTATGCCCCGACTATTTGTTTGCTATGGGGCTTACCTATTTTTTTATTTTAGCTTCTTCCCCCAACGATTTTTTGGTGAGCAAACCCAAGTACAATCCCGAGGGCACTTGTCTTCACTCGCCTGGGTTTGGGTATTTCCCCCGCAGGCTTTTGCCCATGGTTTGCCGTAAACCGCAAAGACGATGATTTTTGTTTTCCTTTAATCAGCTCAGGGATGCAATCACCTACCACCATAGGGGCCAAACGGAATCAACGATTCACGGTTTAAAGGGCGAATTTTAAAAATTTTTTGTTTGGCTACTTAAAGTTCACAATTGAATTTAAAAACTGTGCCCGTCAGTTTAAAAGGATTTTTAAAAACTTTTGTATCTAGAGATACTGAATTTTCTTTTTTTTTTTTTCTTTCTTATAATCAGTTTTTTTTTTCTTTTAATATCTTTCATTGTTAATAATCATCTTATGTAAATAAATTTGTAAATATTGTAAAGGGTGTTGATTTGTTCTGATGGTTACTGTCGCCGGTACGGCCATTCCTGTCACAGACATATTGAATAAGTTAACTCTAGGGACTGTTTTATTATATATAAATTTAATTACAGAACTGTGTATTGGCCATTATCAGTATTTTACAACTTAAAAAATCATCATTGTTGATATATTTCTATGTTCTAGTAATTTCAAAAGAAGTAACGTAAGTTACGGATAATACATAACATCTATTCACCTAAAATGATATGAACATATGATAATTTCTATTTTAAATACATAAACATATTTAAGCGTCTTGTTTATTACGATTAATTGTACAACAGGCATGTTTATAATATTAAATTAACATAAATGGTGAATTAAATGAAAATTTGCATGGTAACGTATTTTAAATCTCCGTAACTCGTTAAAGCCCCAACGGAAACTTGCAAACTTTTGTCTGTGAATACCAACTACCATAAGGATTAAGAAAATCATAGTGTTGAAAATTCCCCCTGGGGGGGGGGGGGGGAGCAGGGTCAATTGTCAGCTCAAGGTCTAATATTATTTAGTACAGTATGCATGTACATGTATGATACAAGGGGTCAGGGTAATTGATAGATGGAAAGACATCGCGTATGTTTTTGTCCCATAGTTGTTTCACTTAATTAACTGTAAGTAATGATGAAATTCCATATACTTGGAAACGATAATAGAAAAACATTATTTAAAATCTGTATTGATCTGAAATTTTACATTATCATATAACAATATTATTTTATCATTATATGTTAATTGAGCTGTCTAAGCGTGTCGATCAAGAAGTTGGTATATACTTAAGGGAATCGTTCATAAAAAATATACAAACATCATAACACCGTACACGTCTTGGCCACAACATTCCTGTGGGCTTCTGCAGAGGTTAATACACAAAAAAAACGTGTATTTTCCCTACATTCTTCATGTATGATCGTTTGAGCGAATGACCACTAAATTCAATGTACAAGATATAGTCTTCACACCAAAACATTGTTATATCATACGAGTTCAATATCAAAATTATACTTTACGTTTTTTTTTTTTTTTTTTTTTTTTATCTTTTTAACATTAGATTTTATTATTTCCATGAGTCTTCGTCTTGTGAGACAAATGCACGTTATCCAATAGATGTCTTAACTGATAACTGTCCACCAGTCTTAGGGACTGCGATACTCTTATCGAATAATTTGATTTGACTGTAATAATGCTTCTTTCTTTAAGCTAAAACTAGCTAAATATTTTACTTATTGTCACAAGAGAAAATAAATATAGATGTATATGAAAGACTTCCGTTGCCGAGAAGTTAAGTCTGTTAAGGCTGTTGACTTCCAGTCACTTGCACTTCAACTGCATAGATTCGAGCACTGCTCGGGTCTTCATACGAGGTATCCAGGTTTATTACGGAAGGTTGACGGTTGTACCCTCATGCTCACCGTGCCTAAAATGGGTTCTTCGCACTTTCCGCCACCATCAAGATACTTAAACATTACCATGATATAAGACATGAACTAGGCAGGTGTAACTTAACGAGTAAAAAAACTAGACAAATAAGGTTCATGACAAGCTACCCCGACTGCAGTAACTGGGTATGAACTAAGTTTGAAACCATGTGTACGGCATGCATTCAGTTTCCGAATACAACACGCCCAGTTAGAGGTAAATAAAGATGTCTGTTATTACGATTTTAGTAATGTGCATTTGGTCAAAAATACATTTACGCGTTTAAGCGTTTGGAGTTACCGCGTAAACAGTTACCCGAGAGCCGGATATTCCCATCTGCACCTACAACCAGTGGTAGAATCTTTTTCTTGCGCATCATTTTCGAGAAATATTAATAAGAATAAAATCAATCGAACGGTTTTCTTTTTAGAACTATTTCGTATAGCAGCGTATTTAAACAAAGCGCGGGAAACCAACGTCCGTAAACAGGAAAGACGTCATGACGTTTCAAAGACAATTAACAATGTTTAGTTCCGGTTTTGTTTTATCAGTTACAGCGTAACGTAATGAATTTTTGATAAAATAACGTTTTTTGAATCGAGTAATATACTATTAAGAACAAAGAGTAACTGTCAAGGTATTGGAATTGTATTCCGTTTTTTAAAAATAAAATATAAATTACTATATATATTAACCATATTATATATAAATTTTCTACATATATGTAGTTCGTAATACGTCATTTACAGCACGAGCGTCATCTTACACCCTGGTTGTAAGATGGCGTTTTCCAGCACCGGTAAAAATACCGGAAATTCCCGTCTGGTATGCAAGAATTAAATATCAAGATTCCTTTCAATGAAGCCTACTTATAACAAAGTTTACGCTTATAATATAACTTAGAAGCATACTGGCCAAAAAAGAATGAATAAATGAGTTGGGTTTTACGGCGAATCGACACAAAAAGGTCATATATCGCCGAGAAAAAGTTAAATGAATTACGTTAATTGTAAAGCATCTATAAAACTATTAAAGTAAAAAGGTATATACATATATAGCGTAAAAAGACAATTGCAAACATAAAAATGTAAAACATGTAATAAAAATCAAATAAAGTTCAGATTTTATGATATATGCCTATTTGTTTCAAAAATTGCAAAATTTTGTCGGCAGGAACTTGTTCAAACAACTCTTTTAACGATTCTACATTATAGTATGAATTGCGCTGTGGATCGAAGTCAACACAGTTGATTAAAATATGTTTAATAGAAAGCGGTGTTTGACATGGTACACATTCAGGTTGATCTTCATTGTTCAAAAGATACGAATGAGTTAACCGAGTATGACCTATTCGACAACGAGAAAGAACAACTTCCTCCCTGCGAACAGATCTATTTCCTTGGTGCCATTCACCTAAAGTAGGTTTAATTTCACGAAGTTTATTGAACGAAGCATTGTTCCATGAAGACTGCCCCTTTAGTTAAAATATATTTGTTGATATTGACCTAAAATCAGTATATGGTAATTTCAATTTAGATTGATTTAATGAAAGTGATTTTTTTGCTGCGGTATCAGCATCCTCATTTCCATGAATACCAACATGACTAGGAATCCAACAGAATATGATGGACTTCTTAAAAGATAGTTCATGAACCTTGACAAGAATATTTTGAATGAGAGGATTTTCTGTATGACGGTTGTGTATTGATTGTAATACAGAAAGTGAGTCGGAAAAGATGATAAACTTTTCTTCATTATATTCTGAAATAAAATTAAGGGCTAAATCAATAGCTTTTGCCTCGGCTGAAAAAATTGTAGCGTTATTTGGCAAACGTAATTTTGATTGATGCAGATTGCTAACGGCGGCACATCCAACCTTTGAATCATCTTTAGAACCATCTGTATAAATGGACTTGAATATTTCAGGGTTTGTTTCAGACTTTTTCAAGGCGGTTTTCATATCAAAAAGAACTGTTTGAGAACTAAGAGTCCATGGTGGTGTATTCAGAACTAAGTTTTCTTTGATATCATCAAATTCAAAATCAGTTTCCTTCATAGAATTGCTGATGCGAAATCCAAAAGGTTTTATTTGTTTTGGTTTTCTGTCATACGAATCCTGGTACTTGGGTTTAAATATGATTTTATGAGCAGGATTGGATTTGTTGGCAGCTACCCTCAGAGCGTATTGTAATGACAGTTTTTCACGTCTCGTGTAAAGGGAGGGTTCGTTTGCTTCAACATACAAGCTTTCAACAGGCGATGTTCTAAATGCGCCAAGAGCAATACGAAGACCTTGATTATGGATAGTATCCAACATTTGTAAATACGATTTTCTGGCCGAACCATATACAACACAACCGTAATCTAGCTTGGGACCTAATCAAAGCTCTATAACGTCTTAACAAAACCTTGCGATCTGCTCCCCAATCAGTATTTGAAATTACCTTTAAAAGATTCACGATTTCAAACATTTGGCTTTCAGGTATTTTATGTGTGGTATAAAAGAAAGCTTTTTATCAAAAATAACACCAAGAAATTTTGCTTCGTCAACAACGGGTATTTTTGTATCATTTAGAAAAAGCTCAGGGTCACAATGTTGTTTCCGTAATTGACAAAAGTGGACACACTGAGTTTTTGATTGGGAAAATTTAAAACCATTTTCCATGGCCCAAGTTTGAACTTTGTTCAAACACTGCTGTAATTGGCGTTCAATCGTACGCATATTTTTTGAACGATAACATATGAGAAAGTCATCAACATATAATGAACAATCTATCCCTGGTGACAAACATTTCACAATATTATTAATTTTGATGCTAAAAAGTGTGACAGATAAAATAGAACCTTGTGGAACTCCCTGTTCTTGCTCAAAAAGAGTCAGAAAGGGTAGAACCAACACGTACTTTAAAATTGCGATCTGATAAAAAATTGCGATATAAATGTTGGAAGACGACCTTTTAAACCTAAGTCGTTAAGATCATTTCATATACCATATTTCCATGTAGTGTCATAGGCTTTTTCTAAATCGAAAAAGACAGACACTAAATGCTCTTTTTTAACAAATGCATCACGAATAAAATTTTCCAGTCGAACAAGATGATCAGTTGTGCTGCGCTGCTTGCGAAAACCGCTTTGAAAGTTTGTAATTAGGCCTTGAGATTCAAGATACCAAAGTAGTCTAGAGTTGATCATACGTTCTAGCGTTTTACATAAACAACTGGTAAGTGCAATCGGTCTATAATTACTGGGGTTAGCGCTATCTTTCCCGGGTTTTGGTATTGGAATAACTATAGCTTCTCTCCAGGAATCTGGAAAAATGCCAGTTTTCCATGTAATATTATAAATTTCAAGTAGGAGGTCTAATGATTCTTGTGGTAAATGTTTTAAAAGTTGATAATGAATTTGGTCCGGACCAGCTGCGGTATCGTGACATTTATCTAAAGCGTCAAGCAATTCTGTGAGTGAAAAAGGTTTATTATAATCTTCATCATTATTTGAATCAAAATTTTAAGGTTTACTTTCTTTAGTCGATTTTATGTTTTGAAACCTTTTATCATAATTGTTTGATGAAGACTTTTTTTTAAAAGTTTTACCAAGTGTATTGGCAATATCCTCCTTGCTAGATGCAATAGACTGGTCTGACTTTGTAAGATGGGAAACATTTGAAGATTTCCTTTCCACTTATTTTGCGAATCATTTCCCAGACTTTTTTAACCGATGACCTAGAATTAAGTTTTGAAACGTATGAATGCCATGATTTTTTTCTTTGCTTGTTTATAGTTCTGCGAGCTTTTGCTCTCAGAATCTTAACTGATTGTAGGTTTTCTTTCGTCGGCCGTATATTTGATTTTTTTAATGGCCGCTCTACGTTTTCGAACAGCAGTCTTACAATCATCATTATACCAAGGCTTATTTTTATGTTTACCATTTCTTGAAGTTTTAGGAATGGACTTGTCAGCAATATCGGACAGAAGAACTGAAAACCGATCAATAGGATCATAAAAATTAGTAAAATTCTCCAAAGTCAAATCATTTTTACATAGCGTTTCAAATTGCTTCCAGTCAGCTTTATTAAATTTGAAATATGAATGGTGGTCTGATGGCAGATTAGAAGTATTTGAAACAACAATTGGAAAATGGTCACTACCATGCAAATCATCCAGTACTTTCCATTCAAAGAAAGATGTTCGGTTGACAAATTGTCAAATCAAGCGAAGAAAAGTTACCTGTTGCAGGATGAAGGTAAGTTTTGGATTTATCATTTAATAAACAGAGGGCATTTCTTTCAATAAAAGTTTCAATAATTTGACCTCTAGTGTTGCTGTCAGAACAGCCCCAAAATTCATGATGACCATTAAAATCTCCCATAAGCAAAAATGGTTGTGGTAATTGTTTTATAAGATCATCAAGATCTTCAAGATTTAGTTTAAATTTGGGAGGTATGTAAATCAAACAGATAGTAATTGGTCGATGCAATGTAACGTTTATTGCAACTGATTGAATACTTGTATTTAGAACAATTTGTCTGTGCGGACATGCATTATTAATAATAATAGATGTACCACCAGAAGCTCTATCAGTGTAAGTATTTATGAAGTTATACACTGAATAATTTTTGAAAGCTATTTTGTCCGTTTCCTTTAAAAATGTTTCACTGAGGCACATAAGTGAAGGATTATATTTTGATAAGAGAAGGAGAATTTCATTATAATTTGCTTCAAGTCCACGGCAATTCCACTGGATAATTTTACTTTCCATTTACACTGGTAAACAAAAATTAAACGACTGGAAATTTAAAGTATTAGTGTTGCATTGATTCAGGAGGCGGGAACCTTTTGATCTTCCCCTCCTTTGTGCTAATTACACTGGACGGAGCAGATAATGGCGGATCGTCATCATCCTCCCCCGTCAACCGGTTCATATCAAGAGGGAACCGGTTATGAGTTTGAATGGGATCGTTTGAACCCTTTCCAAACCCATCAGTTTCAAGTCAATTTTTGTTTGGGTGTTTGACTCACCCCACGTTGATTAGAATTTTGCTTTGACGACTGCGAATTTGTGTAGTTGGGAACATTTTGTACAGCTGGTGGCAGCCTTGGTTTAGCAGCTGCATTTTGAACTACTGGTGTCTGAACAGGTTTTGCTGGTAGTTTTGATTTTTCGTTTTGAGCATTTGGAATAGGCACGGAATCAGTTTGCGTAGACGCATCAATACATTCAGTAGATTTGTTTGAGTTAGATTTTGTTATGGAAGAATATGTTGCTGTCAGTGATGGAGATACGAATTTAGCATTGGCAATTTGTCTAGCTTCAAGAAATCCAATGCCCTGTGTGAATTTGACATGGAGAACTTCCTTTTCGATCTTCCATGTCTTGCAGTCTCGAGACTTGGCTGAATGGGGCTCGCCGCAATTCACACAACGCAATGGATATCTGCAGGTGTCATGTTCATGAGAATAGCCATCTTGGCAGCATTTTGGGCAAATGTGATCAGCTTTACAGTTCTTTTCATTGTGGCCAAACTTGAAACAATTATAACATTGAAGAGGATTTGGAATGTAGTTGAAACTTTTGTACGAAGATAGCCAATGTTGATAACAGAAGGAAGAAATGGAACGCCAAATGTTAGGATGATATGTTCGTTTGGATTTCTTTGCCTAGTTTCTTTATTTTGATGCGTCTAGCAGCAGTGACATGTTGCGCAGCAAGTTCTCGCACAATTTCCGTCTCCGATACTCCTGCAAGATCAGGACAACGAATGATCCCCCTTGAGGAGTTCAGAGAACGGTGTGGGATACACTGGCATGGGTGGTTAAAAAATGACGTCATGCCAAGTAAATTATGTGCATGCGCTGCTTTGTCAACCTCCACGAGCAGGTCCCCTGTACGCAGTTTCTTAACTGATTTTGGAACACCAGCGACACTCTCGAGTGTTTTCTTAATCACAAATGGAGAGATACTTGACATTTTAAATGTTTCGTCGGTGGACTGAATCGAAAGAAATCTAGGGTAAATAGTGTTTGAGCCAAATGGTCGGTGAGAAAGAATTCTCACCTTCCTTGTCGTCAGAGTCTGTTTCCGAATGCGGTCGTTTATTTTTATTTGTATTTTCCATGCTTAAATGTTTCAGATTCATCACTCGCAGCCCCCACCCGCCGCGGAGTCCAACAAGGGAACATGTAAACAAAGCGGATATCCAGCTTATACATGTTAGGGATACTGTAGTGATATACTCGGCCAGATATTTTGCAATCTCTTTTATATCACCAGCTGTATTGCAGAAAACAATAAGGGGATTCAAGGGATTGCTACTCTACCCAACCAATTGACCCTAAGCCACCGCCTTCTAGGAAATAAGATGGAAATACATATTACAGTGAAGTGTTCTATAACTGTGTGAACGTACAATGAAATTTGCTGAGCGCAGTAAGATATGACAATAGAGAGAGACATTTGATTTTGTATAACATAAATTTGCAAAAGTTCAGAAAATTGTACAATCTAGAAATGAAAACACATAGATGTAATTTAAAGTGAAGAACAAGAAGATGCAAACGTAATTAATGAGATTTCCTAGGGCTTGGCATGACTAGCCGATTGATCGTATCGGGCCAATACGACCGACAAAAACGTCTACACCGAATCAGAGGCCAAAGATGTGTATTGGCTTCCACATCCCGGAAAGAGAATGTATACATGTAAACAAGTACACATCATCTCCCCAAGATGCCATGGGGCACCTCAACATCCAGGACCCTCTTCTCCGGCTTACGGGCCGCCACCCACGGCAAACAGGTGGCTCCATTTTCGGGGGAGTCGTACCCCTCTGCATGGAGATACAGCCGGCATTTTCTATCCCCCCGCCGGCAAGGGGCCGGCCAAAAAAGATGTTTCAAAAAACCTGTTTAACTAGGTTCAACCTTAAGACAAATCCTAACTTAAGGTGTAGTCCGACCAAAACTTAGGATAGAACTAAATACATTTCAAGGATGTACAAGTGTTTTTTTTTTTTTTTTTTTTTTTTGTTGTTTTTTTGTTTTTTTTTTTGGTGGGGTGAGGTGGGGGGGGCGTTTATCCGCCATTTTGAAAAATGTTTCTTTGAATATTATTTTTTAACAAAAGCTAAATAATCAAAATCTGGCTATAATGTACCATTTAACCTGAAAGATTCTACTTGTTGCCAAAACAAAATCATCCTCATTTTTGGCCGGCAGTGTTGTCCTAATCTGATGAGGTAGGCGCCGTAGCGGTCTAAAATCTACGTGGCATTTTTTTCTTCATTGTGTCTAAAAGGGCGATGGACCGTTTTTAAACTTAAACACTAACTGATTTACTGACACTGACTGACTGTAGGCTCGGTAATTCAAAATTCAAATATCTATTAAAGTAGACAGGTTCTGTTCTAATATTTTTCTGACTGATATCAAAGAACAGAACATTTCAACATAGCACTTTAATATTTAAATAGAAGCATAAATTAACACAAAAAGAGCAATTCCTAACCAAAAAGTGGACCTGATATTCGTAAACGAAGTGCCATCCTAAATCAAACAAATGGATCTCATTTAACAAACTACAAGCCCATTGAATCTGAGAAAAGTTTTCGTTGAAGAAACGAAACCTGAAATTAAGAGACATGATTCTATCCTCACCCGCCAATATAACATGGAATCTAACAGTGGTTTAACAAAGGAACCGTCAAACTTAGGCATTTTAACATATTTAAAACGGATTGACGGTAGAATTTCTGAAATGGACAAAACGTTTGAGGCATTTGCGAAGCTTGGTGAGAAAGGTGAATGATTCAGCAGTGAATTGAAAAAAAAATGGTGCTATTTGCATGACACTGATAAAAAATCTAGCGAAAGGCTTACACCAATTGAGGAGAAAACCGAAAGTGCAGATTTTGCACTGACACAGACAAGTATAAAATTATCAATACTTGAAAAGCAAAAGGAGGAACTAAGAAATGATATATCATATTTGTAGTCGCAGTCTATGCGCAACAACCTCGTGTTTTCTAATATCCCTGAGGCCCCGACCAAAATAAGCGTCGCTACCGAGGTTAAGCTACGGGAATTTCTTATAGAAAAAAATGAAAATCGCAGAGGACATTTTGAAAAAGATATCCTTCGAGAGAGTTCATCGAATAGAGCTAAGAACGATGGAAGATGTCGCAAAAATTGTTGCAAAATTCATACTTTATAAAGAAAAAGAACTTGTCCTAAAACAGTGAAAGACATTGTCCGGTACACCGTATTATGTGAATGAACAATTTTTTGTGGATAAAAGGAAGAAGGTGCTACCTAAAATGAAAGAGCCCAGGCGGGAAGGTAACATGTCCTGGATATCGTACACCCTATTCATTAACGTTAAAATATTATCATGGAACGTCAATGGACTTGGAAGAAATAAAAGATGTAATTCAGAGTTTGTAAATGTTTTATCAAATCATGATATTGCTTTCTTGTATGAAACATTGTCTAGTAGCCACAGTAATATTGAGCTGAGGCTATACAGTGCACAATTTTTATAGAAGATTCAAACATCGAAGAGCGAAAAGGCCCAGTGGTGGAGTTGCTTGATATTATAACAAGAGCACCGCCTTGCGGGTGCAGACGCTCGTCTGATTTTTTTTTGTCTCTGTATAATAGAAATATTGTCCTACCAAGTCCAAAAGGGGCCATCATTCTTGCAAAAAGCAATGTAGAGTTACGGTACTTGCTATGCAGAGTCAGCTTTTAATAGCAAATAACTGTTAAAAGTTAAATAAAAATTTTAATGCAATACCTTTCACCGTTAAGGAGAACAGTTGACCTAAACGCAAGACTTAACCAAGAAATCTGATATATTTGCAGTCCAAAAATGGCCATAATTCTTGCAAAAAGCAGGATGGAGCTATCTTTCTTGCTGTACAGAGTCAGCTATTGATGGTGAACAAGAGTTACAAGTTTTAAAGCAATAGCTTTGATAGTTTCAGAGAAACGCTGGCCTAAACACATAGCTTAACCGAGAAATCTGATTTTCCAAGTCCAAAAGGGGCCATAATTCTTGCAAAGAGCAGGATGGAGTTATGTTTCTTGCTGTAAAGAGTCAGCTATTAATGGTAAACAAATGTTGCAAGTTTTAAAGCAATAGCTTTGATAGTTTAGGGGAAAAATTGACCTAAACATAAAACTTAACCAAGAAATCTGATATTTTCTAAATCCAAAAGGGGCCATAATTCTTGCAAAAAGCAGGATAGAGTTATGTTTCTTGCTTTACAGAGTCAGCTATTTATGGTGAACAAGTGTTGCAAGTTTTAAAGCAATAGCTTTGATAGTTTAGGAGAAAAGCTGACCTAAACATAAAACTTAACCAGGCAACGCCAATGCCAACTAATCATTTTTCTCTCAAGAAAAATCAGATAAGCTAAAAACGAACTTTCCGGCGGTATATCAGTCATAAAAACCAATATGAAACATGCATATGGATTAAATTAGACAAACACTTTTCTCGTTTAGAAACTGATGTTTATATATGCGGTAATTATCTCTGGGGTGAAGATCTTCCAGCATACAATATGAGCAGTGTGGACTTATTTGAAACTATTGAAAATGACATTGCACACTTTGAGTATAAAGGCCATGTCTATTTAATAGGCGATTTAAATAGTTGAGTAGGCGATAAAAAGGATTTTGTTATTTTTGACCATGTCAATCAGTTTTTTATGACGATGATGATATTCCTGATAATAACATGGAACGGGCCTTAATGGACAAAATCTGTACCAGTTTTCGTACAAAGCTACTTGACCTTTGTAAATCAAATTATCTCCAACAAGTTAACGGTAGATTGGGTAATGACTTTAATATCGGTTCACATACTTATGTCACGCATCACGGATAGTCTGCGATTGATTATCTATTAACAAATGAAATTAGTATTTATAATTTTACTATGCAGTCAGTGATCACACCCCGTTAGTGTTTCACTTTCTTGTAAAACTGCTGGCGTGGAAAACGCACATGTTACATATAATTGGAAAAATAATTATATCAATACATTTCTAACTAGTCTGATTGCAAAACTTCCGGAATTTAATAGGCTTACGGATCGTATTAATAACAGTAATCGCGCGTCTATAAATAATGCGCTAAACACATTTACTAATATGATACGGATTGTAGCAGATCCCCCGTTTTCAAAAACATTTAAGCGTAAAAATAATGTGTCATTTACTGACACATCTAATGTCAAAGATGCAGACTGGTTCGATAATGAATGTAGAATTTCAAAAGCAAAATACTTGGATTCTTTAAGTGCTTTAAATAACTGCAAAACTAAAGCCAGTAGAGAGTATTTTTATAAATGCAGACTTGATAACAAAATGAAGAAAATATATTTGAAAAATAAATACTCTGAAAAAGAAAATCTAAGATTTTGAAAATCCAAAGAATTTTGGAAATATTTTAAATTTAAGAAAAATCAGTCCGAAATGATGACCTTTTTGTGGACGAATTCTGTACATATTTCTCAAATTTGTGCAACAATGCTTTTGAATGTAACAATAATGCGGCAAATACTTTTAGAATGTACCGATAACGTTTGAAGAAATTCTATGTGCGGTTAAATCCCTTAAGAAGGGAAGAGCTGCAGGTCCAGATTTCCTTCTTACTGAATATTTTATAGAATGTATAGATGTTTTTGTTTCTCATTTATGTGATTTATTCAATGCAATTTTAGAGTCTTTTTCCCCCAGATAAATGGACAGAAGGAATTATTATACCTGTACATAAGAAAGGTGATTCAAAAAAATGTTCAGAATTATAGGGGAATAACACTTGTCAGTTGTTTCTCGAAAATGTTAACGACAGTTTTAAATAAAAGAAAAGAAACATTTTGTGGAAATAACAATGTTATTTCAGATGCGCAATTCGCCTTCTGAAAAGGCAAATCTACTGTAGATGCTATAATTATTTTGCATTCCGTTATACAGCGTTATTTGAATAACAATAAATGTTTATGTGTTGGATTTATTGATTTGAAATCATGTTTCGGTAGTATAAATAGACACTGTTTGTGGCTTAAATTATACAGAAATGGTATCCAAGGTAAAATTTTACGCGTTATTAAAGACATATATGAAAATGTAGAATCGTGTGTACGATGTTGTAACTCGAACTCAGTTTTTTTTCAGCTATGCAGTTGGATTGCTTCAAGGGGAGGTAATTTCGCCTCTGGTCTTTTCTTTATTTGTTGAAGAATTAGAAGTACATTTACAAATTAATATAGATTCTGATCTTGAAATGTACTCTGTATACATAGTGATGAAAAGTAGTTGACTGCCTAAACAACAGCTAATAATTCTCTGCGGGTGGTACAATACTTAGTTTCTTGCTTGTTTAAAGTTATACTGTAATACCCTATAACTCTCTCTACGTTGTTCTAGACCTGGCAGCATACGGCACCAAGCGCAAAAGAACTAGCATCGCAATCTATTACATACTGGTCTCTGTGTTTGGGTATGCTAAAGTTGGAGCAGAGGTCAGAGCATCTTTTAATTTAAAAATGATATCATGCATTCATCTGTCCATAGAAACACGTCGTCTTTTTTCTGTTAATTTGTGTAATGGTTCTGCTATCTGGGCGGACGACTTGATAAATGAGCGATAATAACTAGCTGTCCCAAAGAAGCTACGGATTTCCTACACAGTTGTTGGACCTGACCACTTCGCGATAGCTAAAATTTTGCTGGCGTCAGTTTGGACCCCTTCCTCTGAAATGGTATGACCTAAAACGTTCGCCTTTCTCTGAAACAAAAAGCATTTGTGAGGGGTCACATTCAACTATATTTCCTGCAGTTTTTGTAGCACAAGGTCTAGCTTATATAGATGGTCAGCAAAAGTATGACCATACACAATCAGGTCATCTAAGTAAATTAGGCATATTTCATGCTGCAGACCGGCCATGATTAGCTCCATCAGGCGTTCATAAGAACTGGCACTACCCATAGGCATAACTTTAAATATGTATTGGCCCATATGACATACAAAGAAAATTTTGTCCTTATACTCGGGGTGCATCTGTTCTTGATAATATCAAGGTCACAACATTTATTTTTCTATAGTCTACGCAGAGCCTAATTTCAACAGACCCTTTTCAAATTGGGACAATTTGACTGCTCCATGGACCTGAGCTAGGTTCAATCAAGTCGGCATCGCTCATGCGCTGAATTTCTTTCTCTACGCCATCACGCCTAATTAAAGTTTTGTCTTGGCTGTTGTTTTACGGGGAGGGGGTGGGGGTGCCAATCCAGTATTTACTCTATGTTGTATGTTATTTGTACAACCTAAGTCTATCTTTGACTTTGAAAATACATCTCAGTACTTTATTAGTATTTTTTAAACTCTATTAATTCACTTTTAGAAAGGTTTGGTTTATAACCCTCATATACATTTTTCAAATGCTCTGGTACGTCATTTATGTTCAAAGGTTCCTCCGAAACTGTACAAAAGTTATATGAGACCTCAGTATTGACTTGCACTGGCTCTTCTATTTCAACTGGTTCAACTTGACAGACAATCGTGTCCTTGTACAATTTCAATGGTTTGTCAGTAATATTCATCACACGCACTGGTATAAACTTACCGCTAAGGGTAATTAAGGATTTACCTATCAAACATCCCTGTTTTTGCCAAACACCACGGACTGATTCTACAGTTAGGCCTCATATATTCTGTTAGAGATTTACTTGAGGCACAACATGACCCATTACATAGAGTAAGAACTCTATTGGAAATGTATATTTTATTACTTTTTATGAAATTTTGTGGTTATTCCCCTTTAATAAAGAAGTGTTTAAAAAGTGGATTATTTCTTCTGAATTCAATAAATTTAAATTTCTAGTTTTACATTTGAATTTGATAAATATTGGGATACATCAACTACCTGAAACAAAAAAGAAAGTTTTAAAACGGCATGTAGCTTCGGAATTAATTTATTTTCAATATATTTTTGTTGTGCAACCGATATAGACAAAGGGAGGTAACAATAATTTCAAAAACTTTCATTTCCAATAAATTTTGGCAAAATATGTAATTGTCAGAGCAGAGTGTTGACAACTTTAATACAACAGTGATTTCTTAGGCAAAAAGTATTTATTGAATTTATACTTATGCTAAAATAACGCTATTTTGGTTGGGCAACCAGGATAGGAAAATCAAATTTTAAAAATACTTCCAGTGAAAAACTGATGGGTGATTTCAAAAAAAATGAAGACATTAGCATGACAGAAAGCTTAAAATTCAAATTCAGTCTTGACTCTTAAATTATATGGGCTTGATATCTCCTGACATTGAAGTTTACAAAAATCATTGGGGCGAAATTATACAAGCACACTGGAATTTTATTTTAACAGTTTTAATTAACTAGTTTTGTGTATTTTGACAACATAAGTACCAAATTTGAACACAGTTAGTTTTATAGAAGTCATACATATAACTCTTATTTTTTTATTGTTTATGATGGTGTACACTTAAAAAAAGAAAATTTCATCAAAATTATTGGATAAGACTGCAAAATGTTTAAAAAAAATTGAATTTCCAGCATTTTAAACCAGCTTTTTTCTGTTGACATATCGAAAAGTTTAAGTGTTTTTTTTTTTTCAAAAGATCAAAAGACAAGATCTTGCCTCTAAAATACAACATTGGAGTCAGTGAAGTATGTTACGTACCAAAATATGTTATACAAAAACAAACATAATTTTTCTCCAAATTTGTTACACTTGCAACACATTAAGGTAATGGATGTTTCCCAAGAAAACATGAAATATATTAGGTTTGTGGACAACAAATGCTTAGCATAATCATGTACAGTTGTAAATGTTTTAGAAAAGGGGTTTATAAACAATTTATTTTTACAAAATTAACAGAAACGTTCGATAATCAAAGTTGAATATGACAACATGTCAGTTAAGGAATATTACAATCTTTTGTTGTTTCTTGATGAACTGATCCATGCTTAATAATCATTTTAGCCATTTTATAAATGTATTTGATAGTCTATTTATTAAATGAGTAAAAGTTAGTACCATATTTAGAAAGGTAGCATCGTGTTACACTTGCAACAAGTTCAAGAAACATAATATGACCAGGACTTGGCCTTTAGGAAGTATTCAAGAAACTGCTTTCACTTCACTTTCTAATACTAAAATTGAACAGTTGACAATGCAATTTGCTTCCTGAATATTTATTTTAGATTATTACTATTATGAAAATAAATTCACAGTACGATTACATCTGCTTATTAAAAATGCAATGCTTTTCGTATGACAAACTGTGCACAATTTGTCAATGTTAATTTCCTGAACAGCTTCTTGGATTTTCACCAGACTTTACCAGTGGACCTATATTGACATACTAATTCCTGTGCTGGCCAGTGATTTATCATTGATGTGAACGCAATATCTCTTGAACGGCTTCTTAGATCTTCACCAGACTTTACCAATGGCTCTATATTGAAGATGTCTCGGATGAATTTGCCTACATGGAGAAATTCTTCGCATACAGTACTTATGACCTGTGCTGGCCGCTGATTGGTCGGTGTTGTTAATATTGTATCTCCTGAATGACTGATTGGATTTACAGCTGAGTTTACCAGGAGCTCTATGGAGAAATTCCATGCATATAAGATGTGTTGGCCTGTGATTGGCTGATGTTGCTGTTTTATTTTTTTCACAGACTTTACCCTTATAGAAATGATATTAATTCATCATGTTCATAGTTTTATTATGCCTGCCTGTTGAAAATAAAAAAAGTTTTTCACAATAACAAGAATTTAAAGGTCTGGTTTGTCACATGCTGTAAGTAAACAGTACAAAGTCTGATAGGACAGCTCTTTCGGGGCTGTCTGATATGGGTCTGGGTCGTTTGCAAAAGCATCAGTATGTTTTCTTAGCAAGATAAGGGTTACATGTTCACACTTGTCAACAGTGAACAATGCCTGACACAATTCTGTCAATAAACATTAAGTTTAAACAAGTTTCTTTGAATTTATATCATTATCTGTGAAGAAAAAATACAGCAGTATGTAATAATTTGCAATTATCAATTTTATTGTTGCGAGTGTAACACTTTACCTACATTAAGCATTAACATGATAGTCAAATAAAGTACAGGTATTTGGCTTCCAAAGTTGCTTATTTTAAACAAGTATGCATTGCACTTTTATGCAAAACAATTAAAATTGCTTATTTAAATAAAATATTTGTTTCAGAATTCATAATGTTAATAAATGAAGGGTAAATTCACATATTTTATATAAAATTTAACTCAAAAATAAGTAATTCCATTAACATAAAGCCTCTACAACAATGAGAACTTCTATTTTTAATTGAATGTACAGTTGTTCCAATGGAGATGTCACAGTTTTGCTTAAACCTGGTCAGAAATGTGTCCAGTTCACATGTCAAAATAGTGTTACACTTGCAACATCACTTATAATGGCATCATTAATCTACATGCTTTGATACATGATAATAAGTGCTGTGCATGATCTTTGGTGTTGATGCTCCTGTGATAGATAAAGAAAGGTACATGTTATCTCACATTTGAAAAAAATCTTGTCATTTTTAATCAAATGTTACACTTGCAACATATTTCAACTGACAATCTTTATTTCACTGTTATTATTGTATGAAAGCACTGATCTTTAAACTTCAGAATACTTTGTGTAGATAAAACCTTAGTCTGGGAAAAATACTTTTTCATTATCTTTGCTTCACAACAACTAATAAAATGCAGTCTATTTTGAAAATGGAGGTTTTTAGTTGTAAAAAAAATCCAATGGGTCATGTTACTTCGATGCACAAAATGAATGCATCAGATGTTGGTGTATTAGAGTACTATCCATATTTATATGCCTGAATGTCCAAGGCATCGGCAAAAACAAATATTTTGCATACTCAAATAGCATTTTCTTCACACAGTTACATTGAAAAACTTGTTTTTGTAAAAATGTCCCAAAAAAGTGTTACACTTGCAACAAATTTAGCCACATTTCCCTTCGTTAAATTTGATTAACAGCATATATCATCATGAAACTTGCTACACACATTTTGGTCATAGAGACGCGTATTACAACCTAAAATTTATGTTAAGAATCCTTTTATTTGTCTTTTTAAGTAAGTTTTTTTGATTTGCCTCATTTTTTTTTTGAAATCACCCTGATGTGTTTTTTGAACTCCTTGAACACATATAAGTGTAAATGATCAGTTGGTTAAGTTTCGAAAAAATCCATTAGTTGAACAAAATCTGATTTACCACCTTTAAGTGAAAACGTTTCAAAATGATGGTGGATACGAAAAACCAAGATTTCGACGTAAATTATTAAATATAAGTATCCTTTATGCGAATTAGGTCGTGTTCACCTACATATTTTCAAATTCAATATGCTTAGATATTGGACAATTCTACTTAAACAAAATGATAACTCTCTTGTTAGTCTTACTTACTCCTCAAGTCTGACGAAGATGCTGGTCGCACTTAGGCAACAAAAATTGGGCTTTTTCTATAAAGGATATTTTGTCAAGTCACGGTTTTAGTACATCTGGGATAACCATTTCAAAATTGAAATACTCTTAACCTTATCAAACATAGAATAATATACACATTTTTGCAAAAATGGTATACTGAGATTAAAGGTCCATTACTAAGGGAAAGTGAGTTGGCAATTTTTTTCATAGCCAGTGCATAGACTTCTGCAAGACACTAAATAATGAAGATTGGCAGGTCAAAATTTACAGAAGGTCTTTGGAACTCAAAGAAATGTATGTGTATTATGTTGAAATTTCAATAAATCGACAGAATGACCCCCCAGGTCTTTTTAACTTTCGTCATACTTCATAAGAAATAATTGTACATATACTGCGATTTATTTCGAATTTCTACATACCAACTTTCATTTTCCAATAAAATGAAATAGTTTCTGTGCTTTTTAAAAGAAATTAAAATGTTCACTTTCCTTAGTATTGGACCTTTAATAACTCGGCTCGATTACAGACATATTGTATAGTCAGACATAATTTTGAATTAGAAAACTATTTAAATTTAGTACAAGAAAATAAATATACATAGAATAGCTTTAGCTAGATTTAGAACATCTTCGCATAGTATTTAATATATTGAAACAGGGAGGTACGACAATATACAGCGCAAATAGAGGTTATGCAGATTATGTTATATGAAACAAATCGAAACAGAATACCACTTTTTGCTTGTTTGTCCACATTCTAGAGATCAAAGTACTAAGAGAACTGATGGGGGCAATGCTTTGCAGTTTCAAGACTTGATGTAACCCATTCATGTCAGGGAAGTACATGCAGGCATTATGAAATGCACTTGTGTGTGGCAAGAAATGGAGTGGTCACTACTTTAACAGTGCACAACAATAAAATTTATTAATTTTGTGTTCAATACACTTCTATATTTTGTTCAAAAGGTAAAGATAAAAAATCTAGTTTAGTTTTAGTTTAATCATATTTTATTGTAATCATCACACAAGACCTTATGGTAAATGTACATCAAGACAATAATATACAGATACATATGTAAATATATATATTCAATTCCAAAAGAAAGTGTGCACTTTTTAAGTTTAAATATTTCAAAAAATTCCACGACGTTTTTGTTTCATTTTTTCATACACTAACTCTCAGGTTTAACTCAAAATCTAAAATGCACACCAATTTGTTTACGAACTGATTTAAGTTTTGGTACCAAACATTATAAGTTTTCATGAAAATAACCGACAAAAAATAACAGAAAACTAAGTGCACACTTTCTTTTGGAACTGAGTGTATACAACAGCAAACTATCATTACATCAAGACATATATATTACTACTGTACATTAAGAAATATCCAGTAACTTTGCAAATGCGCGATAATACAAAAGGGTTGGACTACAAGTTTTGCCAACATTAGAAATCGGTCCGTCCCTGGTCTTGTTCAATAGCAGTTGTTCATCGACAAACAAAAACCTTTCATTGCCAGGTTTGATAAAATGTAAAAGATAAAGCTATACAATGTATTTCAATTTCATCAATACTTCTGTTTGCACTCTATGTTCTGACATCATGTGTTTTTGACAGTCTAACAGAAACAGGCAACTTTGTAACACTTTATGAAAGTTTGGAAAGAAAGTCAAAATATTCCAATCTGTGAAAGTTTAAAGGAACAGGATTTCCTTGAACTGACATTGAAAAAAAACTAGGCTATGTTTTCTAATGTGTACAATACTTATCAATTAAAAAAGTCAGGAATATTTTTTGTAACAAATAAGCATCATTTTAATAAGAAGTCGTCATAAGTTAACACATAAACACCTGTAAAAAATATTTTTATAGATCTACCTTTTTCCATTCCAACTATTGCTAATATTCAGTAACTGTTTTCTTAAAAACATACATGATATATGATGCTATTATTATTCATATTGTTTGTTATGTTTGTTGAAAATAACATTGTCTGTTTCAATTTTAGGTTATTTAATATACACCGTAGGCTGTATTTCAGACTATCAATATCATAATATAAGAAATACATTAAACACTATGAAAACCGTGATTCGTCATATCAATGAACCTACCGAACTGGCGTATACAGTTAGGTTCGAGTAAATTAGGATATGAAACGCCCATGGAAAAAGAACATGATTTCTAGTGGTTCTGCCTCCGAATATCACCATCAGAAACCATTTGTACCCTCAGATAGATGAAACACATTAAACTGGTAACATAAATGTACATCTGCAGGGATAATTACCAAGAAAATGAGGCAAAAATATAACGGGCACGGCAAGTTATCATCGCGGAATGGTGGATTACCTCCCATGGCAAAAATTAGTCGGTCTGAAAAATGATAAAATACGTATATGTACGCGCAATTATAACAGTATTTAGCGCACTCTTTACGTTTAACGATAATTTTCCTGCAGATAAATACCATTTGATCAGCTTATATGGCGTTTTTTGATATAAAACTCCGGGAATGAATTTTTACTTCGGTCCTTTTTCAAGGATTTCCCGAACATTATATGTTAAACACGTCATATACATAATGTTCTGATCTTTAGACTAAAGAATCGGGCACATGTTCAGTTTGGGAAATGCTGTACTTTTCCAGAATAAGCGCGTTTCTATTGACCCTATAGTGAGGTCGGAATTCTGGAAAAAGTAAAAAAAAATATCTCCCCTGATTTGCGGTGGCGTGGTGGTTGCTATTGAAATTACTGCATGCCCGCAAGATTCTGATGCCATAACTTTTGACAACATCTCTATGGAATAAAACCTTCTCTAGATGACATGTATATTCAGGATGCTCTCTCCAATTCACAGTGCATATCCGTATCGACGGACTCTTTGCGAAATCTACATATTTTTGAGCAGCATACCTATGATCATGGATGGCAGCTCGATTCTTCGCCTCCCATACCAACATGGGCACTGTTTACAGCAAAAAAATAGCCGGTGCTGGCGCAAAGAAACCGCCGATTTAGCAGATTTCGCAGAGTCCGTCGATATGGATATGCACTGTGAATTGGAGAGAGCATCCTGAATTAGATATGTCTCATTTTCTGTCCAGTTCGCCAGAAGCGCGCATGTTGTAAGAATTACTTACAATGGACTTTAAAATTAGAAATAATAATGGCAAGTATATATTTTGCTCGCAACTCGATGAAATTTGTTGATGGTGTACTGACATGGAACACTAGCCCGACTTTTTCCACAGTTTTAACCAGTTTTTGCTTTGATATCATACATATCAAGCGCACTATTTGTATTTATCAATATTCTTTCAAATAATAAAGATAAATATGCCGAAATGTAAATGGAATTTTTCAAAACCCCTTACTTTCGGTTTTGTCGTGGCACCGGCGGTCTCTCTGCATACCAGTTTTTTTTAATTTTTTTTATGTACAGACAGGCTCTCTGCATTACGCACAGAGAGGCTCTATGCTAATGACTATCTGGAAACATTATAGCTTAATCAATTTGGTGTGTATATCTGACTTTTATAACTGCCAACCTGTTTATAGCAAAGACTCGCCGGTGCCGACGCAAGAAACCGCCGATAAAGCATATTTCGCAAAGAGTCCGCCGATATGGATATGCACCGTGCAATTGTGTATTAAATTTTAGTAACTATTTGAAATTCAATTCATTTTTATGCAACTTGTGTGGACAAGACATTTTGATTAACGATTGACAGCTGATTTCGAGATCAAAATATATAATTATACATAATATACAATCACGAATAAGGACGGTCCGACTAAGTACATAAATATGCCTTTAAGCTTTAAAATGTTTTTAATAGTTGGTGTAAAACAGAAGTAATCTGTTCATAGTTGATTTTACGAATTCAAACAATGAGAAAAAAAAAATCTACTGCCGATTATTAGATTAGATAATATGATACATGTAATTATAAAAGATCATACTGTCAAATTAATTTCCCCTAACCAAATAAGTCATAAATTCAAACTGACGAATAAGTAATGAATTTTTTCTGCCTATTCTATTTCAAGTAAAATACTGTTTTTTATTTATTTTTATTATTTTTTTATATAGTATTAATTTTTATAAATAACATATCTCTTGAAAATATTTTCTTAGACATGTGAAAAGTATTTCATTTCAGCACTGTATTTTCTGAAATAATATTTTAGAAATAACACACGAAAAGATATTTTAACAGATCGGAATCGGGATCTATAGGATGTTGCCGCATATTTATAGATTCGCCTACTGATAAACGGTAGTGATCGCTGCAAACTGATAAAGTTTTTATGACGTACCATTTGGGTCAAAAGTCTGATATCACTCGAGCGGTATCATAATACACGGTAAGCGTGTAAATTTATACGCTCACCGTGTAAATTTATACGTTAAGCGTGTTTTTTACACGGTTAGCGTATAAAATACACGCTAAGCGCGTAAATTTACACGCTCAACGTGTATTTTCGTTGACCCGATTCCTAATTTAGAATTCGAGCGAATAGACCAATCAAAATTTAGTTTAGAACTGCAAAAATGACTGCATTGATGCGTAACTGTTACTAACAAACTTAAATGAAATTGATAATAATTTATAACTACAACGAAATGGAGAATAATTTCATTGACGAAATGGATAATATTTATTTCTGGGTAGCCGACGACCGGCCGCGCGAACATCCTGTAATATTTATCATGCGTACCTGTAACCAACACAGTTATTACTGAAATGAATAATAATTTGTAACTAAAACGAAATAGAGAATAACTCCATTCACGAAATGGATAATATTTATTTCTGGGTAGCCGGCAACCGGCCGCGCGAAGCCTAGAAAATGTATATTATGCGTTTAGTTTTTGTTTTTTTTTTGTTTTTTTTTCGAGTTAAATCATATTTTATTGCTTATTACTGTTTACATTTATACTAACAAATATCAAAAATGTACATGTACAGCCAAGAAAATAAACAAATAGGTCGGGCCACAAGTACATGTAACTAACAAACTTATTACTAAAATGGATAATAAATACAACGAAATGGAGAATATTAATTCATAGCCGAAGCCGAAATGGCTAAAATGTGTATTACCTAAATGGAAAATAATTATATACGGAACATTTAAAGATCAATTATTTATACCAAAGTATTTGTCTTATTTCCTTCCTCGACCTCGCAGAACTTACAACCTGCCGCAATAAGCTTACATGATACTTGTAATATAATCAAAAAGTTGAAAATGAAATATTCAATTAAGTCCAGCCTTTCATATTGTATCCACTTATACTAAAGGGGGGATGAATTCATTCCGTATTCAAACATAGTAATCATTTTAAAATTGTTATCATTTCTATTGATTCTTCGAATTGAAAGTTTTTATTTGAAATATGAAATGGCAGCGGTCAGATGAGAGAGAGAGTGGAGGGGGCGTGTAGCAGCAGGGAAGTGTGTTCTAGACTTGAAATCTTGTTCTATTTTTGCGGAATTCAGCTTTATCATAATTATTCTATTAAATTACGGATAATGACTTTGCGCACTATACAGTTTCAATATGAAAATGATCCAGCATGTAAAGTAAAAAATAGAAAATTATAGATTTATATTAGCAGGAAGGTCTAATACGTATCAGTTGTTCCAGACATTAGGTATTTCCCATCAGTAGTAGTTAAAGTCCTTGATTCATATCTAACGAATTTACATTTTTTATTACTACACGTTCGTGTTCGTTCATATATAGTGGCATTGATGACCGAAGGCATTAAATTGTATCATATCAAAGCCATCTTATATGCTTCAGTAAATTTTATGATCCGCTCTAATTAGGGAACCTCGAAAGGATTTCATGTTCTGATAACCTAGGTGACATATGTTTTATCATGCCATTTTGCATAAAAGTTACGCAATGATTTCCGGTAGATCACTTAAAGCAGCAACTTCAGTGACATGGAGCCGCTCGATTCCCCCACACATCCCCAATTATGTACATGTCATTAAAGTCGGAGAAAATTAAATACTATTATTATTTATATATATATTATTTGAAGTTGTAGAAAAAAAATAGATATATGATAACAAATGACATTTTAAAATGTAAAGTACAAGTTTTATATGTGTATGATGTGTGGAATTAGACTTGAAATGCTTGTTCTTTTCTGACGAAAATAAGAATAAAGCAGGCTTTTCAGGTAAGATATAATAAAAAATATACATGTCTTTAATCAAAGCATATATACAGTAGAATAAATTACTTGACTGAAATCATCTTTACAGTGGCAAAACTCCATATACACATCCACAACGTAGTCTGTTACACTGATCTGTCTTAGCGAATACAGAAATATGTAGCATACAACGCGTGGAAGAGTCTAATCCACAACGGTGTCGAGGCACGGCGATGAAAAAATCAATAATCTATCGGCTTATCAGTGGCGTTGCAATTCTTTAGTAGTTGCTATTTTCACGCAGAATCAAGAACACATTTTTTTGAGCGTATTGAAACTAGTTATTGGATTTCAGAATAGGTCACATGATCAAAACAAGTGTCGGTTTCAGAATCGATCACGTGATCAAATCAAGCGTCTTTATTATTCTTACGCTTAAGTAGATCTGTTATAATTTATATTTATAATGCAGTTTAGTTTTCTTCAGATACTGTTGTAAATATAAAATGTGTAGATCTATTTAATCATGTCTGGATCAAAAATATAATTGCAAAATGCAATATTAAAGTTATGTTTGGTAAATACTTTGAAACTTGTTTTCTGTGTGTTGTCAGGTTGGTCATAAGCTCGACGAGAAAATTGAAAGACGGTTTGTTAAATCTGGGGGCATTGCCCCCAAAAAACCGTATTATTGTCGTTGGCCGTCTGTGTCTAAATTGGATAATCTTTTGTCGTCAAAATCCAAGAAAACTGTTTGCACTCTTTCTAAATTTTTATACTTTGCAAAAAAGAAACGTGTCACTTGAGAAAAGTTACCTGTTAGAATTGCCATTGAAAATTATTCATGTTGACTAATGTTCTCTTCAGAAAATGTTGAATCTGTCATTTTCTCACTGTATTGTATAGTTATATTGGCTATAAACATTGTAATATGTTTTATGTTTAATAAAATTCGTATTCTTATTCGTATATGCGTGTCTACAAAACATACTTAGTCTAAATGTGTACATTTAAGTACGTTTTATTTGAATCGAAACCATAACAGAAATCCAATCAGGGCAAATAAAGCAATATGAAATCTTTCAAGGCTGCTGAGGTCTAACAACCAAAAGATAAATGATTGTATTTACAGCATATTTTCTTCCGTGTGATGTGTTAAAAGTCCGAGGATGAACATTTAAATATCAGATAATTATGTCCGATACGTCCATATTTACAGTGCAAATAGAAAATGAAGCGCAGTCCGCATGATACATATGTTTTCACAGGAAAACAGTCATTTAAATATCAGTTAACTATGTTCGATACGTACATATGGCATTGTCAAATTAAAAACGAAGTTTAGTCCGCATGATATCTTCATTTGCGCAAGTGAACATTCTAATATCAAACAGTTTAAACTTGAAAACGAAGTGCAGTTCTCACGCTGTATTCAAGTGAACATTTAAATATCAGGAACACGTTTCACGAAGCCTATTTAGCAGCATCGGGAACAAGTGCACTGTGGGGGGTTGCGGTTAAACTCTATATAAGAACGCACGTCTGGTTCATATGAATCTATTATTCAAACTCAAGATGTTTACAATATCAGGAAGTGACGTCAGTGACGCCAAAACGTAATACAAATAAATAGCGTTAAACGTTGTGATACATAAATGTACGTTATTTCCGACATTCTGGGGGCCGCGAAATGCTTCAAAGTTAATTAATCTGAAACATAGAAAAATATCCATATTTAAAATATCATGAAAATGTTATCCCAGAATGCTGATCAAATCATAGAATAAGTCTTTCATAAATCACATTCTCGCGTAGATTCTAGAACTATTAAAGTACAGTGTCTATGTAATTCAAATTATCCATAATTTCAGTTAATATAAATTTACTCTGTCAGTCTATAAATGTATACTTAAATACACAGTTTATCTATTTCACGTATTTCCGTAATTCAATTTTGATAAATTCTCGCATGAAATTACTGTCTCTCATTTTCATTCAGCTCAAGGGGGTAAAGTTTCTTAATAGCTCGTGTTGTAAGACCACTTCCGGTACGGATCATGGCTGATCTGGTTAAACCATCTTTACCCGTCATCAGTTCCTCCACCACGGCAAGTTTCCATCGTAATCGAGGACAGTCTTCATGCACCTGTACCACGTCACCAACTTTTATCGTCTGCTTGTTTTGACCGCTTTGCGTGTGTCGTTCACGTAATGACGTAAGATAATCAGTCTTCCATCTCTCCCAAAATCGGTTGAGTAACTCTCGCTGGATTCGAACCTGTTTATTTGCTGTGTTGTGGTTACTGTTTACGTTCTGAATAGCTGAGTAATCCACCGGAGTCGTTATCCTTCGACCATATAGTAAATGCGAAGGGGTAAGCGGTTCTGGGTCTGAAGTATCGGATGTAACGTATGTCAGAGGACGGTCATTAAGAACAGCTTCGATTTCTGTAAGTATCGTCTGCAGGGATCCGTAAGTTACGAATGACCGACCAAGTACCTTCTTAAGTGTGGTTTTAACAAGTCCAATCATTCTTTCCCACCATCCGCCAAACCACGGTGAGCGATTTGGGATGAATCGCCACTCTGTTCCTGTACTATTGAGTTGGTCTTTCAATGTTTGGGATTCGAACATTTTCTTCAGTGTATCAGACGCTGCATGATAGGTTGTTGCGTTGTCCGATATTATCAGCCTTTGGAATGATCGTCTGCTAACGAATCTCCGAAACACTTGCATAAATGAATCTTCTGTGAGATCATGCACGAGTTCAAGGTGTACTGCTCTGGTAGCCGCACATGTAAAAAGACACACATATGTCTTGGACTCTCGGCCGGACTCTCCTCGGACGTAAAGTGCTCCACTGAAGTCAATCAAGGTAGGGTTTGGAGCTGATTTTACGGCATATTGTGCACTTTCTAAGTAGTGATTTTACACATTGACGTGTTGTTGGAATCCAATATTTCTGTCGTAGGTGGCAGATAGTTGCACTTGTACCTGAATGTAATTGTTTCTCGTGCGCATCAAATATGATAAGTTTTGTCAGGTGATGTTTTGCTGGTAAGAGAATAGGAAACCGGGTATTTTCGTCCAGGGGTGCGTTGTGTTATCTGCCTCCACATCTGATATAACCATCTGAATCTAGGTAAAGACGTAACTGTCTAACAACCGGTAACCGTGATTTTCCGGATTGTAGATTAGATATTTCTTCACTGTAGAAATTCTGTTGACACTGTTGAATAAGTAACATTTCTGCATTCTCAAGTTCTTGTAGTGTTATGGAACCACTGTTTCTTGACCGGCTTACTGTTCTACAATTACGTATAAATCGCAAGACGTAAGCTGTGACGCGAAGTAATCGTTTAAGCTTGCTGAATCTAGTCACTTCAATCACATCTTGGATTGCAAAACTATTTTTTCTCGTCATGTGGGTTGGAGATTTTTCGTTGGTTCGACTTCCGGTTTTGTCGTCTGCTGAAGTAGATAATACGGTTGAGACTCTAACGTTCCATGTCGGCCACTGAGACTTCGGGGTGATCCACAATGGTCCATTAAACCATAAATTACTTTCTTGATATTGTTTGGCAGAAATTCCACGGGTCAATAAATCTGCCGGATTCTCTTGGGTTGGACAGTATCGCCAATTCTGATTTCCGGTTAAAGCTGTGATTTCTGATACACGTGTTCTCACAAATCGGTTGTGTTTTTCTGTGTTAATGAGCCAATGTAGTACAATTTGGCTATCAGTCCAATAGTATATCTCCTGTATTCCTAGTGCTGACTGTAAATGCTGTGATAATCTGGCTCCTATGACGGCTGCCATCAGTTCAAGCTTTGGTAGAGTGAGTGTTTTAACTGGCGCAACTCTGTTCTTTGCCATTACTAAGGTTGAAATATCGCCTTTGCTGATGTAAACTGTAGCACCGTATGACTGTGTACTAGCATCGACGAATACGTGTAAACAGGGTACTGATTTGTCGTCTGCACCTGTAAAATAATGTCTTGAAAACTGTGTTTTCATTGAAGTATTCAAATCTGCCGCTATGTTCAACCATCTCCGTTGATAAGTAATAGGCAGTGGTGTATCCCAAGTGAAATGTTCTTTCCAAATATCTTGGAGCAGTAACTTGGCTCTTACGGTAACTGACTGAGTATGCCGAGAGGGTCATATATTCGTGATGTACTTTGTAAAATATAACGTTTGGTCGTAATCGGGTTTGTGTCTATTGGTCTTTCTGCAAATGTCATTATGTCCATTTCTGGTTGCCAGCGTAATCCTAACAGTTTTGTTACTTTATCTTCGTCGAGTACATTGTGATGTGTCGTCATTTCCCTGAGCAAGATACTGTTTGAATTCCACGATCGTAGCTTAAATCCTGCAGCTGACATAAGATCACGTGACTCCCGAAAATTTCTTAATACGTCTGCTTCCTTATCAAAACTGGACAAGAAGTTGTCTACATACAGATCCTTGCACAGTTTTTCGCTGATCCAATTGTCGCAGTTTCTCTGTAGATGCTTCAGTATTGTTGCATTTAATATAAAAGGGGAGCAAACTGATCCGAAAAGCACGGACTTGAAACGGTATGTTTTCAATGGGCTGTCGGGATTAGTTGGATCTGAAGGCCATAAAAATCGTGTGACATCTCGGTCCTTCTCGTGTAGTCCCACATGTAGAAACGCCTTCTCGATATCACTAACAACTGCAAATTTGTGAAATCTAAATCGAACTAATATGGCTGTCAAGTCGTTGAGTTGCGGTGGTGTAGATTGCAGACAATCGTTTAAACTCGGGTGGTTTCGTGACATCCGACAACTACAATCGTACACAATGCGTATGGGTGTTGTCGAAGATTCCTTATTCACGGCGTGATGGGGAATGTAGTGTACTCTCTTTCCGGGTTCATCTGTAGGCATGACTTCTTCTATGAATTCTTTCTTTATCTGATCTTTTATTATAGCATTGTAATGGTTCAGTGTAACTGGGTCTTGACGTAACTTGTTTAATAAGTTTCCAGTTCTGCGCTTCACTATGTCATAGTTTGTAGGTAGGGGTGGGCTATCTAATTTCCATGGCAACTCGGCTGTGTATCTCTTACCCGTAAACGTGATGGAATTCTCTTGACATGTACTCATGTAATCCATTTTGTCGTATTCAGAGTCATCATGTTCAATTCCTAAGCTTTCAAGCTTCCAGAATTTTTCTAAATCGATTTCGTTCGGAGCTTGTGTGATAACATGTAGAGTTAGATTGGTTGTAGGTTTTCGTCCTGACGGTTGAAATGGAACCGGACCGGAGAGGAGGTATCCAATCTTGGATTCACTTATCACCACGATCACTTCACTCAGTACAACTTCATTAAAACTGCGCCATAGTAAAAATTTTCGCCAGTACTATGTAGTTTCGACTTTAATGTTTGAGTTACTGATTGCAAGTTTCAGATTTTATGATAGTTTGTCACACTTCTGTTGTAATTTTGTAGAGGCACTGCAATAGTTGGCACTATCAACACATCTATCGGGATCTTTTCACCGGAAGTTGTGATCAAATAAATTCTGGTTGTTTCCAACTGTCGGACCTCATTTGTTGAATTCCCGAAGCTTGCGAGATGTATCGTGTCAGTTCCCGTTGTTGTAAGTTTAAGCTTTTCTGCTCGATTTTGCGTAATAAATGATCGTTGTGATCCCTCATCAAACAATATATTTGTGTTTGCTGTACACATGCCGGAAGTAACTGTTGATATAGCCGTCTTCAGTAGCACAATGGAAGACAATTGTAAGGATGTCGTCTGTTTGCGTGTGATGTCATCGTAGGTATGTAGAGTCGCCGCTTGCTGAGGAACTTGGGTGTTACTTGAACTTTGACCTGGTGTTGAATATATAGTACCGTTTTGTGTCTGTTCTGTACTGTCTGTATTCTGACAAATACTTGTATGATGTCTCCTTTGACAATTTCTGCACTTTTTCTGCGATTTGCATTTCGACACTTGATGCGTACCCAAACAATTGAAGCAGAGGCGTTTATTTCTAACAACTGTCATTCGTGATGTGTAATCAGTTATTACATTACAGTCATTTGCTAAATGTGTGTTACTTGAGCAAAAAACACATACCTTTTGGTTACTAGGGCGTCGATCTTGTTGCTGAGAATGTTGCTGCTGCTGAGAATGTTTCCTATCTTTATTCCGCTGAAATCCTTGTTTAGGACAGGAACTTGTTAAGAGTGACATTGTAGCAGGGTTTTCTAATATGCTGTGGCTGTTGATCTGACCTGCTTCCATAACGTTAATTTCCTCGTAAATTGCTTTGCGAAGTTCGTTTAGCTGAAGATTACTGCCCTTATGTTCTCGTGCTAAGGATTTTTGTATTTCCGCCGGAAGTTTATCAAAGACAACTGGCACTAAAAGTGTTCCGTAAGATTCCTGATGTTGATTCAATGATACAAGTCCACGGATATAGGTTTCAAGTTTATCATAATTATTTCTCAGACTGCTGAGCGTGTTGTTTGGTGACGGAAGTTGTAACAAAGCCTGCATGTATGCGTGTACAATTTTATGCGCCTGCCCATACTGTTCCTGTAGAAGTTCGACTGCCTTAACGTAGTTGGAGTTCGTAAGTGCAAATCCCTCAATAGTTCTGGCTGCGTCGCCATCCACCTGCGATCGTAGATAATTAAATTTCTGCACATCTGACAAGTTCGGATTTGTGTGAACAGTAGTGCTGAAAGAGTCCCAAAACGATTGCCACTGTAGAATATTTCCTTCAAAAGTAGGTAACGATAATTTAGGAAGACGATGATACTGTGCTGAATGTACACTGCTAGCGCTCGGAAAAGTTACAGTCTGATGTTGATCTGAAGATGACGAATTATTTCTCTCCTGGTTTGAAAAATTGTCAAATTCACGAAATTGACGAAGTTGTATTTCAATTTGCAACGAAAATTCTTCACTGCTGATAAGTTCCTCTTCACTTTCGGTTATTTCTGTCTGTTCTAAAATTTTCTCGTTCAGTGATTTCAAATTTTCTACTTTGTTCGTAATTGATTCCAAGATTGTTCGAAATTCCAACATCGATGAATTTTCTTTAGCACGTTGAATTTTCTCAAGTTGAATTTCAATAACTTTGCGTTGGCTGTCTCTCAGTGATCGCAATTTATCTACTTTCATCGTTGCGTTTGTCATGGCACCAAAATGTGGGGGGTTGCGGTTAAACTCTATATAAGAACGCACGTCTGGTTCATATGAATCTATTATTCAAACTCAAGATGTTTACAATATCAGGAAGTGACGTCAGTGACGCCAAAACGTAATACAAATAAATAGCGTTAAACGTTGTGATACATAAATGTACGTTATCCGACATGCACCATGCAAAGTTTAATCCCATGAAGGAAGCTCGGGTTATGGAAATGGCAGGATGTGCGGCCGATTTCAAAGCGTTTCAATGTACAACTTTGCTGTCTTGATCTAAGAATTCCAGAATATTTTATTACTGTAACGGATTTCAGATATAATATTTGTTACAATGAAAAACAAGTCACTGAACATATACATAACTTTTGAAGAGTTCAAATATCAGTTGAACACCTCTCGTAAACCAATGGAATAATCAAGAGCAGTATCTAACCGAGGGAATGTGATATAATCCGCCATAAATGTTTCGTGAACGTATTTAAGTGTGACGGTACTGTCTCTCTCCTTCCATTTCAAGGGTATTTTACATCTTTATCCTCGCATTCACTTCGCTGTAGTACTCATTTAGCCAACATGCATACAATCCGACCTTTGGATGCTCTTGCTCTTAATACTTACATTTTCTACACGTTCCATCTCTTAAATATTCTATCTGGAGCCCCTGTTGGTAAAGTAAGAAGAAGTTTAGCACTTTAGGTATATTTCTAGCTGTGATCCTAAATTCTTTATCCGTTCGAAGCAAATTACGCAACCAAGCAAAAGGAATAGCAGACTCTGTATAAATTGGATCTGTTCGTAAGAAGAAGTGAAACACACCTGAGAACACGTCACGCCTCTAGCACCGGCCCAAGGGGAACTCTATCATAATACAACATTAAATTAAATGAACTCCATACGGAAGCCTATTAGGGACATTTTGTCTTAGTTTTTATGCATAACCTCTTATGTATGACATATTAGGTATTACGTGTTATCAGTTACCTCTTACATGTTACGTATTACCTCTTAGATGTTATATCTTGTGTTTTATCAAAAGTTAGATTTGCTTAGTTCTCAAAAGGGAAACAAAATTGGCGGACGTTAACGATTACTGCTTGTGGCACTTTAACCCTTTTGGTGACCACTAGAGATAAAACTAGAAAAAAAGCTTTAAACGACTTCTGCTATGAACAGCCTGATGTTTCTCGATCAAACCTGGTCTGTACCTCCCTTATAAGGTCATTCCCAAATTTGTTTCAAAACGCGCAATGGTCACCTTGTAGGGTCCTCTAGAGCTAAACACAGAAATACCTTTAAACATTTTTTCATGAAGTCTTCTGCTGAATTTTCATCAAACATTGTCTGTAGTTTAAACACGGGGCGTTTGATCCCTTTCTGAAGCCATTAGAGACAGAAATAGAAATACCTTTAAAGGGAAAGGCAACGTTGTTCTAAATTTAGTTTCATCAGCTTGGATTTCTTAATTCATTTAAAGAAGTGAAAGAATCGAAATAAAAATGAGAAAGTTATGAGCATTCAAATATTTGGCCAAATTCGCAGCCATTTTGTTTCCATGGCAACACAAAAACAAATATTCAATATTTTTAGATACACATTTGAACTGAATTTACTTATTTCTGTAAAATAATTTATCTACTTTTTCCAGCTAAAATGAAAGAATTTATCATGTTTTACACCTTACACTCGAGAAACATATGAAAATTATTCCATATAAAAATTATTTGCTAAATACAGAATTCAGCAGTTTGTAAATGACGTTTAACCTTTAAACAACTTTTTCTGATGACCACTTGTTTACCATCATAGTATACATATGTAAGCAAGACTACATAACTAGGACAAGGTCTTTAGCTCAGATACGGCGTTTTCTTTTGGCATAGAAATTAGTTACGTTTCGCACACAATTCCATATTTTGTCTAAAATGTTTGATATATAACTTCGAAACTTAAAACACTTGCTTACTTTCATGGCCACACATTGCCATATAGTGCAAGATATATCCAGATCCACAAATACAGGTAGATTGTTTGTCTTATCTATTTTTTATCTTTTGTGAGAAAATCTCTGTTAATATTTTGAACCCATACTTCCATCAATTCGTCGAATAGTCGAGTAAGCCGTCAACAGACAGCTCTTGTTTCTTGCTGTTTTATGGGAGACCTAAAATTGTTCTTGTCAGTACGTCTGTCCGTATATGTCATGTATATCTCAAAAAGTATTAAGCCTAGAGTCACCAGACCTAGGATTGTTATTAAACATGTTACGTTGTACATCTGGTGTTGTGGTTTCATTTTACAAAGCCAATCCATGGCCATTCATGGCCATGACTTAGTTAAAATATGCTTATTGTAAAAGGAAGTCGGGGTTTGGCTGACAGTTCCTAAAAATAGAGGATGGCTTAAACAGGCGCAAAAGGGCATATGCAGGATTATGTATTTCATTACTGCCAATAAACAGACTCGATAAAACCGATTTCTTATTTCCTAGTGATTTACTTCAGTTTGTTGTCTTGCATGATTGTATATTTCATTACTGCCCATAAACAGACTAAATGAAACCCATTTCTTATACACTCAAAACAAAATGAAAAAGATATTAGCAGGTCTGGTTCATTTGACCAAGGTCAATAGTGATGTAATATTCTTAACACTAAAAAAGTATATTACTTTCTTTTCTTTGCCGACGTTTCCATTCAAATTGCCCTAGTTTCCTGGCCAATTAATGTTGGGTTTTACGTCGCTTTCACGTCATGCTAAGGCATTCAGTTTATACACCTTTCCTGGGTAAACTAACCCATTAGTACCAGTTGTAAAAGTAACTGACACCTTGTTTTACAGGAGGAGGATTTTGGACAACACAATACTCGGGATCAAAAGTGCCCTCCTGCTAGAATCTAGTGTAGGACATATTTCAGATGTTAAAGCCCGTTTTTGTCGCCTCTTACGATACACCTAGGAAATAATATTTGCCAGGGCTGTTTGGTGCTTACGACTCCTTCACTCTGCCGTTAAAGGAGACTTCAAGGATAGTACAAAGATAAACGCTAAAGGTTGTGCAAACACCAAATGCGCAGTTGCACTTATAGGGCTCTGACAACAGATCTTGTGCGTCGTCTTTTGTTAACTGCGCAGTTAGTGTTCTCTGAACTAACTTATATCTGTAACTGAAAACTATATTTATACAAACTATATACTTTATTTATTATAAAGTACGATAGCCAAAATAGAGAGTATATAAGTCTTTAGACATAAGATGAAATACCTAATTCCTAATACCTTTGACATAAGATGAAGTACCTAATGCCTTATAACTTACACATTAGATGTAAGATGAAATACCTGATGCAAAATTATGTACATTTTATATATGCCAGAGCTGATGAATAAGACTTTAGTAGGAATTCGCAGTTCGCGCCGCACTAAAGGCTGAAGTTTTCTTCCAGCGTATTTATAACTTCGCCAGTATTAAAACCTATTTAACACCTTACACTAATATTTAAAAACACAACATATATCACTTCGGCAGTTTAGTGTCCCTTTTTCAGCTAAGAATTTCAATTAAAATATTCTTAAAGCGTACGTGCGATTTTTGCTTCGGATCAATGTTCTGCGTAAACCCAAGTTAAACACATAAACTTCCCTGAGGCAAAGGAATTGGTTCAAACGTGATAGAAGTGTCCCCTAACCAAATCTGTATCATATCCAGTACATTTATGTTCACAGATGCAATGACAAACGATATGATGAAATGAAAGATATTTTCATTACGTTAATAAATGATTAAATCAAACTTTTCTTCAACACGTGTTAATAGCTCTCTATATAGCATCTTGAATGGAAATTTGAACACTATAATTTTGAGCATTCTGAGTCTTGACTATATATCTTCCTACGGGAACCACACATTTCACAGCATATATTGACATCTTCTTAGCGTACTTTCTTGCAAAAATCATACCGATCAAATACTTTGGTAACAAAGTACATTAGATCAGGCTTTCCATACGGAATGTAGATTTAGTCACATGGGCTTAAGTCTGGAGAATACGGCGGATGCGATAATATTTCCCATTTATATTCACTAATTAGTGACGTCACCGGGTCTGATTTATGCGGCGTCGCGTTGTCAGGAATCAACACTTCAACACTACTTCCGCATTTAAGAGTGCGGGTCGCTTTTTATGTATAGCTGGCCTCAATTTCTCTTGCATCATTTTTGCATAATACGTTCCGTTAACTGTCTGTTCAAGTGGAACATAGTCTGTAGCCAATACACCACCATAATCATATGCCATAATTGCCAGTTGTTTCAGATTTCCCTGTTTTCGTCGGAATTTTGCAGGCCTTGGTGACCCAGGAGTGTACCATTCGGAAGATTGCGATTTCAATTCAGGTTCATAGCTTCGTAACCACGTCTCATCTATTGCAACAATACGATTTACGAACCTATCTCCTTCATCTTCATACCGCTTTAAGTGTTTTTCTGCAACTACTACCCTGTTCGTCATTTGGTCCCGATTCAAGTGATGAGGGACCCATCTCGCGGAAACCCGCCGCATTTTCAAATGCCTCGTTAATATCGTATGAAATGATCTATGAGCAATTCCAACACCCTCAGCTAACTCCTCACATGTATAACGTCTATCTTCATCCAAAAGTTTCTTTACTTTTTCAACATGAAACTTGTCTGTAGCCTCGATCGGCCGTCCGCTGCGGGGGTCATAGGAAATGTCAAAATTTCCTTCGGCAAAACGTCTTATCCACCTATAAACTGTATTAGATGACACTGCAGATCCACCACAAGCTTCTGATTTCCTTTCCTGTTTTCCCTCTCAAAAACTCAATTTTTATGTACGCACGCTGTTCAGCTTGACTTACCGCGGCAATGATGCTAAATTGACGTCTAAATGACGTTACAACGTGATGACGTCATATGACGCACATACACGTATTCGGCGTTAATTAATAGCGTAATAGTTAATGGCCATGCGTGCCATGTTTTATTACTTTGCGATATAAGATGAAAAAGATATGGGACCATTATCAGAACTTATTGGATGACCCTCGTATATGTACAGAAATCAGTGTATTTAGTTAAATTTCAATTACATTTTGTTTCTGCAGTGTAAGATAGTTATTCATCTATATTCTTAAAACTATGCTGAAAAGAGAATGACTGAAAAAAATTGCAGATGAAGTTGAAAAAACATATTTATTCGGGAATGGCCTAAATTGTCGACCGGAAAACTTGTAGTATAGCTGTATATTACTTGTATTATTAGAATGATTTTCATGAAGTTTTTGTGGGTGAAAAAAGTAGGTCACTAGGTCGTGGTGGGTCTTTAAAATCATACAAAATATAGGTCCAGTATTTTCACCATTTGCACGTGCACCAACAAGTGTGGCATATCAATGGAAACAAATATTGATTTTTCTGTCCAACTCACCGAAAATGGCACTTAAATCACGTGCAAAAGCACATTTAATTAGCAGTTGAAATACATGTTGACAAAACTGACTGAATCTAGCTGCAGTTTACGCAAGAGCAGAGGGCGTATTGTAAGATACGCGGACTGCTTGGCATCGGCGCACCAGAAATTAAAGCCCGAAGTGTACGGGGACAGTGTGCTGCCATACCGCAATATTGCCCGATGGGTATCTCTCTTTAAAGAGGGGAGAACAAGCACAAAAGATGAGGCCTGCTGTGTCTGACAAAGACATTGATGCCGTGAAAGTAATAATCGAGAAAGATGCACATTGGAGCAGATATTGGAAATGTCGGGCCTTAATTCGTCAGCGGTTTTTCTGATTTTAAAAGAAAGACTAAACCTTCCTAAGATTTGTGCACGCTGGAAACCGCATTTATTGACCCCTCATTAAAAGAGGGAGAGGGTTGAAAAATCTTCCACTCTGCTCGTCAAATATAAAAAACAAGAAATCTAGGCGTATCAAAGAAATTGTTACAGGCGATGAGACGTGGTTGTACATTTTTGAGCCTGACAATAAAGAAAATGATAAAATGTGGGTAATTGAAAATAACGAGAGGCCCGTTATTGCTCGGCGGAGCGGAAGCGTCAGGCGGGTTATGTATGTTCTGAGAAATAGGATGGAATTGTGGCTTGAGTCCCTGTCCCTGAACACAGTAATGTTACTGGTACACTTTACAAAGAAAATGTCCTCTCTGCTTTTCTCGACCACGACACAGCAAAGCGCCCAAGGACAGATACGCGTGGCACAAGCTGATACATGACAACGCCCCGGTCCATCGTTCAGCCGTAGTACAGGAATACCTCAAGAAGAATTATATTGAGGTTTTATCACACCCACCATATAGCCCTAATCTCTCCCTTTGTGGCTTTTGGTTAAACCATCCCATTACATCATGCTTAAGGGGCGCCGCTTTGAAACGCGCAGCACAGTTGGGAGCGCTCTATACAGGTGTAATTAAAGAGTGCTCCCAAAATGCATTTTCTGAGTGGCTTTTACGCCTACAGTCAGGTGAGGAGTACTTTGAAGGTCTCACATAGTCATTTCTTGGGAAATGACCGAGGTATCGATAGACGGCCACTGTTGCCACTACTTTTCAAACGCTCGTAATAAGATCAAAAATGAATAAGTCGTTAGAACGAACCAAAACCCTTTAAAGCCCTGCTCCCGTCCTACCTTTTAACCTTGAATTGCCACTGAAAAAGCATGAAAATCCTGACTATGAACAGTGGCGCCTGTCAAAACAGAGTTTATTCTATGTATAGGATAGACAACGAGTGCCGTTGTCTACGGGATATATACAACGAGCAAAGCGAGTTGTATATATCCCGTAGACAACGGCACGAGTTGTCTATCCGACTTAGACCACGTGGCATAAAAACTGCAATTATTGTAAACTCTCCCAGGCGTTCAATAGAAATTAGGATTGACGTGTTTTTATAAAAGTAATATCATCTGTGTACCGTTAGCGCTTAATTGTCAGTAGGGCATATGAAATAATGCAGGTTAGTTGTGTAAATTCAGTTTTACTCAAATACCAGATTTACTAAGATTTAACGTTCATTAACACTTTGAGTCATTTGCAATCACAAAATTAATGCTAACAGTTAAGTATGGATTTCTCTAAAATACTCAAAATCGGACTGCATGCTGAACAATTAGTTTTTGTGAGGAGTTTGCATGTTGGCGAAACACGATGACAGATACATTGATTCAAGAAGATAGCCAGGTTATTTATTTTTTTAGTTAGTAAGTTATTTTTTTATTTGTTTACTTTGTTTATCAGGATATAGTTAGTGGGTAGATGCTCGTAGGACTAGGAATACCTTTTACTATATCGTGCCCTTCTTGTAAGAATGATGTAGTTGTTTTACTTTCTAACTGGGTCAAGTTGTTCGAAACTTTAACGGGCTGTAATTTAGTTTAGTTTAGTTTAGTTTATACTAAATTGTTTTAGCTCGATTGTGATGAAAGCTTTAACTGTTTAAGCTTATTGTAACCACTCTCGAGTCCGTTTCCTATGAAAACTAGTACTGGGGTCATATGAGAAGTCATGGTCGTGACCCCAATGATGCTCGAACCCACGACCACTGCACTAAGCTGTTAAACTAACCGCCTGTTAAATTTCTATTCAAGATACTAGTCTTGGTGGGTGGGAAACACTAGTATGATATTTTAATGTTACTGTAAAGATGATTTAGTGTTTATAATCCTTAACAAGTACATTTGATTTTCTAAGTTTTCTAAACTGTCGAAATCTACTGATAAAGTTAATCGACCGTTAAGTCAATCGCCTGATAAAGTTTCGAAGAACTGGATCCAGTTGTTTGCAAATGTAAGGATCGTGCTGACATGTCTTTTTTATAACAAGTGAACATAAAAAGTTACAACTGTTGGAACCATTTCAGTGAATGTGTAAATTACGTTTTTACCCAGCTGGTTCTACACTACAAATATGTAGTTTATTGTAATTCAATTTTATTGATATCTAATAACATGGGGTCATTTTCACGATATTAATATTAAGACGTTGTCAACTGAATTTACCTCCAAGTCAGTCTTATTTTTTATCCCAGTGATAACTGGTGAGAATATTGCAAGGTCATTTAACTCCGGCGTTCGCCTGTATTGTTAGATGGTAAATTGACACGAAATTCACGCGTTTTTTCCCGCGATATATATACAACGCTACTGTTGTATATGAAATATAGACGGGTACAAGTCTGCTTTGCGATTGGCTATTTACGGATTATCGTGGTCTAAATATAAAATTCTATATGAAATACCAATGGTTTTCCGTGCCAAGTGTGGCACATGGTCGTTAACAGTAACCTGTAATTAAATGTAATTATGGGTTGCATACACACAAAAGAATTTGAATAGCCGCGGAGCAGGGCTTTAAATAAAGTAAAGCGCTTCAATGCGTGATTTTTGTGTGATAAAGTTGACAAAATCGTTATTTCTTTAAGAAGACCGTTATGTCTAACCGACTGTATAATTATCTAATAGTTATTTCTTTCTATGATGAAATAATGATTTATGACTGTAACCGTATAACATACTATAAGAGAAGCTATTTCCAGTTTAACTCTAAAGTTCTAAAGAGAAATGTTTCTCATATAAGAAAATCATTTTGGTGTATATTTTACATCACATAAATATCAATTTCCGTAACCTATAGCAGAAAATAAAATACCATCTTTCAATGTTATAGATAGAGTTTATGATGTGAATTCTTCGTGACAAAAGAAACCGATAGGGAGGGAAACGGAGCGAAGCCACATTTTTTAAAAAATAACTCACTCTGATTGGTCAAAAATGTAGGTTGCACATTATGGTATTCATAGAAAGTGTAATGTTAAAAAATCTACTTGAGTTTATACTGACATGGTAAATTACGATAGCCCGATCTTCTTCTATAATTAACAAATCGCCACAGAAAACAATGAAACTTGTTCCTTTCCCTCGAGAGACGAGGGGTCATTTTGTCTTGTAATATGTTTTTCTGTTGTTGTTTGTTTTTTGCTCCATAAGTTTTTGTGATACAGTATGTTATGTTACTGAGAACTATTTAAGTAGTTTTGGTGTGTTGATACAACATTTAGTTGTACTGGTTTATTGATAGAATATTAAGTTGTTTTGGTGTATTGATTGAATATTAAGTTGTTTTGGTTTTTTTATTTTATATCAAATCGTTTTGGTTTATTGACGGAATATCAAATTGTTTGGTTTATCGGTGCATTATTAAACTGTTTGGGTTTATTGGTGGAATATTAAGTTGTTCTGATGTAGCCTTTTGTTGGAATATAAAATTGTTCTGGTTTATTGGTGGAATATTAAGTTGTTCTGGTTTATTGGTGGAATATTAACATGCTCTGGTTTATTTGTGGAATGTTAAATTCTTTTTGTTTATTGATGGAATATTAAGTTGCTCTGGTTTACTGGTTGAATATTAAATTGTTCTGGTTTGTTGGTTGAATATTAAATTGTTTTTGTTTATTGATGGAATATTAAGCGTTATGGTTTATTCGAGTGGAATATTAAGTTGTTGTTCTAGTTTATTGGTGGAATATTAAATTTTTAAGAAACAATATATCTCATTTTGTAATTTGTCTTTGAATAAAATGATTGTTTGGAGTTCAGATGTGAAAGAATTAGATCTATATCATGAGGGCGCAACCCGGATGATATAATTATACGCTATGAGCGACAAACAATGATTTTATTCGAGAGCAAATCACTAAATGAGATATTTTATTTCGATCTAACACGTTACTAAGGATTTTAAGTACATCCTTGACGACATCCATCAAGTATTTCTGTTTTCTGTTGGTTTCTTTTCCAGCGTGCCGTTATGCCGTTTAACGCTATGACGTAATAATTGTGATGTCAGAAAAGTGAATTGTTGTGTACATAATATCGCCAAATGTTCGCAAAATGAATCGGGTCGTGTTATAATTTGGTTTATATTATATAATCCAATTAGTCTAAGATGTTTTGCATACGTAAATAACTGAAACGTACTACTTCCGGTTTAAAGAAATTTGAAATATCGATAGACAATGTAGCTGTCGTGTCTTTTATTGCGAATATTAATTATTTTCTAGTGTAAAATTTTACTGTAAATGGTGTAGATATCACGTGTCAACATTTAACAGAGTGAAAAGGTATAAAAAGAATTTTGATTTAAAATCTCATTGGTCTTACTTAAAATATTGTAATCGTTTCTCATTGAAGCTGGAAGGTAATTAAGTAATCGGTTTATTTATTCCGCCTCGTCTAATTTGTGGTGTAAAAAATGAAAATGGATTGTTGTAAGATGCACTCACCAAGACATATCAATCAATGGGTATATAGGTGTCAATGAACTTGAAAGGCTTAGTGCAAGGAGAGAGCGCTGCTATGTCACATTTTGATTATTATGGGAATAATGAAAAAAACATACAGTTTTATGATAGTCTTCCTGCAAGTTCGTAATAGGCGTATCAATAAATGCGGCAAAAAAAGATTGTTGTAAATTTCTCTTACATTCGAATAGTACTTTTCACAATTCTATGTATGCAAGAACCAATGATGAACGGGGAGAAGTCCAACAATTTTTGTGCGAGAAGGCGTCTAGACCATAAACTTTATGCATATTTTCCTCATTTTGTAAGCATTATCAGAAGAAGGAAAATTCTCTTTAGATTTCTAGAATAAAAGGATACGGTTTTCTCATTTTTATCAAAATGAAATTGAGCCCCCTTCTCTCACTAAGCTATTCATTTGTTCTTTACTTCTGTTTGTTTATAATATGGAATAACGTTTCTGCATTTCTTTTTCAGATTGTATTTCAATCTATTCAGCTATACATTTACAGGTCTGTTGACAAATAATTTTGGCAGTCCATAGAGGTTAGCACAACATTAGCCTGCAAAACGTCTAACTGAATTTAATCATCCAAAAGCGAATTGTGAACTGTTAACAGAATATTCTTTGCTTATCATACCTTGACCGTGATGACACATCATGGAGGCAATACTATAATATATTACCTCCATGGACACATTCAGTACATCGTCGTTGTATTGTTTATTATCAGTTTGAGCCGCGCCATGAGAAAACCAACATAGTGCATTTGCGACCAGCATGGATCCAGACCAGCCTGGGCATGCGCGCAGTCTGGTCAGGATCCGTGTTGTTCGCTAACGGTGTCTCTAATTGCAATAGGCTTTGAAAGCGAACAGCATGGATCCTGACCAGACTGCGCGCGCGCGCAGTCTGGTCTGGATCCATGCTAGTCGCAAATGCACTATGTTGGTTTTCTCATTGCGCGGCTCATTTGTCTTTATGTACATCATCTTAAGCTACAGTCACACATACGGATATGTCCGAGCGTTGAGGTACGGTGCGGATCGGATTGGTCTGTTGGGGCAGACATGGATAAGAAAACGGATAAGTACGGAGCAGTACGTCTTAGCACGGGAAAAATGGTGAGAAACGGGGAACAAAAAATACAGGACGCGAATAAGTACGGATAGGTACGACGTACAACGTTTTACTGCGCCTGGCAACTTGCTTAGCGCGTGGATGGGTCTGCGGTGAACTACGTTAAAGTACGCTTAAGTACGGGCAGCCCCGGATAACTACTTTCAGCTACGGATCAATACGCATGACTATGGCGAGGTACGTTTCAGTATGGATAACTACGTTTTAGTACGTTTAACTACGGATGAATAAGTTTCAACCAAGTTGGATTTAAGTCACACTCAAATGGCTACGGATCGCTCAAACTTTTGTGCTGTTCAAAAGTGGAGAAACTTGCAAGTTTGAGATAAGTCTTGAATACGTTTTGACCAAGTGTTGGTACGGATTGATACGGATTACTACTTTGAGGTACGGCTCAGGTATGGATCGATACGGATTACTACGTTTCTATCCGTGGCTAAACGTAGCTATCCGCGCCGTATGTGTGACTGGGGTATTATCATACATGTATATGAAAACATACACTGGAATATTTCAACAAAATTTGGACACTATATAGATCAAATATTTAATAAAAGTAATTCAAGAAACAATTGTGTAAAATGGCAAATTCATTGAAGCGTGAAAAATTTGAACAGTACAACCCCCAAAATGAAAAGTCATACAATCCGAGTTCTTAGTATCTCTTGTGCCCTCCGACAGCATTAATACCGGCTGTACACCTTAAACGCATGGATCGAATGAACGGTCGGATACGCCCTTGTGGAATAGCATTCCATGTTCTTACAACAGCATTTTGTAGTTCATGGATATTGCGAGTAACAGGTCTCAGACTCATGACTCTTCGCCCAAGTCCATCACACAGGTGCTCAATGGGGTTCAGGTCAGGAGACTTTGAACTCCACGGTAGCACACGAATGTTGTTTTCGTTTCAACTAGTTTTCGAATATTATTTCGTATAAAACATGTTGTTTAAGCGTGTACCTCTCGGTTTGATCTGCCACTCTGGACCTTTCCGAAGGCGCGCCCTCTCTCATCTAACGTCATCCGGCGCATACTGTTGGAAACAGCAAACTTTTATGTTTTTCACTGTGGACTGATCACATAGATTTCATATACACATATTTTGGACCGTGTAAAGCACCGGCAGATATTTAAACAGGAAAAGCACGTAATACACGTGCACGGTGGAAATCAATGAAGGAGATGGTATTTATTTAAAATAATATCGGTTATGTGTAGGACGATACGTAGACATAAATATATTACCGGATATAGCAAAAACAAGTATTCATATTTCAGAAGTGTGGAGTAAGAACTTTTGCTGAGTGTATTTCTTATCTATGCAAACAACAAAGGGTCACATTTTTTATGTAAGGATGATCGTAACACAAAATCCTACTTTCATCCGCATTGCAAAGTTATAACATAAATCTTCAAAACTTTGGTAAAATGGTTTAACCCTTAGCCTGCCACATTGACGTATAATTTGGAGGCATACAGGCGTCGAGAATGAGTGCTACCGTACTTGCCCTGCTACGTTAATTATGAAAAATACATTTCAGAATCAATTTATAACAGAGCGGTGTTGCACTTAATTTACACATTCTGAACCAATTATTAGACATTTACGAATTAAGTCTACGTGGACTGTGAACACCTAAGACGATCGATTTTTCAAGGGGACCGTCTCAACATGATAATTTTAATTTATGTGTGGTAGGAAAACATTCCAATAATGATGGTAAGGTCTGGTTTATTATGTTACCGCACAGGATAAGATTTGGATTTGTCTGTCCGTCTGTCTGTTCGCCAGAGAGGTGTTTTGTTATGCATATCGCAAAAAGTATTTGATCTAACGTCATAACACTTTCCCGAAAGGTTCTTAAATATTATAAGTTGCGCATCTGCGACAAAGTTGAAAAGATGAGCTTATCTGTTCGCAATGTATCCGTATTCCATCGTCGTCGTCGTCCGAAATGAAAATAAATCTTAACTGGGTTAGCTAGGATCAAATGTAGGTCAGCAGGTAAAACATTGTGAAAACTGTAGAAACGTAATATCTTGCGTCTCCATTCCTTTGTTGTTATTATACGCCCGAAGGAACGTATTTTGGTGTTCGTCTGACCGTTTGTCTGTCTGTGTGTCCGTCTTAGGGGTCAAAGGTCATATAACCGTGTTTCGACTGCTTGAAGGATTTAAAAAGAAACTTGGCACAGATGTTCACCACATTGAGACGACGTGCGGAGCACATAGCTCGCTTCAAGGTAAAGGTCACAGTTATGAGGATTGTTTTTCCTGGTGTAGACTTCGATTGTAAATAACTATTTTAAGTTTAAAGTCAATAGCTTTGATAGTAACAGAGACATTTGACTTTATCAAAAACTTTAACCGAAAACTCTTATTTAAAAGGGGGCATTATTCTGTCAAAATTCAAATCAGAGTTATAGGGATTGTTTCTCCCGGTGTAGACTTTGATAGTAAATAAGTATTTTAAGTTTCAGGTCAATAGCTTTGGTAGTAACAGAGATATTTGACTTTATCAAATATTTAAACCAAAAATTCTAAGTTAAAAAGGGGCATAATTCTATCAAAATTCAAATCGGAGTAACCCAGATTGTTTTTCCTGGTGTGGACTTCGATAGTAAATAATTATTTTAAGTTTCAAGTCAATAGCTTTGATAGTAACAGAGATATTTGACTTTATCAAAAACTTTAACCATAAATTCTAAGTTAAAAGGGACATAATTCTATCAAAATTCAATCAGAGTTATGGGGATTATTTTTCCTGGTGTAAACTTCGATAGTAAATAACTATTATAAGTTTCAAGTCAACAGCTTTGATAGTAACAGAGATATTTGACTTTATCAAGAACTATAACCAAAAATGCTAAATTAGAAAGGGGAATAATTCTGTAAAAATTCAATCAGAGTTATGGGGATTGTTCTTCCTTGTGTAGACTTTGATAGTAAATAAGTATTTTAAGTTTCAAGTCAATAGCTTTGACAGTAACAGAGATATTTGACTTTATCAAAAATTTTAACCAACGGAGACGCCGACGCCGGAGCGAATGCAATAGCTCTACTTTTTCTTCGAAAAGTCGATCTAAAAACAGGCACATCCAATTTTTATATCACCTACCGCATAGTGATGATATAATAACTCAAACCCTATTGCCGTTATAAATTCTTTTTCATATCGCGCATAATATAATTAAACTATGCTGAGACGGTCCCCTTGAAAAATCTGTCGCCTTAGGTGTCCACAGTCCACGTAGACTTAATCCGTAAATGTCTATTAGGCACACAGAAGGTGTTAACACACACCTAATTTTTTCCGCGGATCATATAGCTTCTTCGCCATGTTTTAATTAATATTAAAACACAATCACATGTCGATATACTATTTGAAGTCATAAATGCGCAAAGAAATATTCCCTCACTATTTCATCTACTATTATACTCAAAAGACATATTAGAGTCGGAGTGATATATAGCAGCACCATGTTTTAAACGAATGTGTTTACGCACAGCGTAGAATAATTAGCTCGGAGACTAAGCGCTCGCTAAATTTTTCCGCGAGCATATAACCTGGCTCTGCTATAATTCATTTCTTATATAAAATGAGATACACAAGAGTTTCTGCTTGCTTAAAGCACACCATTTCATGGCAAAACTATTCATTTTTGACGTAGTTCGAAAACTGTTTTTATAGGAAAGTTACAAAGGTGCTGATTATTGTATTAGGCTGATTTGACAAGTCTATTTTCTGTTATATTCACTTTCAAAATATATATGCATTATTCTTAGTTACGCATTCCACAATGTCCAAAAAGCTACCATAAAATTTTTATTTTCGCAATGCACATAAACAAATAAGAAAAGTTTCAAAATATTGACTCAAATCTTATCTAAAACGTTGTACTTATATGTACAGCTCTCAAGTTGCTTAGTTTAGGTGTTTGTTGTTTTTGTGTATGAATAATGTTATATATATGTATACTGTCAATGTCTTAATATCAGTACGATCTGATGTGAATTCCACAATGTATCAGCCAGTCACATTCACGTACATAATAACTACCATTCTGATATGAGGCGTGCCATGAGAAAACCAACATAGTGGGTGTGCGACCAACATGGATCCAGACCAGCCTGCGCATCCGCGCAGTCTGGTCAGGATCCGTGCTGTTCGCTTTTAAAGCCTAGTGCAATTAGAGAAACCATTAGCGAACAGCATGGATCCTGACCAGACTGCGCGGATGCGTAGGCTGGTCTGGATCCATGCTGGTCGCAAACCCACTATGTTGATTTTCTCATGGCGCGGCTCATATATATTATTCCAAATTTCATTATGTACTTGCTTACGACTTATATCTCAGGTGATATAGAGGCCAACTGGACCGAATGTTAAAGACGTTATAATTAACATCACTTGTAACACATGTCACTGTATAATAAATGATGTCTTATCTTAAAACTACGGAAGCCTATTAGGGACATTCTGTCTTAATTTTTATGCATAACCTCTTATGTATGACATATTATGTGTTACGTATTATCAGTTACCTCTTACATGTTACGTATTACCTCTTAGGTGTTATATCTTGTGTGTTACTTATCAAAAGTTAGATTTGCCTAGTTCTCAATAGGGAAACCAAATTGGCGGACGTTAACGATTACTGCTTGTGGCACTTTACCCCTTTTGGCGACCACTAGAGCTAAAACTAGAAAATAGCTTTAAACGACTTATGCTATGAACAGCATGATGAATCTTGATCAAACCTGGTCTGTACCACCATTATAAGGTCATTTTCAAATTTGTTTCAAAACCCTCAATGGTGCCCTTGTAGGGTCCTCTAGAGCTAAACATAGAAATACCTTTAAACATTTTTTTTCATGAAGTCTTTTGCTGAATTTTCATTAAACTTTGTCCGTAGTTTAAACACAGGGCATGTGGTCTCTTTCTGAAGCCATTAGAGACAGAAATAGAAGTACCTCTGATGACCACTTGTTTACCATAATAGTATACATATGTAGGCAAGACTACATAACTAGGACAAGATCTTTAGCTCAGTTATGGCGTTTTCTTGTGGAATAGAAATTAGTTACGTTTCGCATACAATTCCATATTTTGTTTAAAATGTTTGACATATAACTCGAAACATTGAACACTTGCTTACCATCATGGCCACAAATTGCCATATAGTGCAAGATATATCCAGATCCAAAAATACAGGTAGATTGTTTGTCTTATCTATTTTATAACTTTTTGTTAATATTTTGAACCCATACTTCTTCGAATAGTCGAGTGCGCTGTCAACCGACAGCTTTTGTTTCTTGTTGTTTTATGGGAGACCTAAAATTATTCTTGTCAGTACGTCTGTCCGAATATATGTCATGTATATCTCAAAAAGTATTTAACCTAGAGTCACCAGAGCTAGGATTGTTATTAAACATGTTACGTAGTAGTTTTGGTGTTGTGGTTTGAATTTACACGGCCAGACCATGGCCATGACTTAGTTAAAATATACTTATTGTAAAAGGAAGTCGGGGCTTGGCTGTTCCTAGAAATAGAGAATGGCTTAAACTGGCGCAAATGTGCATATGCAGTATTATGTATTTCATTACTGCCCATAAACATACTCGATAAAACCCATTTCTTATTTCCAAGTGATTCATTTAAGTTTGTTGTTTTGCAGGATTATTATATTTCATTACTGCCCATAACAGACTAAATAGATTCATTTATTATTTTCTGATTTTTTTCTTCTTTTTTTTCTTCTCGGTTGTTGTCTTGCATTACATATTTCATTACAGATCTTGTGCGTTGTCTTTTGTTAACTGCGCAGTTAGTAATCTCTGAACAAACTTATGTCTGAACACTATATTTATACAAACTATATACTTTGTTTATCATAAAGAGTATATAAGTCCTTAAACATAAGATGAAATACCTAATTCCTAATACCTTAGACATAAGATGAAATACCTAATTCCTAATATCTTAGACATAAGATGAAATACCTAATTCCTAATACCTTTGACATAAGATGAAGTACCTAATGCCTAATACCTTAGACATAAGATGTAAGATGAAATACCTAATGCAAAATTATGTACATTTTATATATGCAAGAAATGATAAATAAGACTTCGCATTTCGCGCCGCACTAAGACTGAAGTATTCTTCCAGCGTATTTATAACTTCACCAGTATTAAAAGCTATTCAACACATTACACCAACGTTTAAAAACAAAATATATATCACTTCGGCAGTTTAGTGTCCCCTTTTCAGCCAAGAATTTCGATGAAAATATTCTTAAAGCGTACGTGCGATTTTTGCTACAAATCAATGTTCTGCGTAAACCCAAGTTAAATTTACACAAAACTTCCCTAAGGAAAAGGAATTGGTTCAAACGTCATAGAAGTGTCCCCTAACCAAATCTGTATCATATCCAATAGTACCTTTATTTTCACAGATGCAATGAAAACTGACATGATGAAATGAAAATTATTTTCATTATGTTAATAAGTGATTAAATCAAACTTTTCTTCAACAAGTGTTCATAGCTCTCTATATAGCATTTATAGTACACGTAGTGAAATTATTTGAACACTATAGGTTTGAGCAGTCTTACTGGACATTCTGAGTCTTGGCTATATATCTTCCTATGGGAACCACACATCTCACAGCATATATTGACATCTTCTTAGCGTACTTTCTTGCCAAAATCATAAAGACCAAATACTTTGGTAACAAAGTACATAGATCAGGCTTTCCATGCAGAAAGTAGATTTCAGTTAACAGCTATTCGGCCGAGCTTTGTGAAAGAAAACTTTATACATTCCACATATTAGCAAAGGATTCTGTTCATGTTTCCCGCTTCACCTCTACCTTACGTGTATAATCTAAGAGGTAATAAATAATATGTAACGCATAAAATAAATACATCACACATAAGAGGTAATGCATAAAAACTAAGACAAAATGTCCCTAATAGGCTTCCGTATAAAACAATTCAAATCTCATTTAATGATTGAATAGATTGTTCATGGTTTGCGAAAACACTTTATTAATAAGTACAAAAAGTTTAGTAGGTTTATATGGTTGATTTAGAATGCAAGATAAGTAAACAAAAGTAATCTGTCCGCTACGTTTTGTTTGACCTAGAGTCGCATCGATAAATTAAGGTCATATGGCGACTTTACCAGCACTTGATGGTGGAGGAAGATCCCATGTGCCCCTAGGTATGGGTGGGCACCTAGGTAGAGCAACAGACCTTCCGTTAGCCAGCTGGATGGCTGCCTCGCACGAAGTACTCTACTACAATGGGGCCACTTAATATCGCTCAATAGGAGGGGCTTTTGGTAAGAAAACTTTCATTTTGCCCAAATTCGCTGAATTTCTCGTAAACAAAAAGTAGGGCATTAATATGTAACATATAACTGATCGTGCACCTTCTTACAGGTGTTGCACATTTAATTCCACAAACCATTACATATTTCGTAAGGTTAATGTGAGTCGCCAATCAAATTTTAGGTCAAATAGTGAAAGGTAAAGGTCACAGTGAAATAGTTTTTCAAATCAAATAAAGGACAGGTGATTCATTTGACTACTATACCCTTAAATCGTATCTGCAAATGTAATCTCAAATTGCATAAATGATACAATGAAAACATACAAAGAGAAGTCTTTTAATAACAAATATGTATTCTTTTCTTTATTGGATTAATTATTTGCCCCCTCACCCTCGCTTTCGGTTTAGACGTAAGGTCACTAGTTCTACCCATGTGTCAAATGGTGCCTGAGGGGCATCGGGTATTTCCTGAAAAGTCACCATGTGACCTAATTCAGCAGATTGTCTGTGCTATATTGTTTGTAATTTCTTTACTTGTGTTCATCAGTCACCTGTCCTAAACAACCGTTGTGTGTCACACTCGAGGGATTGCTTAACAGTTTTACTGTATTCCAAAAATGTAACAAAGCTCATGTTATTCGAATACAATGTATTCAATTCAAATAGTTTATTTACGTCTCATCATATGTACAAATGTATGTCAAAATAAAACATAATAAAATCTTATTAAAATACATATGCCATTCTTAACAGAATTACAAGAGACGGGTAAGCATAGCTTACTTTAATTAATAAATATAGCTGTTATTTACATTATACAGGTCATTTTTTTTCTAAAACGTTTTAAAAAAGAAAATAAACTGGAATGTGTCTGTAGGACACAGGGTGTGCCCCCTACTGGTACATTCGTCACAAATAAGGGGAAATAATTCAAATGTTTGCAGTCTTAATGGGGCATAGCCTAAACAAACATTTTATGAAAAGGATTTATTATTCTAGGCCATATATTTTTTAACTATGAGCATCACAAACAAAAATCCACTATTTTGGCTATTTCAAGGGCCAGAACTCTGTAATAAGCGCTAAGATTCTCAAGAAGAATGCCAAGTGTGCAAGGTAACATTATGATAAAGACTCTGGCAAAGTTTCATGAATTTACATCAAATACTTTTTCAGCTAGGCACAAAATTAGGTGAAAATGTGCATTTTTTTGACTATTTCAGGGGCCATAACATTAAACATAGGAAAAGGAGCCAGCCAAAAAAATAAGAGGTGTGCAAGTTTATATCATGATAAAGACTCATGCAAGTTTTGATCCATTTATACATATACTCTTTGAGCTAGGTGCCTCACAAGGTGAAAATGTGCATTTTTGACTATTCCAAGGGCCATAACTCAGAAAATAGGGAGCAGAAGCAGACAAAAAATAAGAGGTGCGCAAGTTCATATCGTGATAAAGACTCATTCAAGGTTTAATCAATTTATATTACATACTTTTTGAGTTAGGAGCGTCACAAGGTGAAAATGTGTATTTTTGACTATTTCAGGGGCCATAACTCTGGAAATAGGGGGCTGACCCAGATGAAAATAGGAGGTGCCCAAGTTCATATCATGATAAAGACTCGTGCAAGGTTTAACTAATTTATATTAAATAATTATTGAGTTAGGCGTGTCACGAGGTGAAAATGTGCATTTTTGACCATTTCAGGGGCCATAACTCTGGATATAGGGGGCTGACCCAGATTAAAAATAAGAGGTGCCCAAGTTCATATCATGATAAAGACTCATGCAAGGTTTCATCAATTTAAATTAAATACCTTTTTAGCTAAGAGCGTCACATGGTGAAAATGTGCATTTTTGATTATTTCAGGGGCCGTAACTCTAAAAATAGGGGGCAAACCCAGATTAAAAATAGGAGGTGCGCAAGTTCATATTATGATTAAGACCCATGCAAGGTTTCATGAATCTACATCAAATACTTTTTGAGCTGGGCGTGTCACAGTGTGAAAATGTGCATTTTTGACTATTTCAGGGGCCATAACTCTGGATACAGGGGGTTGACCCAGATGAAAAATAAGAGGTGCGCAAGTTCATATCATGATAAAGACTCATGCAAGGTTTCATCAATTTATATCAAATACTTTTTTGCTAGGCGTGTCACGAACTTCGGACGGACGCACGGACACACGGACAAGACCAAATCTATATGCTTCCACCACTCATGGGGCTGTGGGGGGGGGGGGGGGGGGGGGGAACAAAAAGATGTTGTGAACTGATCATTATCTTGACAACTGGAAAAACGTATTTACAAACTGAAATCAGAGAGGCGTTACCTTGGCTTTGCTTTCTTTGCTTTTATAAGACTGTTACATGTAACACACACACATCAACAGAGAAAAAAATCAAAACTATTGCTTCTGTGGTATTCAAGAAGATATATGTATGTGACGTTAACAGCACTTTGACCAAGACATTCAAATCTTTGTTACACATAAGGGGTCATAATTCTGTCGAAATGTATGGGAGGATTATGGTTCCTGGTCTGCTTACTCATTTTGTGATGGTACACTAGCATTAAGTTTCAAAGGCATATTTCTCAAAGCTGATATCAACAAAATTCAGAACCAACGCCAACGCTCAAATGTCAACCGTCTCTCATAGATTTTCATTTTTTTCCTCCTAAGATCAGACAAGCTAAAAACAGTTAAAATAATACTTCTAAAATGATTTAAAACAAATTCATCCTGTCAAATCAAATTGAATATAAGATGTCAGATTCACAACATCCTTTTAGTACAATGTACATATAAGAGGGCAAAGATGGCCCTAGGTCGCTCACCTAAGAAACACACCATAACAGTGTAAACATGTTTGACCTAGAGATTTCATGGAAACAAATATTCTGACCAATTTTCATTAAGATTGGACCAAAAATGTGGTCTCTTGAGTGTAAACAAGTATTTTCTTTGATTTGACCTAGTGACCTAGTTTATAAACCAACACGGCCCAGATTCATGCTTGTGCAAGATTCCATAAAAACAAACACTCTGATAAAGTTTCGGGAAGACTGGAGAAAGAAAGTGGCCTCTAGAGTGTATACAAGCTTTTCCTTTGATTTGACGTAGCGACCTAGTGTTTGGCCTCACGTGACCCAGATTCGAAATCATCCAAGACTTTATGATAAAAAACATTCTGACCAAGTTTAATGAAGATAGAATACAAAATGTGGCCCCTAGAGTGTAAATCAAAGGCATGAAGGGCCTGAGTCGGCTAATGATTGATGTACTGACAGTATAGTCTACCAGTTTCAGTTTGTTTTTAGTTTTTTTCCCCAACTAAAAAGAGATTTTGTTACAATAAATGAAATGAACATTCGGTCGATGCCTAGTAAAACTTTGATTGACATAATACAAGTATTTAAACCCAATATATTTCTCTAAAATTGAAAAGTGGTTCGCAGAAATAAAAATGTTGAAAGTACAAACTACAATTTGACAGCTGACACTAAGATACTGCCCATGACTTTATATATTTTCCAGTAAACATTTGCCTCCGGCATTGCCAAAAGAGGCAATTATCGGCTGGTATATATTCGCACATGATAAAATTTGAATATGACAATTTATAATATTAAAATTTTACAGCGCGGATTGCCACATACAATTTGTAACGGATGGACGAAAGAACTGATATTTTGCCTATATTATAATGGTCCTGGCGATAGCCTTGTCATATGTTAGGTATTGTTCAATCATATTATAAGTGATGTCAATTTAAAGTATACATACTTTTGTGTTTAGAGATACATGTATGTAAATGTTGCTGAGTGTCAATATATTGTGTAACCGATATTAATAAATGCAGTTCTTTTTTAGTTAAAACTATCATTTATTCTATTTCAGACTTGTTAACCCCTTAAAAATTATGTCTGTTATCCCGAAGTCCATCCACTTTCAATTATCCATTTTGATTCATGTAGACAGACAGGCCCAGACTGGGCAGAAAAAAATGTTTGAGCCATTTTTGCGTGGTCGGTAGCAGGGTGGGTGTGGGGAGGGGAGTTTCTTTCCGCTTTAAATTGCAGTCAGATTTTGAAATGGGTATTGCGGCAGGTGGTAAAAGGGCAAGTGTATCAAACTGTAAAGTGGCAATATGGGGGAAGGGTGTGGGAGGATACCCACTCCTGCAAGAAGGGTTTGGGGTATTACCACAAGAAATGTTTGAATATGTAGACCCTTGATACAGCCTTTGGTGCGATTTTAACTGAAAATCTTCTGTTTCAAATTCTAAATATTACCTAGATTCTTTCTAGTATTACAATATCCAAAGTATGACTGTCACTTCATCTTTTTACTTTCAGATCATGCCTCAGGTCTAGAATATGAGTCTGATATAGATTATATGTAGGTGTAATAAAAATAAATTCTAGAATCATTTCTGTTACAATAATATCTATCATGTATGTTACTTGAATGTTAAAATTTCATAACACAGCTCGATATTTACCCAAAATATTAAATCCGGATACGATTACACTTTTCTTCAGTTTCAACAATATATTTTACAAATTGTGATGATACGAAGACATTTAGCAGCAATTGGCAGTATCTGACATTGAAGTTTACGGTTAAATTACCTCTTATCTAAATCTTTTCATAAAAACGTTGTTTCGTTTCGTCAAAGCAGCCAAACATAGACGATCTACTTTCGATTTCAAAAACTACAAGAAAATACAATTTAATGTTTCGCCGATTTGTTTATTTCTCGAAAAATCAGAAATAAAATCATTTTTAATATCAGTAGTAACTAAACAAACCAGTAAGAGCTTCTTCTTCCGATAATCTATCCGTTTACTGACTGCAAAATTCAACCTACGCAAAGTAGCGTTGTTATAAACAGGTCACGCATGTTCGCCGACAAGTGTCCAGAATGTAGTTAGGATTCATCCGCGAAGTCTCGCGGAAGAATTAACGTACTGCACATATCTTATTCGGGTCATTTAAAATGAAGCTGTCATAATACAATTTCATCGATGTGGTAAACTCTTTGATAAGAGACATTCAAATGCTTTCAGAGGTACCCACTCAATAAAATACTAGCAGTATGTTGTGGAACTATATTTTGTCTTTCGCTGGATGTTACGCAAGCTTTGTAAGTCTGCGCAATTCATAAAATGCACAGCACAATAAATTTGTTATTTACGCAATGATTTTAAACATTATTTTTTGAAACGGACAGGGTAACAAATGGATAATTTGGCTAATAAGTTAATATGCAGTTTTTATTTGAATTTGTGAACATCATATTTGTTATTTTGTGACAAAAGGGCATAAAATTCGTCACCATAATCATATGCGCAAATGTATTACCAAATCCCGCAGAATCGTTATGCGTGTTTATGCTTAATGAGTTACCGCGGAAGAAAATACGTGGCTTTATATATATTCGAGTATTGCACAATTACAAGTCATAAATATGACAGATTACATCGTATATTGGTCATAGCAAATAGGATTGATATAAATGAACTTCATTCGATCAATGAACTCTTTGAAATTAGAGACAATCTAATGGAACTACATCACTTCGCTGTGTTGTGAGGCCATTTAAGGAGACGTCACGACTGAGATAGTTTAGCATTATTACAATACACAGTCGGTATTGAAATTGTGTTTCCAATACTTGTGCTAATTAGATAAATCCTCAATATCTATGTGAAAACAAGGGATGTGTTTTGTATGATTGCAACACTGTGAGTTGCTCTAATTACTGACAAATGACTGAAACAATAGGAATTCGTACGAGAGATGGATAGACAAAACAACAGTGAGGTAACAATATATTCTTTTATTGTTTAAATGTATGAGTTGTAAGCTACAATAAAGAATACCCATTTTATGAAAATCAATCTGGAAGTTAGAAATAACAGAAAAAAATTAATTAGGTCATGAGTCATCAGATACCTGTCAAAATTTGTCATTAGTTTTCGCGAGCTGTCAGACTTATTTTTATCTCTCTATTCTGCAAATGCATTGTTTTTGAAAGTATCTTGGACGGATATTGTAATGTGCAACTTAATTTATATTCCACATTAATATTTGTGCTTGAAATTGCTTTGTTGAGCTCACCGACGCCACATATGAATGTCTATTGTTTTAGTTTATTGTCTGTTATAAAGGTATCAAATCTCAATATTAAGATATAAGAATTATTCCTTTCTGGTAGACAAAGGAAACTATTTGGTTGAATCATGATATAACGGTTTTTGGAAAGAACTGAATATTCTTTGTTATTCACCGGAAATTCAAAAAGTGACATCGCCTTAAGCATGAGAAATCGTGCGATAGCAAGGACTCGTCAAACGCTTGACAGCGTTTAGCCGACTCAACAAGCTTATTCTTTGATTTGCCTGGTGACCTAGTTTTAAAACCTTGTGACCCAGATAAAAATTAATCCGAGATTTCATGCAGACAAACATTCTGACAAAGTTTCATGCACTTAAAATAAAAAATGCGACCTCTACTGCATACACAAGGCTTTTCTTTTATTTTAACAGATGACCTAGTTTTTGACCCCAGATAACCCAGATTCGAAAATGGACCGAAGATCATCAAGGTAAACATTTTGACCAAATTTCATGAAGATATGGTCATAAACGTGGCCTCTAAAGTGTTATCAAGCTTTTCCTTTGATTTCATCGGATGACCTAGTTTTTGACCCAACATGATTCAGATTCAAACTTGACCTAGAGGTCATCAAGACAAACATTATGATCGAATTTCATGAAGATCCAGTCTAAAATACAGTCCCTGTTGCATACACAAGGTTTTTCTTTGATTTGACCTTGTGACCTAATTTTTGACCCCAGATTACCGATATTCAAATCTGATCTAGATGTCATCAAGGCAGCCGTTCTGGCTAAATTCTATGAATATCCAGTGTAAAATGCAGCCCCTATTGCGTACAAAAGGTTTTCTCTTTGATTTGACAGGGTGACCTAGTTTTTGACCCCATATGACCGATATTCAAACTTGACCTAGATTTTATCTGGACAAATATTCTGATTATATTTCATGAAGATCCGGTGCAAAATGCAGTTCCTGTTGCATACACAAGGTTTTTCTTTGATGCACAAAGTTTTTCTTTGATTTGACCAAGTACCTAGGTTTTGACCCCAGATGACCTATATTCGTACTTTTTTAACTAGATTTGATCAAGGCAATCATTCTGACCAAATTTCATTTCAAGAATTTCTACCACTACTACTGTATTCACCCGTATTCCATGAAAGTAATTGTGGTCCCAGAGGTTAATACAATTAAGCATTTCTTTAATTCGGAAAAAAAAAACTATTCCTACATTTGGTGCCTGATGGCGATTTAGACAAATTAAACACTTTTTTATTCAATCTTGTTTAAGGCATATTCAAAAATCTACAGTATTGTCTTATAACAGCAACCCGTTGTCTAACTATTAGTGACTTCCAGCCGCCCATCTCGCGGAAACGGCGGAATTCGGCGTGTATTTCCCAACCCCCTAAAACATATCGCATTGCCCTATTTCGAACTGCATTAATACAAGAATATGACGTTTTCCCCCATATGAATTGAATTGAATTGCATTCCGCTGTGATACATTTAGGGTCATCAGGTTTACAACTAGTTTTCTTTTTTATCACTTCTTCAAGCTTGCATTAAATTAATATGACAAACCATGAATTTAAGGACTTTTCTAGCATTTCAAGGACTTTTCAAGCACTTTTAAGCTTCAGGAATAATATCAAGCTCTTTCAAGGACGTTTTACATTTTTCCATGACTTTTAAGAAAGGGCATGAAAATTCGGGACTTTCTTAGACAGTATGAACCCACGAACCCTTCTAAAGTGTTAACTAAGTTTTTCTATGATTCGACCTAGTGACCTACTTTCTCCCCAAGAGACCAAGTTACAATTTTATCCTTGATTTTGAACAGACAAACATTCTAACCATGAAAATCAGGTAGTAAATGAGGCTTTTTCAGTGTATTCATCTTTCTATGATATGAAATAGTGATCTAGTTTTTTACCTAGATAATCTAGTTTCGAATATGACCTAAATTCCATAGAGATAAACATTCTGAGAAAAGTTTTCTAAATAGAAATTGTGGCCTATAGAGCGTTAACAAGGTTTCTCTATGATTTGACCTAGTGACCTAGTTTAAAACATCAGGTTACCCGGTTTTAAAACTGACAGATCTCAGAGACAACAGTTTTTGCAGTTTCATGAAAATGAAGTAGCAAATGTGTCCTCTAGAGAGCTAACATTATATTTTTATGATCTGACCCAGTGACCTAGTTTCAGACCTCGGCTAACTTAGTTTTGAACTTGACATAGATTTTATTGAGACAGACATTCTGATGAAAAATTATGATGAATAATTAGAAAATGTGGCCTCTAGAGCATAAACAAGGTTTTTTTCATGATCTGACCTAGTCACTTCATTTTTGACTTCAGGTAATCCCGTTTAGAGACTGATCTAGATTGATAGAGAGAGACATTCTGACACAGTTTAAAAGGTGGTTAATCAGATTTTGGTCAACTAATGGATTTGTTCAACTTCAACAACTAATCTTGTACATGTTAGATTTTCACTGGAAGCGTTTTTAAAATTGGATTTTCCTATCCTGGTTGCCCAACCAAGATAGTGTTATTTTAGCGTAAGTATAAATTTAACAAACATATTGCCTAAGGAATAATATGAATATGATTTGCATTGACATGTATACATTTGGTCAAACTTCATTAGAAATGCAAGTTTATCAAATTATTATAATAGTCAAGCTAAAAACAGATCTTGAGCCACATGATGTGGGTGGTGATGTGTATTTCAGTTATGTAACAGCAGAAACCAAGTTCTTGATGTAGACATTAACACAAAGGTGAGTGGGGCATCTCTCCATATACTGTGTATAGTGTGAGCTAAAAATGTACAACACGCATGTTTGTAACAAACTGACATAATATGCAGATTTTAATAAAAACAAATTGTTTCCCAAAAATTTGTGGGAGACACAACAAGAGCTGTCAGTGGACAGCGCGCTCGACTATTCTTAGTGCTCGATAGTATAATATAAGCAATGAGTAAAACTTTAACATCACAATAAGCATATTCTAAGTCGAAAAGGGGCCATAATTCAGTCAAAATGCTTGATAGAGTTGCCTCCTCCTTTTTACAGACTGGGGTCATGATGGTAAGCAAGTATGCAAAATATGAAAGCAATATCTCAATGGACTTTGAAAATATTTGGGGTTGTACGCAAACTTTAACATTTATTCTAAGTCGAAAAGGGGCCATAATTCAGTCAAAATGCTTGATAGAGTTACCTTCTCCTTTTTACAGACTGGGGTCATGATGGTAAACAAGTATGCAAAATATGAAAGCAATATCTCAATGGACTTTGAAAATATTTGGGGTGGTACGCAAACTTAACATTTATTCTAAGTCGAAAAGGGGCCATAATTCAGTCAAAATGTTTGATAGAGTTGCCTCCTCCTTTTTACAGACTGGGGTCATGATGGTAGGATAGCTCCCCTATTCTTCGAATAGTCGAGCTAAAAAATAGCTGAGAATATGAGACAGAAGTGAGAGCTGGATTGGGAAGTCTCCCCCCATCAGTATATATAAGCATGGCATTTTCTTTTCCTTAAATATGGATGAAACAAAACCAGCAGCTCTTCCTCTTTTCTTGTTTTATTACATAACAATCATAGTCATAACATAACAAGATACAGTTTTAATGGGGTAAATATTTGTCAGCTAAAATCCAAACTTAAGGTAACTGCTGAACTCCTCAGTGTATCACAATGTCCTCACATTTAATTCAATACACGATAGATTTCATCTTCAATTTATATCAATTTTGATTTATGAAATTAAGATCAAAACTTTACACAAAATATATTCTGAAAGACTATCACTGATGACAATTACTAAATGCTTAAGAGGTTAAATATAGTAATCAAATCTTGTAATGCTCTGGATTTTGACACCTTGTACACTTATTAACATTAAAACCCATCAAGTGCTAGTTCTCTAATTAAGTCAACTAGGTAATATTTGCAAAGATTTTATTTTTGCCTAAATTCGCAATCGGAGCATCACGCAAATTCAAAATTCATGAAATGTCAGAAGCAGCATCTCCAAAAGTATAAACAAATACAAAGTCTGAATTCTTAACGATACTATACTATGTCTGTTGTCTATCAAACAGTGAAATAGAAGTGATATGAAAATAAAATACAGATCCTATAAGACTTTTGTATTTTGTGTGTAATATCATCAATTTTCCTCCGATTGTTTTTTTAAGTGTTGAAGTATAGCGGCACATATTAACTTAACATAATTTACTGCAGTTATAATTAATATACGACAAATAATACATATCTGAACAGGCAGGTCAAATATTTTCAAAACTTAACTGATTATGCTAGTGGTATCTATAACATGAGCTGTCGGAGGACAGCAACGCTCGACTATTTAACAGCCTTGTCGCTTGAATGAATAAGAAAGTCGAAAAAGGGGCATAATTTAGTAAAAAAGTAAAATAGGGTTATGGAACCTGCATAGTGCTTATCAGCTCATGACAGTGGACAAGTGTATGAAGTTTCAATCCATTCCCATTAGTGGGTACTGAGATACCAGCTTACATATAAGAATTTAACCAAAAAACTCATAAGTTCAAAAAGGGGCATAATTTTGTAAAATGCAAAGTTGAGTTATTGACCCTTTGCACTGCATGTCCTATCATGACAGTGAACTAGTGTGTGAAGTTTCAATCCTTTCCCATTAGTGGATACTGAGATACCAGCTTACATACAAAAACTTAACCAAAAATTTCTATGCTGAAAAAGGGGCATAATTTTGTAAAAAAGCAAAATAAAGTTATGGGACCTGCTTTGTGCATGTCAGATCATGACAGTGAACAAGTGTGTGAAGTTTCAATCCATTCCCATTAGTGAGTACTGAGATACCAGCTTACATACAAAACCTTAACCAAAAAATTCTAAGTCGAAAAAGGGGCATAATTTTGTAAAAAATCAAAATAGAGTTATGGAACCTGTGCAATGTAAGTCAGTTTATAACAGTAAATAAGTGTGTGAAGTTTCAATCCATTCCCACAAGTGGTTACTGAGATACCAGCTTACATACAAAACCTTAACCAAAAATTTTTAAGTCAAAAAAGGGGCATAATTTTGTAAAAAAGTAAAACAGAATTATGGAACCTGTGCAATGTAAGTCAGTTTATCACAGTGAAAAAGTGTGTGAAGTTTCAATCCATTCCCACAAGTGGTTGCTGAGATACCAGCTTACATACAAAAACTTAACCAAATCGGGACGCGGATGCCGACGCAGACGCCGACGCATGGGCGAGTCCAATAGCTCTACTATTCTATGAATAGTCGAGCTAAAAATGAACACAGAAATTAACTAACATAAAACATATCTATATGTATTTACTTGAAGCATAGGTCATTTTGTGTTGAATCATGATGTAAAAGCTGTGTTTATCAGTTATAAATTACATAATTTTGTATTATATAACTGAATTCTATAATCAAAATTATTACTTGGTCACCTATTTATATTATTTTTGTTTTTGAGGTTTTAAGTCACAATGACATACTGGTAGTTCAAGTCATATGGTGACTTTCCTGCATTTAGTGGTGGAGCAAGACCATAGGTGTAGTTCTAGGCATTGTTTCAGACATGAGTGGGCAGGTGCACTAGGTAGAATGTCCCAACATACCACAAGTCAGCATGATGGCTTCCTCGCATGAAGATCCTAAGTAGGGCAAGTGCTTCAATGTCATTTGCCTTAACAACTCAACAAGGATGCATCTCTATCTACAGAAACTATGTTTTGTAAAATGAAATACAATCTCAGCCCAGCTGAGAAACTATCAAATGAATAATATACTCCTGAAGAATAAATTATGCTAATTTCATAATTTATACTGAGTTTCTATAACATAGTAATTTAAGGCATTTGGTACCTCAATGTGTACTCAAAACACACTGAGTATATTTAAAATGACTTACAACTAATGTTTGAAGCTTTTAAATGGAAAGAAATACTTTTGCAATACTTCTACACTATCCATGGCTCTTCATATTTTAGATTTTAACCATTTCAAAAACTTATTTCCATTTTTATCTAATGCAAGCACTACAAAATGAACCACACTTTCTTCTCATAGATGTAGCCCTGAAATCCTTCTCTCCATGTCCTATAAAAGAGTGGCATGGACTGCTGTGATCATCCCTTTCACTCTGTGTCAGTCCTAGACCATAATTAATTCAGCCGTAAAACAGCATTTTACTTTCTATAACATTCAATATAATGTTCATGCTTTGCATCATTTTACTCTCTGTCCCATCCAAAACTTTGGCTTTTGCTTCAGTCCCTTAGTTATCTCCCCTGCAGATCTGCGGATCTTTCTACGTTCAGCATTATGTTCTCTTTGTTCATTTTCTTGCCGTAATTCTTTCTTTCCCTGCGGATGAAAATGTATTCAAGTGAAGTCACTATAACTACACTATATCACAATAATAAAATGAGCCGCACCATGAGAAAACCAACAGTGTATTTGTGACCAGCATGGATCCAGACCAGCCTGCGCATCTGCGCAGTCTGGTCAGGATCCTTCATGTGCACTAATGGTTCTCTCATTGCAATAGGCTTTGAAAGCGAACAGCATGGATCTTGACCAGACTGCGCAGATGCGCAGGCTGGTCTGGATCCATGCTGGTCGCAAATGCACTATGTTGGTTTTCTCACACTAATAAAATAATGAACTTCAACAAGAGCTATCTCTGAAGGTGATTCATACCCTTACCAAAGGCTGAAGTACATGAAGGGAAAAAATTCTAAAATTATTCAAGCTGAACTTACAGTCTTTAAACTCAACAATTCCTCTCATTACAATCTATCAGTGAGTGAATTCGAGACCCTTCAGAAGTGTCAAATGTTTCAGGACAGGTGGGACAAAGAGATCCCAATATGACTGCAAATGCAGTCTCCCAGGTAATGTTGTTTACCTTTTTCATAGTGAATTTCAGTTCCTTGTTTCCTATGGCCCCTGGCTCATTGACTATAGTAACATCATCTCCTCCAGCAAGTCTCTCTGCCAATGACAGCCTGGTGGAAATAAACACTTGTCATTATACCATACATTGTATATAAAAAAGATTACTTTTTAATGGTAACATTTCTAGTATTTACAACCTCCCTAATTTGTACCACTGAAAATATTGAACGTTCATTTTGCTTGAACAGTAAAAGGAAAGTGCCAAAACAAACCAACCAAATAGTGATAATATGCCAATGTTTTGACAATGCTCGCATGTAGTCAAGGAGAACATCCTTTAGCTAATGTAGCAGTTGTTCTGACTGGTGAGTTAAATATTCATGTAGTTGAATCTAATGTTGAAAACAACAAAATGTGTGCAATTTTTGAAAAAATCTTGTTAACAAATGGAAAGGAAATCTATTTTTTCTACTTCATGAAAAGGGAAGACAGAACATAATCTGCAAATTGACCATGAAGCGCCAGCACAAGCCATGGATGTGCCAATCTTATTCATTTCACTTCTGAAAAAAGAATTACATGTCTTAAATGACATCAAGCTCAACCTGAAATGTAAGTCACAAGGATTACAACTTGCTAATCAGGGTCAATTTATGATGCCAAGATCATGTGTGGAGTAAGGAAGCATTTGGCACAGTAATTTTTGAAAAACTCGCTTAAATACAAAACTTCCATCAACAAATTTCACAAAATGTAATCCAGATTTAAAATTGCCCTGTGAGGTTATCTCATGATGTTAAAAAAATGATAGGACACTGAAAGCATTCGGTTCAGTAGTTTGTTTTGGAAATTTGCTTAATTTAAACATTTGGTGATCTGAACACTAACACCAACAAAGGGTGCCGACAATAGCGTTTCATAATGTCAAGCTAGACATGTACAAACCTGTGAAAAAAAAGTTTCAGAGGCAATGTAAGAAAACAGTGGGACAGGTCATACAATGTATACAAGCTAGATAAAATCATGACATGTCAATCTTTCATGAAAAACAAGAGCTGTCTCCATAGGATGACACATGCCCCCGATGGCACTTTAAATGAATAGTTATGGCTGATGTTAGAGTTTAGGACCTTTGACTTACGGAGCTGGGTCTTGCGTGCGACACGTCGTCTTACTGTGTCACACATTCATGCGTAGTTATTTTAAAATCCATGCATGAATGACAATGATATGGACCGGACACACCCATCAATGCACTATCATGAAAAACGACCTTTAATGTCTAAGTGTGACCTTGACGTTTGAGCTACGGACCTGGGTCTTGCGCGCGACATGTCGTCTTACTGTGGTACACATTCATGCCAAGTTATTTGAAAATCCATCCATCGATGACAAAGATATGGACCGGACACGCCCATCAATGCACTATCCTTAACGTCTAAGTGTGACCTTGACCTTTGAGCTACGGACCTGGTCTTGGCGCGACAGTCGTCTTACTGTGGTACACATTCATGCCAGTATTGAAATCCATCATCGATGACAAAGATATGGACTGGACACGCCCATCAATGCACTATCCTTTAACGTCTAAGTGTGACCTTGACCTTTGAGCTACGGGCCTGGGTCTTGCGCGCGACACGTTGTCTTACTGTGGTACACATTCATGCCAAGTTATTTGAAAATCCATCCATCGATGACAAAGATATGGACCGGACACGCCCATCAATGCACTATCCTTTAACGTCTAAGTGTGACCTTGACCTTTGAGCTACGGGCCTGGGTCTTGCGCGCGGCACGTTGTCTTACTGTGGTACACATTCATGCCAAGTTATTTGAAAATCCATCCATCGATGACAAAGATATGGACCGGACACGAAAATTGCGGACAGACTGACAGACCGACAGACTGAGACAGACAGACTGACAGATGGTTCAAAAACTATATGCCTCCCTTCGGGGGCATAAAAAGGTGTCAAAATATTACAGCTAACAGCATAACATGTAACAAAAAACTTCACAGGGCTTTAAGCAAAAAAAGAATTTTATCTTTCAAAATCTGGTATCTGCATAGATTCGACAGAGCTAACTTGTCGGCTAAGCCAATTTTAGTCTTGTAAGGAATGAAGTATGTATGCTACATTATACTACATTGTTTAAAAATTACCATGTTTGTACAGGACTCAACTATATCGCTAGGTGCTTTTTTACTACAGAAAAATTATCTTTTTGATAAAATATTTACTTCTTTTCCTTTCTGATTCTTTTCTCATCAGATGATTTCCCAAATTCAACTCCCTCTTTTAATGCAAAGAACTTGGGAGCTTTCTCCATCTTCTCTGCCCTCATGGACTGTTTCTGTTCATCTACATGTTTCTTCCACTTCAGTTTATCCTCTACTGTCCATGTATGCTCATCATCTGAACTACTATCACTGTAGCCACCCCTTTCTATTAAACCATCATCCTGAAACAAAGAACAACTTCAACTTTTAGCATGTAAATCAATTACATACATGTACATAAAAGCACGATCTTTGTATCTTTTAATTTTTATAGTGATTGTTCTTGAACTCATGATCATAAATGCCTTTTCAGTGGCTCCAATGCAAAATGCAAGTTAAGAAGTACGTAAAATACACGTCAAAATTTGACATCCAACTAACTTCATATATATATAGACAGTTGTTAACATATAAACTTGTGGTGTTAAGCTACAGGTACCAGTCTTCCACATGAGAAATAGTTTCGTTATCAGTAGCATGCCTCCGAGTATTCAAATAATGGATGGAGATATATAGAGGAAAGAGATCATAAAAACCTTTGATCATGAAGTGTGACCTTGACCTGGGTCTTACAGATCATTTTGTCACTGCATAATGATAGTAAAATCCCTGAATACATGGTGCATTGCAGACCAGGCACAAAGTGCAACAGAAAAATAAATGGATGCCTGCAGCCCTTTTCTAGGCCCCTCTTTTTCTATGAAAATGGCTAGATAGAAGAATAATGAAATTAATACCATTTCTTTTATTTTGAACTTAATAGACTTTGTTTTAAAATCTTCAAAAGCTGCAATTCTGAACAATTAGCTATTGACCCTTTAAGATACACATGTTTTTCATTGAATAAAGGATCTATTCCAATAAAATAGGTGTAACTAGTACAGCTGGAACTCTTAAAACTTGAGTGTCCGAAATTCCACCTACCTCAACGAAATTTTCAGGTCTCATCCAAAGACTTCTTTATATTTCAATTTAAGTGTGTTAAAGAGAAAATCTAAATGCTGTAACTCCAGTTTTGTTGAAGGAAATCTTAAGTCACATCAGTCATATTCCTATATACTATTTATTTTAATATGTAAAGTAACAAAATGTTCGTCATATAATGAAAGAGTCAGTGACAGTAAGCTGTGAACATGTGTTGCAAATTCACCTCAATCAGAACTGCCTAAAGTCAAAACTGGCTTGACCTTATAATCTGTGACATCATGTTAATACTTATTGAATATCTATGTTAAAAAGAAACTTTATGACTTTTGTTTTTTGAATGGTTGACTCTCTTTAAATTTGGCTTGAAAAAGGCCAGGAATTTGAATTAAACCTACAAATTGTGATAGAAAAACTGGTGAACACAACCCCAAACAAGAGCTGTCTCCATAGGATGACATATGCCCCCGATGGCACTTTGAATGAGTAGTTATGGCCGATGTTAGAGTTTAGGACCTTTGACCTACGGAGCTGGGTCTTGCGCGCGACACGTCGTCTTACTGTGCCACACATTCATGCGTAGTTATTTTAAAATCCATGCATGAATGACAAAGATATGGACCGGACACGCCCATCAATGCACTATCATGAAAAATGACCTTTAACGTCTAAGTGTGACCTTGACCTTCAAGCTACGGACCTGGGTCTTGCGCGCGACACGTCGTCCTACTGTGGTACACATTCATGCCAAGTTATTTGAAAATCCATCCATGGTTGACAAAGATATGGACCGGACACGCCCATCAATGCACTATCCTTTAATGTCTAAGTGTGACCTTGACCTTTGAGCTACGGACCTGGGTCTTGCGCGCGACACGTCGTCTTACTGTGGTACACATTCATGCCAAGTTATTTGGAAATCCATCCATCGATGACAAAGATATGGACCGGACACGCCCATCAATGCACTATCCTTTAATGCCTAAGTGTGACCTTGACCTTTGAGCTACGGACCTGGGTCTTGCGCGCGACACGTCGTCTTACTGTGGTACACATTCATGCCAAGTTATTTGAAAATCCATCCATCGATGACAAAGATATGGACCGGACACGCCCATCAATGCACTGTCCTTTAATGTCTAAGTGTGACCTTGACCTTTGAGCTACGGACCTGGGTCTTGCGCGCGACACATCGTCTTACTGTAGTACACATTCATGCCAAGTTATTTGAAAATCCATCCATCGATGACAAAGATATGGACCGGACACGAAAATTGCGGACAGACTGACAGACTGACAGACCGACAGACTGACAGACCGACAGACCGACAGACTGACAGACGGTTCAAAAACTATATGCCTCCCTTCGGGGGCATAAAAATGTACATACATGTAGGACAGACACGCTGTTCACAGCGACACTATATTAGACATATTATGTTATGTATACATGTCATGTATACAAAGTTATGGCAATACATACATACATACATACAGTGAGAAACACCTGCACCAAATTTCATTTCTTAAGCTGAATTCCGGTAACCACAAAGTAAAACAGTCCCTTGGAATTCCAGACACAGAGTTTCAACTCTATTTCATATTCTCATACCATGAATTAACAACATATACCTCTATTTCCTCAAACTGAGACTCCAATTTCTGTTGCTTTTTCTTCTTTGCCTTGTCAAGTTTAGACACAACTGGATTGAGCAGCTTATATTCCTCAGATTCCTTATCAATCTGAAAGTCTGGATTCTTGAACATCTGAGAGAAACGATCGTCTTTCAGCAGAGTCAGGCCAGCTCGTTTTGCTGTCTTCTTTTCCATAATACTGTCTTCAACATCAAGCAGTTTTTCAGCAAGTTCTTTATTTACTTTAGGCAGTTTCTGAAATAGTGAAATATAGGGTTACAGTGAAGATAAAGCAGGTAAAATTTATCAGCAATACTTCCACTTGGCGCCACTTGGTAGAAAAAGGGCTCAAGGTAGTATTTCCTATTGGATTCTTAAAGAAAATGACCTTTTAACCTATTCTGCATTTAGGCAAAATGTTTATATTATTATTTTGCCTTCTTATAACACATATCTGAAATGTCCTTCCTACATGTATCAGTGCAGACAAAGAACTAGTTTTCTAAAACAAATGTACAAGTGATACTTAAACCATTAGCCTGCTGGTGGCAAGTAATTCTGCCTTTGCGACCAGTACAGACCAAGATCAGCCTGCACATCCGTGTAGTCTGATCATGGTCTGCACTGTTCGCTATTCAGTCTGTAAATTTTCAGTGAACACCCCTTTCAATAATAAATGGTATTGCCCAAATTGAATGGTGGACCAGTTCATTTTAGAAATTTAGCAGGCTAAAGGTTAACATTACCTAACCACAGATTTTCTTTCATTACAGACCAACATTAATATCATTTACTAAAACCACAGTATCATAAATATGTTGATATTATTGTTTGATAAATGCATAATACTGCTTTTCTGTGAATGTCTTTTTACTGAGTGCAACCAGCAGATAAATGTTAAACCTTCTTTAATGGCACTAGAATAGCTGTAGAAACGTTATTAACATATTAATACATCCCAGTTGAAGAAATGTCAGACAAGGTGCTCAACTTGCAACTCTTGATTCATCCAATATGTCTGAACTTCATAAAATTGTTTTGTTTGTACTTTCAAAAATACTGAATACATTTTGATTTTTTTAAATAAACATTTTACCACCCTTTGAGTCCTTTGAGCAGATAAATAATATATAATACCAATTCTGTAATCTATTTATTTTGTTGTTTTTTTTTTATCAAAAAGAAAGCCCTACAAAAGGAAAGGTGAAACAAACCACTTATTTCAGTTCCATAAAAAAGTCTAGGAACTATTTGAACTTTTGGTTGATTGCACAACAAGTCTGGTCAAGACTACAGCAGCCTTCCAGTCGGACACCTTCTTGTTTAAAAACAAGTTTATATCTACTGCAACATTGCGGTCCCATTCACACAAAGATACAGTTTCAAAGCAAGACTAACCTTAACAGTGACTCTGTTAGCTCTCTCAGCTTCTATCTTCTCTCTGATCTTGTTCTTTCTATATTCTTCATATGCAAATGGTTCTGCTAGGGACTTGGCCTGTAAACAACAAATATATTTTATATTCTTGAATAAAAAAGAAACTACATTCAGGGTCTGATATATACTGCAAAATTCCCAGACTGGCTATTTCCAAGCACAATTTTGATTGGCTGTTTCTCCACACAATTTTTAAAACGGACCAATGGCAAGCACATTCCGAGACTGGTCTTCATGCTCTTAAACTTTTCAGGCAGGTCAGAGGGTCATGAAGTTAAACAGCCTGTCCTTTATTTCTTGTCAATAAAAATAATTAATGATGTCTACTGAAGCCAGGTTTTGCTGTTTCTGTTCATTCTATGAAAACAGAAAACTTACTTCACTTTTGACTACACTACATTATCAAATTAGATTTTCACACCTTCATAAACCTATTTTCCACAAGACATCCATACATTTGCTTCAAGAAAACGAAAGGAAAAGAGGGTGTTGAACAGTATGAAGTGAAATACAAGTCAACTGAAGTCAGGTACCCTCATATTGCTGCATTTCAGAAACGGTCCGCAGAATCAATACCCTACTTTCCTTTTCAAGTTATTAACTTGAGAACATTCATAAGCATGAAAAGTGTCTTATTTTATTTAAAATAGGTACATTCCATGAGTGACATAATGCCCAATTTTTACTACACCAGGGAAACATAGTTTTGATCGAATTACTGCTACTTAAAAGTACAATCTGCCTAGTTACTGAACTCGACCAGAGTAATGTACCAATAAATATTCTAAGTTTGGCACACAGTGGATGAGCTCAGCTTAAGTTATAAGTGGACACTAAATTTTAGCAGCGTAATTCGAAGGCCATAACTCATGAAAATCTAAGCCTATCCAGCTGGTTATCAAATGTCCTAGATATCATTCTCATAAACATTATGACCAAATTTGGTGAGAAATGGATAAGAACAACTAATGTTTGGGAACAGACCCTGTCAATTTTCACAATTTTGAGTAATTCAAGGGCCATAACTCAACAGACTTGGGAGGATCCACCTAGATATTATTCCTATAGACATAGTTTCCATGACTGGTGAACTGATAAAAACTGCTCAAGTCAGACAGCAGACTGCCATTTTTCACAAACTGGAGTAATTCAAGAACGACAACTTCAAAGCCACTGGGACAATCAGCTGGTTGTCAATGTTTGCCAAGATTTTATCCCATATCCTTAGGACTACTGGTACATTTTTATGCAATCTCGCCAGGCATACATGTTTTTGACAACACAGAAAATGACATCAGATGTTCAGCTTTTTCCGGAAGTAAAGAAAATGAAAGTAAACAGACTAAACTTGAAAACAACTGTCGCATTTGCATCAGTCTATAGTCATGGGTAAAATGTATGTAAATACGTAAATGTATGTGCGTGGACTTCTTTTGTTTTTTTGCTAAAGGGGAGTCAATTTTCAGCACTTTCTAACGATTTAAAATTTCTGAACTCGGAAAAAATCCCAAATCCCACAGGGAAACATAACAGAGCAAGGCTTTATGGAGATTTTGGAACTTCATCAAATCGTTCAAAAGGTCCTTTTTGATGTCGTCTGAAAGTGTCATTATATGCCTCAGATGTAAGATATTTCCGTATTTGAGAGCTGCAGACCTAGACATTTCAGAAATATTTTCAAAATGAATTTTGTATAATAAATGTTGATTCAACGGAAGCATGAAAGGGCCATCAGATGCTAATACGTTTTATTACGTTACAGTAGCGGAAAGGATATACACTTTGAACAAGTCTTATGAACAATGAATAAGAACTGTTCAAAATGGAGGGCGGAACAATATCAGTGGAAGCTGCTGGTTGCAGTCACATATGTCCCATTTAAAGGCAAATAAAGAACTGTAAATAATGACAACTAGGTGATATATAAGCCATGAATACAATTCAACGAGCACTGCAACTAAAATAAACTGATTTCTTTGTTATGACCTACATGCTTTTCTCGTTTCGAAACCACAGTTCTGAATAGAATTGATTCAAAACCTTAACCTTTGAGCCATTGATGCCCACTTCTCTGATTTGTTGAACATGTAGTTGTTACAATCATGCATGCTCTAAGACTTACAAACTGAGCTCCTTACCTTATGGTATAAGCGGATATCCAGGAAGAAACCATGCATGTATGCCCTGAGGAGATTTGAACCAATGAGATGATTTAATCCAAGGTCTTCCAACTCTTTTCGTGTCACAAACTTGTAGTCATCATATACTGTAACAAGACAAGTATTGCTTTTTTGTCCTTGCTACATTTACAAGAGTACATCAATCAATCAACTGAATATATCAAATGCATAGTACTTAGATATGTACAAGGGTAAACACAGGTATACATTTTGTTATTTACTTGAGTATAAACAGACTTATGCACCTATGTACTTTGCTTTGAACATTACAACATAACATTTCATGTAAAATATTTGTTCATCATCATCAATATCTTTTTTCAATAATTGCTAACCTTTTACTAAAGTGTTCACATCATATTGTTCTTTGTTTACATGAAGAACAATATACCTGTTTAAACTTGTCATTCATTCAATACAAATCAAGATATATGGCATAAAAATATTGTAATGCTATAAATTAAGTTAGATGATATTTCTGACTGTTTGTTAAAACAGGCCCTATGTAACAGTGGTTGGTCTAGTTATTACCAGAAAGATGGGTGTGAAGTTTTTACGTTTAAGACACTTTTTGTAGCAAGAACAAAATACACACAACAGGCATTTTTGCACTCAACATGTCTCACATTATTACAAAGTTAATACAAGACTACCGCCTGCGGGTTCCATCACTCATCTGCAAATGCTGAATAATATGCAAGAAAAGAGTAATGATTTTAGGCCTTCTTACTGATCTTAATTGATAACAAAGAAAATGTATGAAGTTTCAAAGCTATAGTAAGTATTCTAGAAAAGTGAACTTAAACAAGAAACAACCAAGAAATACTAACTTTTAAGTTAAAAAGGCCCATCATTCTAGCAAAATGCAAGAGAGAGTTATGGTTCTTGACCTACTTACTAATCTAATGTTAATAAACAAGTGTACAAAGTTTCAAAGCTATAGCTCTTATAAATTAAAAAAAAGTGGACCTAAATAAAAAGAAATTCAAATCTTCTAAGTATATAAAAGGCCATAACTCTGACAAAATGCATATCAGATTTATGGATCTTGGCTTACATACTTACTTTATGGTGATAAACAAGTGCGCAAAGTTTCAAAGCTAGTGCTGTTACAGTACTCAAGTAAAGTGGACCTGAATAAAAATTTCAACCAAGAAATTCCAATGTTTTAAGTACAAAAAGGGCCATAATTCTGACAAACTGCAGGTTATATTATTTTCATTTTGTTGCATCTCAGACAGTTGACTTCCGAAATCTACTTTTTGCACTCCGCATTGATTCTTTGCAAAATCCATATGCTAACAGTTTCATAACAAAGACTGTTCATGTGCAATCTTTTATATAGTTTGACATAAAAGATTGATAAGAACGAAAGTAAGTCATTTAACAGTTGTTCCAAGAGCAATGGGAGATCAACTTAATTTCATCTTCATGTTGACACAAAAATTATTCAGATATTACCTATAGCAGCATTACTCTCCTCCAGCTCCTCTGTAAGACTGTCCAGGAATGAACACCATCTTGGTGCAGTACCTAGAGACTTAAGATACATAAGAGAAAATACACTATAAGGAGAAAAATTACATATCTTTGAAAAAATAATAGGTTTAAGAGAAAATATTGTTTTGATATTTTTATCATTCTATTCCTATTAAACCCACCCCAACACCCAACAAATTTTCTTTTTAGAACAGGTCTTTCATTAATTTTAAATAAAGGAAATCTAATCTGATCCTCATTTGATAACTCATGCCAATTTTAGCTTTTTTAGCTATATTTTTTTATTAAAAGAAATTTATTTAAATAAAGGTCCGATGATTATATTTTTGTTTTTAGATACTAGACATCATGTTCAGAAAAATAGGGCTACGTACGTTTGTGGGTTTTTAAAAACTTACAATTTATCCTAAAGGATACCTTTAAAATTCAGAACAGTTACCTATGAAGACCTTTTAACAGTTTTTTTTAATGTATCTGGTTCTTACCAAAAGTTCAAATTCATGGAAAACTTTATTACAGATTTGATAGATCAAACTAAGTTTATTGATTTAAACTAAAATGAAACTAAGTTTACTGGTCTAAATCTAAATGACTGGACACATCCCTAGTTAATGTATTACATTAAAACTTTATAGCTCTTACTGATAAACACATATAGTAATTTGACAACTGTAACTGGTACAGACAACTTACAGGTAGGTAGTATGTGAGAACTTTCTGTCCCTCATTTGCCATAAACACCAGTCCAGAGCCCGGAACCATACACAGATCATTCAGGTTGACTCCCGGCTCTATAGCTGTGTAGGCTTTACCCTGCAATAAAGGAAGAGCTAATAAAATCTGCTGTAACAATGCATCTCTCTTTATACAGTAAATATGTGAAGGAACTGACCAAACTATGACCAGACAGAATTTAAGCTGTAGTCATGAGATATACCACATAGTGGGTGGTGCGAACAGCATTTGATCCTATAGGACTGATAATCACTGTCATGAATCTTCAGATCCATGCTGTTCGCTTTTAAAGCCTATTGGAATTGGAGAAACTGTTAGCGAACAGCATGGATCCTGACCAGACTGTGCGGATGCGCAGGCTGGTCTGGATCCATGCTGGTCGCACACCCACTATGTTGGTTTTCTCATGGCATGGCTCATTTAAAGTCTGTAATTTATTAACAGCCGACATATAGGCCCACTGGTGGGTGGGGTGGGGTGGGGGGGGGGGGGGGGTGTAACATGATCATTTATACTAATATGTATGTACTGTATAAATAACACATGTCATGTTAATAAACAATCAACTTACTTACAGGCACATTTAAATACATTTTACACACAGACTAGATACTATGAATTTCGAAGCCAATTTTGCACATGATTTTTATTTATATCATATTTGCAACAAATGATCAAGCCTTAATCTAGAGAAACAATTTTAAATCAACACTAAAAGACTTAAATTTAAGGGATGTTTGGAAAGTTTCTTGTTAAGCACTTGAAATTGTTTCTCTTTTAACATTTTTTCTATAATAAATTTCAGTATTGGTAGCCACAATCATGAGAATGCTTGTAGACTTTATTCTGGGAAATTGTATTATGTTGATAATATCAAGTCTATATACATAAATAAGCAGTGTGTTTAAACGTATGAATGAAAAACACAATGTGTGACATAATCAAACCGGAGCAAAATATAGATTAGGAAAGATACCAGAGGGATAAAATATTCTATCTTAACTATGACAACCCTTCTCAACATCCTGATACAAAGGGATACAAAGTTTCTACTGTCTATTAATTAAAAGCTGTTTGTATAAGTCAATACCATACTAAATTAATATACACTGTATTATAACAAACAAAATTAAACCGTTGTAATTGAGTTTATACTGATGTACTTGAGTATTACTGTCTCAATTATGTTCTAAGGTAAACAAACATTGCAAATTGAATAGAAAGTACAATCAAAGTTATTACATTGTTATTTTACCCCTAACTACCTTCCCTTAATCAAGAAGTATCTAGTAACACCCATATACTGTTACCGTATTTCTATCCCAGAGTTTGAGTATTTTAGTATCCATTGACATCACCAGGTCCAAGTGGTCATGAAACATAATTTTCTTGATGGGCAGTTCGTACTGATGATCTTTCACAATCAGTGGCTTATCAGATCTGATGTCATACAGTAACACCTGAAATAACACACACTTACTAGAATAAACCCATGTTATATTTTCTACCACCTCTGAAGCAAGTTCTCTTACTTTACATTTAATGCACTTTTGCAGGGTAAAAGTTCTAATAATATAATCAATTTGTGTGCTTCAGTAACAAACAAATGTCACCATAGTCAAAAACAGCACCTAACAGGATTTGTTCCTGCTTCCAGGGTTTTGGCCAAATACCTGACAGCATCTAGTGCTTTAAAAGGGTTTAGTAGCAATTTCTAGACATATATTTATGTATTTAAGCTACAAGTAACCTTATCATTAAAACTCACTTCTAGGCATATACTGCAAAATATCTGACACTGGCATCGCAATGTTTATTTCTTTTCTAAAGCAGCAAACAATTTTGAGAAAATCTGAAGTTTCTTTAACAAGAAAACTGTTACTATGTGTACACTATATCAGATACTGCAACTGGATTCTGTAAACATTTATCATATTGATATCACTGAATATTCAGCTAGACACAGTTACATGAATATATGATGGAGAAGCAAACATACATGTCCAGTACTAGTGCCTACAGCTAGTTGTAAAGGCCCTCTATACTTCAAGGCTGTAATAGCTGGAACTCCTTTGATACTGAAATAAAGTTTATGTACTAAGATTTATTTTGTGGAGAAAAAACTGTTCATATAACTGCACAAATACCAAACTATAATCCAAGCACACTTTCAAATGTTTTCTTCTGATTTCTAATAAATGCAAATTTACAGCAATGTAAGTGCATGAAACATAGGCTTTTAAGCTTCAAAGACTTAGTTCCTGTTTTAAAGTATTCCTGATATGAAGGCAGGTCAATATATGCAGAATGGCTCACTTTTATGTTTGGCATATTTTCTTTTGTCAACTACTATCATCTGGCAACATTTGACTCCATGCTAATGAAAAGTTTGGAGACCAGCAAATGGTCAATTTTCAAATTGTGCAGAGAAAAAACCAATCAGATTTTGGTGATGTGAGACTGGAGAGAATTCAGTAACACAATATTGGACCCTGATCTGGCAGCCTTTAAAATGTAAACAAGAGCTATCACTAAAGGTGATGAATGTACCCCCCGCATGCGCTGACACAGTACATTGCAATTTGACGCACACAAGATTGCATAATTATGTGGACTGTATGTATATAGACTGTATGTATACAGTATAGTAACAAAAAACAAAGTCCCATAACTATGCAGAATATTTATCTAAAAGAATGTAACATGCACCATGCACAACTAGGGGTGGTACTGATCACTTGTGTGAAGTTTCATTAAATTGTGTGCAAGGGTTTGGTAGATTAGGCACGCACAAGATTGCATATGCAGACTGTATGTACGTAGTATGTTAACAAGAAACAAAGTCCAATAACTCTGCAATTTTTGTCACTGAAAGAACCTAACATGCCCGATTCACAACTACTGTTGTAACTAATCACTTGTGTGGAGTTTCATTAAATTGTGTCAAGGGATGAGGAGAGATGGTGCGCACAAGATTGTGTCTATGTATATAGTATAGTAACAAAAAAAAACGAAGTCCAATAACTCTGCAAATTTTTTTTCTGAAAGAACCTAACATGCCCCATGCACAACTACTGTTGTTACTGATCACTTGTGTGAAGTTTCATTAAATTGTGTCAAGGGGATGAGGAGAGATGGTGCGCACAAGATTGTGTCTATGTATATAGTATAGTAACAAAAAAAACAAAGTCCCATAACTCTGCAAATTTTTTTTCTGAAAGAACCTAACATGCCCCATGCACAACTACTGTTGTTACTGATCACTTGTGTGAAGTTTCATTAAATTGTGTCAAGGGGATGAGGAGAGATGGTGCGCACAAGATTGTGTCTATGTATATAGTATAGTAACAAAAAAAACAAAGTCCCATAACTCTGCAAATTTTTTTTCTGAAAGAACCTAACATGCCCCATGCACAACTACTGTTGTTACTGATCACTTGTGTGAAGTTTCATTAAATTGTGTCAAGGGGATGAGGAGAGATGGTGCGCACAAGATTGTGTCTATGTATATAGTATAGTAACAAAAAAAAACAAAGTCCCATAACTCTGCAAATTTTTTTTCTGAAAGAACCTAACATGCCCCATGCACAACTACTGTTGTTACTGATCACTTGTGTGAAGTTTCATTAAATTGTGTCAAGGGGATGAGGAGAGATGGTGTGCACAAGATTGTGACTATGTATATAGTATAGTAACAAAAAAAACAAAGTCCAATAACTCTGCAATTTTTTTTTCTAAAAGAACCTAACAAGCCCCATGCACAACTACTGTTGGTACTGATCACTTGTGTGAAGTTTCATTAAATTGTGTCAAGGGGATGAGGAGAGATGGTGCGCACAAGATTGTGTCTATGTATATAGTATAGTAACAAAAAACAAAGTTCCATAACTCTGCAAATTTTTTATCTAAAAGAACCTAACATGCCCCATGCACAAATACTGTTGGTACTGATCACTTGTGTGAAGTTTCATTAAATTGTGTCAAGGGGATGAGGAGAGATGGTGCCCACAAGATTGTGTCTATGTATATAGTATAGTAACAAAAAAAACAAAGTCCCATAACACTGCAAATTTTTTTTCTAAAAGAACCTAACATGCCCCATGCACAACTACTGTTGGTACTGATCACTTGTGTGAAGTTTCATTAAATTCTGTCAAGGGGATAAGGAGAGATTGTGCGCACAAGATTGCATCTACGGACAGACAGACAGATAACCTGAAACCAGTATGCCCCACTTACAACTTTGTTGTCGGGGGGTACAATAAGATATAGAAGAAATGAGAATGACTTACTCGAGATCCTCAATATGGCTGCTCAGTGCTGTGTCCAGGATTCCTACCCTTGTTCTAACCCTGGGGTCAAAACATTCCACATGGCCCTGTAATTGGTAAATTATTTGACTATTACAAATCATGCTTGAACAACCTTTATTCAACTAGAAGCAATGACACTTTTTTGGACGTCTCTCTTCATATATTCACTAAAATTATGTAATTTTGTAGAACAGTACTAACATTAAAACAAGAAGGCCATGATGGCCCTATATATCGCTCACCAGAGTTGATCTGGCCTACTGACCTAGTTTTTTACCCAACATGAGCCAGTTTCAAATTTAACCTAGAGATCATGATCAAGACTAACATTCTGACCAAGTTTCATAAAGATTGAGTCACAACTGTAGCCTTTAGAGTGTTCACAAACTTTTCCTTTGATTTGACCAAGTGACCTTGTTTTTGAACCAAAATGACCCAGATTAAAACCTGACCTACAGATCATCAAGACAAACATTCTGACCAAGTTTCATAAAGACTGAGTCACAACTGTGGCCTATAGAGTGTTCACAAGGTTTTCCTTTGATCTAGCCTACTGACCTACTTTTCGACACTGTAAGACCCAGTTTCGAACTTGACCTAAAGATCATCAAGACAAACATTCTGACCAAGTTTCATAAAGATTTGGTCACAAATGTGGCATCTAGAGTGTTCACAAGCTTTTCCTTTGATCTGGCCTACTGACCTTGTTTTTGACCTAATATGACCCAGTTTCGAACTTGACCTAAAGATTATCAAGACAAACATTCTGACCAAATTTCGTAAAGATTGAGTCAAAACATTGGCCTCTAGCGTGTTCACAAGCTTTTCCTTTTATCTGACCTACTGACCTAGTTTTTGACTCAACATGACCCAGATTCGTTCTTGCCCTTGAGATCATCAAGACAAACATTCTGACCAAGTTTCATATCGATTGGGTCACAAATGTGGCTTCTGGAGTGTTCATAAGCTTTCCCTTTGATCTGGCCTACTGACCTAGGTTTTGACCCAACATGACCCAGTTTCGAACTGACCTAGAGATCATCAAGACTAAAATTCTGACCAAGTTTCACAAAGATTGGGTCACAAATGTATCCTCTAGAGTGTTCACAAACTTCCTTTGATCTGGCCTACTGACCTAGTTTTTGACCCAACATAACCCAGATTGGAACTTGGCCTAGAGATCATCAAGACAAACATTCTGACCAAATTTCATAAAGATTGGGATACAACTGTGGCCTCTAGAGTGTTCACAAGCTTTTCCTTTAATTTGACCGCATGACCTTGTTTTTTGACCCCACATGTCCCAGATTCGAACTTGACCTATAGATAATCAAGACAAACATTCTGACTACTTCTAATGAGTTTTAAATTTGAATTGTGGTCTCTAGAGTGTTGACAATATTTTCCTTTGATCTGACCTACTGACCTAGTTTTTTGACCCAACATGACACAGTTTCAAACCTGACCTAGAGATCATCAAGACTAACATTCTGACCAAGATTCATAAAGACTGGGTCACAATTGTGGCCTCTAGAGAGTTCACAAGCTTTTCCTTTGATCTGGCCTACTGACCTAGTTTTTGACCCCACATGACCCAGTTTAGAACTTTACTTAGAGATCATCAAGACAAACATTCTGACCAAGTTTCATAGACTGGGTCCCAAATGTGGCCTCTAGAGTGTTCACAAGCTTTTCCTTTGATCTGGCCTACTGACCTAGTTTTTGACCCAACATAACCCAGATTGGAATCTGGCCTAGAGATCATCAAGACAAACATTCTGACCAAATTTCATAAAGATTCGGACACAAATGTGGCCTCTAGAGTGTTCACAAGCTTTTCCTTTAATTTGACCGCATGACCTAGTTTTTGACCCCACATGCCCCAGATTCGATCTTTACCTATAGATAATCAAGGCAAACATTCTGACTATTTCTAAAGAGTTTCAAACTTGAATTGTGGTCTCTGGAGTGTTGACAAGATTTTCCTTTGATCTGGCCTACTGACCTAGTTTTTTGACCCAACATGACACAGTTTCAAACTTGACCTAGAGATCATCATGACTAACATTCTGACCAAGATTCATAAAGATTGGGTCACAATTGTGGCCTCTAGAGTGTTCACAAGCTTTTCCTTTGATCTGGCCTACTGACCTAGTTATTGACCCCACATGACCCAGTTTAGAATTTTACTTAGAGATCATCAAGACAAACATTCTGACCAAGTTTCATAAAGACTGGGTCACAAATGTGGCCTCTAGAGTGTTCACAAGCTTTTCCTTTGATCTGGCCTACTGACCTAGTTTCTAATCCTATGTGACCCAGTTTCGAACTTGACCTAGAGATCATCAAGACAAACATTCTGACCAAGTTTCATATTGATTGGGTCACAAATGTGGCCTCTGGAGTGTTCATAAGCTTTTCCTTTGATCTGCCTACTGACCTAGTTTTTGACCCAACATGACCCAGTTTCAAACTGACCTAGAGATCATCAAGACTAACATTCTGACCAAGTTTCATAAAGATTGGGTCACAAATGTGGCCTCTAGAGTGTTCTCAAACTTTTCCTTTGATCTGGCCTACTGACCTAGTTTTTGATCCAACATGACCCAGTTTCGAAACTGACTTAGAGATCATCAAGGCAAACATTCTGACCAAGTTTCATAAAGACTGGGTCACAAATGTGGCCTCTAGAGTGTTCACAAGCTTTTCCTTTGATCTGGCCTACTGACCTAGTTTTTTACCCTACATGACCCAGTTTCGAACTCGACCTAGAGCTCTAGAGTGTTCACAAGCTTTTCCTTTGATCTGGCCTACTGATCTAGTTTTTTACCCTACATGACCCAGTTTCGAACTTGACCTAGAGATCATCAAGACAAACATTCTGACCAAGTTTCATATTGATTAAGTCACAAATGTGACCTCTAGAGTGTTAACAAGCTTTTCCTTTGATCTGGCCTACTGACCCAGTTTTTTACCCTACATGACCCAGTTTCGAAGTCGACCTAGAGCTCTAGAGTAGTCACAAGCTTTTCCTTTGATCTGGCCTACTGACCTAGTTTTTTACCCTACATGACCTAGTTTAGAACTTGACCTAGAGATCATCACGACTAACATTCTGACCAAGTTTCATAAAGATTGGGCCACAAATGTGGCCTCTTCTAGAATGTTCACTAGACAAATGTTGACGGACAAGGCACGCCAGAAGCCGACGCATGCCGGACAATGACTGGTCACAATAGCTCACCTTGAGCACTTTGTGCTCTGGTGAGCTAAAAATGTTCTTTAAAAGAGTGTCTATAGAGACACACTGTGAAATCAACATTATTATTGGGGGAATGATATCTAAAGAAAATAGTGAAATCAACATTATAATTGGGGGAATGATATCTGAAGACAAGAGGGCAATGATGGCCCTATATCGCTCACCTGAGTACCATTGCTCTAAAAGATAAGATCAAGTTTCGACAAAGATCACATTGGCATACACATAAAATATAATCAGGATAAACATTTTCTTGTAACAGTACCTTTTGACCTATGCGTCTTTTTATAGCAGATATTTAAATCTAACAAAAGTTACCCAACTTGCATATCTCGGTAAGTTTGATTAACTGGAAAGCATTGTTCTGATGTTTCAATCCAATACATAAACTTGTTACTGAGATACATCTCAATAGTTGTATGCAAAATTTTTACCTTACTTTTTTAACCTTATAAGTCGAAATAGGACCATAATTTATACTGAATTCATTATTCAATCAAGAGTTTTCTAACTTAATTGTTCATGACTGGAAAGTAATGTTTGAAGTTTCAACCAATTACGTAGTTGTTCCTGATATACAGCTTGAAAGTTGGTTGAACAAAACTTCAACTGAATTTTCTATGTAGGTAAAGGACCATTTATAATTAAAATTTGTACTAAATTCAAGAAAGTTTTATCTATCTTGGTTATTTCAGTAGGTTTGATGTCTACTAAACATAGTGTGAAGTTTCAATCCCATACATGTATTTTTTACTGAGATATGAACTTATATGCAAAACTTAACGAAGGTGTGATGCCAAGTTTTAGTGAGAAGAACAGCAACCACTAATCGTAAAACAAAAAACTGCCAAAAAAATGTGCGATTTGTCAGTCGGATATAATTTTGGCAACTGCAATTACACAATTCTTACTCAAACTGACATATAAACAAAGTTATATTGATACACTAAGCCACCATGTTAAATACAAATTTTTCATTATAAAACAAACAAGAACAGAAACATAAAGATTCACAATTCAAACCCGAATTTTGGAAGTTAAGTGAAGTTAAACTGCTCTAAAACGTACAAAAATACGATTGAAATTACCTCTGTGGTTCCACAAGCTAGCAAGTGTTGAAAGTCATTAAATTCACAACACCTAACTTCCTGTGCCTCTGTTCCAACTGGACTGAGGAATCGACCCTGTTCAAGGTTAATTCTATATACTTCTGGACTGAAAATAAAATAGTACTCAACTTCAAAATGACCGAAAGGCAATGTTATTTACTATGAAATCATTATTAACAATAGTCAATTAACCTTTACCCTGGCAAATTTCTAAAATGGACTGGTCCAGCATTCAACTTGAGCAGTACCACTTATTATTCAAAGGGGTGTTCACTGAAAATTAACTGACTGAATAGCGAACAGTGCAGACCATAATCGGCCTGATCTTGGTCTGCACTGGTTGCAAAGGCAATATCACTTGGTGCCAGCAGGCTAAACGTTAATATTAATTTTATAGATTTAGTGAAATCCTAACAAACCAAATATTTCATCTCTAAATCTATTAATTCACAAGTAAATGTTTTCAATAAAATAGCCATTAACATAACAAACACTGAATTTTATGATACTTTTTCTGCTCATTTATAAGAAGAATATTTAGTATAATATATCCTACTCGTGTCGAAGTTCTCATCTATATCTGCAGCTCGGTTAACAATTTCTTTGTAAACTCTCCAAACTTTACATATACCTTTTTTTATATACATGTATTAGTTTTAATTTTCTGTTTTCAACAAACCTTTTTTTCCTTATTTATAGTAATGAGATGATAACATAACTGACAAGAACAGCTCGCATTCTTGCAAAATGCACGTACATTTTGAAAACTGAGAGTAAATTTTGCCCAAGCTGGCAAACTTTTGTGAGAGCAAAAAGTGAAATGGAAACACTTTCAATTTGCCAACTTTAATAATGCAGTGACCATATATCTGTAGAAAACGAGTAAATACCTGGTGACAAATTTTTGTCAAGAGATTATTTCCAACAAGATGAGTTGAATAAATGTAAAGACTCACCTTACACCAGCCACATACAGGTCACAATTAGCATTGTAATATGCCAGATCACGCCCATACTTTGGTATTCTGGTACGGTAGTATCTACCAAATTGTGAGTGAAATTCTATATAGCGATCACACTGCAAAAATGCAATCTGAAAGATATTCAAGTCAACACTTATTGTGAACCCAAACAAGATTTTGTATTGTATCGTTTAAGTATTTTAATACCTGGCTCCATTCACGAATGTTTAAAGTCTGAAATTTAGATCTGAATGCTAAATATTGTTTTTACTCCATTGTTCCATGGCAGATTGAGATGAAACTTTGTGTGAATGTGCAAATGGCAGCTAATGTCAGACAACTCAGAAAAATTTCATCAGAATAACTTTACTATAAACAAAGTTACTGCAAACTGAGTATGTGCTGTTCTGAAGTGTAAGTTTTTCGACCATAAGCATTGATGAATCAACCCTGTTGTTACTTCTTTTTAATAGTTCTCTGCATAAACAAAAGACAGTTTAGCCAAAATCTTCAAATGAAGTTAAATGAAAATGCTCATCTGATTCAACATTTTATACCTCTGCCAGGTGGAGGACTAACTCACCTTTGTATAATCTTCTGATAAGAACTGAAACTGAACAACATCAGAGTCAAGGCCTCGTTCAAACTTCATAGACATCTGCTGAACATCATAGCATCTCACCCGAGGCTTATATGTACCTATAGTATAACACATAATGAGTAGAAAAATGACATTTTACTCATATGAATAAAGCACAGCTAAAATGTATTCAATTTTTATCAGTTAAGTTTAAACTGAAATATTATATTACTTCTCAATATGGCTGACCTAATAAAATTTGGCATTTATCAAGTCAGTAGGATGTTAATTTATCAAGCAGAGAAGTTGCAAAAAGGTGATGATCCTACCACAAACAAATGAAACTATAATTTACATGTATACATTTACCAGCTACATAGATGTACTGCCCATCTGGAGAAACTTGTACACAGTGACTGACAGTTGGCATATCAAAGTCCTGAATGAGCTCTACCCTGCGCTGGATATCTGTGCAATATATAACACAAAAATTAATTTAGAGATATTTTATATAACATGTAATAAAATAATAACTATATTTTACGAAGACATGGTAGTATAATGTTAAAGTGTTTGATAATAAAGTGTATAAAAATTTCAGCCTCAAACAAAACAAAAAGGGCAACAGGACGCCTAAAGAAGAAGTTTGTTTACTGATAGCTCCTAAAGTTAGTTCACAGGGTACATGTAGGTATGTTTTTTTCTCTTTCTTTTGACAGGATATTAAAATTTGGTCAGAAACTGGAATTGCTACATATTGTACCTTTATATTTCACAGATAAAAAAGTATAAAAGAACATAATTATTATATTCATGAGTGAACGTGTGAGCAGCTGCGTGTGAGACAGAATTTTTTACAAAAGAGTTGATTTTAAAGTGATAAATGTATAAAACAGAGATTCCCAAACCACTACTTAAGTGTTATAAACTTCAGTGGTAAGCAGCTTAAGCCAGGTACAGTTGTGATTCCCTAAACAAATTTTAGGCCAACTCCTGCTTACCAACATCCTGCTTCTGTAATGTCCTCTTCTTTCTATCTGACAGCCACTGCAATAATAAATCCAAAACAGGCTGATTATATACAAAGTCTATCAGTAATAAAAGGTTTAGTGCCAGAAGGTAGTAAATGTGGCACTGTCTTTTTAAATTTATATGTTCTTCTAGCTCTAACTGCCTGTAATGTTGACTGGGGCAGATGATAAATAAATGTCTTAAATATCTTTTAAATCTAAAATGAAAGATAAAATCCTAGAAAGTGAATGCATTATATAATTTACATACCAAACTCAACTTTGCCATAAATAGTAGTCCACTTCTTCCAGTAAGAAAAAAACAAAACAAGAGCTGTCCGTAAGACAGCCAAGCTCGACTATTCGAAATATTGTCACAGAAGCAGGAAATTATTACCCAAAATGTTAAATATCAAAAGAGTTTAAGTTCGAAAGGGGACATAATTTGACCAAAATACATATCAAAGTTATGGGACTTGATGCTATCAACTAGTTTTATAACCCCGAAGAAACATGTTAGGTTTAAATTCAATATCTGCATTAGTTTTGGAGATAGTAACTTGCATGTAAACTTTAACCAGAATTTTCTAAGTCCAAAAGGGGGCATAATTTGTTCAAAATACATGTTAAGAGTTATGGAACTTGACCTAGTGAGGCTGGTAATTGACCTAGAAAAGGAATAAATAAGATTCAAAGCTATATGCCTTTTGGTAATAGCTGTATGTACTTGCACGCAAAACTTTAACCAGGATTTTCTAAGTCCAAAAGGGGGCATAATTTGCCCAAAATACATGTCAGAGTTATGGGACTTGATTCTATCAACTAGTTTTATAACCCCGAAGACACATGTGAAGTTTCAATTTAATATCTATATTAGTTTTGGAGATAGTAACTTGCATGTAAAACTTTAACCAGGATTTTATAAGTCCAAAAGGGGGCATAATTTGCCCAAAATACATGTCAGAGTTATGGGACTTGTCCCAGTGAGGTAGGTAATTGATCTAGAAAAAGAAAAAATAAGTTTCAAATCTATATGCCTTTTAGTAATAGCTGTATGTACTTGCACGCAAAACTTTAACCAGAATTTTCTAAGTCCAAAAGGGGGCATAATTTGGCCAAAATGAAGGTCAGAGTTATGGGACTTGGTGCTATCAAATAGTTTTATAACCCCAAAGACACATGTGAAGTTTCAATTCAATATCTGCATTAGTTTTGGAGATAGTAACTTGCATGTAAAACTTTAACCAAAATTTTCTAAGTCCAAAAGGGGGCATAATTTGCTCAAAATACATGTTAGAGTTATGGAACTTGACCCAGTGAGGTTGGTAATTGTCCTAGAAAAAGAATAAATAAGTTTCAAAGCTATATGCCTTTAAATGATAGCTGTATGTACTTGCATGCAAAAACTTAACCAAGGTGTGACGCCGACGCCGACGCCGACGCCGACGCCGACGCCAGGGTGAGTAGAATAGCTAGACTATTCTTTGAATAGTCGAGCTAACAAAAAAAAACCTACCCTACTTGTTCATTTTGTACATAATTAAATTTTGAACATAATACCCTAAACAAAAAATTTTGGGTTATGTCTTCTGACTTCATTTTCCTAACAGTAAAATGCAAATGCAGACAGGAGAAGCTAAGACGGATGACAACTATGAACTGTCAGAGGACAGCGTTGTCTATTGAATGAATATAAAAGTAAAAAGGGGGACAATTTTGTCAAAATGCAAACAGAGTTATGGAACCTGTACAATGCATGTCTGATCATCACAGCTGACTACTGTGTGAAGTTTCAATCCATTTCCATTGGCAGATACTGAGCTACCAGCTTACATACAAAACTGAACCAAAAATTGCTAAGTTTATTAAGTAGGGACACAATTTTGTAAAAATTCAAAGTAGAGTTATGAACCCTGTGCACTGCAATGTTAGATCATTACTGTGAACAAGTGTGTGAAATTGCAATCCATTCTTATTAACGGAACACATAATGAGATACCAGCTTACATACAAAAACTTCACCAAAACCTGTGAAGTTGAAAAAAAATTGGAAAAAATACAAAGTAGAATTATGGAACCTGTACACTGTATCTCAGATCATCACAGTGAACAAGTGTGTGAATCAATCCATTCCCATTAGTGGGTACTGAGATACCAGCTTACATACAAATCCTTAAACAAAAATTGCTACTCAAGCCAAAAAAGCGGCATAATTTAGTAAACAAGAGCCATGTTAGACATGGCCAATCCCCCCGCCGGGCATATTATAATTGAAGGCTAAAGTTCCTGGCAAGTTAGTGTCTGAAAGTATTAATTTTGGGGAAAGCTTTGAAGAACCATTTAGTTGTGGTCTGCATCAGGGGTTTTAAAGATGTGTGAAGAAAGAATAAGTCAGTGGTGAGGTGGTTTACTGCTAAATTTATTAATTTTCATGCACAGGTCAGAGACCACCAATTCCAAAAAGTACAGGGAACTTACTGGGAATGAGGTAAGTGTATACCTGGGAATAAGGTAACGTCTGTGCGTTCTGATTGGTCAGTCATGTAAACAAACCCAGGAAGTGATTATTTTTTCAAAATTGATATTTTTTCACTGCATTTACAGTATTTTATCATACCTTCAGGCCCTTCCCCAGAAATTTGCTAAGGCGCTGGGGTAAAGTCTGTATTGCGGAATAAGGGGTGGGTGCGGGAGGGGTATCCCCTCCCGTGTTAGTTTTTTTTTAAAAAATCGAACCCAAATGGTGCTTTCTTAAGTATACCATATGCAAAAAAAAACACAACAACATGTATTTCATTACTTCTACATTTTCACATAATGATATAACCATCAATATATCATATAGTGTTATTTCTAGAGCTCAAAAAGGACAGGGTGCTGCCAAAAAGGGACAGTGCTGTCCGAAAGGGGCAGGGTGCTCTTTTCGACTTAAAAGTTATCATAGCAGTAGTTGCATTTCTAGATGTCTATAGTTAATATGTATTCCATTTATCTTTATTGCACACTTAAAGGAAATGTCACAGAATAAATTTAAGCAGTAAATCTTCCCAAAACCAGTAACAAAGTTTACAAAGGCTTTTTACTTACTTTATAGTTTAGGTTAAACCATTCAAGCCTTTCTCTTAAAAAATGTCACCAAGAACGTCAACTTATTCATCTATGAATATGAAATAGTGGAGGGCCTTAATATATTAGCTTAATCTTGAAACCATGATCATGTTGTAAACAACATAGTTAAAGGCCTGTTTCAGGTCACATTGTAAACTAATTACCTTTTGACAAAATTTGCTACATTTTATCAAAGAACTATAAAATACATATATAGCTCTTTGATTTTATGTGTATTGAAAAAAAGTTTTATCAAACGAATTTCTCCCGCCATGTCAATGATGTAAGCAGGGGGTCATCTCATTCACACGAAAATTACTTAAATAAAGTATCACTATTCATATGTTTTTCGTCATATATTTTGGTAGAACTAAGATAGTTCTTGAAAAACTTGCAATTAGATATACATGTTTCGATGTATGGAAGGCCGTACATGCCATAATGTTACAATGTAAGTCTATGGGAAAACAATTGGTGGTCTCTAACCAACAGTATAGCTATGATGTTTTTCTAAAAGAAGGAATGGAAAGCTAACAGGGAACACGAGTGCCAGAATGTCACAATATATGCCCGTCACACAGTGTGCAACATTAACGGTAGCCCGATCGCCAATGGCTACGAAAAATCGGCTCGGGCGACAGAAAATCGGCAGACCATAGCCCGTCGGGCTATGAAAAATTCTGAGGGATAAATTTACCAAAAAGATCATCGCAAACGTGGAACAAAATAGTTGCTTTGAAGCTGCAAAGCTTCGCTCAAGTCCAATCTCAAAGCGAATTCAAGTCGCCCGAATTTTTTTTGGATGCGCATCCGCTCATATTTTGACGATTTTCACCATGTCATAATGTGCGTTGAATACACATACACACTCGCCGATAGCATAATTTAAGCCCCGCCTACTTCAGGTACTTGTGAGATTTTCGCGAGAAGTGTGAAAGCAAATCAAATTATCGGTTTCACCAGAGGCAATTATAATAGGCCAATCAGCGCCGCGGTTACGTCTTTGACACTTAGCATTTAATTGTCAACACGTGCGAGTCGTTTTCTAAAGAAATTGTAAATTACATATGCGATTAATTGGAATTATAGACACAATTATTTGGTATCCATGGTAAAAGAACGACATGTAAAAGATTCGTAAAACTAACTTTCATGGATGAATTGATTTGAATACCGGTATGTATTTCTAGGTTTGTCACAGTTTACTTTCAATTTTATTCGAATGAGAAACTGTTCACACAAATGGTGACTCGGTATAAATGATAAACCCCTTTTCATCCTGCATTCATATATTACACGATATAGCAATAAAAAAAAATCGGCGTGTTAGATTCAGCACCGTCTTGAACGGAAAACATTTTGTTTTAGAATTTTAGTTGAAACAATAATCACTGTGTATGGTAAAATGATGTTACTAAGAAAATGAATGGTCATTGAATCAGTTCACAGAGTCGAGGTAGAAATATAAAAATTAATGGAGTCTTCCAACTTCTCCCTAAAGTCTCCCCATTTCTTAAATCGAAATCAGTTCTGAAAAACTCAAAAAAATTTCTGAAATATATCAATATTCACCAACCTACAGCAGTATATTGAAAGAAATTAAATATTACTAGAATGAAAGTCTTGTTCATTCTTGAGCTAAAAATTTGTGGGGCTACGAAAAATTCTGTCGGGCTACAAAAAAATGGAAGTCTGTAGCCCAATTGGCTACGGTGTTAAAAAGTTAATGTCGCACACTGGTCACAGCAAACTGCTGTACTCTAGCAGCTGTATTTGCAAATGGAATTTCAATTTTGTAGTTGTTTAGTAATTATTGTAAGTCTTTTGTTTTTCTAAGTCCACAAAAAACTCCTTACCAGGTAGAGATATCTCAAAATACACCTAAAATTGGAAAGTAACATCCATGTTGTACCACAGAAAAGTGGTCTTGTTTTTTCCCTACAGTCAATTATAACAAGAGCTGTCGGAGGACAGCAACGCTCGACTATTCAACAGCCTTGTCGACTGAATGAATACGAAAGTCGAAAAAGGGGCATAACTTAAAAAAAAGCAAAATAGGGTTATGGAACCTGCATAGTGCTTATCAGCTCATGACAGTGGACAAGTGTGTGAAGTTTCAATCCATTCCCATTAGAGGGTACTGAGATACCAGCTTACATATAAGAATTTAACCCAAAACTCCTAAGTTTAAAAAGGTGCATAATTTTGTAAAATGCAAAGTTGAGTTATTGACCCTTTGCACTGCATGTCATATCATGACAGTGAACAAGAGTGTGAAGTTTCAATCCTTTCCCATTAGTGGATACTGAGATACCAGCTTACATACAAAACCTTAACCAAAAAATTCTAAGTCGAAAAAGGGGCATAATTTTGTAAAAAAGCAAAATAGAGTTATGGAACCTGCTTTGTGCATGTCAGATCATGACAGTGAACAAGTGTGTGAAGTTTCAATCCATTCCAATTAGTGAGTACTGAGATACCAGCTTACATACAAAACCTTAACCAAAAAATTCTAAGTCGAAAAAGGGGCATAATTTTGTAAAAAAGCAAAATAGAGATATGGACCTGTGCAATGTAAGTCAGTTTATCACAGTGAATAAGTGTGTGAAGTTTCAATCCATTCCCACAAGTGGTTACTGAGATACCAGCTTACATACAAAACCTTAACCAAAAATTTCTAAGTAGAAAAAGGGGCATAATTTTGTAAAAAAGCAAAATAGAGTTATGGGACCTGTGCAGTGTAAGTCAGTTTATCACAGTGAATAAGTGTGTGAAGTTTCAATCCATTCCCACAAGTGGTTACTGAGATACCAGCTTACATACAAAACCTTAACCAAAAATTTCTAAGTCGAAAAAGGGGCATAATTTTGTAAAAAAGCAGAATAGAGTTATGGGACATGTGCAATGTAAGTCAGTTTATCACAGTGAATAAGTGTGTGAAGTTTCAATCAATTCCCACATGTGGTTGCTGAGATACCAGCTTACATACAAAACTTAACCAAATCGGGACGCGGACGCCGACGCATGGGCGAGTCCAGTAGCTCTACTATTCTATGAATAGTCGAGCTAAAAATGTTACAATATAAGTTATTTATAGTAACAACTAAGGGAAGTTAATCTTAAAAAAAAAAAAAAAATTGTAAGTCCACACAAAAATCTTTACCAGGTAGAGATTGGTCAAAATACACCTCAAAATTGGATGTAGCATACATGTTGTACTACAGAAGAGTGGTCTCGATTTTTCCCTACGACTAGTAATGAAAAAGTTACAATAAAAGCTATTTAAAGTAACAACAAAGGGAGGTAATTCTAAAGACGGGAAACGCGCATGACCCTTCGTCTCATGATGGTGTATAATTGTGCCAAGTTACATCAAAATCCCTCCATGCATGAAGAAGAAATGCTTCGGACAACGTCATTCTTGTATCTGACCTTTGGCCTCTAAGTGTGACCTTGACCTTAGACCTAGGGACCTGGATCTTGCGCATGACATTCTGTCTCGTGGTGGTGAACATTTGTGCCAAGTTATATCAAAATCCCTCTATGCATGAAGAAGAAATGCTCCGGACATTTTTTTTTAAGAAAATATGATAAAGGGGAATAACTCAAAAAATAGGCAAGGTCGAGTTATTGTTCTTGCACACTGCACTTCCTCCCAATGTGTTCTATCAGTGTATGAAGTTTGAAGAAAATCCCTCCAGTACTTTTGGAGTTATGCTCCGGACAAATTTTTTAAAGAAAATAAGATAAAGGGGAATAACTCAAAAAATAGGCAAGGCAGAGTTATTGTTCTTGCACACTGCACTTCCTCCCAATGTGTTCTATCAGTGTATAAAGTTTGAAGAAAATCCCTTCAGTACTTTTGGAGTTATGCTCCGGACAAAATTTTTTAAGAAAATATGATAAAGGGGAATAACTCAAAAAATAGGCAAGGTAGAGTTATTGTTCTTGCGCACTGCACTTCCTCACAATGTGTTCTATCAGTGCATGAAGTTTGAAGAAAATCCCTCCAGTACTTTTGGAGTTATGCTCCGGACAAAGATCATTGCGGATGGACGGACAGACGCACGCACGCACGGAGAGCATTTCTAATATCCCCTCCGCCTTTGGCGGGGGGATAAATAAACCAAAACAGAGTTATGGAATCTATGTAAAGCACACTAGTCTATCATGTCTATCAAACTGAATAAGTGTGTGAAATTTCAATCCATTCCCAAAAGTGGTACATTACTGAGATACCAACTTACATAAACTAGATGCCCAAGGGCAACATGTCAAGCCCACCAGCTGACCTTGACCTTTAAGCTATCAACTTGGTTGCTGCACACGACACATCATCTTATTGAGGCAAACATTTGTGTTAAAGTATATAAGAATCTCTCAATGCATGGCTGAGTTACAGCCCGGACAAGCAAAACAGCACTGAGGTTTGACCTTTGTTTTTTGTTTGTTTTGGGTTTAACGCCGTTTTTCAACAGTATTTCAGTCATATAACGGCGGGCAGTTAACCTAACCAGTGTTCCTGGATTCTGTACCAGTACAAACCTGTTCTCCGCAAGTAACTGCCAACTTCCCCACATGAATCAGAGGTGGAGGACTAATGATTTCAGACACAATGTCGTTTATCAAATAGTCACGGAGAACATACGCCCCGCCCGAGGATCGAACTCACGACCCCGCGACCCGTAGACCGACGCTCTACCTACTGAGCTAAGCGGGCGGGCTTGTTTGACCTTTGAGTTTGACCTCAAAGTATGACCTTGACCCTTAAGCTACCAATCTGGTGTCATTGAGGCAAACATATGTGCCACATTATTTAAGAATACCTTGATCCTTGGATAAGTAACAGCCCAGACAAACTCGGACGGACACACACACGAACAGACACACACACACATATACTGAACCTCCATTATGACAACTATGTCAAGCTCAATCTCCAGCAGGCTCAACAAAAACTAAACCACATCAGGACATGGACCCAAGACACATGGACGAGTCCAATGGCTCTACCTTCTTTTTTGAATAATCAAGTTTAAAATAAGATCATAAAATAATCTTGATATGGCAAACAAGTACCTAACACTTCAATCAAAGTATAATTTAGCTTCAACCTCATCAAATTACACCATCTAAACTAGCCTTACTCATTTGGCTTAAATTATTGGGATGACTTATTTTATGATCTGATATTTTTTAGTTGTCATCCCTCTAAGCCTTACCCATATCTGCATTTTACTGTTAGGAAAACGGAGACATTAAACAAGAGGGCCAAGATGGCCCTAGGTCGCTAACCTGAGAAACACCATAACAGTGTAAACATGTGATTTCATGGAAAATATATTCTGACCAATTATCATTAAAATTGGAGCAAAAAAAAACAAGTATTTTCTTTGATTTGACCTAGTGACCTATTTTTTGACCCCAGATGACCCATATTCGAACTTGACCTAGATTTCATCAAGGCTATCATTCTGACTTAATTTCAGGAACATCAATTGAAAAATACAGCCTTTATCGCATACACAAGGTTTTACTTTGATTTGACCCAGCGACCTACTTTTTGATCCCAAATGACCAATAGTCAAACTAGACCTAGATTTTATAAAGGCAATCATTCTGACAAAATTTCATGATGATCAACTGAAAAATACAGCCTTTATCTCATACACAAGGTTTTTCTTTGATTTGACCCAGTGACCTACTTTTTGACCCCAAATGACCAATAATCAAACTCAACCTTTATTTCATCAAGGCAATCATTCTAACCAAATTTCAAGAAGATCAATTGAAAAATACAGCCTCTATCACATACACAAGGTTTTACTTTGATTTGACCTAGTGACCTACTTTTTGAACCCAGATGACCCATATTTGAACTTGACCTAGATTTCATCAAGACAATCATTCTTCCCAAAATTCATGAAGATTAATTGAAAAATACAACCTCTATCCCAAACACAAGGGTTTTTTTTATTTGACCTAGTGACCTAGTTTTTGACCCCAGATGACCCTTTTCAAACTTGGCCTAGATTTCATCAAGGTTATCATTCTGAACAAAATTCATGAAGATTAATTGCAAAAATACAGCCTCTATTGTATACACAAGGTTTTTCTTTGATTTGACCTAGTGACCTAGTTTTTGACCCCAGATGACCCATTTTCAAACTCGGCCTAGATTTCATTAAGGTACTCAATCTGACCAAAATTTATGAAGATTAATTGAAAATACAGCCTCTATCGCATACACAAGGTTTTTCTTTGATTTGACCTAGTGACCTAGTTTTGACCACAGATTACCCATAAATTTGTGGAAATCCGCCTAAATTTTATCAAGGCAATCATTCTGACCAAATTTCATGAAGATCAACTGTTGAAAAATACAGCCTCTATCGCATATACAAGCTAAATGTTGACAGACTGATAGATGCCAGACGGACGCCAGACATCAAGCGATCAGAAAAACTCACATGAGCTAAAAATCCAAAAAAGTCATAATATACTGGTCAGACTTACTTACTCTCATAAGTTAGACATTAATATTTATGTAGAAACTTCAACTGAGTTGAATACAACTCATAATTTGAAATAGGAGACCAGACTTTGTTCATGTATCAGAAAATGTTCCAAACGGATTTCTATTGGGGATTTCCTAACAGAAATAATTATATGCAGAATAAGTTTGGATGTGACGGGACAGTGACAGTCAGATGACACCATAATATTCCTAAGGCAGCTAAATACCTAGGCATAACCATTTCTAAAGATTTAAACTGGTCCAAACACATTGACAATATTACTTCCAAAGCAACTTCCACTCCATTTCATACAACGAAACGTCAAGTCTGACAATAACTAGAATGTGTCTGTAGGACATAGTGTGTGCCCCCCACTGGTACATTTGTCACAAATAAGTGGCAATAATTCAAATGTTTGCAGTCTTAATGGGGTATAGCCTCAACAAACATTTTATGAAAAGGATTCATTATTCTAGGCGCTATACTTTTTGAGCTATGAGCATCACAAACATCACATACTATTTCAGGGGCCATAACTTTAAAAAAAAGGGGTGGAGCCAGCCAAAAAATTAGAGGTGTGCAAGTTTATATCATGATAAAGACTTATGCGAGTTTTCAACCATTGTTAAATTTTATATTAAATACTTTTTGAGCTAGGTGTGTCACAAGGTGAAAATGTACATTTTTGACTATTTCAGGGGCCATAACTCTAAAAATAGGGGGCGGACCCAAATGAAAAATAGGAGGTGCACAAGTTCATATCATGATTAAGACTCATGCAAGGTTTCATGAATCTATATCAAATACTTTTTGAGCTAGGCATGTCAGAAGGTGAAAATGTGCATTTTTGCCTACTTCAGGGGCCATAACTCTGAAAATTGGGGGCAGACCCAAATGAACAATAGGAGGTGCGCAAGTCCATATCATGATTAAGACTCATGCAAGGTTTCATGAATCTATATCAAATACTTTTTGAGCTAGGTGTGTCACAAGGTGAAAATGTGTATTTTTGACTATTTCAGGGGCCATAACTCTGAAAATAGGGGGTGGAGCCAGATGAAAAATAGGAGGTGCACAAGTTCATATCATGATTAAGACTCAGGCAAGGTTTCATGAATCTATATCAAATACTTTTTGAGCTAGGTGTGTCACAAGGTGAAAATGTACATTTTTGACTATTTCAGGGGCCATAACTCTAAAAATAGGGGGCGGACCCAAATGAAAAATAGGAGGTGCACAAGTTCATATCATGATTAAGACTCATGCAAGGTTTCATGAATCTATATCAAATACTTTTTGAGCTAGGCATGTCAGAAGGTGAAAATGTGCATTTTTGCCTACTTCAGGGGCCATAACTCTGAAAATTGGGGGCAGACCCAAATGAACAATAGGAGGTGCGCAAGTCCATATCATGATTAAGACTCATGCAAGGTTTCATGAATCTATATCAAATACTTTTTGAGCTAGGTGTGTCACAAGGTGAAAATGTGTATTTTTGACTATTTCAGGGGCCATAACTCTGAAAATAGGGGGTGGAGCCAGATGAAAAATAGGAGGTGCGCAAGTTCATATCATGATTAAGACTCAGGCAAGGTTTCATGAATCTATATCAAATACTTTTTGAGCTAGGCATGTCACAAGGTGAAAATGTGCATTTTTGACTATTTCAGGGGCCATAACTCTGAAAATATAGGGGGAGCCAGATGAAAAATAGGAGCGCGCAAGTTCATATCATGATTAAGACTCATACAAGGTTTCATGAATCTATATCAAATACTTTTTGAGCTAGGCGTGTCACAAGGTGAAAATGTGCATTTTCGACTATTTCAGGGGCCATAACTCTGAAAATAGGGGGTGGAGCCAGATGAAAAATAGGAGGTGCGCAAGTTCATAACATGATAAAGACTCATGCAAGGTTTCATCAATTTATATCAAATACTTTTCGAGCTAGGCGCATCACGAACTTGGGACGGACGGACAAGACCAAATCTATATGTCCCCACCACTCACGGGGGGGCACCAAAAGGTAAAAATTGCTGCCTACAACACCTATGTCCGCCCTCAACTGGAGTACTGTTCAAGCGTCTGGCATCCTTGGCTAAAAACCCTTACTAGCAAAGTCGAAAATGTTCAAAGGTCAGCTGCTAGGTACTTCATGTACAACTATAGTTACACCAGTAGTGTTACACAAATGTTGAAAACATTAAAATAGATTACACTCCATTATAGAAGGTTACACAATTCATTAGTAATGTTTTATAAAATAAGGACCCAGACAGTTGCAGTGGACCAATCTCATCTTATACCAACTAGAAACTTAAATTACTTAATCCCCATGTCTCACACTAAGTACTTCTCTAACTCCTACTTCCCAAGGACCATCCGACTCTGGAACTCCCTACCAACTTATGTCAAATCTAGCCCCAGTCTCAGTATCTTTAGAGAGAGGCTGGCGGTGGTCAGTATGTAATTCTATTACCTCTGTCCTATTTAAACTCTAGCATTCTGTCTTTTTTAGCTTTTATTCTTTTAACATTGTAACGTATCATTTCTTTAACAACTGTTTCTCTGGCAGCGCTGCCATGTGATAGTCGGAAATCGACAGTTGGGTGAAAGATGTAGATGTCAAAAGTTATCATGCTGTCCTGAAAATGTCCTATTATTTGGACTACATCTAAACATGATACTGATGTTATGCTGCAAATAAATGTTTAAGCTATAACTTAATTTAAATGTATGCTACTTCTAAAACTACGACATGAAACTGAATTTGTAACTGAATAACAAATTACTATGTACGAGGACTTCCGCCCGAGTACTACTGCACTTGGACGTTTAGTCTAAGCTGACCCTTACCTCTGGAAGAGATTTACCCGCACTTAAATTGTATATCTTCACATTATTTGGGTTAGACACTTGCATTTTGGTGTAATGTAAACAGTAGTAATTGAGAAATCTTAGAAAATTCTTATTTGTTTTCTAAAAACACATGCAACTTCCGCTGTCAGTCTCCATTTTACGGTGTCGATGTTCGTATACGCTCGTTGATTTGATCTGTACAGGGTATGCCAAAAGTTTTAACTCTTCCAACGTCGTTTGAACGAGTGGTGAAATTTCGATATGTTAGTAGGATTTCAAGGAATATCTACCACTTACTTATTGCATTAAATGAAAATGATAGATGGAACGGTTTTAATGAGACCTCAGGTAGACAAAAGAAGTAAAGCTCTTTGGGTAAACCGATTTTACAATTATGATGTTTCACGTTGTCTCGGAGAGGGATATCGACCAGTCAAAAAATATAACGATATTCAGCTCTTGAGTACAAGTATTTGAACTAGTTAAAAGAGATAACGATATTTATCTCTTGAGTACAATTATTTGAACCAAAGAGCTATAAAAATAAATCTATACTTCTTTATTTTTATAGCTCTTTAGTTTGAACTAGGAGCGCCAATGAATTTGTTTCCCATAAAGTTTTGCCGTTTGTCCCGCGGGACTTTTTGTGTGTGTGCCAAATTGGAAGTGGATAAGGGTCCTCTAACCAGGACTGATGAATTAAGTTGCCTTTAGGTTATAACACACTATATAGTTTTTGTTCCTTATTCTATATAAAATTGACCTATTTCCAATGGTCGCAGCACACACCAGGACCCATTTTAAATGCATGTAACCTACATTTTCTTGAAGAATATTGTTAGTGCTAAAGAAAAATCAAAAGAAAAGTAGGGGTCATGTTTGATGCAAGAAAAATAATTTCAGTCAAACACACAAACTGCAAAATCAGCTAAAAATGAGACCCCAAATTATACTAGTGGTGTATGATCTAAGTTTCCATGAAAAATTTTGTCATGTTGTTATTTCATTATGAAAATGCTACCTACATGTCAGTCATAGATCTGTCATGTGATTTTAGCAAAAAAATTGCAAAGAAAATAATGAAAATAGCTCTACAGAGCAAAAAACTGAGGACTATTTGTGTCCGCCATTATGCGACTATCATTTTTTTTTTTTGCGCCATTTTTCTATTTAGTGTCTGTATGCCTTTATTGCGTATTTTTTGTTAATATTTTATGCATAATTAGCTCTCACTCGGGTCCGATACATACTGAATTTGAAAGTTTAACAGCGATTTCCGGTAGTCATCGTGATTTATTTACTCAAGCAGTAAAACGAATTCAACAAAATCCACGTCTTAGATACTAAGTTTATTATTTTTATTCATCAGTCATGAGAAGGAAAAAAAACAAGAAAAACAATAAAAGCGTACTAATTACTATAAATTATCTGTCGATTTTCCCGAAATTACAGAATTATAAATACAGTAGATTTCCACCTAACGGGCACGCCAAAACAACGGGCACGCCGAAATTGCGGCCATTTTTTCAAAGTACAAAATAAATTTGTTCTTTATTCATTATAAATATTGACCAGTACAGCGGGCACGTCGCTAATGCGGCATTGTGGTCACTTTTTGTGGAGCAAATTGCTTATTTACTATGTGCTAACTGACCATAACTACGGGCAAACAAAAAGATGGACTCAGACATCCTTTGTTTATTTAGCACATTGACCTTGTTTATTTAACAGAGTGTAAATGATACCCTGCCTCGGGCAATTTACAACAAGGTACATCGATCTATACATGTGTAGTGTAGTTTCATTTATATCGTTTTGGGCGACCTGCGGTTTTCCATTTTTTTCTATTTCAGTTTTATTGCAAATAAAATATTGTACATTTAAACAATTTGTCCTAATTCGATAACACTATGATCAGAGTTTCATTACCAGTTGTGACTGATAAGTTGTATTTCTTAACATCTTGGATTTGCTTTACTTAAACGCCCATTTAGCCTTTCTTTTGCAGGTAGTTTTAACCGTTAGATTTAATTTGTCACTTCGTAGAAAAAAGAATCTGAATGTCAGGATTCGTGCCAAGGGCCCTCCACAAAATAAGAAAATATTTTAAAAAACTCGTTTTACAGTTCAAGAAAAAAAATGAAAATTTTGATCACGATGATGTATATCTGTTTAAAATATATGATAAAAAGAACATGTTTTATGCTTGGACGGACCATGGCACGAAGTAAGTTGAAAACATATTGTTGCTTTCTTGTACAGGGCCCAGAAGACAGCATTAAGATATTCGATTATGAAATAAACTGCATAATACAACGGATGAGTAAATCAAGCTCACAAACAGCCAGCACAGCAGCACCATTATGCTTGCTAATATGTTTCATCAGCTGCCTGCTGACTTCTTATAATTTGGCCTGTTATTAGTTCACCCCCTTCTACTCCGACCAATCCATAATTCCATGATGCAAGGGAGACATCCAGCTGTCTTGATTCTCGGGCATAGCCATTTCCGACCGTTGTTTTTAACATTATCAAACGTTTCATTGCTAGAGGCTATGGCCATGTTCAGCCTTCAGCCATATTACATTTGATCATTACGCTTTCCCCTTTTGGCGGGTGCGATGACGGGACAGGCGGGGACTCCATTCTGGCTAGTTCTTAACTTCCCTACTTTAGACGGACTGGTTTGATATTCGTCCCATGCGTTGTCTCCTGTGTTCATTGGTGCTCTGACTTGTAATTTCATCGAGTGCATATGGTTACGGTTCCATGGATTTTGATTTATATATCTTTACATGAGCATAATCTGTGTATTACAATGTGTTCCTTTGAAAATGTTACGTGTGTTTTGGATTCATTTGGCGGGGAGTAATTTGATTTACACTGTCTTATATTATATAGGAACGTGGTAGGCCTTAAAGAGTGAAGTCTGGCACAATCAAACTAGCTTATACTCCCCGCTAAGTGCTGCGTTTTTGCCACCCACTGGCCATTACAAGGCGTTACTGTACTGTGTTTCTTGTTCATTTATATTTGTGTCTGTTTGTTACTTGTTTGTTAGCACTGCATTCGTTTGTGTTACTGTATGCATGTCCTCAGCCACTATAAATTTACGTGTGTACAACTTCACATACCAATATTTCCATGTGCAGTGCTGTATCTTTGAATGAGGCTTTGACTGTTTCGCCAAATCTCTGTTCAGGTGAATTTCAAGAAAAATAATAATTTGAGATCTTTAACAATACAATATTATGTAATTGCTAGGTTCAACCGTTGTCATGTCATATCTAGCCTACAGATATTTGAAATCTGCCTCTGTTCTCCATCCTATATCACATTTTATAATTATATATGAATTTTTTTAAAAGCATACTTACTTAGAGCATGACCAGAAATGTGAGCAACTGAACGAACTAAAGTACTTCTAATTCTTTAGAAGCCGGTGTTACTCCTTATAATTATGCCTTTGGTAACCAGCCTTAAAATTTAATTTGGACATTTCCTATTCGCTGTTCAATGTAAATTTGAGAACCAAGTATCCCTGCAATTTCTTTTGTAAAAATATAAATGGTAAGGTCAGATTTCATGGAACCACAGAGCACACCAAACACACCCAGAGCAAAGCATCGCAAAGTAGGATTACCACAAATGGAAACTGTAGTGGAAAGACATATGAGACGGGTTGTTTAAATGCAAGATATAACATGGGGATGGGGTAAAAAAGAAAGGGGTGGATATTTAGGGGAAGTGGATAAAATCAAGGATGAATATACAGTAGGAAAATCCAAGTTCCGAAAACGAAATCTCTCTATACCACAGCGGTGTAAGCAACGACGTGTACAAGACCAGCACACGCGCGCACACACATACAAGCATATACAAATGAAAAACAAACAAATAAGAAGGACAAAACGAACATATACGGAACACAGTTGGGTACCGCTCAGAGACGGCCTGTGCTACAACCGGTACGTGGTGGATACCTTATCTCACTCATAGCAAAAAGGAGAGGGGCTGGGTGTAAACTTGGGGATTGGGGAATAAGAAAGGTGACGCGACAAACTAGTCTGGATCACACAACCAAGATACAAGACAACGTACAAAACATATAACACAAAGACACATAGCAGGCAACACTATAAAGTCACTGCTACAAGTAGACACCGTCGTTTATACGACTGAAAAATTGTTGAAAAAGACGTTAAACACAAACACAAACACACACAAACACACACAAAAAAACACAAAACAGCAGGATGAAAATAGGAACACTGCCTCGGAACGGCCAGCGATCTAAAATGGAGTGTGTGTTGGGGGGGGGGGGGGGGGGGGGGGGGGGGGGGGGATGTAATCGCGTTTGGGGCATACCGACCTTGTACTTACCATTTTCACAACATTTCAACAAGTTAGGCAAAAAAGTGTAAATAAAATAACCCCCACTCAGTTAGGCTCTAACATTAGTGACAAAATATTAAATTTATTCAAGTAAAACGCATCAATAGGGTTGAGCTGAGGTATTGCTACACCAATATACTCAACAAAATCACAGAACAAATTGATTGTTGAGGGGCGGGGTGGGGGCAGTATACCGTAGGTGTAGATCTTTATTATGTAGTTTAGTGATCTCTTATGACAAGAAAAGCATGAAATATAATCTTTTTGAAATGTGAGTTCAAACCACAATAAGACGACGATTAACCAAAGAAGTATAATTATATAGAAAATACATTTATTTTTATAGCTCTTTGGATTACCCACTATTTTAGACACTGGTTTTCTGATTATCTGGCTTGTAATCAGTGTGTATTTTCTGATCTTTATATATTATAAATCTGTTTAAATTGTTTGTTTGTTTTTGGGTTTAACGCCGTTTTTTCAAGAGTATTTCAGTCATTTAACGACGGGCAGTAACTTAACCAGTGTTCCTGGATTCTGTACCAGAACAAACCTGTTCTCCGCAACTTCCCCACATGAATTATCAGAGATGGAGGAAGAATGTTTTCAGACACAATGTCTTTTATCAAATCGCCACGGAGACCACGGCGGTCCGTAGACCAACGCTCTCCCTGTGATCGTATTTTGTCAAAACAAATACAATATAGTCCCTAAGCCTGACCAGTATGGTTTAGATATCAGAATCTTCAACAAGACTAAAACAAAATAGTCCATGAAATGTATTAAATTTTGAGTTTTTTATCATTAATTTTTGCATTTGTACCTTAAATTAAATACAAACATACAAGCAAAGGGCAAAACAGTAATAAAACAATGGAAGCATTTATATAAAACATTGCATTTTTTCTGATAAGTGCATCCTTTCAAACATTTTAACAATGAGCTATTTTAAAGAAGAATGAAGACTGAAAGAGCCTAATGTTATACCAATGTTATAATAATATCGACTCACCTTTTTCCATCACTCTTCTGAACATGATGTATATGAGCTTCTTTTTTCCTTTCTTTACTTTTCTTTTTTTTTTTTTTTTTTTTTTTTTTTTTTTTTTTGGTACAAAATTGTTATATATATGTTCCAATAAATCGAATATGTAAAATAAAGTAACAGAGGATATTTGTTTATTCCAGTGTAAGCTCGAAATATATTTCACTGAGTATACGTACAGCAAATTATATCCAGTTTGTCCGCGCAACGTCACGTGCATCACATCATTACGTCATAATGTCATGACGTCAGAATATCTTTGTAGAAAACCTCAGCTGTAAATAGAGGATATTACATGAGTGTCTTTTCATACTGAATTTATTAAACGAGTTGAATAAAATAATAAAATGCGAGGCTCTGCCGAGCATTTTATCAATTTTATCCAACGAGTTTAATAAATTCAATGTGGAAAGTCACAAATGTAATATTCTTTTTATCACATGTAAGCCTTTCCTGTCGAAACATTAAAAATTCTACATTCGTTTACTATATAAACAAGTCAATTTGACCAACGTCTCCTTTACTATAAACGACGTCGACATCAAAGCTTTATTACACTAAAGTCTGTTCCATTCCAAAGGTTTACCCCAACTTTGGTGTCATATGACAAAACTACGACACTTACCGGCAAAGTAAACATGGTTTGATAAACTAAAAAAAAGTCACCCTCGAGAAATTTGACGATTTTTTTCTGCTTTGTCAAATATCCAAATAAATGACAAATTTATATTTTCAACGGCAGTCTCCCATTGTAATTTCTTGTCGCCATTGGAGTTTGCTCTCTAAATTTAAGTATAACGGGAAAATTCACGTGAATTTTATCGGGAGCGACTCAAAACTCATTTCGTTTACAATTCCCTACAAGTAAATGCATTGAGTGAACTGAAATTTTGTGTTTGAAAATATGTTATTTAGATTTAACAAAAATGTAAATTGACTCACTTTTAACCTATCAAAGGTGTAAACACTCCAAAAATCTTCAAAGTCCTCTGTAGCTCTATCCAATCCTCAGTGAATCAATTGTAAACAAACAAGCTCTTTTACACATCGATGAAATTCAGGCATCAATCGCACCATGCCCTTGAAACGATGACTTGTTCAATTTAACATCATTTCCAAACGCATGGTTCAAAGATAACCTGTATTTTAGCATCCTTACTGAAGTATTTACAGTCCGCCACATATTCAATTTCTTTCACAATTTTCAGTTTTCAAAACACAATATTCGCCATACCGAGTCCCGGTTGTGTATGCTTCTTTTTCTCCGAAAGAAACTTATGACGTATAAGATAAATGACTTAGTATTGCTGGCAATATGCAGATTTATTCGAGGCGCACAAGGGAAGAATTACACGGGTGTAGATACACAATCAGCCGATAGAAGATAGACACCTTGACGTACATCACGCTAGAATTAATTAAACCGAAATAAAAGCATGCACGTCGGGGGCCTTAATCGGGCTGAAGAAGATTAAAAAGGACAGTTTTGCTCATGCAAAATGTATGCCAAATAATCATATAGGCTTTTTGCCGTGCAGTTCCGCGGGAATGTGTTTTATGTTATCCGTTCCTAATTTTGGCGGGAAAACTGCACGTGTTTTTATTGCGCTCCACCGTTTCATTAGCATAAAGTTTCATGTTGCCGTCATGGTTTTATATCAACAGAAACGATTCTGATTTTATTATAGAACGTAATCTTGAATTATTCTGTAAGTTTACCAAATGAAAATGCACGATTCTGAGCGTGAATGAATTTCGTTTCTGTACGACGGTGGTTAGATGTTTATGAAAATTTTCTTGCGGAAATATCAATATTTTGATTATGCGTTAAACTTCAAAAAGGACGTCAAGTTGAATCACAAAAAGATCTTTCACTTATTCTGGCGGACAAAAAATTAATTGCCAGCTGAACAATGTTTAATATATCCCTGTACATCTCGTAGTCTTACAAGCTCATATACTCTCCGTTTTTGAGCACAAACATGTGCAAGATACGGATCGAAATGGATATGATTAACCAATGTTGCTATTAAATGTTATTTTAATAATAATAATACAAAACTTTAAATTGTTACCTTTGAAAAAGAGGCCATGGTCCGTTCTTCATTTTTTATCCACAGTGGTGACTAAAGGATTTTACATGCAACATAATTATGGAGTCTTAAAGAAAAAATCTTTTTAAGTTATTATTTTTCTGTATGTTTTCCGAATACTCACTGGTCAGAGTTTAAGATTTGGTGTTTCAGTGGAACATTTACATAAACTGATATTTTTTTGTTAGATCTGGGTCCTAAATATAACTTAAAAATACAGAAATATTAACAAGATTATTTAGGAAAACCCAATATTTGTAATTCTAAACGGTCACGATGGTTTTTGTATGTATGAATTTATTTTAACGCAAATATTTCGAGTTGTAGACATCTAACCCTTTTATGTTTAAAATAGGTTTTTTCCTTGCCCTGTCCGTGCGACGTGTTGAAAGGGAATATCCTGACGAACTGCGAAGTTTAGTTTTCACTTTTATTAATTAAATCCATAAAGATACTTCCGAGAGGAAATATCTATTTAGGTCACATCAACTGAAGTCAAGATATATATAATTTTCTTTCAACGATAGAAAACATGATATAAGGAGAATGCCCATGTGTTACTAAAATATCGAGACGTTCGCACGCACATTTGTTTTTTCTTTTTAGAATGTCCTTGTTCTTTTGTGTTTGTTTCTTTCTATTTTCTTATTTATTTATTTATTTTCATGTTGAGGTGGCCTGACCTGAATGTCCCCAAGAATTAACATATTATGATAACAAAAATAGTCTTTTCAAATATTAACTCGGGCGTTTTAATTTTGAGTTGACCCCTAGTTTATTGCGCTACGGGCGCCGCCATATTGGAAAGTCGGCGTAACGTCATATAGCATTACGGTCTATGGGGAAAAAAGAAAAATCCAAGATTATATCTTTAAAATACACTTTATTGAAAAAATGAGAAAAAGGTCTAGAGATACTGATGTATGGTATATAAATATGTTTTTTTGGACGATGTTACCGATACTGATAATTCAGAAACGAAGTAAACGTAATAGGTGGAACAGACTTTAGTTTATTATCGTTTTTATTTAATGACTTTATTACACTCCCGCGACGTCAAACATGTGATAAAGATAGTTCTATTACGTTTCCTGAGATCTGTCACACTTTGTTATAATAGAATGTATATATTTATGATCCTGTTAGTATTTCTTGAATATCAATTTTATTTCACTGATCAGTTCATGTACAGTATGGCCTAAATCTGGTGGTTGCAATACCCTAGTATTTTTGTTAACATACTAGAGTATGTGGCAACCTCCAGATTTGAGCCATATCTATTCACTGCACATACCCAGATGATGCTACAAACCACAAAACTTTAAAGTTTCACTGAAATATTATATTGATTTAATACCTTTCTTTTAGTTAAAAGTTTGAGATTTTACACAGGGAGTCTATGATAAAGTCCGAGTAAAATGTAATCAATACCCAAGTGAAATTAGTATCATTCCACAATGTTTTGGACACGTTAAAATTATGAATATTTGCAAACACCCTGTACCCGGAAGTAATTGACTTGTAAACATGGCTGACCCTTCTACCGAATCTGAAACTAATGCCAAAATTGAATATATATGTCCTGCCACAGGTTAAATTACACTTACATTATAAAATGCATCTAAAAAACCGAAATAGTAACCCATTTGGCATCTGTTCGAAATTACATGATAATTTAGAGACAAGATCTTTGAACTATACTTCATAATTGCATGCATGACGCAGATTTGGACTTTCTACAGTTTCTAACTCTGGTGGCATATCCATTTGTTATATAATTCTCCAAGTATTTATTCTATTGGTAAATAATTATAGCAGGGAAGAAGTGATGAAATACGTGTTAAAAGTGTTACAAGCTGCTGAACTCTACACAGGGTATCTTGTTGTGTCTGTTGTCAGAGTTGCTTCCCCTTCTCTGGCTTTGTAGGTCTATTTCAGATCCACAGACATGCTGTGTATTTGCATGAATATGCAAATAAGTAAGTGAGGCTTACCAAAATGCATATAGATGTATGTAAAAAGTATAACTTGCGTACCGGTTGCAACAATGTATTATCGCAAATCCCTGTTTTGACACTCGTCATTGGCTTTCCTGTCATATTGTCTATGAATAAAGGTAAAGGTAAAATGTGATTCCTGCTTAAGGACATTGTTTAACAGAATTTTGATATCAGATATGGTGTCTTCAAATGAATTTATGTTAAAATTTCAGGTCCACTTGCAATTTGTGGGTTATCCAAAGTCCTTGAAACATTGAAATATTTCTTTCTCCTTTTAGCCTGTGATGAAAAGAAGAAAGATGGATTTGTCCGTGTGATTGTTGCAGTGAAAAATTTGAAAACATCCACGGATATTGTGAGGAAAGGCATTCTACCTAAAGCTATAAAGAAACCTTCTAATGCAAAGATAGAGATGTTGTTTGAAAATCAGTAAGTTATTTCATATGTTTATGAATAATATGTTTTTCTATCAAGGATATATATTAGATATAGCGGGCAATAAGAAGAAGATATAGAGAAATTACTAACATGTGTTTTCAAATACATTTGTATAGATACAGTTAAATGACAGATCAATTGTGTTTTTTAAAATTTTATAGATACATGGGTATAACTTTGATTAAGGAGTAACATATGCCTGTATAAATAGTAAGTAATTCATTAAATGAGAAATAAAGTTTATGTTTTTAGATACATGTGAGCCACGCTATGAGAAAACCAACATAGTGGCTTTGGGACCAGCATGGATCCTGATCAGACTGCGCATCCGCTCAGAGTGGTCAGAATGCATGCTGTTGGCTAACGGTTTCTCTAATTGCAATAGGCTTTGAAAGTGAACAGCATGGATCCTGACCAGACTGCGTGGATATGCAGGCTGGTCTGGATCCATGCTGGTCGCAAAGCCACTATGTTGGTTTTCTCATGGTGCAACTCAATTGTATTTTTTCAGAGGTTTCTGTTTAACTGTAAATGGAGAGAAAGGAGATATGAAAGGAAAGAATTATCAGTTAAAGATAAAGAAACTACCTAATGAAATTGACAGTGACAAAAGTTACCACGAGGTATGAGTTTTTAACAATTTACTCTAAAGTCATTAACCTTTAGCCTGCTGGCGGCAGTTGGTTTTGCCTTTACAACCAGTGTGGACCAAGATCAGCCTGTACATTCATGCAGTCTGATCATGGTCTGCACTGTTCGCTATTCATTCAGTAAATTTTCAGTGAACACCCCTTTGAATTAAAAGTGGTTCTGAAAAAAAATGAATGATGGACCAGTCTTTTTTAGAAATTTTGCACGGTAAAAGTTAATTTTGGCATAAACTTTTGTGGTGTTGACAGAAAACAATGATTTTTTGTGGATATAAATTTGTTGATTTCAGTATTTGAAGATTAAATGAATTGGAATTTTATTAGTACATTTGGATTTAGTTAGATGGACCGACACAATCAGAAGTAGTCTCCAATGCAAATGAGCTGTGCCACGGGAAAACCAACATAGTGTGTTTGCGACCAGCATGGATCCAGACCAGCCTGCGCATCCGCGCAGTCTGGTCAGGATCCATGCTGTTCACTTTTAAAGCCTATTGGAATAGGAGAAACTGTTAGCGAACAGCATGGATCCTGACCAGACTGCGCGGATGCGCAGGCTGGTCTGGATCCATGCTGGTCGCAAACCCACTATGTTGGTTTTCTCATGGCATGGCTTAAATTGCTGATTTCAAAGTAATGCTTTTTCATGTATTTAAGATTGTGGAGTTAAAAACAATGCATAATTAATATATAAAAGTTATTACAAAAAATGAAATATATCCCTTTGTGATAAAAAAGTAGGAGTGATTTTTACATAAATAAGTGAAAAATATCAAATACATTTTTCACTGATAAGAAACTGTAAAATATGTAAATTGTCAAAACATGTAATAAAAAGAAAAATTTGTTTGTTTAACATGTTAGATAAAAGTATCTTTCACTCATGAACACCACATTTTACATTTTCTCTCATGGCTATGTCACTCTTGAAAATACAATTCTAGGGCTGAGCGCGAAACTGTTGTATCTTGTTCTTTATTTATATACAGTTACAATAGTTTTGCGCTCAGCCCACGTGTCACTGTCATGTATTGCATCTGGTGTTCACTTGTGAAAGATATTTAAATCTTACACTGAAACAAATAAATATCCTCTAAATATTAAGTTTTTCCAGCACACATTGTGACATCATGATATTGTGTTGAATAAATTAATAAAATTGATAACAACATGAAATGGAAAGAAAATTAGATGGCTTTATATAATAAGTCATAACTATTTCTTTCTCTGTTTAAGATAAAATATCAATGATGCTGAAGAAAATGCTGAAACAGTAATTGTTGAAATTCTGCTCTTTTCAAATACAGGAAAGGAAAATTAATTATCATATCATTGGTAAATGCAGTTGGCACAGAATCAAACTGACTGAAAATAAGTACTGTAGAATTTGGCTTTGTTTCTTCCACTGGCATGTTTTGAAAGATAATGATATTCATGGTGTTAAGTTTTCAGCATTTTTGCCAATATGTCAGAGTAATAATTATTGAAGTGTTGTATAATTTTTTAAGAGAAAACTGCTGTAGATTCGAAATTTTAGCAGTCACTTTTTAGCTCACCTGAGCAATGCTCAGGTGAGTTTTTCTGATCGCTCGATGTCTGGCGTCCGTCGTCTGTCAACATTTAGCTTGTGTATGCGATAGAGGCTGTATTTTTCAATTAATCTTCATGAATATTGGTCAGAATGATAACCTTGATGAAATCTAGGCCGAGTTCGAAAATGAGTCATCTCGTTCAAAAACTAGGTCACTAGGTCAAATCAAAGAAAAACCTTGTGTATGCGATAGAGGCTGTATTTTTCAATTAATCTTCATGAATATTGGTCAGAATTATAACCTTGATGAAATCTAGGCCGAGTTTGAAAATGTGTCATCTCGGGTCAAAAACTAGGTCACTAGGTCAAATCAAAGAAAAACCTTGTGTATGCGATAGAGGCTGTATTTTTTAATTGATCTTCATGAATTTTGGTTAGAATGATTGCCTTGATAAAATCTAGGCCGAGTTCGAAAATGGGTCATCTCGGGTCAAAAACTAGGTCACTAGGTCAAATCAAAGAAAAACCTTGTGTATGCGATAGAAGCGGTATTTTTCAATTGATCTTCATGAATTTTGGTCAGAATGATTACCTTGATGAAATCTAGGCCGAGTTCGAAAATGGGTCATCTGGGGTCAAAAACTAGGTCACTAGGTCAAATCGAGGAAAAACCTTGTGTATGCGATAGAGGCTGTATTTTCAACTGATCTTCATGAAATTTAGCCAGAATGATTACCTTGATTAAATCTAGGCCGAGTTCGAAAAAGGGTCATCTGGGGTCAAAAACTAGGTCACTAGGTCAAATCAAAGAAAAACATTGTGTATGCAATAGAGGATGTAGTTTTCAATTGATATTCATGAAATTTGGTCAGAGTGATTGCCTTGATGAAATCTAGGTCGAGTTTGAATATGGGTTATCTGAGGTCAAAAACTAGGTCACTAGGTCAAATTAAAGAAAAATCTTGTGTATGCGATAGAGACTGTTTTTTTCAATTGATTTTTATGAAATTTGGTCAGGATGATTGCCTTAATGAAATCTAGGTCGAATTGGAATATGGGTCATCTGAGGTCAAAAACTAGGTCACTTGGTCAAATCAAAGAAAAAACTTGTGTATGTGATAGAGGCTGTATTTTTCAATTGTTCTTCATGAATTTTGGTCAGAATGATTGCCTTGATAAAATCTAGGTCGAGTTTGAACATGGGTCATCTAGGGTCAAAAACTAGGTCATATCTAAGAAAATGCTTGTTTTATCGCAAGAGACCAATTTTTTGGTCCAATCTTAATGAAAATTGGTCAGAATATTTGTTTCCATGAAATCACTAGGTCAAACATGTTTTACACTGTTATGATGTATTTCTTAGGTGAGCGACCTAGGGCCATCTTGGCCTTCTTGTTTTGTAGTTTCATTATATACAGCCTTATTGTCCCCTGTTCTCGACGATATATGACCATTTTGTGTTGATTCGCCATAAAACCCAACTCACTCACTCACTATTGTCCCCTGTTACACTGGAGGGGGACTTACAGTTTTCCCCATCTTTCCATACATCACACTTTTATTACAAACACATGTAGTAGGATTCTGCGATAACTTTACAAGTACAAGATATTTTTTCTTAAAACATGAAAACATGACAATTTAGAGAATATGTAAGTTCTTTTGTTTTGTTTTTTATAGCCAAAATGTGGTTGTTTCTCCAATATTAGAAACAGTTGAATTGTCATTGTTATTATCCAATTAACAATATCTAAACACTCAAAATTTGTATGGTTTTTCATAACCTAAAAAAATATTTTCCTGTTCCACACTTGTTTTCTACAGTACATATTTTATTTTCAGGAGTATTTTGTTTTTACATTTTACTTTACTTTTATCTCCATAGGTGGAGGATGACCGGGTTTTATTGTTTTTGTGCAAAAAACAGGACAAGTCCTGGTACCCAGAACTTGATAATGGACTTGAAACTGCTGAAGAGGAGGAAGAGGGGAACCAGTGATGTAGACTTGGATTGGACATTTGTATAAAAATATAATCTGTGATTTGGTTATGATCTGTATTTGTTATTACTTTTTAGGCACATTTTGCCCAGGAACTTATGTTAAGCTTACAGTACACAAATTTTCTACTTCTGCCCCAAAATATTTCATAGTTTACTGCATTCAAATATTTTTGATATGGAAAATTTCCCTCATCGATGTGGGTTCGAGCCTCACTGGGGGCGTTGAATTCTTTATGTGAGGAAGCCATCCAGCTGGCTTACGGAAGGTCGGTGGTTCTACCCAGTTGCCCGCTTGTGATGAAATAATGCACGGAGGGGCACCTGGAGTCTTCCTCCACCATTAAAGCTGGAAACTCGCCATATGACCTATCATGTGTCGGTGCGATGTTAAACCAACACAAAAAAAACCTCGGAAAATTTCCATTGCTTGTTGAAAATTTTGCAAAGATATGAAAAACAATGAAATGTTAAGATAATATTATTTTAGTGTATAAATTTCAAAGTATTGTCTAGTCTGTTTTCAGCAAGGTTGTCTCTGCTTAGCTTATTTCGCAGAGAGATCGTTTTAGTTTGTACTTGTAGTGAAAATTCACTTTTTCATGTAAGAAAAAATATATCCAGCACTTTTATATTTTTCTCAAAGAAACCATTTGAAAATATTTATTACCTTCCATTACATAACAAACTTGTTCATTTGAAATAATTCAGGAATACACAGTAGGTATAGTCATGAATGTACAGGTTTATTACTGATTACAGGGTTGCTGTTTCTGTTATATGTTTATATGCAGGGCCTCCCCAAATGAATGTTTTGGTTTGAAAATCAGTTTAGGTTGCAGAAATCTGTCATTTGAGGGCACTGTGAAATTAGCTTATGGAATTTCAAGTTGGATTGTTCTATACAGGTGCTCGTCTAAGCCTGAAATAATTAATGGAAGGGAACACTGGGTCTTCTCCTACCATTAAAAACAGAAAATTCAGGATATCAATTTATTTGTTTTCAGTGTGACAAGAACATAACAGTTTGTATTGATCCTTAAGTGGAAAATGAAGAAGTGAAGCACATAGATCATTCCTTCTTTTACCAAAATGATCCTTTTTCATTTGTAATAATTTTGTTGATTGTTTCCTTACATAATGACTGTCATATTGTACTTTACTACGTTAGTTGATCCTAGACTTTACCTATAAGTGCAATTTTAAAGGTTTTGTTATTTTTTTATGGTGCTTCTTACCATAATGTTTTTTATGGAACTTTTATGTTTCTTGTTTTTTTATACTTGTTTTCATATTCATTTCTGCCTAAATCACATCTTGTGTGTATCATCACAATCTCCAGATTGAATGTCAAATGAGCCGCACCATGAGAAAACCAACAGACTCACTGAACGTAGTGCATTTGCGACCAGCATGGATCCTGACCAGCCTGCGCATCTGCGCAGTCTGGTGAGGATCCATATTTCTAATCGCTATTGGGTTTGAAAGCGAACAGTATGGATCCTGGCCAGACTGCACAGATGTGCAGGCTAGGCTGAATCCAGGCTGGTCGCATATGCACTATGTTTGTTTTTTCATGGTGTGGCTCAAATAGTTTTTGGAAATTTAGCAGTTACAACTGTACTTTAATTTCGTAGTTACTGCTTTAAAGTAATAATGAAATGATTCTTTGGGTTGTGGAAAATATTTATATACACAAACACTTGCAAAGGTTTTAGAATTCTTTATTTATTGTGTTAATGACAAAATACAAATTTTAAGTAAAAGAAATTTAGATGAACTTTAAACCATTCCCCTGGCACTTAAGTAATACTGACGTTTTGATTTTTGATTCATGTTGGTTTTGAAAATTCTTATACTGTAGACATACCCTGCTTCTGAAAGGATTTTTAGCTCGACTATTCGAAGAATAGGGGAGCTATCCTACTCGCCCCGGCGTCGGCATGAGCGTGAGCATCACACAAATGTTGAAGTTTGCGTATCACCCCAAATATTTTCAAAGTCCATTGAGATATTGCTTTCATATTTTGCATACTTGTTTACCATCATGACCACTGTCTGTAAAAAGGAGGAGGCAACTCTATCAAGCATTTTGACTGAATTATAGCCCCTTTTCGACTTAAAATAAATGTTAAAGTTTGCGTACCACCCCAAATATTTTCAAAGTCCATTGAGATATTGCTTTCATATTTTGCATACTTGTTTAACATCATGACCCCAGTCTGTAAAAAGGAGGAGGCAACTCTATCAAGCATTTTGACTGAATTATGGCCCCTTTTAGACTTAGAATAAATGTTAAAGTTTGCGTACCACCCCAAATATTTTCAAAGTCTATTGAGATATTGCTTTCATATTTTGCATACTTGTTTACCATCATGACCCCAGTCTGTAAAAAGGAGGAGGCAACTCTATCAAGCATTTTGACTGAATTATGGCCCCTTTTAGACTTAGAATAAATGTTAAAGTTTGCGTACCACCCCAAATATTTGCAAAGTCTATTGAGATATTGCTTTCATATTTTGCATACTTGTTTACCATAATGACCCCTGTCTGTAAAAAGGAGGAGGCAACTCTATCAAGCATTTTGACTGAATTATGGCCCCTTTTTGACTTAGAATAAATGTTAAAGTTTGCGTACCACCCCAAATATTTTCAAAGTCCATTGAGATATTGCTTTTATATTTTGCATACTTGTTTACCATCATGACCCCAGTCTGTAAAAAGGAGGAGGCAACTCTATCAAGCATTTTGACTGAATTATGGCCCCTTTTCGACTTAGAATATGCTTATTGTAATGTTAAAGTTTTACTCATTGCTTATATTATACTATCAAGCACTGAGAATAGTCGAGCGCGCTGTCCACTGACAGCCGTTGTTTTGTTGATGCTTTTAAATCATTTTGGTTGATGCATATACATGTATATATCTTTTCAATTTGAACCTTCAGTTCAAAGGAACTTGCAATGTATGGTATGTATTTTCCTGTTTATTGTAAAAATGTTAGAAAAATGTGAACTGTATTTTACATTCTAACATGAGTTGATTTGTTTTCATATTAAACAAAGATGGCTGAAAACTGTGTGTTATTATTCAACAAGTCATTTTTCTGACGTCACAATTATCACGTCATAGCTTTAGACGGCATAGTGGGGCGTTGGAAAAGAAATTGACAGAAATCAGGCAAATATTTGATGGATACATAAATAATCCTTTATAAAGTGTCAGCATTTAAATAATGATATTATACTAACTGAGTCTCAGTACAGTAATATCATTTTACAATGACTTGCCTATATTTTCTCTGTCAGTATGGTTTTTTGGGGAGATTTATGTTGCTTTTTGAGGATGTAATTTTATCTCCTTTCCTTATGCCATATATTTCACTGTTGTAAAGGAAAAAATTGACTATAAGGAAGTTAATTGTGTTTAATATAATGCTATCTAAGCTGTAATTGTTTTTAATTAGAAAACTGAAACCAATGTTGAGGGGAAACGGCAAAGTGTAGCATTCAGTGTAAAAGCAATTTTACAAAACTTTGGTAATATTATGCTGGAAACTGTTGTTTTATGAGATATAATATTATTTCCTAAAGTTATGTTTTGTTGCTAGGAAGGATCTGTATCTAAAAACAGTTCTGATTTATGTCTTTTATCCATGACTTCTGATGTTGAAGGCCATTTATCAGTTATTAAGATATTGTAAAGCCTAATTTTTAGTAATGCATTTTATTACTTTTAGGTTGTTTTTAAGGTGATGATGCATGTATCGATGAAAATTTCTTTTTGATTTTTTTTTGCAAACAATAAATGAAAAGATGAGCTTATGTATTAAGTTATTAGCTAGAGAGAGTATTTATCTGTTTTAGGTTTTGATTACCTGGATCCTGGATTCAAGGTTATTGAATTTACAGACATGCCTAATTACCATAAATTGATAATAAAATAGTAACAAATAAATAAAGTTCCAGCATATGAAATAAAATTATTTGACAGCAATCATTAAGAAAATTAATGTTGGATCACTTTCTTATGCATTGAAACATAGGTTTTAAATAAAATGCTGATGTTTTCAATACAGTGTTAGTGTATACAAGTTTTTCATGTTGAACATGGTCTGTTTTTATTGCAGAATATTCACTTTATCATTTTATAATATTAATAAAGACTGTTCTTGATATAATTCAATACTTCTAGAACTTGGTTCTATCTACGCTTAATTATGTATTAAAACATTACGTTGACCTTTCTATTTCACATTTATTGAATGTGTTCTATACTCGCTGATTATTCTGCCACCTAATGTGTATTTGATATTGACAATTTATTTTTGTCAGACTACACTGTCTGGACATTCAGTTTTTTTTTCTTCTTTAATCTAAGAAATGAGCCACTTTTATAGAAAATTATTCAGATTCAAAGGGCTGTGAAAAATATTTACAATATTATTTTTTATTGTAGTAAGTGAATCATGTTCACGTTTATGTACAGGTGTTGTTGCTTACCGAAGGATCTGTATTGTGGTGTTTACCTCATATCTGTTTAATACTTTACTTTTGAATTTTTAAAGCTGTATACATTTTGTATTTGAAATCTTAGAAAGTATTATGAAATAAATGATAGAACTTAGATAATGCTTTTCTATTTTGTTTTGTGTAATGGTAAGAAACATATTTTACCAATGTGTTACAAGTGTAACAATTTGACTTGCAAATAACTTATATTGGTAAATTTCATACAAGTATTAAATGGCATCTGTATTGTACATTTATTGTATGCCAGGGCTAGCTGTCAGTAGTCAGTTTGCCCTAAAACAGACTTAAAATTTAGAAAGTGAAATTCTGACTGGCCCAGCAAACGTGTTGACTATGGACTAGTCATAGTGGGCAAACTATGAACCTGTGACTTAAATAAGTAGTCGTGCAATAATCTTGTATTACAATATGATAATAATCTCCTTGGTTCAGATATTTTTGATGATGTTTTACTTGATATAACATTAGTAAAAACCTAAAATGATCTGCTCCATTAAGCGTGTGAGATCTCGATTATGATATTTCTCAAACACAGATGTTCATGCAACATTTGTTACATCTTTAGTACAAATCTTTTGATACAGTAATAAAGTTTATTATATACATGTTATAGAAAAACCTTTCTTTTTAGTAAAATGACTTCCATTTGAGGGATGGGAAATCTTAATCTTGTAATCCGAATGTAAGGCACTGAAGATATGACCGCCGTTAAATGACCATGTCCATAAGATAGCTTTTATTGCAAAACATACGATTCTTAAATGCCCCTCTATAGCTCTTATTGCAAAACATACGATTCCTAAATGCCCCTCTATAGCTCTTATCGCAAAACATACGATTCCTAAATGCCCCTCTATAGATCTTATCGCAAAACATACGATTCTTAAATGCCCCTCCACAGCTCTTATCGCAAAACACGATTCCTAAATGCCCCTCTATAGATCTTATCGCAAAACATACGATTCCTAAATGCCCCTCTGTAGATCTTATCGCAAAACACGATTCCTAAATGCCCCTCTATAGATCTTCTCGCAAAACACACGATTCCTAAATGCCCCTCTATAGCTCTTATCGCAAAACATACGATTCTTAAATGCCCCTACACAGATCTTATCGCAAAACACGATTCCTAAATGCCCCTCTGTAGCTCTTATCGCAAAACATACGATTCTTAAATGCCCCTCTATAGCTCTTATTGCAAAACATACGATTCTTAAATGCCCCTCTATAGCTCTTATCGCAAAACATACGATTCTTAAATGCCCCTACACAGATCTTATCGCAAAACACGATTCCTAAATGCCCCTCTATAGCTCTTATCGCAAAACATACGATTCCTAAATGCCCCTCTATAGCTCTTATTGCAAAACATACGATTCTTAAATGCCCCTCTATAGATCTTATTACAAAACATACGATTCTTAAATGCCCCTCCACAGCTCTTATCGCAAAACATACGATTCTTAAATGCCCCTCCACAGCTCTTATCGCAAAACACGATTCCTACATGCCCCTCTATAGCTCTTATCGCAAAACATACGATTCCTAAATGCCCCTCTATAGCTCTTATCTCAAACCATACGATTCTTAAATGCCCCTCTATAGCTCTTATCGCAAAACATACGATTCTTAAATGCCCCTCTATAGCTCTTATTGCAAAACATACGATTCTTAAATGCCCCTCTTTAGCTCTTATTGCAAAACATACGGATTCTTAAATGCCCCTCTATAGCTCTTATCGCAAAACATACGATTCTTAAATGCCCCTCTATAGCTCTTATTGCAAAACATACGATTCTTAAATGCCCCTCTTTAGCTCTTATTGCAAAGCATACGGATTCTTAAATGTCCCTCTATAGCTCTTATCGCAAAACATAATTTTCCTAAATGCCCCTCTATAGCTCTTATCGCAAAACATACGATTCTTAAATGCCCCTCTATAGCTCTTATTGCAAAACATACGAGTCCTAAATGGCCCTCTATAGCTCTTATCTCAAAACATACGATCCCGAAATGCCCCTCTATAGCTCTTATCGCAAAACATACGCTTGTTAAATGCCCCTCCACAGCTCTTATCGCAAAACACGATTCTTAAATGCTCCTTTATAGCTCATATCGTAAAACATACGTTTCTTAAATGCCCCTCTATAGCCCTTATTGCAAAACACGATTCTTAATTGCCCCTCTATAGCTCTTATCGCAAAACATACGTTTCGTAAATGCCCCTCTAAAGCTCTTATCGCAAAACATACGATTCTTAAATGCCCCTCTATAGCTCTTATTGCAAAACATACGATTCCTAAATGCCCCTCTATAGCTCTTATTGCAAAACATACGATTCCTAAATGACCCTCTATAGCCCTTATTGCAAAAAATACGATTCCTAAATGCCCCTCTATAGCTCTTATTGCAAAACATACGATTCTTAAATGCCCCACTATAGCTCTTATCGCAAAACATACGCTTGTTAAATGCCCCTCCACAGCTCTTATCGCAAAACACGATTCTTAAATGCCCCTTTATAGCTCATATCGTAAAACATACGTTTCTTAAATGCCCCTCTATAGCCCTTATTGCAAAACACGATTTTTAATTGCCCCTCTATAGCTCTTATCGCAAAACATACGTTTCTTAAATGCCCCACTATAGCTCTTATTGCAAAACATACGATTCCTAAATGCCCCTCTATAGCTCTTATTGCAAAACACGATTCTTAATTGCCCCTCTATAGCTCTTATCGCAAAACATACGTTTCTTAAATGCCCCTCTAAAGCTCTTATCGCAAAACATACGATTCTTAAATGCCCCTCTATAGCTCTTATTGCAAAACATACGATTCCTAAATGCCCCTCTATAGCTCTTATTGCAAAACATACGATTCCTAAATGACCCTCTATAGCCCTTATTGCAAAAAATACGATTCCTAAATGCCCCTCTATAGCTCTTATCGCAAAACATACGATTCCTAAATGCCCCTCTATAGATCTTATCGCAAAACATACGATTCTTAAATGCCCCTCCACAGCTCTTATCGCAAAACACGATTCCTAAATGCCCCTCTATAGATCTTATCGCAAAACATACGATTCCTAAATGCCCCTCTGTAGATCTTATCGCAAAACACGATTCCTAAATGCCCCTCTATAGATCTTCTCGCAAAACACACGATTCCTAAATGCCCCTCTATAGCTCTTATCGCAAAACATACGATTCTTAAATGCCCCTACACAGATCTTATCGCAAAACACGATTCCTAAATGCCCCTCTATAGCTCTTATCGCAAAACATACGATTCCTAAATGCCCCTCTGTAGCTCTTATCGCAAAACATACGATTCTTAAATGCCCCTCTATAGCTCTTATTGCAAAACTACGATTCTTAAATGCCCTCTATAGCTCTTATCGCAAAACATACGATTCTTAAATGCCCCTACACAGATCTTATCGCAAAACACGATTCCTAAATGCCCTCTATAGCTCTTATCGCAAAACATACGATTCCTAAATGCCCTCTATAGCTCTTATTGCAAAACATACGATTCTTAAATGCCCCTCTATAGATCTTATTACAAAACATACGATTCTTAAATGCCCCTCCACAGCTCTTATCGCAAAACATACGATTCTTAAATGCCCCTCCACAGCTCTTATCGCAAAACACGATTCCTACATGCCCCTCTATAGCTCTTATCGCAAAACATACGATTCCTAAATGCCCCTCTGTAGCTCTTATCTCAAAACATACGATTCTTAAATGCCCCTCTATAGCTCTTATCGCAAAACATACGATTCTTAAATGCCCCTCTATAGCTCTTATTGCAAAACATACGATTCTTAAATGCCCCTCTTTAGCTCTTATTGCAAAACATACGGATTCTTAAATGCCCCTCTATAGCTCTTATCGCAAAACATACGATTCTTAAATGCCCCTCTATAGCTCTTATTGCAAAACATACGATTCTTAAATGCCCCTCTTTAGCTCTTATTGCAAAGCATACGGATTCTTAAATGTCCCTCTATAGCTCTTATCGCAAAACATAATTTTCCTAAATGCCCCTCTATAGCTCTTATCGCAAAACATACGATTCTTAAATGCCCCTCTATAGCTCTTATTGCAAAACATACGAGTCCTAAATGGCCCTCTATAGCTCTTATCTCAAAACATACGATCCCGAAATGCCCCTCTATAGCTCTTATCGCAAAACATACGCTTGTTAAATGCCCCTCCACAGCTCTTATCGCAAAACACGATTCTTAAATGCCCCTTTATAGCTCATATCGTAAAACATACGTTTCTTAAATGCCCCTCTATAGCCCTTATTGCAAAACACGATTCTTAATTGCCCCTCTATAGCTCTTATCGCAAAACATACGTTTCTTAAATGCCCCTCTAAAGCTCTTATCGCAAAACATACGATTCTTAAATGCCCCTCTATAGCTCTTATTGCAAAACATACGATTCCTAAATGCCCCTCTATAGCTCTTATTGCAAAACATACGATTCCTAAATGACCCTCTATAGCCCTTATTGCAAAAAATACGATTCCTAAATGCCCCTCTATAGCTCTTATTGCAAAACATACGATTCTTAAATGCCCCACTATAGCTCTTATCGCAAAACATACGCTTGTTAAATGCCCCTCCACAGCTCTTATCGCAAAACACGATTCTTAAATGCCCCTTTATAGCTCATATCGTAAAACATACGTTTCTTAAATGCCCCTCTATAGCCCTTATTGCAAAACACGATTCTTAATTGCCTCTCTATAGCTCTTATCGCAAAACATACGTTTCTTAAATGCCCCACTATAGCTCTTATTGCAAAACATACGATTCCTAAATGCCCCTCTATAGCTCTTATTGCATACGATTCTTAAATGCCCCTCTATAGCTCTTATCGCAAAACATACGATTCTAAAATGCCCCTCTATAGCTCTTATCGCAAAACATACGATTCTGAAATGCCCCTCTATAACTGCAGTGGTAATATCAGTTGGAATGCAAAACAAACATGTGCACTTTTCTAGGCTCTTCATCAAAATAAAGCACCTGTTTAGAGGTAGATTATTTCGATATCACACAAAGATCTAAAATATCAAACATCTAAAAGCATCATCACTGATAACCAGATAAGGTTTGTTCTTGCAACAGATAGCTAGATATTGGACTGGATCCTCCAATTACCATGAAATGTGTCAGAATTAATCCTGAGACTCAGTCTGGCACTGTTAATGAATGTACTCTAGGGTCATATTCTGTCTTTGTATGGAGAGAAATCAATAGAAATAAGACCCGCAAATTGTTTTCTTGAAAACAATTAAGAAAGTCATGACAAATTGTAGCATCTTCTCCAAAAGAGATTGATAAATTGCCTCGGAGAAAAAACAACACAACATTGGCTCTTGCATACACCGGAGAGTTCAAAACTTGACATTCAAAGCATTTCGCATGTTTTACCAGTGGCAGGCAGATAATAAATTGTTTTTCTACTTGTTATGTATTGTAACATCCACAGAAAAATGTAATTACAGAGAAAACGTAAAAATGGCAGACTGTAATGTAAAAAACCAGTTACATGTTTAACCACGCCCAATGAGCGCTTTCGAAAAAAAAAGGAAAATTCTACTTTCGAGAACCAGGACATTTTCGAGAACAAGGACATTTTGTAGAATTTCTACATAAAACTGGAAATGGAAAAATATAATTCAAACTTTAGAGCAAGTTGTAACAACCTGTTAATTATATAAAAAGACTAGGAACGGTGGGGTATATGCATTGAATCGATCTATTTAAATACAACTATTAATACTTACATAACAACTGAATATGAAAAGTATAATCTTATCACTGCAGGTCAAATACATAAAGTCAGCGCATACCGTATTACCGTAATATGTCACAAAAGCTTAAATTGATCTGTAAACACTACGCAGTTCAAGATGAAGATGTCCAGAAGGTGTCATAATAATTAATTTGTCAATCAAAAGTCACGTGCGTGTTGCCTATGGGTATCTCTTTCTCTCGTGCTTCATCATGCATCTAAAATGCACTAATTGTTTATCCACCAACCACATCACATGCAGAATATACTTTTCTTTCTGTCATTTTTTTAATTAAAAAATAATGCTTTTATTATTTTTTCTTGTTTTTCAATTCATGTCATTTTAAAGTATCCTCATGTATTTTGCGGTCCTATATATTTTCTGGAATGTATCTATATCAGTCGTGGTTGTTAATGAATTTATCTCTCATATTATAAATTTCGGAATGAATAAAGGTCTTCCAAATGTAGTATGTATTTGAAGTTCTATGTACATTCAGCAATCTGATTTTTCACAACCAGCATTTAGGATCAAGAAAAGTTTCATTCCGTATTTTCATCTTCGTCCGTATCAACCACATCTTTCAATGCTATTTGGCTAAGCCTTACATGCTGCTCTATTCCGAACCTACATTTACACCGTCCTTGCGACACGTAATAAATTCCAGTTTTATCTACTCGGAAACCTTGATCTGCACGGAAAATATGTCGGACATCGCCCGTCAGCGTAGTAATTGGGGAGTTATCACGCTTGCTTCTCAACGTTACGTGAATCTTTCCTTCAAACTTGGTCTCACATTTGAAATGACTCGTGTACTCGTCTTCTTTTAGCACCAGATCAGCTTTTGTTTTGACTTTTGGCGGAACGCTGATCTGATTATCGACAGACCAAACGAGTTCCTCTTCAAATGACTCTTCGTCTGCCTTTTTAACTGACATTTCGCCTTTGAAACCAGCGTTTGCTTCTATCACAGGATTTGGCGGGCACAATTTAATGTCAAGGCTAAATCCAATCGTGTAACATTTTTCCATAGAGATATTGCATGTTGATTTTGTTCTCCTTTCGGTCTTAAGGGTATAGACCTGCTGTTGGTCTGTATCGTTTGTAAAATGCGCGCTAAACAGCACGTGCGTTTTAGGCGTTGACTTCTTGATCGTGTCGTAATATTCCGTTTTCCCATGATGTATTCGCACGTGGTTCCAGTTTATATCTGTGGACAATATGTCGTCTGCATCTTTACGTTGGCTCTTGTCAAGCGGGAAGTCATTGACCCAAGTTCGAACCAACTCCTCCAGGTCTATCAATTCCTGCGACATGCTTCCGTTTGGTCCTGAAAAGACAGAAGAAATCGGTTTTATTAAATTATGAGCATCAGGAATGTCACATTTAACTCTACTGAAACTCACATTTTCGTTGACAACTGAAAAATCTGTAATGATCTTGGGGGACAGAATTTCGTGTTTGCGTCAATACATGAAATGAAATCCAAATGAACAAATAAGTTTCACATTCAATTTATTTTCTTCAATTTAAATCCACTATTTTAAGTGCTGGTGGAATGACCGATTTCGTAATGCCTTTTTTCCGCATTTGTTGTATGCAAATAATACTATCGAATTTACATACAATATCTTATCTTGAACTTTTGTTTATCAGCATGAAAATTTGTTGCTAGTGAAACACCTTTTTGAAACATTTCAACTGTAAGTCATATCATTCAGTTTCAAACAAGCAAGTCCGCAAAACTCGTGAGAGTAAACAACACGCGTATCCGTTACTTTGCTTAAAAAGTGGTAACCTTTCCACATTGTTCAAATCGATCAATCAAACTGATGTTGAATTTCGATTAGAACGCCTAAAGGGACATAGTAAATAAAACGTTTCAATTACATTTATGTAGCTTTTTCTTCATTTTCTGCTATTTAATTAATCATTTCTACATATAGTTAATGTCAGTGTCAGAAACGCCTTTGACCAGTTTACTTGATAGTACACCCACTGTCCTGCGTATGTGTACAAAAAAATGTTGCAAGGAATTAACGGAAGCGATTTTCACAAAGGTTTTATCTCATCTGTATCATAAAGAGTCACTCGCCAGGAAGTTGACTTGAAAAGAAAAAAAATAACAACACAAAAACATGCACAAATCGAAATGCAAAACAATGGTCATATATATGTAGGAAGCAAATCTGTGACAAAATGGTCTTCCACTTGCAAGCTCTTAGATATGCAGCCCGCCATTATCCATTGGGCTACAAAGTGTTTTTGCATGTCCATAATGTCGAAACACATAATGCAAAACAAAAAAGTGATACAAAATACCAAAAATTTAAAGGAGACAATTTATTTTTGAGGTTATTATTTTAGCTTCCCTTATAAAGTAACATACGTATCTGTTACAGAAAGCTCATTTTCTTCAAAACAAAGAGAGATATATTACGTTCCCCTCAGGAATACATTAGGAGGCCATACCATTTTTATTCAAATTTTAGCGAATTGTCTGAAAAGGAGAATTATTGCCCTGGCTTAATGGAATTTACTGACTCTTTCAACTTGTAATGACCTTTTCACATATTCTTAGATAGCATGACTCATTTAGGAATAATTTAGAGAATAGATACAATATTTTTTAACAGATATCATTATTTTAATAAAATTCAAATGTTAAGAAAACAAAATTGTCCAAGTTATACTGGTATTTTGACATACACAGCGCATTTAGAAAAAGTACATAAATATCTAAAACTGTTTACCTAGTTTTATTCAGCAGCCACAAATTATATTTGATACATTTTAGGTGTAAAAAATTGTTTGTTTCCGGTATCTCGACCAACCCTAAATTTTTAGCCCGACCCTAAATGTTTTTATGGCATTGGAGAATTTTTTTCTACTATTTAACAAAAAGTTGCAAAACTGCACTTTTTATGCTTTAAACATAGTGATGTTAGAAATCAACTTACTGATGCTCCAAAGGCATAATCCCCTTATTTGTATTCATTTTTGACACAAAAATAATTTCTGAAAAGTCTCTGAATAAAAAAAATCCAAAACAATTTTTCTTCCGACGTATCTGCCCTAATTGTTTTGGGCATGTTACCGGATGCAAGGATTTTTTAAACCTTATTGTTATTTGTATGATATGTAAAATCTAAATTCAAATGTTATCGCTCATATCAGTAGGTGACTATCAGACACATTCTTCGACAGTTGAGAGGGATATAGTCATTGACTTTTTTTGTGTATAGTTTACTGGTATTGTACTCGTATAATATTATTTTGACATGACTTTTAATTAAAGGTCACTTTTATTTTGTTACTGCATGAATTGATCAAACTTAAATCGCCTACTTATTCAAACTGACAAGAAACTTTTTCAATTAGTGTCAACGGACGTTTTCGTCTTAGTATTTTGACCTTGTAGTACCATGAACTTGAGCCGCACCATGAGAAAACCAACATAGTGCATTTGCGAACTGTTCGCTTTCAAACCCTATTGCAACTACAGATATCGTTAGCGAACAGTATGGATCCTGACCAGACCGCGCGGATGTGCAGTCTGATCTGGATCCATGCTGGTCGCAAATGCACTATGTTGGTTTTCTCATGGTGCGGCTCAATTATAACGACGCAGATATATTTTAGATTTTTCGATGGTGAAAAATGGAAACTTTTCTCTCCAGTTGGAAACGCTGGCCAAGTTAATTAGAAATACAGGCTTGTTTACCGACTTCGATTTGTATCTAACAACTGACAGACTATTTGCTTTGAAAATTGCTACAAACCCCAAGATAGCAATATATAATTTCAACGCAAGATAACCAGAACGTACGGGCTTTCCTTCGTTATCTTTATAATGTTTATTAACATTACAATTATACGTATACTGTAATACGGGCATTTAATAAGTTTTTTATTTTTATTTCAGTAACGCTATTATAAATCCCCAAACTCCTCTTGTCTTTGTTGACGGATCCCTGAAAGGAGTGGTCTCAGTAATATGTTGGTTCATTCTTGTACATGTATTTGTTATATAGCAATGAGTACATATTATGCTGTACTAATTGCAATGTACTCATTTGTTTGTTACGTATATCTAAAGCCCCATTTTCAACACTATTTAGGTTATATAACATTCAACCTAACCAGAATTTAGCCGGAGTCTGCACCAATACTAACCTGCAATTCACAACCTCAGCATTAACCGTATGTGGTGAACGGAAACTAGATGTCAAGGGGCCAAGAATCGGACGAAATTCGAGAATGGATACACAGACTGTCCCTTTAGTTCTCCCTTTGTTCAAATTTAAAAAAAGCTTAAAAATCTGATATTTACTATATGTCTTATTCATCAGTTCTCGTATCGGTTTACCGTTTTCACCGCTTAAAAGAAGTTTGAATGTTTTAATGATTAAGACATGTCGTATCATGTAAACCAGCCCACTAGCAGTTAAATATTTATGAAATGACCTTTACAATGAACAGCCAGAGTCCTCTGATTCAGCAATCATGCCGCCAAATGGGACACTTAAATCTGGGAATTTGGAAACTTTCTTTCAAGACTTCAATCATTTTACCACGATAATCATATTTGTTAACCTATGAATTCTTGATTGATAGAAAATGCACTTCTTTCAATGAAAGATGAAAATCAGTAGCTGCTTATGTATTTTCGATACAGCGGTAGATAAAAGACAATTTTATCCCCAGGTACTCCGATAAACCTGAAAATTCCTAAATGAACGACTGATAAGCGCACCTTGGCTTTCAACATTTGCCTGATCTATGTAAATAACGGTAAGTTATAAACGTTACTTGATAAACATGAATGATACCAACTAACACTTCGCAAAATACCTAAATTACTTTTTTTTTTCATTCAGTAGCATCATTATTAGAAAGTGGAGAGGTTCAGCAACCAAAATATCTGCACATCTTTAAGCATATTCACCGCTGTCTAGATTTAGAAAACCAAACTGTATACACTTACATATTTTCTAATTTTAATGTATGCATTTACTTTGTAATTTTAAATAACCTACATGTCAAACTTTACTGTCGACAGTCTTGACAAAAATTGAGTTTTTTTTTTATAATTAATATCTTGAGGAAAGTAATGCTTGCAACAATTAAGACACGTTTTAGATACTAGATGTATTTAATACAGACTCAAAACACTAAGTACATGATAATCTATTGTATACTTAAGAGGTGTATCTTAATGATCACTGCATATGTTGAACAGACAACGAAACTAAATAACGGTTTTTATATGAGTTCAGAATGAAATAATTTCTTAATTAGCTTATTTTTTTTTATACATGTGTATACCTTTGTTGTTTATGTCAAACCTTGATCATCGTATCATTAATTGCTAATAATGAAGAGCATGTGAAAACACTCGCCGTTCCTTGTACGAATTGATGAAATTAATATGTCTCATTTGCTATCGGATCTTTGACATAAACACGACATAAAACAGACAATTTCTGAGAGAGACGGTTGCCAGGTCCTGTGAATGATCAAGAACCAATAAAAATATCCTTTATTGCCGCATACCATTGTTGTAATATTTCTTTATGAATTCTTGTGCCGGTGCTAAAGTAGACGGAGTTGTGACGGTTGAATATCATTGCATAAAAGACTGGAACTACAGGTTCTCTACCAAAAAAAGAATAAGTCACAGTTAACCATGGAAATACTGTGCAAAACTAGTCAGAATATAATTTAATATACTTATTGTGACAAGCTGATACTGAAGATGATTTTATTCTTTTGTGGCCAGTAAATTAAATATACACAGAAAGCGTTTAAACTTTTCTCCTTGCGTATATTCTTTTTTTTTTTGTAAAATTTCTGGATTTCCCATGTCAAAAACCAATTGTATTGACTAACTGCGTTTTGCATATAAGAATAAAAAGTTCATCCTTTTTATGTGGCCCCGGTGTTTGATAGGTGCTAGAACCGAGAAAAAAACAGAGGGGTAAATCTCTTTAATATATATTTTCTTACGTTTTGACTCAATATTGACTCAAACATGAGGTACATATATAATACTGGGTATAAACTCAGTCCACTTTTCGACATCTGTGTATGTTAAACAGTGCAAAGTAACTTTCTAAATGACCATCATCTCTGCGTAAGGAAGCTGTAGTACATATGAGCCGCGCCATGGGAAAACCAACATAGTTGGTGTGCGACCAGCATGGATCCAGACCAGCCTGCGCATCCGCGCAGTCTGGTCAGGATCCATGCTGTTCGCTAACAGTTTCTCCAATTCCAATAGGCTTTAAAAGCGAACAGCATGGAGCCTGACCAGACTGCGCGGATGCGCAGGCTGGTCTGGATCCATGCTGGTCGCACACCCACTATGTTGGTTTTCCCATGGCACGGCTCATTATTTTTGCACCATTCTCATTTTGTGCTTGTCCTTGTTACCTCTATACAGGTTCTACTTTGAAAAATATATAGCTGTGACACTATTCCCACCCTCATTAGACACTTGGTATACTGTTGTAACATTGATTTCTCAGCATGGTGACTGTTTAATAATGTATCTCCAGCTAGCTACTGTACTCAACCGTAGGTTTTTTCATTTTATAACAATCTTCATCTATGTTAAATGTTTACGCGGAAAATGTATTATACCCCAAGGGTTGTCAATTTGTTTCACTAACAGCTTGTGTCTTTTTTGCGTTGTAATAACACTTTTTTCAGCTATAACTCAGAGAATATCTCATTTTTCACATATACTACATATATATTCACTACGTCCAACAAAAACAACCATTTAAAACGTTACAAAATCATTATGAAATAAGAACCGTTTTCATTTTTTTCCAATGCGATGGAAAGTAAACGATGTTTCTAGCTTTAACCTTAAAATCATATGATCGCACGTTTTACTCGGTTGAGTCACACCCGCAGGAATTTATTCAAATGACAATTAACCCTGCATTTTCAATGTTCACAGCGCGACAAAATATCGCCGTTAATAATTCATTACTATGAGCAGGATTCCCTAGCTAATTGTAGGACCAATTAAGTACGCATAGCAATAAATGATGAATAAATGTCATTGAATCATTCACAAATACTATAACAAGTTGCAGTCATACATGTACACAGTTACTGAAAGTATCAAAGGTTAATACTATACAAAATAAATCAGATAAAGAGGACATTTTTACTCATACTTTTACTGTTGACACTTGCATACACATTTTGTTGTCTGTACAATTAATGAAATTTGAAGTAGACATTAATACATCTTACTCATATTGTCATAGATACATAATAATTTGAATGACTGCTTCGTCGTACCTTATCTTAAATTAATTCATATTTGATAATACTCCTTAATAGGTTAAGTAGCTTAATTGACCATTAGTTATCAATTAAGTCTTGATCATCTGACCTTATAAACTTATTAAATACAGTGATGTAAAAATGTAGAAATATTAATCGTAACGAATGTATTATTAATATATAGTTAGTAACTGTGTATACAGAGGGTCGAGATCAAGTACAAAGTTCCTGTTGTACTCATCAACGCTTCTGTCTTTAGTTTTATACATGTGACTTATTCACCTTATTTCCGTGTATGGATGTTTAAACTATATTTGATATTTAGTTACAAACATATTTTATGTTGCAACCTGCGTAATTTTTGCAGTTTTGTGGGTTTGTTTTTTCAAAGTCATGTGTCCTACATCAGTACTATTTGTTTTATGCCGAACACATTTTGTTAACAGGTATTTTTCCATAGTAAATATATGTTTTTCCTTGCTTCAATCGAAAATAATACTACGGAATTTCCTTCACCATCTTCCAGACTGCCATTTTGCATAAATTAAACTAATACAAGTATAAGATACGCTGTAATTTCATGCTCGATCGATCTAATGATCAAAACCTTAAATTTCAAGTTTACGCAGATTTTATATCGATTAATTCATCAATAAACTTGTGTATCGAACTTTCTTAAGTCGTTCAATGTTAACTTTAGATTTATAATGTAAATACTGTCATGCTTGTTCAAGCTTCGCACATCTGAGTGGGCAAGATCTGATTTTGAAATATTTTGTAAATATTTTAAGCAACTATGTTTTTATTAGTTTTTTAAGTGACATGCAATGATAATTCAGATACCTTAATAACCCCCTAGATATATTGCAAATATCAAATATATGATAACAGTTGGAAAATAGAAATATGAAATTTTAGTAGACGCCCATTAAACGAATAAACAATTTCGTAATATCTATACCGATTAATAATTTTAGTGCAAAAAAGAAGCTCAATTTTACCTTTCAAACTTTGATGTATCCCTATTCAAGAAAGATTTCTACTATGTATATTCCAAACCACTAGACTAGTTTTTTCGCTTTACTCTGTACCAGTATTTTTCGTATCTGTATAGTGACTGCTGCCTCGCTCTCAATACGGATGCGCAGTGATACATGTGCGCATATACCAACTGATAAATAAACAGTATTATTTTCAATAAATAATACAAAAAATATCGATTTTGAAAATAAACCAAAACACGAATTGTCATAACTTATAATACGAGGTATAAAGCTGATGTGACAGGGCGATACGATATCATAATTTATTATTTTTATTTATCAAATTCCGTTAAAAATTCGGCTAGACAGTTTTATATATTGAATATGATATTTGTTCCATTTAATTTTTCACAGCAGATGTCAATTTTCTTATAGTAATATGATGATGATATATTTATGTCTATGTGCAATATGATGGAATATTATAATGTCGTTTTTAACAATGGCCGTCATTGTATCCTTAGATGTTACTTCAGCATGTTGCAATTAAATGCAATATAAGTAATTATGACTCCGACATCTGAGTAGAGTGCGAGCTTTGGCTGCAGGGAAACACAAGGAATGGTACGATTTATTACTACACATTCACTGTTGGGGGTGTTTGTTTGTTTGTTTGTTTATATGTAAGCATATTTATAGTCATCGGTAACCCATATCAGCGAATCCTCAAGAAGACTGCGGAAGAAAGTGAAAAATAAGAGAGGACGTCCAAATCTTAGAAGCTTCATCGGTTCTTCAACGCGTCTGTAGTAAATCACGCATACACGGTACTCAAATCCCGTTGTCCGTAATGTTTAATTGGGAGAGCAGCCGGATGCCAAACACAAGACCTCTGTTAACGTTATCACTGGATCATTGCTTCCGCACTTTGGTCTTATCCTTAATACAAATGTATAGCTTGTTGGCATTGAAACTACCACAAGAAGGAAAAAAGAATCGGAACAGTTTGAAAACCAACATTCAGGACTATGAAAGACTTTGACTATTTCCTCTTTCTTGAAATATTGCTTTTGTATTTTACGGAGTATTTCAAACGTCACATAGCTTTTTTGATCTGTTTTACAAACAAATGTGAAGAGACTTTTGAAACACATTTTCAGAAGGCTGTTCTTATTCTCATTCGATTTTATAATCCCTGCAACTTGTAACGGTAAAAGTCAAGGGAGGAAACAACTACATACAGATTGAAATCATTTCTTTCTTATTAATTCCCTGTTTACAAATGAGCCGTGCCATGGGAAAACCAACATAGTGGGTTTGCGACCAGCATGGATCCAGACCAGCCTGCGCATCCGCGCAGTCTGGTCAGGATCCATGCTGTTCGCTAACAGTTTCTCCAATTCAAATAGGCTTTAAAAGCGAACAGCATGGAGCCTGACCAGACTGCGCGGATGCGCAGGCTGGTCTGGATCCATGCTGGTCGCAAACCCACTATGTTGGTTTTCTCATGGCACGGCTCAAATGTACATTCCGTCAAGTAGAAAAAGTTTACAAGTAATATTTGATAAGTGTGTATGAAGTCTCATTTGATACCGTGTTTCTGGCGGCACACATGCTGCTAATTTTAATCTATTGAGATGGTATACTCAAGTGACAAACACTTATTTCAGACGCTGTGTGATAGAGAATGATACCGTTTAGGTTACAAAAACCTAATAATACACCAATCATTCAAAAAACATGATATCGTGTTAAATATAGATTTCAGTTTGGCATTTCTCACATTACAACCAGATAGAAACGAAATTCTCAGACCTGTTATATTGTGGAAACCGTATACAATGTTTTTGATTGCTTTTGCAACTCTAGGAAGACCAATGTCTCGTTAGTTGAACATTTTTGCATGTGTAAATGCAGGGTCATAGTTCAGATACATGATATCATCAGCCCTTAACACGTTTTGATGAATAAATCTTTGTAATTCTCGACTTACGTCTTGTGGAATACAGATATACATAGGTTCAAGTCATCTAAATAAGTTTTCCCAAATAATAAAAAACTGATCTGTTTCGAAAGTCATCCACCCTCCAACTTTAGAAGTCGCCAGGTACTTGTTAAGCAAAATTTTCAAACGTTCATTTTAATAACAGTGAATGATTACAACACAGCCGTTACTTAAACAGATTCTTGCTGGTCTGATGCTTTAAGGTGTCTTCCACTCCGCAGAAAGAGCATTTGGTAAACATGTATACATTTCATTTATGAAACTTTTATTTTTTATAGTAAGTGCCCATGATTATAAAATATATGGCAGCCAAATGTGAAATCAGCGTGTAGTTAAACTTTTCCTCTTTGTCGATAGATGGATAAGGCAGTGCACGGACCTCTGATTTCGTGTCATGTGATGTCGGTGGTGATATAGGACATCTACTTTTTAATTAGAGTATTAACAAACATAAGTGAAAGTGTAGCTAAAAGTTTATACCCTGGTATTCCGAACAAATATGACACTTAATTCATTCATGAAATACTGACGGTGCCAGAGTTGTGAACCTTGTGTCATAGGGTAGAGGTGAAGATGCTGAACAACATTTCTAAGTATGAATTAAATCCATTAAGTAATAATAGAGATAGAGTGAAAGTACTTCAAAACTTTTAACTGAAATTCTAAGTAAAAAGGTGAACACTTCACGGAATTTCTGCATCAGTTATGGACCATGTGTCATTTGATGTAGGTGATGATGTGGAGCAACTATTTTACGTCTAAATCATATCCATTTAGCAATAACAGAGATAGAGTGAAAATGTATCAAATCTATAGGGGAGCATGATTCAAGAAATGTTACTCTATTAGACACATGATGTGTATGGTGGCGAGGAACAATTATTTGAAGTTCAAAAAATAACAGCGACAACGTGCAACAAAACTTCAACCAAGCTGTAGACATGGATGCTCATGCGGACGCGAACGCTAGCTAATGTGAATAGAATATACATTGTATACTTGGGCTAAAATGATCGATGACCAAATACAGGATGAGGTGATCAACAAGCCACGGATTGAAAAGTAAAGTTGAATATGACATTGGTGATAATTCTAAGAACTTATAAAGTCTAACGGTGCATAACAAAAACATCAAAGAACATTCATTAATTCTTCACACGTTAAACTTGTACAAAGTGGCATCTTTTATATATATATATATATAAACTAGTTCTAAAAGCACCTCGTCATTTAAAATCATTTTGTTACGAGAAATGAAATGAAGCACACCAGAGGTAAGGTAGATTCTGCAGCATAATTCTCTTTTTCAAACAGCTGTTGGTTTCGTACAAAGGCTATTGCTATAACTGAACAAGACCTATATTTTGGGTGAGGAATACGTATTGTTGATAGGGACAACAAGTAACGCGTATCAGGCATTCTATATTAAAGATTTGCGATCAATACGTTTACAGAGTTCGATTTATTTAACCTACAACTACAATACTGAAACTTTCAGTCTTTAAACTTCAATAAAGTTTGCAAATTAAAATACCAAACCGGGATACACATTCTATAGGTCTTATAGATTTGCGATAGTCGCGGTACATATGTGATCTTATGCAGCACACATCTTAGGACACCGCTTGCCAGTCTGTAAAGTCAGCTCCTGGATTGTCATACGACTTATAAATATTTTCTCGATGATCTTTATAACTATCAGCAAATCCACTTTCAGCACCTTTAGTATTTACATTCTTTGATTCTTTATCAACAACAATGTCCTCAGGTGCAAATCCGGCTTCTTCTGAATCCGTAATGGGCCCTTTGATGTCATTTTCGTCTCTGCGATAAGCTTTTCGTGCTAAGAGGGCAAGAAGGAACGTTTCTATCACAAGGACCGAGTGGTGAATGTCTGAAAAAATAATGTCAACATTTTTATTGCCTTCTCATTCTCGTTTAGTCAGACAACTTTCTGCAATAACATATAGCATCCGTTTAATCCAATACTCAAGAAAAAAGACAGTGCAATGCTCAGCCAGTGAAAACCAGAGAAAGCCAACAAATGAACTATTATATTAAGATAAGTAACAAGTATAATTTACATACTATGCATCTAAGCCACATGAAACAAGTCCATTCAGAACTAAAGAAATTCTCTCTTCTCTTCAAAATCCACAAGTGAAACTTTTTCAGAACGAATATTTAGTTTTCTGGCTTGAAAAAAAAAACTATTTAAGAAGGAAGCTGGATAAAAATCGGGGCAAACTAATATTTAAATCTAATGAATTATCTTTTCTGGTGAGTATTATGAGCTCTACAGTGGGTACTATTAGCACATCAAATACAGCTTACATATATTGCCATATACTGTCTTATATAACAAAAATAAAACGAGTCTATAAATCCTATTCAACAGTTTAAGTTAACGCATTCTTATCATGACATCAGCATAACGTTTAAATAGATTCTATACGGTTAAATACTGTTTTCCTAGCTAACGTTTTTATTTACCCTATCATCGAAATGTTCTTAAATACTTAAGTACTGAAAGTGTTGCCTGTATATGTAACCGTGTATACGAAATGAAGAGGGAAGCGAATTAGTATCATGCAGCCTGCTCCCGACCCTACTGTTACATTCACAAATTGAACAGACTTTTTTCGTAAATACCCTGGCTATAATTTGCATTGATCAAGAAGGCATCCAAATGGTAGAAGAAACTTCTTGAGATTTAAACATAATTATCTTTAAAAATCTTAGAGTTCTATAGTCTGATGTATGATATAAATGTCAGACATTCAAAAGGACATTTAGGAATGCCTTGTTACGTAAAAGATTAATTAACCTTGAAACCAAAGCTTTGCATTGCCGTGGTCTTTAAATGCAGGACTTAATTTAGATATTTTTCACGTAAAAAAGTTTCGTACAGAAAAGAATTTTTCTTTGCGATATGATGTTGTAAGTGTTTTTCTTTCAAAGCTTGACATCTTCCTTGTTTAGAGTTTTTTAACCACGAGAAAAACTCCCACCCAAGGGATTATCAAACATAGTCTCCGGCATAGATCTTCGACTTATCAACACACTTTTCTGAAATTAATTTTTAGATTACTCCTAAGTCTGTGTCCTTTTCTTGCTGTAATCATATTTAACTAATATATCAGAAATTAATACAATGCATCATGACTTAAAGTGTATTCTATTTGTTTTCAGCACCATCAGTGGTCTTAATTAACTACCAATTCAAGAAATGATCTTAATAGGTCTTACAGCTTCCTCTGACTTTGGGTCCTCGAGTTCCGATACATTCCGGAAGATCGAACAATGCAAGAATTCCAAACACAATATTCTGCAGATTGGATATCACAAGCAGCAGTTTGAAGGACATATACTTCAGCGCCAGTGAGTATTGCTTCAAGTGGAGTAAGGAAGCTCGGTAAATCACCATGGTTCCGTACATAGAAAATAATGTACTGATGACGGTAACTATGGTGATATAGAGGTAACTTGTTGAACCACCCTGTTTAAAAGAGGAAAACGTTGATCATAAATCTTTAGAGCTGTTTAATCACTGACATCTAATACATGGTGATAAAAAGATATATCCAAATGCAATCAATATGCTAGTGCGACATTTGCGAAGATTCATTTTAGTCACTGAGAAAGTGTATTACACCGAACATACATATGAGATGAATTAAACTTGCTTATCTAGTTTTGGCTTAGAATGTTCTCATGAACTGAACTCTTATGCAAATGTTATTAATTGTTCAATATAACAAATAATACATTGCACTTTTTTATAGCGCAAACTCTCAGAAGTTATATCTATTGTAAAAACTGTACTTACCAGTCCTCTTGTGTATTTACCATCTGTCCACAGAACCGCAGCTATGAACAGTAACAATGGTCTTACCACGGCAACTTGTAAAGAACACAACTTGAAGAACAGAAGACTTTTCCTTAAACGAAAAACGAACTTTTTACATAAACTGGTTCTTAAAAGCAAAACATTCGACTACAAAAAGTCGAATTAAGGTGTTGCACGACGTTGCCAGACGGCACATTCAGTAACTCTTGTAACATAATTGAAACCGGCTCTCGATAGCGGACAGTTCGTATTGTTTTAGTATGGCGTTGTGTGGTATCTTTGTGGTGTCACTTTTTACTTACTTCCTTTCAGTGAACATAGTGAGCCATGCACTCTTGTGAAATGATATAGCTGATATCGTACATACTGATATTAAATGTAATTAAGCTAATTTGAAGCGCTTTCTATGCACCATATATATTTTTCTCTTTGTATTCTAAATAGGCTGATCTGATTCTGCTGAAATTGTTGTCATGCATACTGTTTATTTAACATGGGTTCAGATCCTAGAAATAAACTACGTATATTTTCATCTGTTGTTTATTGAAAAAAATCTATAGAGTGTAAGTGCTTTTAAATCGTACGTGTATAGACAAACAACGCTGTGTCAATTACAATTGAAAGAATTTTATTAAATGCCTACGAATTTATAGCCTGTATTTTAATATTGGACATAAAACATCGTATTCAACTTTCATCAGAAACGGAAAAATATTGAAAGATTGACGTCAAATATGACATCTGAACTGACGTAATTATGGCGTCTCAACAAACGGTCTATGCGACAAAACGTTCACCGTTTCAAACGAGTTTTCAGCCCTATTTGTCTAAAATCACAGTGGATTTTGGCTGATATAGTACTAGAAATAGGTAACTGTATATGCTAAAAAGGTCGATAAAGCAGAATCTTGATATGCAATGTTGCTTTCGATTCTCGTGGATTTTGCCAGATCTCTGACCACACTAGGCGCAAGCGCCTCTTGGGATCAACGCCTGGTAAAATCCACTCTAGCCGAATACAACATTGCAAGTCAAGGTACTTTTACAATAACCCTATTATACCTGGTTAGTTTGATAGGTTTAAGAATACAACAGCAGCAGCAACAGCAAGGTGGGGTGCTTGTTTTTACTCTGTCATTTGCAAGTATCTCCAACATCTTCTCCTCTCCTCCAAAGTAGTTTATGGATAGTGTAACAAACGTGTAGAAACACACAGATAGATAGCTAAAAAGATAACATAAATATTATCTCTTACTATTCTAAAATATCATATTCTTCACAGTTAGTCTGAATCATTTACGAAATTACGAAACAAAGCATCTTCCTGAATTCATTGACAAACAGATCTATATGAATTTGAAAGAAGAATGTAGACACAGAAAAATCTCTCATTTTAGGTGTAAGGAAGACTTACCATGATGCTAAGAGATCCAATAGTATTGTGCTTGATGGGACCAGTAATGCAATCAAAGATGTTAGTATTGTTACCTGAAGAAGATGAAAACCCCTGTGAAGAAGTAAATATGATATATTACATCCTGGTTGTAATTATTATTTATAAGCCCACCTTCTGAAAGTGTGCCACTTGCATAACTGCATCTGAACTTCACTAAGCATATAAGTTTATGTATATCTTACCAATTCATAGTTGAAAGAGAGAACAAATCTTAAAGACTTACCGGATACAAACCGAGAAGTGTTGCCAGTTTTATAACTTTCACTTCATTTCCATAATAGATACGCTGTAGAAACAGCAGCTCCTCTACAAAGTTGCCAACACACAAAGCAGCCAGAAGGCAAGCGAGCGAGAGCAAAACTATAGTAGCTGCACTAGCAGATATTTCTGAAAAACCAAGTCTGATATGTTAGGTAAATTACCATTTTGTGTAATCAAGTAAAAATGGAAAGCTGACAGACACAACCATTAGCATACCGAGTTATCATGAGCTGTCCATCAGCGCGCTCGACTGTTCAACAACTTTTAAATTGAACATGGGCCATTATCTTATCAAGTTACTGAATTATATTAACCTGCATCCAAAACTTTAACCAGGTGTGACGCCGACGACGACGCCGACACCGACACCGTAACCCGGGTGAGTAGAACAGCTGTCACTTAATTCTTCGAACGCTTGAGCTAAAAATGAACGTTTACATAAACAATAATCTGAAATCCCACCATTTTTTGAAAAAACAGATTTACATTTCAATGAAACTGTTTTTCTCAATTAAATGTGCTTTTTTGTTTTTGTTGTTTTTAACGCCACACCGGTACAATTATTGGTCATATATAGCGACTTTCTAGTTTTTCGTGGTGGAGGAAGACCCCATGTAGAACCACTGACCACTGCCAGCTATATGACTTCCTCGCACGAAGGAATTCTACATCATCCTAATGGAGATTTCTAACCAATCGCTGGGTCGGGCAAATGATCTGGCCACGGAGGTCCTTTCAATCAAATGAGAGCAAGTAGTTTTAACAAAACTGTTTATTTTGGTATAGACGAACAATTGATTACAAAAAAAGATTTATAGTGGTGTTGTCAAGTGATTTCATACACATTGCATACGTTATGCTGCAAATTTGTTATGCCGCATTAACAAACAAAAATAGTTATGTGATTTGAAGAGAGTTTTGTTAGAAGGGTTGGGTTTTATCTAAAAGTCGCGTAACCTACAAAATAAACAAGTGAATGAAGTATTGCCATGCAATACAAGTCCCCTACTGGAAGGCACCTAATTTTCTCTACTGCAGTATAACATAATGAACTGATATCTGTCAATGATGTATAAACAATATTGTACTACATATACAATATGTTATAACAACACACTTGGATTAAAATGTGCATATATAAAAACCCACAGTTGTTTTCATATTGATTTTTTTTGGCTGATTATAAAAATGTTATCATGTAAGTTATTTATAGTAACAACAAAGGGAAATTAATCTTTAAAAAAAAAAAAAAATCTATATAATATAAGTCCACAAGAAACTCTTTACCAGGTAGAGATAGGTCAAAATACACCTAAAAATTGGATGTAACATGCATGCTGTACCATAGAAAAGTGGTCTCGATTATTCTCTACCGCCAGAAATAAAAAAGTTACAATAAAATCTATTTATAGTAACAACAAAGGGACGTAATTCTAAAAACAAGGGTGCCTCATGGTGGTGAACATTTGGTCCAAGTTACATCAAAATCCCTCCATGCATGAAGAAGAAATGTTCCGTACAAAGTCATTCTTGAATTTGACCTTTGACCTCTAAATATGACCTTGATCTTAGACCTAGGGACCTTGTTCTTGCGCATGACATGTTTTCTCATCCAGGGAAATATTTGTGCCAACTGATATCTAAATCCTGCTTTGCATGACAAAGTTATAGACCGGACAGGAAAAAAATCTCTTGACCTTTGATCACAAAGTGTGACCTTAACCTTTAAGCTAGGGTACTGGGTGTTGCGCATGACACGTCGTCTCATCATGGGAAACATTTATGCCAAGTAATATTGTAATCCCTTGATGGATGACAGAGTTCTGGATCGGACAGGGAAAAAACCTTATTGACCTTTGACCTCCAATTGTGACCTTGACCTTTGAGCTAAGGGTCTGGGCTTTGCGCATGACATGTTGTCTCATCATGGGGAACATTTGTGCCAAGTAATATTAAAATCGTTTGATGGATGGCAGAGTTATGGACGGGACAGGAAAAAAAACTCTGTTGATCTTTGACCCCCAATTGTGACCTTGACCTTTGAGCTAGGGGTCCGGGATTTGCGCATGAAACGTCGTCTCATCATGGGAAACACTTGTGCTAAGTGATATTAAAATCCCTTAATGAATGTCAGAGTTATGGACCGGACACGAAACAGACCCTGTTCATGCTATGTTAACATTTGACTGCTAAGTGTGACCTTGACCTTTGAGCTAGGGGTCTGAAAGTTGTGCATGGCACATCGTCTTATTATGATGTACATTTGTGCCAAGTAATATTAAAATCCCTTCATAGATGGGAGAGTTATGGACCGGACAGGAAAAAAGCCTTGTTGACCTTTGACCTCCAATTGTGACCTTGACCTTTAAGCTAGGGGTCCGGGATTTGCGCATGACACATCATCTCATCATGGGGAACATTTGTGCCAAGTAATACTAAAATCCCTTCAAGGATAGGAGATTTATGGACCGGACAGGAAAAAAGCCCTGTTGACCTTTGACCTCCAATTGTGACCTTGACCTTTGAGCAAGGGGTCCGGGATTTGCGCATGACACATCATCTCATCATGAGACCTTTTGTGCCAAGATATATTAAAATCCCTTCAAGGATAGGAGATTTGTGGACCGGACAGGAAAAAAGCCCTGTTGACCTTTGACCTCTAATTGTGACCTTGACCTTTGAGCTAGGGGTCCGGGTTTTGCGCTTGACACGTCGTCTCATCATGGGGAACATTTGTGCCAAGATATATTAAAATCCCTTCATGGATGACAGAGTTATGGACCGGACACGAAATTGCGGCCGGACGGACGGACGGACAGACGGACGGACGGACGGAATGACGGAAAAGTGCATTCCTATAGTCCCCGAAACTGGTTTTCAACCAGTAGGGGACTAATAAAGTTTGCTCTGTTCTGTATATTTACCTGCATAGAAATCATCTGTACTTGGAAATTTATCGGAACATGGCTCCATCGTTCAGGATATTAATTACATAACCAGCCAGGCACCATTATCTGAACATGAAACACACAACCACGACAATTTATATATAATATATATATATATTATAACAAAAAAATATACTTAACCAGGACGACTCAGTAATGCACAAACAACAGCATCAAACTTCTACGAATACTGGTATAGCTTAATATTATTAATCTAAATTTTGCATTTTGTTGTGAATTTAACAATATACTATTAGTATTCCATACAATATTTGAATTTCAATGACCCTTTTTAACTTTAATGAAGGCAATTTCTGCCTAAATGTAGAACTTTGATATAAAAGTTTATTAAAATTCATATTAGTTGAAAGATGTTGCTCGGTTTAATTCCCATAACCGATCGGAATGTTTGAAGTCATGGCTAAGTTGTTTCAGTCCACATATAATATTGCCTACGTAAGGGTTAAACACTTTGTGGAATTAGATTTGAAAAGTTTCAAATGCTCCAGTAATTCAGCGACACCAAAACTTACAGAGCGGAACTTTTAGATCTATCTGATTTTGAAACTAAATAAGCATCATATTTCTTTAGACATGATGTACACAGCTGATATACGTGACTGCGAATGTACCGGTAATGTGACCCAGCATATGTGAATTTTATGTCATTCACCCTCCATTTCAATTATCTTTCTGTCTGTAATGATTGGTGGTTCTCTACCCTAAAATGTATCAAGTTAGGCCAAAGAAAATAAAAATTTAAATTCTCATCCGGAGTTTGGAAAAAATGGAGCGAGTGGGCATTTTTTGCTTTTATTTTTGAAACAAGGAAGACCTGAGGTCAAAACTTAAAAGTTGACAAATGAGATCAAGAGTGCTTTATTGTTGATATTAGTAATGTTTTTTTGTCTTTTAGTCATGCCTATGTAAATGTACTTACATTTTTTCTTCATATACCTAAAAATACCTTTATGTCTTGCTCATGATGTGATGCTTATTAAAGTTAATCGTAAAATTTTGGGGTAGGGATGGCGGGGATGATTACAATTAATAATTAATGTTCTAATGCCTTACTTGCGTTGGTAATATAAACTTGTTTATTCTCTTACGGCGAAATGGGTTGCATTGGTTGAACATGCAGATATGGTTAGGATAAATTCAACAACCGAATCTTAAACAAACCCAAAGAGAAGATAATGTATTAATCTATATAATATATTTGGGTATGTGTGTATAATCTACCATTTATGTGTTTCTGTGTCTTAAGCGTAAGTGTTTATATGTAAGGAAAAATGAATATTGATCAAGCATTGCAAATTCACTGGATCAATAAATGATATATCAGTTAAACAGGTCTAGGAAAGTGGAATATTTACAGATTATCTATAAATTTACAGATTTTTCAATCTGTAAATTTACAGATCAAGTGTTTGAAAACTGCTAAAATTATATTTAGACACAAAATCGCAGATTGAGATTAATTGATTTACATATGGTATGCGTAAATAAAGGTCAGTTGCAAATTTCAGTCATTTCTGTTGACTTTGATTTTTCTTAAAATGCCAAAAACACAAAGTCAACAAGAATGGCTGAAACCCACAAATGACCTTAATTTATGCATGCTGTAAATAAACCAATTAATTCCAAGCTGCGGTTTTGAGAATAAATGTTATTTCATCAGTTTTCATACACACAATCTTTAAATTTACAGACTGGAAAATCTGTAAATTTATAGATTATCAGATAATCTGTAAATATTCCACTTTCCTAGACCTGTTAATTATAAATATACCCGGAGATTATTTCTATATCATATTTCATTGTCAGTCACGGTATCTTATCAACGGCGTTATGACTAAAACAGTACTTACAAAGCTGACAAATAATCCTCCTGAATAGTAAGAGAATGTTTCATATCCTGTTCACACATATTGTCATTACAGAAACCGGTATCATTCAATTGACAGTATAAATCATTTCCCTTGTTGAGTAAGATAACACTCATCCATATATATATAGATAGATAGGCATATAAATAATAATATACCGTTTGACCTATAGGTCACCTTTAATCCCTGTATGCAGTGTAATATAAATATGTCCTAAAGCAAGAGCAGTGCACACATTTTAACTTCAGGTCGTTTTTGTCCGAGTTAAATAGATAGTTAAACACATAGTTACGGTTAAGCGCTTCTCTTTTCAATGAAATTTAATGGGGATGTTTATTCCCGTATTTACATAAAAAAAATGTTTAACACGTTTTAAAACTCCTCAAAATGATATCAGACATATTCAATTGAACAACATGCAGAAAAAAACCCTGTATTAAACATACTGTATCTGGTCAGGATAGATACATGTATTAATATGTTGTATTATATTAACATCGATATTTTGTGTATACTTATGTTGGCAGCTGTGTCCGTACCGACTGATGACTGGTACGCTGAAACATCTGGCACAAACTCCGGTAGAAAAGATATTCTTACTCTGAAACTAATCTAACGCATGCTCCGGTAGAATCAGAAACTGTGTGAGATAATTTTATGCTGCAACACATCTAGCCCATGCTCCGGTAGAATCAGAAACTGTGTGAGATAATTTTATGCTGCAATACATCTAGCACATGCTCCGGTAGAATCAGAAACTGTGTGAGATAATTTTAAGCTGCAACACATCTAGCACATGCTCCGGTAGAATCAGAAACTGTGTGAGATAATTTTACGCTGCAATACATCTAGCACATGTTCCGGTAGATTCTGAAAACTGTGTGAGATGTCGTTCCGCTGGAATAAGTGTTAGATTCTGAAAAATGGGCGAGATGTTGATCCGCTGAAATTAATTTAACAGATATTTCGGAAGTTTTGAAAAATGTGCGAGATGTTGTTTCGTTGAAATCAATCTAACACATGTTTCGGTAGAATTGGAAACTGTGTGAGCTATCCTTACGCTGAAACACATGAGGCATACGTTCCGCTAGATTCTGAAAATTGCACAAGTTTCTATCTCAAATATATATGGCGATTGCGGGACACCGTAAGATGTAGTTTCGCTGAAATCAATCTAGCACGTGTATCGGTAGAATCGGAAACTATGCGAAATGTCGTTACACTGAATCAAATCTAGCACATGATCCAGTGCATAAATTGTGTGGTTCATTAAAATTATCGCATGCATGCTAAGATCGATTCCAAATGTGTGCGTAATGTCAGTATGCTGAACCATTTCTCGTACATTCTGACACTGCACTAAAATATCGTTTTATTGAAACTTATCTCGCACTTGCTTTCTTAGATTCTGAAAATTGGCGAATGTCTACATACTAAAGCATATCTAACAAGTGCACTTAGTCATCTGCGAATTGTGCTTATGTTTAATCATACCTCAAATATACCTCGCACGTGTATTTTTTTTTTTTGTTGTTGTAAATTTGGGAGCTTTGCGAAATGTCTACAGATTAGTTTATACTAATTTGTTTTAGCTGGATTGAGATGAAAGATCAAGCTTATTGTAACCACTCTCGAGTCCGCTTCCTGGAAAAAACCAGTACTGGTGTCATATGAGAAGTCATGGTCGTGACCCCTGTGGGGCACGATTCCAGGACCCCTGGATTGAGCGGCCGGCACCTTATACAGACCACCGCTCCCATTTAATGTCTACAGATTGAAACATGTTTCATGCATCCTTCTGAAATGTCCGTACTTTGAACCATATCTAGAACATGCTCATGTAGATTATATTTCATTAAGTGTATCAACTTTCGTGCCCACTAACTTTTTGACGCGGAGTCAATTTGATATACCCTTGTCCATACATCTATTTGTACGTCCGTCCGGCATTATGCCGTCCATATCTCAAAAAATATTTGACGTCATTCAGCATGTGAAGTTGTACATCTTGGTTTTGTTTAGGATTTCACTAAGTGAGATCAGAGTTTTAGTCATTAACTACCCCGAATCATGAAAATACACTTATCAATTTGAATCGTGTATTTCTCAGTAAGATAAAACGCACAGTATGGTAAATGGGTACCTTACATATTGAACAAATGGTAATTTATCTGTCACAATTTCTCGCAGAGACATTCGGGAAGTTCATCCAAGTTTTTCTATAACGTTGACAAGAAACGTATACTATGCGGAATGTCTCTTCAATAAGACATATACGGAGACAATGTGATAGATGCACGACGGAAGATAAATTAATGCTTGTTCAATAAACATAGTACCCATTTACCGAACTGCACGTTAACCTTAACGTGGGGTACGGTGGTATTTTGTTTCTCATTTGGTGTCAGTGTACCATAACATGATTTCCGTTTAAAGATATCAGTTTTTCCAATGATATACGTCCAATCATATCAATGCTGTGACAAAGGCGATCTCTTGGCATGTATTTTGTTTTACATATAGTCTTTCTTTGAAATGACTGGAGTTAGTGAGTTTAACGTGCCATTAGCTAATTTCAAAGTCCTGTACGATACTGGTAGTAGTTTACGTGCAATCACAAATTGTTTGTAGTATTATGTTAAATATATCCACTCAAAAAGACTTTGTTGTCGAGCCCGCCCGATATAGTCGTCACTTTTGGCGGGTCGGTGTATGTGCGTGCGTGCGTGTGTCCGTCCGATTTGGCCCGGACCATAACTTTGACATGCATTGACCAATCTTGTTTATATCTGGCATGAATGTTAACCTCAATGGAAGGAGTGTCATGCGCAAACCCCATGTTCTTATCCCAAAGGTCAAGGTCACAGTTGTAAGTCAAAGGTCAAACTGAAGTTTGTTCGACCATAACTTTGACATGCATGGACCAATCTTGCTTATATTTGGCATAAATGTTTACCTCAATGAGAAGGAGTGTCAAACGCAAACCCCATGTTCCTTTCTGACAGGTCAAGGTCACAGTTGGAGCCCAAATGTCAAATTGAAGTTTGTCCGGAGCATTTCTTCTTCAAGCATGATGTGATTTTGATGTAACTTGGCATGAATGTCCACCATTATGAGACGGAGTGTCATGCGCAAGAACCAGGTCCCTAGGACTAAGGTCAAGGTTAGACCAAAGGTGCTGGCGGGCTCGACATCCTGCCCGTGGGCATGCAGAATGTATTTCTAGTTTTTACCAGTCATTCACTTGTAAAATAGTTAATTAAAGCCATATGATCCGATGGACAGTTTGAACATATAATAGGAGGCAACATAGAAAATCAAACCAGCAGTTCTTGGGGAGTCGAAAATGATTTTCTCTTGGCTTTATCATTACAATACGTTAAAGATCGATGCACAATAAAAATACTACTTATATTCTATCAGATTTCTCCATATGTACCACTTTTCAACGTCATGGGATCAAGTAAACACCATGCAATTTTAAAGAGTAACTGCATTCTCTAGACAAGTGTCATTGATATCATTCGCAAATACATTGTATGTAACAATTTCATGAGATATGTATTACCTCTTACGTGACATATGCCTCACAGAATAAAAATAAACCTATCTTGCCTACTTTCTACTCGAAAAGCGCTTTATTAATATTCTGATCATACCATTTATCAAAATTCTAATCATGGTCAATATTGAGGTCCATGAAAATAAAATACATTCAGAAATGTTTGATTACAAGGTATTCGAAATAAAATAACATGATTTACACTGATAACATATTAATACATTTACTACTTTGAAAAGAGCTTTTTGTCTCCATTGATCATGTAATTATGATCTCATGCAATCTCATAGAACTGCTAAGCATTCAGTGATACGGTCGAAACACAATTCTGACGTAGATATATATACAGTGTTTCATTCCGAATTATGTTGAACTTCAGTCTGATTAGTGTTTTTACCTAATCCTTTATTATCATTATCACTTCTCAAAATTTCACCAGAGTCTGCTCCGTATCGTGAATAACTTGTATTAGCTACACAGCTAGTGTCTGAGTTATCGCCAGTACTCATAGGCTGTTCGGTTACGACACTAAAGGGAGAGAATCCAGCTTCAGCAGCACTTACAGGTCCTTCTATTTGAGTTTCATCCCTTCGATAAGCTTTCCTTGCAAGTAATGCTAGCAGGAATGCTTCAATGACAACTAGTGTATGCTTCAAAGCTGAAATAGATATTTTCTTTTTACTACCTAATTCTGCGCTATTAATCTTAAACAAACTGAAGTGTTAATACAGTTCTTTAATATACATGTATATAATGGTATATAAAATGATTTAGACATTATCTATGAAACAGACAATATTTGTGAATTACAATAAAACCAGTACTTCGTACAATATAATTTGTGCTATGTATCTTGAATTAGAACAACTTGCTTTATCATACAGTTTTTATAGGTAATTCAAACGAAGTCTTGTGTTAAAACTTTGTGTTTACTCCATTTCAACCAATGCTATAGGTATTATAACTGAAAGTGTTTTCATTATACATTCTTCGCTTTTTTGTATTTTGCTGCCTCTAGTTCAGTCACAATGAAAAATTAACTGTATTCTTTACCATTTGCTCTAACTTTTGTTCCTCTTGTACCGACACATGCAGGAAGATTGAAGTTAGAGAGTATTCCAAACACAAGATGCTGGATGTTGCTAACAATAAACATAGTGTAGAACGAGGCAAACTTCATCCAGAGTAAATACATTTTGAGATGATCCCTGGAGGCCCGATAGATAACCATTGTGGCATATACGGAAGTCAGCGTACTTATAGTCTCTAAAATACTTATATATGTGTTACTTGATGCGCTTGTCTGTTGAAACAGGAAACAAAACAATGAAAAACGTCTATGAATATATAAATGTGAATTTAGTACTGAAGTATATCAAAATTCCTGATGACATCAATTTAAATAAATATTCATTTCAGACTGAGAATGATGCTGTGCATTTTATATTATTTATGTTATCTTATTTTAGCCAACAGATAGGTGAATGTTAAATTGTTCGTTTATTTTTGTATTTTTCTTGAAGGTTAATGGATAAAAAAATCATTGACAATTTTAAACTATTTGGTAAAAACTTAAAAAGTCAACTTCAGTTAGAATGCCAACACATTATATCAAGCTCCAGATTAACTTGTTATAGTGTACGTACACCCATGTACTAACCATTCCTCCATCGTATTTTCCATCTGTCCACAGGACCGCCGCTAAGAACACTAACAAAGGTTGGATGATGGCAACTTGCAAAGAGCAATACCTTAATCTTCTCAAAGGCGTTCTAAATAGAGAAATGACAATTGAAAGATCTTCTGGATCCATTTAACATATATATATATATATATCATAGAAAAGCCAATGCAGAGGCAGTTTTTCCTTAAAGATACATCTTTTATACTATTATAAAACCTTTGCAAGGAAAAACCATATTACCCATTATTAAAAACTTCAACATAATGCTATATAGCATAACCCCTTTTGTACCTTTGTGCATATCTAATATTTATTTTATAACAGGTCATTTCAATTTCAGGGATGGCCGATCAGTTTTTCCTAGTCATTGACGATCAAAAAAACAATTCTGCAACAATGTTGCATAGCGTCTCCAGCATTTGTTTATGAATTTTGATACTATACTCATATAACTTTTGAAGATGTATTATATACATTTGATAAGGAAAAGAATATATTTCACTAGATGAAGACAGAAGAATGCATACCTTCTCATTTTTACCGGTTTAAGGACACAACAGCAACAACAGCAGCATGGCGGCGTGTTTAATTGGATCTTGGTCCCTTCAAACAGTTCCATCATTTTATATTTTCCCCCAAAATAGTCAATAATAAGCGACAGGAAAGTGTAGAAACAAATAGTAAGATAACTGCAAGAAAAAGAAAATATACAAATATTTTGCTGTTTAAAACAACTTATTAAAGCGGCATTTTCTGAAAATGAAATCCTGTCAGTTTTTATGAAAACTTAGGTAATGGATTCATGAAACTAGCGTTTCAAATACGATGAAGCATTTTAAAACAATTAGTAATCTGACTTACACAAAATATGCAGTTAAAATGTCGTTAACATCTAATTGATTGTGTCCGGATGTCATTGAATTCAACTGTTCATAGTAAAGAACAGTGCAACACGTGCTAAATATACACAATAAAATCCAATTAACACGAACATATATAATCAACAGGGAATCAGTTCAAGTATTTGCTAGCACCACACCACTGCTCACACAATGGAGAAGAAATACTTCAAATCTGTGAAGTATGATAACACACTGAAAAACCATTAACAAATGAAGTAAAATTTACCTGTAATATGCCATTAGACGCGCTGAAAGCAACACATAGTACAGTGGACCCGTATTGACACGCGACTGCGCATTCCCCGTATGAGATTTCGGCATCTTTCGGCCATAATGAGATAAAACCAGAGAATGTCGAAACCGCTTACGGAGAATATTTAACCCTTACCCTGCTACATTTCTATAATGGACTGGTCCATCTTTCAATTTGGACAGTACCACTTATTACTTAAAGGGGTTTTCACTGAAAATTTACTGACTGAATAGCGAACAGTGCAGACCATGATCAGACTGCACGGATGTGCAGGCTGATCTTGGTCTGCACTGGTCGCAAAGGCAGAATCATCTGCCGCCAGCAGGCTAAGGGTTAACTGGATAATCATTACGGTTCCTTTGATGATAATGTTTATACAGACTTTCATCTGCAGTTGAGACGTATATTACACAATATCCATTCGAACGCCCGTGATGGCCAACGAATAATATTACATTCGATATCTGTCTTGCAGCATATGGAATGAGAAATCCATGTCATGACGTGTTTGCGAAAACAGCGTGTTTTCATACTGTTTTTAGTATATAAAATAGGTATATAATTCATCAAAAATGTCTGAGTTAGGTCAATTAGATTTATATACTTTACCATGACGCGACAAGATCAAGGAGAACGGTGCTTCTTGGAACCAACAGAATTATCAACGATGTTGTTACTGTTACCTACAATGTAAATAAACAATAACAAAGTTAATAAGATAATAAAATGTATCAGTCATTACTGTTTAGGCAACGATTAAAATGTGCGGCAAATGGGGAAATAGCTGGTACTCGTGTCACGAAATAGTCTTTCAGGTCCGTCTGAAATAACACCGACGGGTACTAGATTACATTTATAACGCCACATCAAATATGAAATTATAAAAACATTGCACTTGTTTATAGAAGTGACACTTCAAAGATGAGAGGGTTTACCGATTTTATTCTTATATGTAGCATGAATATATTTTTACAGTTTCTTTAGTTCTATCAAAAGTGACATATATTTAAACACCTTGCAATATAGTGTTTTAGATATACGTTAGATGCAATTTCACAAACATTCAGGTAATGAAATGGATAAATTGGGAGACTAATTTGTCCACTGCTTTAAATGTATCATGACTTTTGGTATGTGGAAAAATATTTGCATTTTATAAACATAAAACTTACTGGATATAACCCTAGCATTATAACACGCCGTTGCAATTTCACCTCATCTTTTGAATACACGCGTCGCAAATACCAAACCTCTTCCAGGAAGATCAAAATACATACAACAGCCAGAATACAAACCAGGGTTAGGAAAACAATGGAATAAACGTCTGAGGATATATCTGAAACATATAGGTGTGTACTGCTGTAATACTAGTATCTGTACAAAGCGAGTTAATTTTTATTACGTAAAACACGAGTGCCATATGTTTCATTTCTACAGCGTGTCAGTATATCATGTTCGATATGACACTGTATCATTCATTTCAAGTAAGTACAGTCTCTTGAATAATTGGACACATCAAACGCAAAAAAGGATTACTGGGGTAAATACCACGCCAACTACGAACTGACACTGTAGCGGAAGTAATACCGCAGACACTTACTTGTATTCTATTGAACTAAAATCAGTATAAAAGTGGTTGTGATTGGGTGAGACGGTAAGGCCACGTACATAAAAAAAAATGCATGCATTACATATGCTGTGAAACATAATCTAAGCCTATTAACGGGTCATTTCAATATCTGTCTCAAAGAAGATTTTGCATAACTGTATCATTTCCGCTACAATTAGGTATTTGTTCGAAAATCAATATCAGGGTGCATCAGTTCCACGTGACGTTTTTGCTAATCTGGGGTGCCAAAAACATGGCGGATTCCTCGGTTAAGGTAACATTTTCTTAAATATCTTTTCACCGGCATGTTCAAATAAAAGGAAACATAGATGAGTGCCGTCTCATATGAAAATCCAACACTCGGCTATAGAAGTGGAAGCTATGGGAGGCTCTTATTTTGTAATTTCTTAAGGTGTATATGTCAAGACAATACTCTTCCAAATATCCCTGTCGTATACTAGTCGTTTAAAGTCTTTTAAAAGGTTTATTTATTGAATTTGCGAAAATGTCCACCATCTTAACATCTTCAAATTTGTTCACTTCAAATGCGCGGTTGGACTTTTAGAGAAAACAAACGGACTTTGAAACAAAAAACTTGTAGCCGCGTGTTAGATTTTCGGTGAAAAGATATTTAAGAAAATGTTACCTTTACCGAGGAATCAGCCATGTTTTTTGGCACCCCAGATTAGCAAGAAAAGTCACGTGGTACATGCACCCTGAGAGTAACAACAACATCATCTCATACCACCCGGATGCAAATGGATACAATACAATTTAATAGCTCCCGCCATTGCCACTGATATTCGGGTATATGCAAAACATTATTTTAGGGCAATGTAGTTATAAATTTTCCTGCTAAAATATATATTTTCAAAATGTGTGTTGAAATGATCTTGGTAAATCAAAATAAGTTTGCGATTTATTAGTGTTTTCCATATTTTCCAGATATAACAACAGCGAGTTCAAAATTACTACTAATTTCATTTCTTTAATTGAAACTACATTCGGGATACGGAAATAAAACTAACTAGAAGGACTTTCCTATTGAAGCATTTGGTCGGTGATGAGTTAACAATTCGTTTGAGAATACTATAGGGATATTGTTATAAATCGGGTGACTTTAAACAGTACAGTACATGTAAGTGTAGAAATAAAACTTGTCACAATCTCAACAAAATGAAAAGCGTCGATGTAAAAAAAAAAAGATTAAATTTTGTACATGAACTATGGGAAACTATAGCACAAAATAATTCCGATTATAAGAAGAGGGAGTATAAAAAGTGACCGTAGATCAGCGATTATTATAAGGCAAACGAACCAGCAAAAGAACAAGTATTTTTGTCATGTATTCTAGCATAAAACTGCTGTTATTGTCACTTTTCGGGGGTGTTTTAACAGGAAAGAAAACGTGTGTTAACAGAGAGATTCCCGCGCTCACGTGCTGTTATAACACCTTTTTATATATGCGCGTTCCGTTGCAAAGCGTAAACGTATTACGGCCCCAAAACGGATAATTCAAAAGGAAATGACGTCAACGTAAAAAAAAAACAACGTAGACTTTACCGCGAATTTCATGGAAATTTAATGACTTTGAGGGACAATATATTCATTTACCTAATTTTTACGCGTTTTATGCTAGAATAGCGTTAGCGTATGTTCTTTTCGTGTTGTAACATCTTCAGAATTTCTTGGGAATCGTTGGTACCCTTGCCCTAACGTGCTCGGGTACCAACCATTCCCTCGGGATTCTGCAGATGTTATAACACGAAAAAAACATGCGTTATCCCTACATTATACCTGAAATGACTTAACCACTGACAGTAAAAATAGAAAAAAAAGTACAATTTGCTCAAGAGACCACGACTATTAAGAGACCACTTTTTTCAGTTCCTGTGTTGTTTTTAAAGAACAAAAATATGTTGCACTAAGATACCATTTTTATTAAGAGACCACTTTTGTCCTTCCCTTGGGTGGTCACTTAATGCAAGTTGCCCTGTAAAGTAAAACAAAACACAGAAAAGGAAATACCGTAAATACTATCTATGAATTACCTGCATAAAAATGTTCTGTGAAAGGGAGCGCATTTGAACAATTTTCCATTGTCACTGTTTTAGCATCAGTACTGGTGGTCTCCCTTTATTCTTTCTATCATTCTAAAAAATAATGAACATGGATTAAAGTACTTGAGCACAGTAAATAAATTCACAACATTTTGCCTAGAGCTGTACTTTAAATGAGATACCATCATTTATTGTTGTGAGAGTGGCAATTAACGTTCATAATCATGTTAATGAACGTTTGTTTAAACGCTGTATTTTGGTCTTCAATTAAGTTGTGGGAAATGTATATTGCTGACAAAAAGAAACAGCGACAAGAGATCAGACATTATGGCCTATATAATTTCCACGCGTTGAAAGAAAGTAATTTACTATATGGAAATACAAACTACACGAATGAGACCGTTTAGTAGTTTTATTGTCATCACCTGTCATCACTTTGTTGTTTGACCCTGTGTTATAACTATTGTTGTTAGGCGATATTATTGACCCAGAATAAGAACTGACTGCCCTGAATGTATCTACATCACATATACAAGTGGTTTAATATATAAACGATAAAATATGCTATTTGTAGCGCTGCGTTGATTCCAATTTTGCCACCGTATAGCTGCAATACGATTTGCATAATTCTCAATTTTAAATTCAGTTCAGTTACAGTGTTTGGGTTAATTTTACTCGTAACATTTAACTATGCAGTGTACATTATTCCTTTAAATGTATAACATGGAGTGAATATAGCATTATTGTCCGTATGTTAAACGGGCGTACAATTTTTACCGATTGCGAAGTCCTAACAGATTGAACAAGAATGTTAATATTAAATTAAGCTGCGGTATACCTTTAAGCCGTTATAATGGTGTAATTCTAAAAAAAATACACTAAAATGAACAATATTACTCACCAGTAAAAACATACGATTCCCAGAGTAGATATTCATACAGATTATAGTTAAACAAAAACGATAACTTGTAACACGTTAGCCATTAGCTAGTGTGTTTATATATGAAATTACTAGTGCGTAGCAATTGTATTCAATTTCTATTTCGGCTGAAAACCGATGTAGTTTTTTTACCTTACACTGTCTCATTGAATTGCATATAGATTTCAGTTTAATGCTAAGTAGTCAGCCTTCTGTATAAACTTTATAAATTTTCTTTTTAAAACCTGTTGACATCATCTTTACCATTGTGTAATGGTTCATTCTATTTGTGTGCTATAGTTTTTGAAATTTTGCAACAGCTGAAAGCTCCAATTCCTACTGAGATACCTTACATTGTCAATACGATGAGAAGTTCAGGTCATTATTGCCACTGAGATACCCTACATACGGACATTATGCTGCGTATTCCATGTCATCACTCCAGCTGAAATAGATTGCATTGCCAGTACGCTGAGTATTTCATGTCATCATTCCCTCTGAGATACCATACACATTTAGCACGCATAGATACCCAACATAGTCAGCACGCAGAGATACATTTCATAGTCTTTATACTGAGATACCTTTCATAGTCAGCACACTGAATATTTTATGTCATCGCTCTTGCCTTGATACTTTAAAAAATCAGCACACTGAGATATTTACATAGTCAGTACGCTGGGATACCTTAAATAGCCATCACGATGAGATACCTTAAATAGTCAGCACGCTGAGTATATTATGTCATCAGTCCTGCTGAGATACGTTACATAATCCGCAAGCTGAGATACCTTACAAAGCAAGCACGCTGAGGTATTTACATAGTCGGCATAGTCAGGACGCTGAGTATATCATGTAATCACTCCTGCTGAGATACCTTACATTATCAACACACTAAATATACCTAAAATAGTCGTCATGCTGAGATACTGAGATACTTATATAGTCGGCGCACTGAGATACCTTACAAAGTCAGCATACTGAGTATTTTATGTCATCATTCCTGCTGAGATACGTTACATAGTAAGCACACTTAGATATCTTACACAGTCTAAACGCTGAGATACCTTTCTTAGTCGTCGCGCGGAGATACCTTACACAATCGTCACGCTGAGATACTTTACACAGTCGTCAAGCTGAGATATCTTACACAGTCGTCACGCTGATATACCTTACACAGTCGTCACGCTGAGATACCTTACACAGTCGTCACGCTGAGATACCTTACACAGTCGTCACGCTGAGATACCTTACACAGTCGTCACGCTGAGATACCTTACAAAGTCGTCACGCTGATATACCTTACACAGTCGTCACGCTGAGAAACCTTACACAGTCGTCACGCTGATATACCTTACACAGTCGGCACGCTGAGAAACCTTACATAATCAGCACACTTAGATATCTTGCACAGTCGGCACGCTGAGAAACTTTACATTATCAGCACGCTGAGATACCTTTCACAGTGGGCAAGCTGGGGTGCGTTACATAGCACGCTGAATATTTCATGCTAATTTTGCATTCAGATTTATATAACTAGTTTATTTTGTTTGTAATATTTCGTCTCCAGTGATTAATTGATTTTTAAAGATAAAAAACGAAGAATTAACAAGAAGGTCATTAGACCTTAAGAGGTTGGGTATTTTATGTCATCACTCCTACTGTGATACCTTATATTATAAGCACATTTAGATACATTAATACACAGCCGGCACACTGTGATACCTTATATTGTCCGCACGCAAGATGCCATGAATTTGACTTTATATATTTGCCCTTTCTCCATGTCACTTTGACTCTTTTCAGCTTGTTTTAAGTGTTTTTTTTTATTTCATTTAGATATGCCTATTTACCAAAACAAATGATGGATCTATTTCAACTGCCCATAATTTTTGGCCGTTTTTTTTACTGTAAGCCAGTTTTCGGTAAAATGAAAACACAATGAACACGTTAAGTTTGAGTTTAAACATGCTTGTTACATTTGTTAATTACTGTGTACATACACAAATTGATGGTGTTGTCAGTTAAGAACATTGACTACAGCCTCATCAATCAGTCATGACATGATTTCATTTTCATTTTTTGCTCATAGGTCAATGAAAAAAGGCACGAGCACCCTCTTCTCCTTTTTGATAGAGTTGTACTGGCGGAACACCGGAGGGGATTATAGGAATGCCCTCCGTCCGTCCGCAAATGTGGATCCTGCGAAAACTCAAAAAGTATTCAATCCAAATTCATAAAACATGGTATTTGAATAGATTATGCATATACATGACTTATGCATATACATGACTTATTATTATTATTACACCAGATTTATATAGCGCCTTTTTCATGATCAATTTCACGTTCAAAGGCGCTTTACATAGTTCAAATGCAGTCACACAGGGCGCATGATTCATCCTCTACTAGTACAGACACAGAGCGATCTGACCAGAAGGACAGAGTGAGACAAAGCCCTCACGACAGGGAGGTCAGAAATCAGATACAGGCTTGCCCGGCTAACTTAGTAGCCTTGCTCGTTGCGAATAGACAGCCTGGTTCTTTAACGTGCCCAGTGTATAGCACTGATACACGCAATGATTGCCTGGGTTCCTGACCAGTACACCTCTAGTCTAGTTATGCTTGTAGGTCAAAGGCCAAGTCACTATTGAAGGTCAAGTAAAAACTGTTTCTGTTCCATATCTTATATGCATTGATGGAATATCTTAGTGCTATACACAAACGTTCCCCATGATGAAACATTGTGTCAACGCATGTTCTATGCTTGTCGGTTAAAGGTCAAGGTCACTGTTCAAGGTCAGGTAAAAATTTGTTTCTGCTCCATTACTTTTAATTGTTTTAGTACTAAACAGAAATGTTCCCCATGATTAGGTTATGTGCCGCGCACATAACCCATGGTCAAAATCACTATTGAAGGTCAAGTAAAATTGTCTTTTCACCTGTACGGGACTTCTGTATTGCCTCTGCAATACTCGGTCACATGTTTTTGTTTTGTCCTGCAAAATTTACGTATCATTTTCAGTGCGGCTTATGGTACTTATTCCTGTGGTTCTGCTTTCATTATCATTTTTACTTCCGATTGAATATTCGTCCTTGCCTTTTTCCACTTGCCCAAACATCCCCATCCATTTGTCTACTCCGTACTCAAGTTTGAATCTTGCATATAACTAAAATGAACTTGTTGTTGGATTTTTGAAAAGACCGTCTGCTAATTTATACTACTTTGCGACATATGGCTGTGTTGCTGTGCTCTGTCATTCCAGGCAATCTACATTTACCTTTTAACTTTTACAGATGTAGTTTTTTTTGTATAAGAAACATGTATTTTTTCTTGCTTTTCTCATTTTCACTTTTCGATACAAATTTCAAATACTTATATAGTATACCGGAAATAAAGCCAGATATAGCTCTTATTTTAACTGTAGACATTATTCTTTTACCAAAAAACGACAGACGATTTTCAACTGCACGGATGTATTCATGAAAAATGGTAAATATTCTCAAAAGTCATCATAAAATATTTACCTTTTATTAATTCCTTTTGACTATAATATGACACTGCCATCTTATCTTAAGTCTCGCCAAATGATTCTTTAGATGTTATATGTATACTAAATAGTTAGTATTTGATATTGATTCCTAAACATATGTCGTTCATTTTTGTTATATATGTAAACTAAAAATGTATTTATAACTACATTCACAATTAAATGTCATGTAGAATTTTTAGTGGCCTTGTAATATTATACTACATGTAGTTCACTTACACAGTATTGTAAATCCTGCACACAGTACTAATTGCACATATAAGTAGTTTTGGCTTATATTTTCAAGTATGAAATTTAGGCCCAATATATCTTTAAGCAACTCTTTCACAGGATCAAGCAAAACGACAACTGTACATTATAGGGACAGCAATAAAGTTAGTAGGTACTATTTTAGAAAAATGGCGTTCAAATATGTCTGGCACTACTTCATCGTAAGACGACCTTGGCAATATATGGTTCCCTGTTTGTTATGTGAGATACATAACAGCTGCTATTGTAGATACAGTCTACAGTTCAAGTAAGGTATTCATTAACATGCGTTGAAACAAAAAAATACGTTTTATGGTCTGTAAATAATTTAAACAATTTTAGAGTGATGGATTAGCTCATTTGTCGAAAAGAATGTTAACAGATTTAGTCAAATGAATACAGTATGTGATGCTTTCGAACACAACTGTTGTGAACTTGCATACACATCCATTTACTTAATCATGATTTATAGTTATTTTATCTCCATATATAATGCCTGAGGACCTAACACATTATGAACCAGTATGACTTTTTGAACTAATAAGTGCAGTACACCGTTTTTTCCAGCTGAGAGAATAAAAAAGAATATTTTACTATTGCTTGCATGTCCGCCTGTAATATCATATATGATATACCACTAATCAAACATTACGTTAGCAGTACAAGTAAAGTCGCTACTAGTCTGATAATAAGTGTTTTTTTATATTCATATTTCCTAGTCAGAAAGCTTTCATTTATAGATTGTTGCCTGTTAAATATCTGGCTGTATTATCTTACATTTGGCAGCAAGATATGAGCCGTGCCATGACAAAACCAACATAGTGGGTTTGCGACCAGCATGGATCCAGACCAGCCTGCGCATCCGCGCAGTCTGGTCAGGATCCATGCTGTTCGCTAACAGTTTCTCCAATTCCAATAGGCTTTAAAAGCGAACAGCATGGAGCCTGACCAGACTGCGCGGATGCGCAGGCTGGTCTGGATCCATGCTGGTCGCAAACCCACTATGTTGGTTTTCCCATGGCACGGCTCATTATGTTAACTATGTTACAACTATGAAGGGAGGATGTAAGAGGACACTATGTCTGGCAAATGTTAAGGATTGTCTACAGTATAGGTAACACTACATGAAGAAATACATCAATTTGTTGGTTCAAATGGGCGTCTGGGCATTGATACGTTATTTTATATACTTCAATAGAAAACAAAATATCTAATTTGTTTCGTCGTCGTTAATATGTAAACGTATGATAGTAGTTGTGCTTTAAATCTCTTAAATCCGGTATAGCAATTATCAGAAGCATAAACAAGTTGGAAAACTAAGTTTACCGCTCATAAATTTCAGGTCATGAACTACTATGTACATAGTTAAACAGACAGCAACAGAGTCAACAGCCACAGGGAAGATAGCACGAACCGAATTAATTCAACGGTGATTTGAAATGATAACATTTCGTTCCCATTAAGACATTAAGGTGACTACCGTTTTACATTAACATTGTCAACATACATAAAAAAAAACTTGCAAAGACATAGTCTGAAAAAAACCCTCACTATTTCAAAAGAGAGAATGATTAAATCATTTGCCTACTTTAGCTTTTATTAACTTTTTTTTAGAGAAAATGTATGTTATTTGATATTGAATTAAAACAAAATGATTACAGTCTTATAATAAAAATAAATGTACTCCACGGTCCCATAAGAAAAATATAACAACAGCGAGTCCAGCTAGTCAGCGACCTGTTCGGGTTATCATACTAATGTTCATAATACCTGCGACTGAAAGATCTGTCAAGTACATGTACTAGTATAACATCGAACGTTACGCAAAAAATGAATCATTTAAAAGATTCTTTTGGGTAATATATTATAGCTGGTTATGACAATTGGTGCATATTATATAGTAAGAAACGTACGTAAGAATGGATCGAAGTGTCTTTCGTTATTAAACAAAATACAGTACAAGGACTGACCTTATACATATGTATCGACTACTCTTCGTTATGATCAATAAGGAACACACTATGATAAAGAATAAATTCTTGACACTATAAACATACTAGTATCGTCCAAATATGACATGACACTATGATGAATTAGCAACACATTCAAACATACTGGCCTTCGTTATACCAACAGGAATGGCACATATACAGTGCAAGTTATCTAAACATTGAGCCTTCGTCATGCCAATAGGACATGCACTATGATGAAGTGAAGTACAAACATACTGAGGCCTTCGTCATGCAAAGAAATGGACACTATGGTTAAGTGCAAGTTATCTAAACATATTGAGCCTTCGTCAGGGCCAATAGGACATGTCACTATGATGAAAGTGAAGTTTATCTAAACATACTGAGCCTTCGTCATGGCAATAGGACATGACACTATGATGAAAGTGCAAGTTTATCTAAACATACTGAGCCTTCGTCATGGCAATAGGCCATGACACTATGATGAAAGTGCAAGCACATTCAAACATACTTAACCTTCTTCGGACATGACACTATGATGACAGTGCAAGTTTACCTAAACATACAGAGCCTTCGTCATGGCAACAGGATATGACACCATGATGAAAGTGCAAGCAAACATTCAAACATACTAAACCTTCGTTATGCCAATAGGGCATGGCACTATGATGACAGTGCAAGTTTATCTAAACATACTGAGCCTTCGTCATGGCAATAGGACATGACACTATGATGAAAGTGCAAGCACATTCATCCAAACACACTAAGCTTACGTCATGAGATAACAATACAGCAAAACAAACATATAATTGGAATGTTTATTTAACCTAATTGATCTTACATTTGTGAAACAGTAAAACATTCTTTTAAAACACCATTAGTCATGGTTTTAATATATTTATGACAAAGTACGTATACTGTCATTGATAATTACATGTAGTACTTGTAATAAAGGAATTCAACAAATTGCCCCCACCCCCCACGGAGATAAAAAGTGTTGAATTATATCAAGAAAAGCCATGCTCAAAGAACACAGCCGCCACTAAGCCAAGTATTGAGCTTCAAACAATTAATACATTATTCATCTGACCAATAACGCTGCCAACAAGGCTAACATGATGCACTATAACAATGAGTGGTATCCGTGCCGACTGGTTTAGGCAGATGACTCGAAATCGATTGCACATCACTGCCGTTGCCGTTTCCAGCTCGGGTGAAACTTTGAGGAAATTAACTTGTTGCCGTGCTGTCAGTGTCTGAACAAATACCTGGAGAGTCACCAAGGGCCTTTTGCAACATCAGAATACAAATATACTCCGTTCGTATCTTCAAAAAATATTAAATATGACATTTTGTTCAATGTAACTCAGTTTTTGAATTTTTCTATTCGCCAGTATTGTCGTCATAAATTTGTTTCCGGACCATTTGAATTGAGTTCGCTATAAATTAAATGGACTGGTGTGCTTGATTTGTCCTTGTAGTGAGAGGTTACCAAAACCTGAAAAAGCAAAATAAAACAACGGTATTATTCATATTAATACGGATTTCGCTTCTTAACATACGGTAATTTATGTACCAGAAATAGACATTTCCCAACAAACTATTTGTATTGATTTATAAAATTACAAGTAATGAAGTCAGGTACGTGAAGAAATAAATCACATTCAAGTACTCAAAGTGATGGATAACTATCAAACATGACAGAATTAATACTCTGACAGTTGTGCACATAATAATAATAATATATAAACAAAAGTTTAAAAAGGTCAATTGTTACTTCCTACATTTATAAGTATATTTCTTAAAAATCTAAGATTTCATACGCATTTTTGGATTGGATTACAAAATTAAATGTTTCCAACACCATTTCATATTTACTCAGGACAGCTCTTAAAACAATCATCTGCCGAGCAAGACGAAAACAATATTTACAAAATTACTGTCCGTTGGAACAAGCAGTCATTTTAAACCCTCATCATTTTTACTGTAAATACTGATTTTTCTAATGTGTTCTGAAAACTGAATTTATTCTTGAATTTTATATTTAGTAGTTCACAGAACAAATAAACTCACATCGATGTCATTTGTTGATGTTGCTACAGTATCATATGTGACAGATTTGCCAAGCCAATGGTCTGCTGTGACTTTGAGATTGCGATGTTCAGATCTACGATATACTATACGAGCTAGCAGAGCCAATATGAACATTTCAACTGTGATGATCATGTGATTGAAAACTGCAAAATGAAACAAAATTTACATTTTTAAAAGCAAGTAATCGTTTAAATAAAATAAAATGGGAATATGAAATACTATGTAGCATAAATGTTGCCCCTTATGTACTGACATGATGTGATATGTAATATGAAAAAGAGACAAGTTGGTCATTATGATCCAAGATTGCTCTCCAAAGTTTCACAGATAGCTCAAACAGGTATATTGAAACAGAAACTGATTACGCAAGGCAGAACTACCGTCAATAATTTTGAAATCAGGTCAACAGTTTTAGAGATTTTCAAAATTTTCCATACATCTATATAGGGAAGGTAAGCCAAGACCCATTGCAGCCATATTTCTTGTAACAAATCAACACCTTTAACAATTTTACAAAATGGTCACCAAAGGAATATTTCCGTACAAATATTTCAAAACCCGACTAGTCATTTAGAGGAAGACAGTCGCTATTTCTAGCTCAGTCAGCAATGTTTTTGACAAATTCTATTTATGTCAAAATTGTTCAAGGAATAGTTTTAATTCAGACCAGCAGTTTAGGAGATGAGATGTTGTTAAAAGATTTTTGAAATATATTTTTAGCTCTGGTGATGTTACTTGATTGAACAATATTATGTAAATACTTCCATGGAATATTTCTGAGAAATAATTTTGAAATGATACCTGCGGTAAAGTAAGGGATCTGGTTTAAAGAATTCATCTATTTTCAGCACTAGAAGCCATTTTTTTGAAGAATAAAAAATGAACAATGTTGGTAAAAAGTAACCGAAGAAACATTTGTGTGAAACTATTTCATAACTTCTAACATGGAGATTTGTAGTTTGTTTTCTGCAATCATGGAAAAGTGACCATATCCCTTGGAGGATATTTCTTTGATGGGTCAGGTTAATGTAATTAATCTGATCAGCAAAGGAACATTTGTGTGCAATTATTTCAAACTCAGGTCAAGCAGATGTTTCCAAATTTCCACTAAGTAAGAGTTTAAGATTTATTTTCAATATCATATGATCACATTTTTCAAACTTATGTAATTTTGCAAAACAGTCTATAATTGTCAATGTTTTAAGTATAAGAGTGTGTGTAGCTATAAGTGGTCAATTCTTTCTTGATAACTGAAATTCATACATTGAAAAAGATAATGGTTGCATCTCCTAAAATATTCGATCTGTAAAGATGAAATATAATATTATATATGAAGAGAAAAGTGAGCGCGTGGATTTAACCAGTCAGAATAATTTGAACACTCTTGATAGAGGGCCACCAAAGGAACATTTGCGTGAAATTGTTTCCAAATATGGACAAAAGGACAGGCGTGAGTGATCACAATATATCAACATGAGCATGTTGTGCTACCGTGAACTAAAAACGCAAAGTGAGAACAGTTATTTTAAGTCATATCGCAGTTTCATTCTAATCTTTATATTTACACTGTTTCTAAATAGGAATCTGTGTCCATTTGCAGGACTGTATATAACTGACTATTATAACCACCCATTTATCAAAAACACACACTCACATGACGCACGAACCCTCGTGCCATATTCGTGTTCACACGGTGGCATCTTGAATCGTATGAATATTCCAAATATGGCTGTTTGAAGATTAGTGAATATCAATACAAACTGTAACATCATAAATTTCAGCTTGATTCGATGTTTCTCTAGAATCTTTTGCGATGCGGTGACTAGAATCATGAGACCATACAAGGCAAAAAGTGTACTGACGGCTGTTAGGAGATTGAGGTAAAGAAATGGTGACATCCAACCCGTCTGAAATAAAAAAGAAACAAGAGGGCCGTCATTACATAGCTTGCTTCAACAGTTTTGGACGATAATTATGCAAGGAAAATGTCTGTGAAATTATTATGAAACAGTATATTTGTACAATGTTTGTGGGCCAGCAGTTTCCGAAAACGATTTTAAAACTGAACCTGCTGTTTTTGACAAGGACACTTTTAAAGTTTGCAATATACACATATAGGGAAAAGTGACCACACCCTCTGGCAACCATGTTTTTGAAGAATCGAAATAATCTGATCATTCTTGCTAGAGGATCACACAAAGAACATTTTTGGGAAATTATTTTAAAATCGGGCATGCAGTTCATACAAGAAGATTTTTTTAAGTTTCCACCATATATATAAGGGAAATGAACCCCCAACCCCCGCTTTGCGGCCATGTTTTTTGACGAAATGAAAAAAATGAGCAATCTTGGTAGAGGGTCACACAAGGACCATTTGGGGGAAATTATTTCAAAATCAGGCAAGCAGTTTCAAACAAGAGGATTTTTAAAGTTTCCATTATATACGTATAGGAAAGTGACTATGTCCTCTGGCGGCCTTGTTTTTTGAAGAATCACAATCATTTGAACAATCTTGGTAAAGGGTTACATAAAGACAATTCGTATGAAATTATTTCAAAATTTAGAAGGAGATGTCGTTTAAAGATTTATCTATTTTTAGCCCTGATGGCCCCTATGTGCAACCAAGCGGAACCATTTGAACAACTTTGGAAGAGAAAGAGGACGACCCAAGAAACATCCAAGCCAAGTTTCATCAACCTCCACCAAATGATTTCAGAGGAGATGTTGTTTAAAGGAAAGTGTGGGCGGATGGACGGACGCCGAACGACGTTGAACGATCAAAATAGCTCACCCAGAGCACTACGTGCTCAGGTGAGCTAAAATAAACAAAGGATTAGATTTAGAGAAGCTCGAAATTATATACACTAGTACTAAACAGTTCAGTAAAATGGCAATGAAGATTACTTCGTACACTTTCTGAAATAAATAATAATAAAATTTTGACCTTAAGTAGTAAGTATATAGTCATATCTAACTAGGTTATGCTAAGTTGAAATCATTCAAATGTTACACATTACATTGATATCTTTTACATTTATCTAAATTTGTAAATGTTTGCGTTTTTATATTATTCGTTATTTAATGGTAATCTTGTTAGTCATCTTTTACTGAAAGGCATCTTAAACGGGACTCGTATCATAGTCTATTACTTGGTTGATGAGTATACGTGGGTGGCAAAAGAAACTCACCGGAAGAAGGTTTGGTAAGTGAAATAAATAAAAATATTCCTTTTATCATTTTTATCGCCACCAACGAAAGTAACGTTTACAAACGACAGTTAGTAGTTAGAAATATACTAGTGGCCATTGCAATTACCTCATGTATACTGCTGTGATCGTTAGCCCATATAACAGCTTTTACGAAGAGAAGTATAGGTTGTAAAATGGCCGTCTGCATTATCATAGTCTTTAAAAATCGTATTGATCGGCTGAAAAATATAATGCAAAGAAAAATATTCAAAATCAAAAAAGCATTTCTATGAAGCCTCTAAAGTGATTTATCAATATATTTTTACATTGTTACTACGAAATCATAATTTGTCATATCGAAATCTTATTTTGTAATACTTAAATTAATTATATCGAAATCTTACTTCGTAATAACGAAATATTATTTTCGCTATGTCGAAATCTTATTTCGTAATAACGAAATAAGTTATCGCTAGGTCTTGAATCCATCGTAAGTCTACGGAGACACAGAAGCTCTCTCAGATTCCTTTGGTCTTTTATTGTTCGGGCCAAAAGGCATGTTTGTGTCTTTTCCAGAACTCTGGACCGTTGTATGATAGTTATACTATTTTACACCATTACCGGTCCCCTACGTTATTTGCCCAAGCCTTGACTCATTGACCAAATTTGATGCTTCAACAGGGGTCCAAACTTGTATATACTTGATACAGTACTAATAGCAAACTTGACAATATCTTGTGCCTTAGCCCTTACATTTTCATCATGTAATCATATGTTACGTCTTGACTCCTGTAATTGCTCCGTATTTGATAAGAATAAGGATTTCGTTATAACTAATTAACGAATTACGATTTCGTTAAAACGAATTAAGATTTCGTTATGACGAATAAAAATTCGTTGAACAAAATGAAAATAAGTTTAACGAATTAAGATTTCGTATTTACGAAATAAGATTTCGATATAACGAAACAACATTTCGTCATAACGAATTAAAATTTCGTTATAAAAAGTTACGATTTAATATTAACGAAATAAGATTTCGTAATAATGAAATAAGATTTCGTTATAACGAATAAAAACCTCTATTGAAAATGTCACTTAGGGGACTTCGTACATTTCTTATCAGTGTGTGGATAAAGTGTTAAATTAGCTAACCTATTCGTCTACTTGACAAGTTAAGGACATACACTGCCGGATAGAGTTAATCAATCTCGTATATTGATCGAAGTATCTAAAAATTGATGACTCAATCAAAAGCCCAATTAAGTCTTAGCATAGATAGATCACATCTCTAATCACCTGACTTTTTTGTAAAAATAAAGTATTTTGAACTATAACATTTATCCTGCTCCGACATATTTTGTGGTGAACAGCAAAAATGTAGTCCAGCGACTTTGGGCACCATCTCTTTTAACTCACTGATCAGCACCTTTATTAACGCAATATGACTGAATGGTAAAATTGACAAAATTGTCTAGTAGGAGGAATGCTAACAAATTAAGGATATTTCTGAAAACCTTCCATTAGCTTTAGGAATAAACATCCATTCTTCTTGGTTACCTTGTTACTTGAAGTGTTGGAAAACAACAGCAACAACAACAACAAGGCGGTGTTCGTATAGAAATCTTGCCTGGGTTCAAAGTCTCTATCATCGCCTCTGTATTACCGTAGTATTGTATCAGGATACAAATAAATACGTAGATACATAACGAAAGGTAGCTGAAAAATACGCACATAGTCGATATTAGCTTAATTGGAATGAAGGCAGTTTGTACTTCGACATGTTCAATCTAGCAATAGTCCTCTGCAGCCTTTAAAATAGTTATCTTAAAATAATGTTACATGGTGATCACAGTCGTAAGCAGAATGTGAGTGAATTCTCATATCACAGCTTATGTATTTTTCTATAAGTGTTAATAATAGCTTCAAAACGATTGATTAAACGGTCTTCTGAAATATCTTAAGTACAAATTGTGATCAAAGTCCTTGCTATGACAAAACTACAAGCTTTGTCAGAACATATACTAATTCATGAATTGGGCAATACATTAAAAAACCTTTTTAAAGAAAACAAACTGGAGAATATTCAGCTATGATTCGTACCAAGTGGCGAGTAGGTCAGCAAGTACAGTTGTTCTAGGAACAAGTAAGGCAAACATGGCCATGGCTGACGTCATCTGAAACAGTATAAATTTATATCAATTTCTTCAGCACTGTGATATTTGTTGGTGTGTACTATAAGTCAATATAATACTTATTATTGATACAATTATTGGTACTTTGCAACAAGTAGGACGAAGCCGGTCCCAGTTGTGGGAAGGACATAAAATATGTAAAGTATTAGTTTATGTAATTATTAACATGAAACTAGCCAATAATGAGGACAGTTAAACCCCTATTATTTAATACATATGTCATAATCTTACGCTCAAGGTTCTTTGTATACCAAATAAAAACAATGAATTATTAATATAGCGCAGTAATTATCATGTAAGTCGGTTCATTATGTGTCAGGCAACAATTAACAACGTTCGCTTAAAGTGTTATACAGGCTGATGAATCGCCGTGAAAATAAAGTACAAACTGAAATTATAAAATATCTAAAAGTTTTTTTTTACTTACAGGGTATATTCCAAGGAGAATCAAAACTTTCAGTCGTTTTCCAGGATCTTTATAACGATAGTGTTGGCTGCAAACTTCTGTGATGTACACCAGAATCGTTATAAGGGACAACAGAATGCAGCCACAGAGAAACCCAGCTTCAATGGGCCGCTGCAACATCGCTGGAAGTATATTTTCGTTCATAAAAACATTATTAAATGTATTTCTATTGTCGAATTAAACGTTATTAAAACAAGCATAGTTCTAGATATCAGATAATGTAGAAACACCTGTACATATTACGGAAGAGCATCGGTACCAGGTATATTTTACTTGGGAAATCGTAGCTCAAGATTTCAAGTTACGTAAATCGAACTTAATAGTTAGAATCTCAAAATTTCGAGTTAATAAATAATATTACCTAAAACTAATGTTCTGTCGTATCTGGTAGTATTGCTCAATAATGTTGAAAACGTACGAAAAAAAAAAACAAAGACAAATATCAACCAGGGAATGCCACGTACCAAAAACGCAGCCTCCCCAAAACGAAACCCACAGCACGCAGACGCGCACACCACAAACATACACACATACACACACACACATACACATACACATACACGCGCACACACACCAAGCCAACACATTAGGATAAAACGAACAAACAAAGGAACACAGTGGGGTACCGCCTTGGAACGGTCAGTGGCAAAACACCACTGGGGAGCTTAAACCGGTTTATGGTGCGCACCCAACCTTACTCTTACCCCCACCATGTTCCAAAGACACGGGACAGTGTAAATAAAAGTAATCCCCTCCAGGTAAATCTCTAACACACGTAATGGAAACAAAAAGGCATGGCATGTAAAACACAAAAATGCTCGTGTATAAATATATAAAAAGCAAACCTTTAGAACCAAAAACGTATGTATTCAATGCCTTTTCAGAAGACAGAGCAACAAGAGAAACACCCTTAAGGGCCCGCCGAAACAGGCCAGAAAACAGATATCAAAACAGTTCAGTCCTGGTAGGATTTAAAAACTGCTTATCATAGAGTCCTCCCCCTTTTCCGTCAGACACAATCAAAGAGGGAAGCGTAGTGTCCAACTGTAAACGGAACACTAAACATGCGGTATGTCTCAAAACAGTTTGGTCGTAACCTCTTTTAATAAAACGTTTTATAATTTTACCAAATACATTTGGAAAATTACCATGACCCAAGATCTTACGAAGTTTGTAAACCACATCCCCGTAAAAAACGGGTTCAGAAATACCTTCTCGCAGAAGTGTCTTTAAATTACTATTGAATTTTAAAACTAAATCAAAATTACGATAGTAAAATTTAGCAAAATATTTACGCAATTTGTAATAACGGTAGCCTTGCTGATGAAGTTTACTTGTAATATATTGATTACGTTCATTGAAATGCTTGACATGACTACACGCTCTGGCAAACCGAATTAATTGAGAAATATATACCCAATAAGATGTAGCCTGAGGTACATCCCCATCCAAATGGGGAAAATTTACAATACTAAAATTAAAATCATCCCTCTTGTCATAAATTTTGGTATGTATAATATTGTCATAAATAGGGAGATGTAAATCTAAAAATGAAGCATCAGTATCCGAATTGTTAGTTTTAATTAACGTGAGCTCCCTAGGATAAATAGTACCCACCAATTAACAAAAAAACGGATTATCCATATTAAGAATATCATCCAGATAGCGTGATGTATTATGAAATGCAGTTATAATATCTGCCTGCGTATCCGGAGAAAGGCTCAACATAAAGTCTCTTGCATAACAATATAAAAACAAATCGGCGACAAGGGGTGCAAAATTTGTTCCCATGGGAATACCAACTACTTGTCTAAAAACTGCATTCCCAAACCTGATGTAAATGTTGTTCAATAAAAAGGAAAGGGCTTTACAAACTATGTCACAGGTCCACATAGTATAATGTTTAATAATATTGCTAGTAAAAAAAGCTTCATCAAAATTGCAAGCGAGAAATGTAGCATTCTCTCTGGCAAAAGTCTTTTGAATTAGGGCAGTTAGTTTGTCATTTATTAAGTTATGTGGTAAAGTGGTATACAAAGTAGAAAAATCGTATGTACTGACTGTAGATAATTATTAATTTTAAACTTATCCAGGATTTCGCCAGAATTTTTAATCGACCAAAATATGTGTTTACCAGAGTTTTCGTATACTTTATCGCAGTATCTTTCCACGTGGGCTTTCACAGCAGTTAGACATGATGTTAATAGTTTTGAAATATTTGTAGTTGTACAAGAGCTTGAATTTGCGATGAAGCGACCTTTATATGGTTGTTTATGCAATTTAGGAATCCAGTACATGGTCGGTAGTTTAATTTGTTGATCGTCTATACGAACTTTTAAATTAGAAACTTCAGTGATGTGATCAGTGACCAAATTATTTTCAAGACAAAAAAAGAAAAAGTTGTGTTTGTTTGGCAACTTTAATTTACTGTACGTTTTGAGCTGTAAAGTGGAATAAAATATGATGCATACAGTGATACTGTGAGAAACCTCTGGCTACATTTTATATGCAGCTGATATCAAGGGCTATTTTATTCGAAATCGAGATTCTTTTCCAAGCTTTGTTCCCTTTCAATATTGTTTCTCAGGAATGACCGTAAAAATAGATACTACTTTACAAAATATAACCCATTTCCTCCTTCGTTATATGACTTTTAGGGACACCATCATTGAGCATACTCATACTCATTAATAAGTACATTGATTGAACACTTCTGATATATTACATCTTAAAAACTTGAATTTTTCTTCAAACATATTGGAAAGAACTGTTTACAACCTTTTTTTACTATTCGGTACATTGCATGTCATCATTGCATGATCAAAGAATTTCATTGGTAATTATTTACACTGGAAGTGCAGAACATAAATTGTGATCGATACTTCCCTTTGATATATGCAATGAAGCATCAGTCTCATATATCATTAACGTATAGCATTATCATGATATGAGCCGTGCCATGGGAAAACCAACATAGCAGCTTTGCGACCAGCATGGATCCAGACCAGCCTGCGCATCCGCGCAGTCTGGTCAGGATCCATGCTGTTCGCTTTCAAAGACCATTGTTATTAGAGAAACCATTAGCGAACAGCATGGATCCTGACCAGACTGCGCGGATGCGCAGGCTGGTCTGGATCCATGCTGGTCGCAAACCCACTATGTTGGTTTTCTCATGGCACGGCTCATATTTATATGGCCAGACAATAGCTAGGATGCAAAGATATAGGATAGTCGGGTCATTAAGCTATTCCCCTGTGCGAATAGTTCCATATTACAGCTGGTTTTACTGTAGCATCCACTAGTTTAGCATCTGAGTTTGAATTCTGTGACTTTCACAAAATAAAACAACATCCCTTGATATTAGACTCAAGATGAAAACGAAATGCTGAAAGTGAGATATATGTTGTAATTCCACCTATAAATAAAAAGCATGTGTTTTGTCAGTTCAGTTTTTTTTATAAATCGTAGTTCCGCTAATGTGATATATATGTTTATGTTCGTATGGATTCTGTGTACTGAACAAATTTGGGGCTAACAGTCGTAAAATTCAGAGTAACAGCATGACAATTCTAGCATAATGATAAACTTTGCATTCACGTTTTTATAATAGTCATACGTTCCACTTGTTGTTTTAGTTTTTAAACTTTTTTATTGTAAAACTTTTTTCTAATCCAACGAGATATAGTGTCAAGAAACGTTGGGTAGGAGATTTCTCGAACATTTTATTTTCCAAAACAATGAAATGCAAGAGTCTTACCTTCGTAATATTCCGGTGCTTGTGGGTAAATTTCAGAGCACCCATTTTTATGTCTTTCTGTTCCATTTTCATACACCTCTGTTGAATTTATCACAATCGCATTGTATTCCACATCAGCCATCCTTTTCCAGCTATTTTTGACCTGTACTGAAATAAAATGAAATAGATCCATTTGTAAAACATGAACTTGAGAGATTTAATAGTGATATATCATTGCCTCTGCTGTGTATTAGTTTAGATGTTGTTTTTTTCATTCCCTACAACACATCTGCGAACATGATATAAGACACTGACTATATAATAAGGTTCAAGTTGCATACAGCGACTTATTCGATTTATAATGGCAGAATTATCCAACTTCACAGTATGTTTATCACACTCCTTGACTCTATCTATTACGATTACAGTACGGAAATCTGACTCCGATACTGAACCTGTCCCTACACGGCCGGCCTAAGTCAGACACTATTGCTATGTAAAATACGTCATTCGAAAAACGCTTTTGCCAATTCATTTAATAAAAGCCAAATCAAATGAAGATATATTCAAACACCCTGGTTAGAGCCTTTTATTATCGACCGTTCAAAGTATTTTCGGTTAAAGAAACTATTATCTAAGTTAAAACCAACATCTAGAGACATTTGGCGGTTATTCGGAGTACTAGTTTTTATTCATTCTGTTAACGTATCAGTTTGTTTTAAATATCATATTGTTGCCTGTTGATGACCATTTTTTGTTTCCATGGCTACGCTATAATCACCTACGGCACTTGTTTAAAGACTTAGTACACTACTGTATAATGTCCCCTGAAAATTTCCAATAAACAGTAATAAATTGGAGGGCAATTTGCAAAGTAGGGCAGTTGAAAGAGATTAACATTCCCCCAGTGAATTAAAGTTTGTGTTATGATGATAATAATTATAATGGCAATGATTGAAACATAGATATACTGAAAATTCAATAATTTTGATTTTATTCACATAATGTCTGCAAATACCAAACATAATGAAGACGGTGTGATCTTTCCTTTATATTTATATACAAAACTTCCAAAAAAGGGGGAAAATGATTTTATCACAAACATGCAATCATTGTTACTGGAATGTAACATAATGTGATGAAAAATTAAAACATGCGTTTCTTCCTTAAAAGCGTGGTAACTTTTGTAATATATTCCTAAACATTTGTAACACTTATTCTTTAATAAGTTTCTTCTGTCTTTGTACATGTATGATCATATTTAAACAACAAGTTTTTCGATAAAAAGGTGCACCAAAATAGAAATATATATAAATATTTAAAGTGATAATAAAAGTCTTCTTGTTCAGTGAAAGTTGTTGATAAAAGTATTAGGCTGACCCTCTTTACTGGAACTATAACGTGAAAGGTCATTAACCCTAACTGTGGTATAGATTAACACCGATATCCTTTGACCCACAGCCAGAATCAATATACATACATGAATATTTTTCAATGACCTCGTTAATGTAGAAAAATGTAACCCTAAGAGCAAATATGGTATACAATTTCAATATACAATTGTATAATGTTGAACAAGCAACTGAAACAAATCAACAACAAAAATCTACCGAAATTTCTAAAACATTATTACCTGGGATAATCACATGTTTATGATAACTTCCCCACACATGTATGCTATAAATTTCAGTTACCTGTAGCGGATAAAGCTTGTAGAAGCTCTACACGTCACAACGTAAAGATCTTTAGCATGTATTCCAAGTAAACGTACTGACACACGCATTATTCCATCGTTTTTTTCCAGTGAAATGTAAACTATTCTCATCCGAAATTAGATTTAATTTAGCCAATGATATCCACTACTACATTGATAGGAGGTACTCTCAGACAGTGTAAATTATTTACGAATCGATCACGTTTGGCAGAAAAACAGACATCGCTCTATTGAACCTACTTTTATCAATAGAAAAAAGTAATTCAAGCAGCAAAAGCTGACGAAGCACTTTAAAGGTTTAGAGGTTTTTCATTCCAATGAGTATATTACATGCATATCGATTTCACGATAAAGTTACATTATATCGATTACCACTTTTTTTTCTCTTTCATAGCTTCATAAATAGGGAATGTTCGGTTACTGTCTTATAAATTTACATTATAATGTTGTAATGTTTTTATTCATTTTTTTTCTCGTGTTTTCTTTTGGTTTATTTCCGTTATCAAAAGTGTTTGATTTCCTGCAGTTGTAATATATGATAATGTTGCTTTGTGAAGTAACACTTTCTGATACTTTTATCATCACCTATATTATATTCTAAGTTTAAAGGTAGCTTTTCAGTTATACTACGGACTCGAAATAGGACGGACAGATTTGACAACTGAGCGCAGTTTGTGACCTTAACCTTTGATGTACCGACACGGATCACGCGAATTATACATCGTCTTATAACTTACTATCCATATGCCAAATATATTAAATTATGCTCCGAACACGAAATATTACGTCATATTTGACGTTTGACCTCAGTTTGCGACCTTAACCCCTGGCCTACCGATCTTCATTTGTATTTTTCCACCTACGTCAAGTAGGTAACATATGTCAAGTTAAATGCCGCTATCTTGAATGTTTTTAACATTATGATCCGGGCCCGAAATATGACTGACGGACATGCATACAAGCGGACAGACGCACGTGTCATTGTGTATTTTGCCGCGAAGTTTTTTCAAAACGTTTAGTATAAAAATACTAAACGACCTTTTAAAATCTAACGTATGCCCAGTACACTCTTTTTGATATCTTTTATAATGATTTCACAAAAGCCATCTATGTCATCATATAAACTGACTTCTATAACGACTTCAACACATTTTTGAAATGTCATAAAAATCACAAATATCTCTAAAATAAAGATTAACAAGCGGCGAAGGAATCTACAAAACAAACAACCTAGTTGTCGTGCATTATCGGAAATGTGCATTTAGTATCTGTGTGATATGTAAAAAAAATAATAAACAAACAAAAACACACACAAAAAGAACAACAAATAAAGCCCAATCAAAATCTTCACCTCAATTCTTGCAAATGGTAATCAGTTTCAGAAACACAACTTTTGTGTGTATTGTTGTGTCTAAGTAAAATGAATAAAATGTTATCTTTGCGTGTTTTGTTATTTTGAATGTCTTATATGCTTTTAATCAACTCCATCTTACCATCTTTTTTTCAGTAACTTAATAGATAGTAACAAACTAGTATGTTTTATTTAGTACAGTAAAGTAGTGCCAACTAAAGTGTTTTCGGTAATTGACAGAACATGATCTTTTTTTTTATCTCCACAGTAGAAAAATAAGCAAAAGAAATACGTGTAAATACCAATGAAAGAAAATTTATTTACAGATTCAGTAGAAGAAGTATAGTTCAACACCAACCGCAAAGACGCCCTTGTTTTACAAGCTCCAGCTGTTTCTATAATTTCTTCCAGCAGTATGTTATGACATTTCTAAAGTTTCTAGCAATACATAAACTGTCCTTCAATTGTACGACAATCATATATCCACAATTAAATTGTGTAATAAATCCACAAACCTTTGGAGTAGTAAATGGTTATTAATAAGCGTCACTTAACATCTTTTTACCAACTAATTAATGTACATACCTTAGCCCACACACATGATGTAAAAGTCATAAATTACTTACAATCCATTGGTTAGATTCTGTATTGTTTTACAAAAAGTTTAGACAACGTGTGTTAAATACTTTATTCGTGTTTTTGCAATTTTCCATTTATATCCATTAACGTTCGTTAACGTAAAATCTTTTAAGATGTAAACATCTATTTTGTGTCAGTTGCTTTGGGTCACAATTTTCGTTTATATGCAGGTTACAGGATGAATTACTAACATGTCGTGGACGTATTAAACATTGTTTCATCTGCACTTCCTGAAAAAAGGGATTAAAACATGGGACAGACACGTATATCGCGTTTAACTCTTTGATCAATTATTGTCAATTGAGTCATTCCTGTTGAAATGGTTTTACCAATAAGTTAAAACATGGGACAGAACGTCCTTTCATATTAAGTACATTTAAATAGTATATGACAGTACAAACGAAATTTGATTAATTAGTTCAACTCTAGAGTTAAAGTTCACTGACTTGATACATGTAGAATAATATTCAACTTTCTCAAAACGTTAATATCTAATATCATGAAAGTAAAAGTTTTCACTTTCGGCCACATAATGAAGAAAGAAACGAAAATAATAAAAACATACCCAAGGTTGTGAAAGAGATATTGAATAACATTTAAAATAGTGACAACAGCAAGAATACCTCTTAATAGTACGGGGGACAGAAACGTCTACTATGCATCCCACCTAGACTTTTTTTTCATAGGTACCAAATTGTTCGGCAGGACCAACCCTTCAAAAAAATGTTCCATGAAAAAACCTTGACTATATTTGATTCACTGTTTCCATAGCAACGTTCATTTTAGAAAGGACAACCATATATTGAAATCAGTCATAACTTGGTCATTTTGGGATACAACAGTAAAATTGGTATAAAAATGGACTGAAGCATTGGCCTTTAAATCATATTTATGTATAAACTAATTGCATGTTCATGAATATTAATGAGAATGTTACAAAATGACAAACTTTTGTTAAAAAATAACATTTTTTAAAGTTTCAAATCAATTTAAATGTACCAAACAGTTTTGATATGGTCTTTTAACGTCTCTCATTGATTCTTGAAATAATATCTCGATACTTTTATGGTATTTTTTTACTCCAAATTTGCATAAAATGAACCAGTGCCACAAACAACGAATAGAAAGCTGAGGCAACTGAAACTGAATAAAATGGTATAATTAACTGTTATCAATGAGTTTTATGTGATCTATACTGTTCACAGATATAGAGTTAACACTTAATTGAAGGAGTAACCATAACGTAACATACATTACACATGTTACGTTACCATTTCAACAACCTGTTTTATTGCATCAATTATTTAGAAAACATTCAAGAAAAATAATTAATTATAAGAACTCAAAATGATTTTTTACTTGTCAGACAGTGAGACTTTTTTCCATGACACACTTTAAAATACGTTACCACTACCATTGTTTTTTTAAAAAGATATTTAAGAAGAAACTGAAGCCATAATTATCACATACTGATTTATACTGTCAGGGGTAAATTTTAAGATAGTTTTCTTCTGTTATATCAGATATTGCCTAATATATATATATATATATATATATATATATATATATATATATATATATATTACACCGTCCATGTAACTATTAATTTAGATGGAATTTCAATAAAACACACACTACTATCAATCTGTGCATTCATATGATCATATGATCATAAAGCTTAGTGCAGTCATTCCTGTGAGTAAAACCAGGTTTTATAAAACGTGTTTTTTGAATTTCAGAAATAATAACGTTAGAAGGAAATATACAAAACAAACCCAGTTAGTTCAATAGGAAAAACATATATCTATGTGCCATGGTTGTAAAAAGTCTCCTCATACTCTGATTCAGTGTTGTTAGAATTTCTGGTCCTTTGGGATCATGGAGTCCATTCAACGTTACTGTAACAGAATTCCGCTCAAGCCGGTGCTAAGGGGTATAAGGGGTGTTTCACTTTTTATTACCCCTCATAAACAGACTTGATCCAGTTGAGTCTGCTATATAACTGTTTAGTTGCGTCCTTTGTTTCCAAAGGATCTTCTTAACGATGTTATTATCATTTCTATACTATTTTCTAAGAAAATAACCATACAATAAAACAAGATTACTGGAATGGTAACGTAACATGTGTAAAGTATGTTACAAACAGATTCCTCCTTCAAATAAGTATTTACACTATAGTTTCATATGATGCAGCTCAAATAATCACCAATTTATTGATCACAGTTTATTTTATCATGAAGTTCAGTTTTAGTTATATGTTGTTTCCACTGATGTTTGTTTGAGCATTGTTTTATATTATGCAAATTAGATAACATGCCTAATGTGAAAAACATACATGTATTCAACTTCAGAGTAACAAAATACTATTTTAGAAAACACTGAGAGACTTTAAGACCAGATCAAAACTGTCTGATATATATTTTCTAAATAACTGATGCAATAAAACAATGTTATTGAAATGGTAACGTAACATGTGTAAAGTATGTTACATACAGATTCCTACTTCAAATAGGTGTTTCAACTATATTTCCAAACAAAATAGCTCACATAATCGTTATTTTACTGATAACAATTAAATATATCACTTTATTCAGTTTTAGTGGTATCTTGTTTCCTGAGACGTTGGTTGTCACAGTGATTCATTTTATGCAAATTAGCTGAACAACCCTATTTTGGAGTAAAAAATTTACCATCAGAGTTACAAAATAATATCTAAGAAAACACTGAGAGACTTTAAGACCAGGTCAAAACTGTTCGGTAAATTGGATTAAAACTTAGAAAATGTTATTTTCTAACAAAATTTTGTCATTTTGTAACATTCTCATTAATATTCATGAATATGCAAATCAGTTAATTAACATAAAAATACTGCGTTTAAAAGACCAATGCCTCAGCTCCATTTTGATACCATTTTTTATTGTTTTATTACCGAAACTGACTAGGATAAGACCGAATATCATCTATATGGTTTTCCTTTCCAAAAATTAACGGTTGCCATAGAAACAGTGAAATCAAACATAGTTCAAAAGAGCTTTTTCATGGGATTTTTTTTGAAAGAGTTGGTCCTGCCGAACAATTTCGTACCTATGAAAAGAAGTCTAGGGGGTCTATGCATGGTAGACGTTTCTGGCCTCCACCTATAATACTCCGATATTAAGCTTTAGGCATACGGTGTTCCCAAAGGGCCAGTGCGATATCCCTATATAAATGCCAACGCGAAACTACGAGCTTTACTATAGTAGTTTCGGACATCCCTCATTGTACATTCGTACTTCACGTGTCCCTTTATTAGCGAGAAGCGCAGAGGTACGACTGTAAAAGCAAAGATACGATGTCAAAGCGCTAAGCTACGATTGCAAACAGAAAATTGTTTGTAAATTATTTGGCAATTCGCAATAGTAGTTTAGCACTTCGCGCTTCGCTTCTAATGTTATAATCACAAGGCGTAATGCTCTATCAGGGTAAACACTTCGCGTTTTGCCGTTGTAGCTTTTCATGTGAGTTGTTTTAGTTGGAGAAGCGGGAACTTGAACTTATGATCCCTGATTTCAGAGGCAGGCGGTGTTACCAGTGGATCACTGCGTCCGCGCTTTGCGGTTTTAAAGGAAGCACGAAACGCGAATGTGCAATGGTGAAGCGCGAAGGTAACATGGCAAGGACAAAGACTTTACAATCGTATCATGGTGCTTCGTATTTGTATAGGCAGCATGCGCTGGTCTTTACGAAACACTACATATCGACAATTTATACTTTTCGTTCCGCCCCACATAATAAACTATATTATATAAAGGGATTGTTTGTGGTAATATGTTTGCTATCCGGATATAAAATTCATTTAACTGTTTACGTGTGTCAATGACGAATGTCTTCACATACAATGTATCTTTCATCCAGATTGTAACTGTAACGTTATATTTATAGTTTTGCCATTGTTCCTTTCTCACTTATTCATTTTGATGAATGCAATGTTGAGTATGTTTTAAGAAATAGACCACTGAAACGATAAAATCGTCAACAACGGCTGCTATTGAGATAGCAATTGTTCAATGAACGTTTTCTAAGCGCAACTTCCGGGTAAGTGCACGTTTCTTTTCCCACATAATGTGACCTACGTAAACTATCGTAGCCAAGTTTCGGGTCACACGATTTATTAACAGTGATATGCAGTAGCTTAAGATAACTTCAGCTAAGGCAATGTGAGCAGTTAATATTAGGCATTAAATCCTCGGAATGTTGTGCAAATTATTGCACACTGGACTGGCGTATCCTGCTTATTAGACTAGCATATCCGGTGAGTTTAACCAAGCATGCGAATCCCTCTCGCGATTCCAGATGCCAGATGACTCTCGTGCTATGAATAAGGGCTAACGCCTTATATCTGTGTAGTAGATTGATTGATAATATTATTTCAACAGAAACAGCATAAAAGTAAAATACTTGTACCTTTACAGTTTCTTTAGTCTTAAAAAAGAGTAAACCGGAACTCAACATTGTAGTGCATGTTTCCAACGTCGTAACGACATTTCTGTTTATGACATTTTTTTTTCGCTCTTCATTTAAATACGTTACTTTAAGACAACTGCTATTACAGGAAGTTATTAATTTACATTATGTATATAATATATCATTAGTAGAATGTGGTATGCAAGATCAATCTACTACTGGCTGTAGGTGCGGATCTCTTTTGGCAGTCATTGCACTGGAGGTCAAACTAATGTAAATACAGCCAGGTGTAGTATACGGAGGAGTAATGGTAATGGTGACATTTGACTGGACAAAAGGTGGACATTTCATTTTCTGAAACTTCTCTTCTCTGTATAAAATTCAGCATCAGCCACTAACAATATACATACAGAAGCAGATATTTCTCAAATTTATCCCAACAGTATGTTATGACATTTAGAAAACAAAAACGCGTATGTTATGAGCTACACGTACTCTGCTTTTTTGTTTTGTTCTTGATGGGCTTAACGTCACACCGACACTTTCCAGCTTTGATGGTGGAGGATTGCCCCAGGTGCCCCTCCGTGCATTATTTCATCACGAGCGGGTACATGGGTAGAACCAACGACCTTCCGTAAGCCAGCTGGATAGGTTCTTCACATGAAGAATTCAACGCACCGAGTGAGGCTCGAACCCACATCGGTGAGAGGCAAGTGATTTGAAGTCAGCGACCTTAACCACTCGGCCACGGAGGCCCCTACACGTACTCTGCACCATACATATTTTACGACATATAATTATTATAAGGTAGTGTTATAAATAATATCAAGCAAACTCTTAACGTACTAGTATTAAATAGTTAAACAATTACATAAATATCATACAGCAGCCTACATAATTTTATTATGTAAATGTCAAAAGATACTTACAATATACAGAAAAATACCATACACTTCACTATTTTACAAAAATAGTTCAGCAAACACACGTTTTGTAATTTATTCAAGTGTTTGTAGATTTTAATACATATCCATCATCGTTTGTTCATGTAAAATCATTTAAGATGTAAACCGTTGTTTTGTGTCAGCTATTCGGTTGCTTAAGGCAACAATTGCCGTTTATTTACAGGTAATCGTCGTGCAGTATTAGATAGTGAAGTGGTGTACTAGTTGTTTCTGTTTTTTCCCCGTATCATTTGTTTGCTTTTCGTCAGCATTTCCTCGGAAAGGTTAAAAGATAGGACAGGTAAACTCTTTGATCAATAATTGTAAACGGAACGTTTAGAATACCTGTTGATATTAAAGAGAAAAAAAAAAAAAAAAAAAAAAAAACACAAGAAAAAAACCGATCCAAGGTATCAGAGTGGCAGCTTATAAAGACTGATCAAAAACGATATACTTGTGGTGTCGCTAAACGCCATAAACTTCGTAATACATAATTCCGGAACTGCTGGGGTTACTGGCAACAACAATATATCATCTTGGTACTCCGACATTTAGAAAACAGAAGAAAACTGTTATTCTCCTTTTACAGTGCCAGCAAACTTTGTATAGTACTTTAAGTAATCATGAGAGATAGTTATTTAAGTGTTAATATTAGAAAACATATAACAAAGACACCTCAACGGCCATAATATTTCAAAAAACTTTCATGCAACAATGAGATTTGTTGTAAACTCATTATAATACAAAATGATGTTTTGTTGATCTTCTGAAATCTGATTAAAACATACGATTCTAAGCGTACGCTTAATTTCAAAAATGTTCATTCATACATTTTTAAAGTGTTGTTCAGATAACAAATGGCTGCCCAGCTGTTTTGTTCACTGCATCTTAAAGCGTGTGTTTACTTACAATTACACTGACTTGCAGGTTTACCATTGTCGCCAACATGAGTTTCATGCATTAAGGTTATAAAAAGTCAAACTGTTTTTGATCAAAATAAGTCCTGTGCCAAAAATCCGCCAGAACTTATATTTATTAAAAATAGTTTAATAAGTAAAACAAAAGAGTTTATTTGAGACATGAGGCGTAAACTATTGTGAAACATCATAATACAATAAATCTATTAGTAAAACCTTAAAAACTGTCCCTGGTCAGCATTTCAGTAACAAAGACTTGTATCAGATTACTCAAGCCTCTCCTGCTTTTCAAAGAAACATAATTATATTAAATCTACAATTAAGACGGCATATCATGAAAAGTGAAAATGTTTAATAGATAATAATGATACTTGGAATGAATTTTGTGGCAAACTTACACACATCTTCTTGATCGTCAGAACGTCCCTTGATCATAAGTAGTCGGAGGACGCAATTTTGTTCAAGAAAAGGCAGACTAGGGGAACCACCTTTAATATGACAGATGTTGTACTTATATTCGAATAATACACAAACAAACGTACATTTCAATGAAAAGTATTTGACGGCAACAATTGTTGATTTGAGATCCATTACGAGAATAAATTAAACAAAGACGGTAAAATTGTATTAATAATTTTTACTTCTGTTTCTTCTAATTGTCCTTATGATCAATTTAAACCTAAATCATTGCAAGGTTTTTATAGTGCGCTTTCTGCAGTTGGTCTCTTCAGCTAACTCCATATACCATTGGCTTTTGGGTGGTATAAAAATACTACGGAATTAGATAGAATTTTATAGTTTTAAGTTAAATATCTGTTAAGATGTATGGCTAGATGCAGTGTATTGTTGAAATAGCAAACATTCAGAGAAATCTTCTGGAAATAGACTACACACATTTTTGTACGTACTTTGTCGAAAATAAAAATGTTTTTCAAATTTTTCGGTGTAGCATTCAGAGTTCACTTTTGTTTGTTTGAGTACAAATAAAACCTCAGTATTTACTTAAAATGATACTCCAGATCAAGCAATAACTGCTTTAGCAATTGAATCAATGTTAACGATCTTTTTTCACAATCACTGTCATGTTGTATGATAAAGCACAACCGCACATGCCTTTATATTCAACCTAAATGGAGCATACCTTCATCAGAAATAACAAACATTTCCCACAATCAATTGCACATTTTCTTACACAACCTTCAGGAACTTACCCTTTGGTTTTAGATATGTATAGTGTTGAGCTCATGAACTCTGCATTTTCCCCCAGCTTTTGCTCCCAAATGAAAGAGCAAAACATGGAGAAACTCTTCGAATCTATTTTATTCCAGCAATCTGACTTTTTGGATCATGCCAGCAGTGGACTCGATAATAGTAGGCGTTACCATAGCAAGGCGTTTTGTTTAGAATGCTTCCTAAATTCCTCTGGTACTATTTCTGTTGCAATATAATCCGATTTTATAACAAATATGCGGTAATAAGCTTAGTCGTATCCAAGCTCAACAGTCACTTTTTCATACTTTTACATTAAAGGTTAATTTTCAAAATAACAACCGCTATGTCCTCCAATTTGTAACCTAATTTCACGGGTATAAAAATAAAAAGAACCAAAGTACATGTAGCTATAAGATATTGTAATGCTGAAAACAGTGAAATTATAACATTTTGAACTTTTTATGAACGTCTCTCTGAAGTTAGATTTCAAAGTGTTCAGATATAAGTTAAACACATCTATCCATAGCTTAGAACTGAAAAGATTTTTCGAAAAGCGCAACAGTAGATATGACTTATATTCATATTACATTGCTTGAGAATTTTAATGTAACCCATGGATATGTTTTGCTTTATCGTGGCTTTATATGAATTTTCTCCATAAGTATTTCAAAAACGGCATAAGGAGTGTCCCCAAAGCGGACTTTTTTGTTATACCAGCAATTGATGGTGCCATTTTACAGCTGAACTGAATTGATCGGCAATTTATATATTTTTACATTTTGACGGTAGCTTAACATAATAATTATTAACAAAATTCCCATTGCAGAGAAATGGTGCGCCCTGAATTCGGCGGTCAGTAATATTTGAAATGGAATAGATTTTATCGATAATAAATAAAGTAGGAGGGGTTATTATCACATTTCCTTTCTGTTTGTACTTAATACAGATGGAAAACTCTTTCAAATGCTTGTTCGAAGAAAGAAACATCACAAAATAAACACAAAATAAACAAATTATACCCATCAAACGGGCACAACTTCTTGAAAAGGCAATTGAGGAAGATACTGACCTGTGTGATAGAACATACTGGCTTATAAATAAACATCCCCAACAAGAAAAAAGAAAGAAAGTGTAATGTTAAAACTTGACTTTTTAAAGTATCACTATGATCTATGAGGTAAGAATATATGTTTATAACGGGACATATCGACTTGTGGGGAGTTGCACATTCCATACCTCTTTCGAACGGACCCAGTCAAGCTGAATCTACTATCATGTCAACTACTAGCAAAGTATAACCTGACTTGTTATGAGCACATGATAATGTTCTACCCTCTATCATTTGTCTATAATTAGTGACAAAATGTATGTACGCTTACATTAGAAGAGACATTTTATAGGTATGAACTCATTTATTTCATTAGATGTAACTTCTAGCCTTTGAAAAGGTGTCGTTAATTCTATATTTAGGACAAATCTGTTTTTCAGCTCAGATTCTAAGAATAGTCGAAAAGTTAAAATGATGTTCGCGAAACACTATACTTCTAACTTGGTCCTGAGTAGGCTGGGTGAAATTGATCCCTGATGTATAATACATTTTGCTTTTTTTACGTTATGTAGAATAGCGTTAATGTGCATTTCATCTCTTTTATAGTATCTGAAGAATCCCTTGGGATACATTGGTGCCCAGGTGGTGAGCTATACCACCTACTTATCTTTCGGGACACATTGGTGCCAAAGTGGTGAGCTATACCACCTACTTATCCTTCGGGATACATTGGTGCCCAAGTGCTGAGCTATACCACCTACTAATTCCTCGGGATACATTGGTGCCCAAGTGCTGAGCTATACCACCTACTAATCCCTCGGGATACATTGGTGCCCAAGTGCTGAGCTATACCACCTACTAATCCCTCGGGATCTGCAGTCAGATAGAACAACACAGTCAAATATGCGTTACATTGGATAGGAAAAATCGAAAGAATGATATAACATTGTATTCGCTTCATGTTAGACAAATTCAAAGAACGTATGTTTACTTTAAAACATGATTATTTCCCTTTCATCATACGTGTATAAAATATTACAGAAATTCGAACAGTTAAGAACGGTTAAGTAAAATACCAAAAAGGTATCGATCGTATTTTCAGTTCTAATATGATGTCTACACTGCTGCAGTTATTAACACCATCAGGTGGAGTCAATACATTATTGACCTTTCGCCACTTTCGTCCCAAGTTTCACTTGTATGATGGGGTCACAGTGATGTGAATTCATCAAAATCAGATAGATGCTTCCTAAGCGACATTGCTCATAGGCTGACTTGCCTTCTTTCTTATCATTACTTCTTATTCACAACGTCAGAGTCCTCTGCACCTCACCATTCCTGTAAAAAGTAATACACTCCATCTCGTTGTTCTGTATTCATCCATTGGTTGAAAAAAAACCTCCTTAACTCTGTCTCAATTTAACAATGAGTTCTTTGAATATGTTCTTCGTACTACGTTTAAATCGTTACAACACAATTGGTAGTTATATGTGCTCTATGTGTCATTGAAGGTTCCATGTGCACCACCGTATGAATACATCTGCGGGTGTCTCTAGATTATATTCTGGTACTTATAACATTTGTAAATGTTAAGTTCGGCTCAACCCGGGGCTAGAGGGCGTGTCCATGAACAGACTCAATCAAACTGAGCCTGCAACTTTTTCGTTTATGTCGTGTTAGGCGACCTGTGGTTTCCCACCTTTCTTTCTATTTCACAATTTCTGACGAAAGGTATGTATGCGAAATCTGCAGGATTTACTCAAGTCAAGAGTACCGCTCTTACATCTGCTTCCATATTTTACTGAGTCGGGGGAACAGCATTAACATTTCAAACTATACAGCTGATCTTGAATGGTTCGAAATGCACTTTCGTTACCATGTCAAGTTGCGCCTTGCCCTTCGCATTCTCTGCGATGTCCTGATTTTTACTCCTCCTTGTCCTCGTAAGTCTTTCTGTAACATAACCCTTTGTGTTTGGTAGTTGCTTAGTTTCCTTCTGTGTAAGCCTAGTATTTTTCTGCCTGCCTCGCCCACATCATCTCGATGTTTTCTAAATGTTTACTCTGCTGCTTCTACTTCCCAATGTCTAGATTACACCGTAGAATAGTTTCATCGAATTGTTCATTTATATTTTGAGGTAATCAAGACAGAAACACATTCCGAGAAACGGAGATAAGAAGTTTGCGTGACGTGGCAACTAGAAACAGAGATTAGCTTCGATCCTGACATTGATCAAGAATTATACCGGATAATGAAACACGTAATGAAGTTCATAAAAGGAGATCTTGCTTTTCCTAGATTGAAAGAGCTGCAGTCTATTACAGCTTATCGTGTTATATGCATCAACGTATTTTTTTGCAACGGAATGGTATGATCATTATTCATATTTTATCACATCATGTAAGTATCGTGTTAAAAATCATTTTGTGTCTGTATTTCATTAATATGTCTTAGATTGTGATAAGTATGTTTGCAGAAAACACGTTTTCAAAGACAAATTACATAATAGCACCTGTGCTAATATAAACGCTTATCAGATGTGAAAAGTCACTGCCTTCTTGTCACCGTTTTATTTAACGATGGATTTGGTGAAGTATTAGCCTGGTTGAAGCTGATAATCACGCTCACTTACTATATAAGCACGTTTAGTATTGCAGTGCTTCATTTAATTGCAAATAACAAAATGAAAGTTAATATTCCACATCTGTAATCTTATTTGATACAATAATTAGAACAACATATGCAGTGACATGAAACAATGAAACGGTAAAACGAAACACAGTATGATATAATTTGGAAATACAAATTTAAAAATACAGGCGTGATACTGGTTGCATAAATGTGTTGCTTCAAACTGGTTTTACAATGGTGAAATCCTTTACATGACATTACTACTTGGGTGTCACTGGTATTTTCATCAGCCAGAACTATTTAATTAAGGTTTGTATTGGACTTTAGCAACGTTATCATTATCTTGGAAATACTCCTTTACACTCTCAATTATTATTATCTTTAAGATTGACAGCATTAAGAAAATGAGACAATCATTCATATTTCATTACACCAATATCGGAATTGACTTCTTTTATGTGTCTGTATCACGTATTCATTTCTCGGAACAAATAATTACAAATCATTAATCACATTGTTACAGATGTGTTTGTAGGAAAATAAATGTTCAAAGACGCCTTTATATTACGCAGTCCTTTGTTTACTGGAAACGCTGTCTTGATATGATCTTTCCCTAAATTTACCGTACAGTAGTCATGTGCAATAAATATAAATGAATGTATCAGTAACAACAGAATAATTTATATCGGATAAGTCAATAACATAGTCAAAACCTGCTTGATAAACCTCTGAAGTGACCTTATTTGATAACTAACATTATTATATACGTAACTATAAATAGTAACAGAAAAGCCTTTCGGCCTCTGTTGGCGAATCCATAATGGCGCAGTGCACCTCACGCGCCATAATCATAATGACCACAGGTAACCGGAACATGAGCGCGTTCTGACGTTGACGTCATGTAGCAACGTCATTGTGGTGGACAAAAGGGTGCTGAATCATTTTCAGATCGATTGTCAAATATTGATGGCATTGTTGATGAAAAAAAAAAACAATACAAAATTAATAATGCTTTTATATTTTTGGACGATAAGTGAAATGAAAATACCAAGATAATACGTTGCGAAGGTATATAATAAAAAAAAGTCAGTAAACGGCTGGTTGTGCCTTCTGTCCATAATGTGCCATTATTGCAAGAAGGCACAGCCAAGCCGTATATTAACCTCTTAGTATTTTGAACAACACCTATTTAAACTACAAAACATCGAAAAAGTGAAAACAAATAGCGTTATTACTTGATGTTAACATATTATTCTAAACCAAATGTACAAGATCAGTTGAAAGCACAGAATTGAACCTAGCAAATAATAACAGATTCGGTTTGACAGAGGCGGCTCAGGTAATAGAAAGTGTAACAACACTCATTCCACTTGGCACCGCTTTATACAAGCACTGAATGAACTCCATGATATCAATTGGTCAGAAAATAAAACAACAATAGTATGGAGAGACAATGGTATTAAAAAGTAGTCAAACAGACAATAGTAAAGTACAGAATAACTTTGCCTCACTGATGTTGTCATTACAAACGTTTGACAGTTATCTATATTAGAGCTGCAAAAGTCAATGAAATACATATGAGCCGTGCCATGGGAAAACCAACATAGTGGGTATGCGACCAGCATGGATCCAAACCAGTCTGCGCATCCGCGCAGTCTGGTCAGGATCCATGCTGTTCGCTAATAGTTTCTCCAGTTCCAATAGGCTTTAAAAGCGAACAGCATGGAACCTGACCAGACTGCGCGGATGCGCAGGCTGGTCTGGATCCATGCTGGTCGCATACCCACTATGTTGGTTTTCTCATGCCACGGCTCATATTTTCATTCCGTGCCTTATAGTATTCAACTTGTGCGTTGTGAAATAAGTCTTTCATAACACAATCGTACAAAAATCAGTTTTGCAAATCTAAAACAAGACAGTTTAAAGCACAGTGGATCTGTTGTTGTTTCGATTGTTGATTTGCTGTAGTTGCATCAATTGTTACGATTCTACTAACACGTTATCTTATTTCAGAAGTTTGATGAATCAACTAAAGGGTACCATAAATTGTTTAATATATGTGTTCAATACATGTACAAGTATATCTAGCCGATCTCATCACTCAAATATTATAATATCAAATCTTTTACATCTTTTCTTTTCTTTATACTTAGTTTTTAGTTTTCTTTGTTATTCTTGATTATTGAACTAAATCTATTAGATGAAATCTTCGTTACATTATTTTAAGTACCTCCTATCAATTGACATAAGGCTGAATAAAAAGTTCCACAAATGATTCATGAAATAAGGTAATATTTTTTTTCTATCTTTATACAGTGTTAGGTTTCCGGGCGAAGAATAAAGATAGGCGTTGTTCCTAAAGGAACAACGTTAAAAGTTTTTGTCCGTCATACGGCACAGCAGTTCTGTAAAACATGTCATTGGTACTTTCATCAGCCAGATCAATTAGAAGAGGTTACATAGTTACGTTTGTCCCTGGCATTAAAGACGCTTTAATATTTTCGGAACCAATCGTTTACGCACCAGATGATATCATTGATTCTTCCAAATCGTAAAATAATTTCGCATTTTATTTCTTGTCTATTTTCCAACGTTTTATTGTTCTCGAAGCTTGTTTTTTTATTAAATGGGAATTTGAAAGAACTTTGCTAATTCACAGATGAAAGCAACAACGTTAACAACAAAGTGAGAGAAATATATCAAATCTACCGGACATGGTCGTCTATTGATCCCCCTATTTCTTCCTACATGCAGAGGAAATGCGTATCGGTACTTGTTTACAGAGTTCCCATACAGTTAATTCATGCACTCGTCTCCGTATTATCTTTTATCAACTGCAAAATCATTGACAGCTTTCATATCACCTTAAATAGATATCAATACGACTATTACAAATTCAGTTAGATACAAGAAATATCACTTTGTAAAATGCTGCAGAAATAAGAACAGTGTGATAAATGTAAAACCCATCGGGTGTGAATGAAACGTATTTATAACAATGACAATAAATTTGTAGTAGAACATAGATTGCAGAATCTGATAAAGTTTTAGATTTTAACACTTTTTTCAGGATAATAAAATCTTTAAATTAATGATGTCAGATGAAAATTGCAATGCTGTAACTGAATAGTTTGATCACAATCTTATATATGTTTTGACACAGGTAAATAATTTGAAAAAAATATAATATTGAAAAGAACAATTTATTCTGTCGTCAGAACTCTTCCATTTTCTCACTAATCAAGATAAGCAGAGTGCGTGGTGTGGCAATATGACACACAGATTTGTTTGGATCCTGATATTATTCTAAGATTACACCGGATAATGGAATACATAATGGAAATGCTAATGGAAGATTTTGCCATCCCTAAAATTGAGATTAAATCGTGCTGCATTCTATTACAGCTTATTGTGTTTCTTGGATCTCAATTAATCACTAGAAGGCTAGAAAAGTGTTTCAAGTACATTTTATTGGACAAGAAAACGAGACACGTGTTTATATTTTATCAACGAATGTTGCGAGTAGTCTCAGTTTAACCGTCTTTATAAAGACAGATTTAGTATCATATTAGTACTTTTAATACAATTATGTCACAAAATCTATAGTCACATTGTGACAAATGTGTCTGCAAGAAAACACATGTTCGAACATAATACTGTCTGTTGTTTATTGAAAAACGCTTATAAAGGTCATATCGGTTTTCTACTGTGAAAGTCATTACAACATACTACTTTAATCTGTTATCTAGATCAGAAACTGAAGGAAGTTAGACAACCATATATTTGGATTATATGATAACAATGAAAATGCATAAAGAAACACGTCTTACAAGGCGCGAAAATATTATTTGGAACTATTATCATGGTATAACCTTTTAGTATGGTCTGGCATATTATTCACCAAACGCATATCTAATGACAGTTTTGTTTATTGTTAATAACTCAAGTTCTGAGGTTTTCTGCATACCTTACATTCGCAAAGAACATGAAGATATTTGTTACGTATTTACATATATAGACTATTTCCCTTGAACTGTCATAATCAAATGGAAAGTGACAAAACAAAGACAAAATTTATTATATTCGTCTCTGTATTCATTGTCTCAAATGATTTGTCCGCTTATTTATTTTAAAATTTTTAACAGATCAATAGCGAAGTATTACTCAGTATTTATGTACCCCCACCCCCTTCGAAGAAGGAGGGTATATTGATTTGCAGATGTCGGTCGGTCGGTAGACCAATCGGTTTCCGGATGATAACTCAAGAACGCTTGAGCCTAGGATAATAAAACTTGATAGGGAGATTGATCATGACCAGCAGATGACCCCTAATGATTTTGAGATCAGTAGGTCAAAGGACAAGGTCACAGTGCCCCGGAACAGTTAAACGGTTTCCGGATGATAACTCAAGAACGCTTGGGCCTAGGATCATGAAAATGGATACAGAGATTAGTCATGACCAGCATTGCTTTTGAGGTAAGTAGGTCAAAGATTAAGGTCACAGTGTCCCGGAACAGTTTAACCGTTTCCGGACGAAAACTTGAGAACGCTTTGACCTAGGATCACGAAATTTGATAGGAAGGTTGATCATGACCAGCAAATGACCCCGATTTGAGGTCAGTAGGTCAAAGGTCAAGGTCACATTGCTAAATCATTTCTGGACGATAACTTGAGAACGCTTGGGCCTAGGATAATAATAATAATAATTAATAGGGAGGTTGATCATGATCAGCAGATGACACCTATTGATTCTGAGGTAAGTAGGTCAAAGATCAAGGTCACATTGACCCAGACCAGTAGAACTTTTTTTGCCAAATAACTAGAAAATACTTTGGTCTAAGATCACATTTGATACGGAGGTAACTTATGACTGGTAAATGACCCATAATTATTGATTTGAGGGCAGTACGTCAAACGTCCAGTGCACAGTGACCCAACAATATCTGTTCCTTGTGCAGGTACTGAATGCATCAAGGATGGCATTTCATGTTTTACGAGCTCTTGTTTATAGTGGCGATACAATATTTCTGCTAGTAATAAAATGTACCACAATTCGTACATCTCGGGGTGTAATTGGATTGATCTGTGGTACATATCCTATTTTATGGCGTACTGTTTTTTTTACAAGGAAAATACATAAGTTTAATGATTTCTTACAAAGTGACAGTCCATCATATATGATAAAAGGATTTGCTGGGAATACTGACAAAATCGATACGACCACGGTGTTATATTTTGCGTAGAAACATATGCGCCAGGATTTAACAAAATATCGATACGTTTTTAGGGTATTGCCAATATGATTTTTAAAGAATGATAATAAAAAAGTGATATAGTGCATTTAGATTTTGTTGTCATTTTTGCTTGTTACCAACCGTAACTTATTTGCATATGAACGTATCATTCAATATGTGATACCAATGTATGAAAAGTCACAGCGCCCAAGTCCAATGGTACACTTAGTATTTGTTTTCAGAATATATAAAAAATCTTCCTATTATGAATAACCTGTCAGAATTGCATTTCTTATAAAACGTTTAAAAGTTTAATATTCAATTTGATGACTTTGGTGTTAGAGATCCAATATTTCAGTGTAGTCCTACTAGTAACTATGTGACTCGAACTACGAGGGTCCTATATCGGCTTATTTTTTTGCTTTGGATTTAGCACCTTTTTTCAACAGTAATTCAGTTATGTAACGACGACTCAGAAAATCATTGGCTTTCTCATTACTAGTAATTAACTAGTAAATACCAGCGTTAGGAAATGCATACTTTTGCATCAAATAATGGAATTGCGTTAGATTTAGTCTGTTATTTTCGTTTCCAAAAAGGGTTGTTTTCACGAATCATGTACTCTCCCTGCTATGAATATCCACAGTTTGTCACCGTAAATTTCTGAATGGCGAGTAGGAAATAAATTAATATTTGAAGCAATGTATTTGATACGTTTCACAATGCAATATGTGTCCTAGCCGTACAACTGTGCGCGTTTGAGTCTGATCCCATAAGTTCTCTCTTGGAAAAGATAAAACTAAACACTATGTCAGCTTGAAAATGTATTATAACAGAAATAACATTGATAAAATCGAAGTTTCTAGGCGACAAAAAATCAGAACAGCCTGAAAAATCTTGAGATGGGAATGTGGAGGAGGAAAGTGAGAAACAGAAATAAATCCTCTGATTAGAAAAGAATACAAATACCACAAACGTCCCATAAAACAACAGGTATATCTTGAGGCAAAGGTGCAATGGCCGAACTGTTAGAGAAAAAGGGACGCTGTCAGTCCGCCGATGATAATATACGTGGTAATCGGGTTTTTCAATAAAATGGTTCTGATCAGATCGCACACGGTGCATCTAGGATTGATTTCCAGAATTTGAGGAAAAGCAACCACGCGCTTATATAGTGAGAGCTTATCAGTAAGGGTAAACGAGGCTGATCTGATATTTTCACACTAAGAACTGAAAACAAATGTAGCAGCTACTTAAGAACAGAAAAGTTAAACGTGTCAGAACTTTCCACAGTCTACCCAGTGGCAGATCATTGTTCTGCAAGTGTTTTATTGTCTGTTAACTATCAATCCTTTATTATCTGTTAATATTCACATTAGCTACACTTGCTACTTTTAGCAAGGCAGTGTACGTTGTGCAAAGGGGTAACAAGAAATATCTTTAAAAAAGATAGTCGGCGTGATGTAACTGAAGCACAAGTTATATATGGGCAGAAACCTGTATTTTAAATCTTTTGGCAATGTTGAAAGGGGCCTCTGTGAAGTTTTGTATAAATGAGGCCAGTAGTTCTGAAGAAGACTGTGTTTAGAAATTGTGGAGGGACACACGACGGACACCAAACAATCACAAAAGCTCACTATGAGCCTTTAGTGCTTAAACGACGGTAACAATAAGCAAACAATATTGAAATACGTTCTATTTTTTATTTCTGGAATTGTTGGAAGCAACATGAACCCTTACCCTACTTCAGCTTATTATCAAATTTGTCTATCATTCACAATATGTACAGTACTGTTTTCACCGGAAAGATTAATTTAAAACTTAGAGTCTAAAATTTAACAGTATCGGACATGTTGTTGCAGGTTAGTAATGATTTGCACTGGTTAGAAATTGTTGCTGTAATGCAGGGTAAGAGTGAATGACTGTATAAAACAAATAACCCTTTTTGTAAAAACAAAACTTAAGGAAAGGAAACTTAACAAAACAGAAATAACTTAACAAGAAAACTTAACAAAACAGAAATATGTCCGGTTGAGCAGATGACTATTTGGTTACGCACACCTGTTCAAGTGGTACGCATACAACCCGATGGTGCTGTACTTATAGAGGTTAAAGAAGACGAACGCGTTGTCATTTCACTCAGTGTTACCCATGACTCAGAGTGAAGCATTTTCAGCCTTTCCTCTAATCAGCGCCACTCTTACAAAATCTCTCATTATGGCTGAAAATAACGAGAATACCTTACCAAGCAATCCGATTGGTACATTATTCAGGCGGCATAAGGTCATACAAGGTCATAAAATCGTGCTTAATACGGCACGCCGAAAAATAGCATACTCGATTTGGCAGAGATAGTGGAAAATACTTATATACAGAAATATTGAATGGATTCCATGAACCTAAAGGATAGAAATAAAAACACTTACCCAAACCGTAAGAAAGACCCTGTCGAGTTACACCTATGTACATCGTGGTAAAAGAGCGCGATAAGACACATTTGTTAAAATACGCAAGACCGTCATATTAAACGTGTAATTTACAGTGTTGTGGTGCTTAGTAGGTTGAATGTTCCAGAATCGCTGCTAATGGAAATAAACATTCTTTGAAGATTTACAACCGCCAAAATGCTCAGTAATTAGTAATCATAATTTATCATGTGCCTTAGTATTATAAACTTAAACGCGTTCACTTCTGATAAAAGCTAGGAATAAAGATTATACAATATGCATTTCCGTCAGAGAACTTACATTCAATAAATTGAAGTCTGCAATGAACTGAAAATTTAATTTAGAACTTATTGTGCTAAATAACATTTTTCTTCCAAGAAATCTTTAACTTGCATACAGGCAGTCTTTGTTCGTATGTCTCCTGTTTTATGACTCTTAGAGCAATGAAGCCATGAAAACTAATAATCCGTAAAGACAACGACCTTTTCAAGGAAAGTGTAGGACACTTTTGGAATACACACCAGACTAATTAATATTCAAACATAGACGTTTCCGTTCACAAAATATGGACGTCTGAAAATAGTTGATATACATCGATGACTCGAGTACCTGGGCTCACTCGAGCAGTTCATGTGGTCCCGGCCAATTACCTTATATTTTCTATGTGAAATTACCATAGCTGGGTCGAGCATCGATAACTCGATTGCTCGAGCATGACACCTGGTCCCTGTATATTAATTAATTTAGTCTTTGTTGCTTTTGGCAAACTCGAGCCGAGGTGTAAAATTTTTCACACCTTCGGTGGTCAGAATGTATCGGTTTATTAAAAATTTCCACACGCCACGAGAATTGCGTGGTTTATTCCCACGACTATACTGAATGTTTATTTGTCGGTATATTTGATCTGATAATGAATTTTAATCTTGATAAAAGGTGGAAGAAAAGTTTTATTGATCAGATATCGATCAATTACTGATTAATGAAAACTTCTTTTCTGCGGAATCGAGAAGATTGTTTTGAGACCTTAGTATTCTAATCAGCAGTTGTTTGCATGCAAATTTAGGCAATAATATAGCCTTTTCGTAAATTTGAGACGTTAATTTTAGATTGATATGCACTTGTTGATAAATAAAAATAAAAAGTCTTAGTTGATCCTTCACATGTGTCATTTACAAATTACGTATTGAAACGTCTATCATAGATAACGTTTGTAATACGTTTTGTTTTTGAAAACGTCACAAGTATGTTATTATCACGTATCACCGTTTACTCTGCAAATAGTCCCGATGATAATTTGTATTGGTAAAACAAACTTCAATTTTCTTCGTATGTTGGTCAATGTTCGGGTCGCTCGAAACCATGGATAACTCGAGCGTTTTGCCCATCCCCTTGCGACATCGAGCGATCGATGTTTTACTGTAAATGAAATAATGAACACGCTAAATGTTTTCGTGTATAAATTTTAAATGATATGTATTTAAAGGGAAAAATTTCCTAATTACATTAAAAAAAAAAAAACAAAACATTTTCACACACCCAATTTCTATCATTATTTAAAACACTGGAGGAGTCGTCACTAAAGTTGATGGATTACTGGGTAATCAATTCTAAAATATATAGATATTATTTCAGCAGTTTTAGTGTTTATTATTTAGCCCTTTGTATAATAAACATAACTCGCAATAGACCTTGACCCTTCAATGTAAACTAAATGTATGTTTACCATATGATAGATTAATTCGCCATTATATTTCAAGTTGCTATGGAAATACATTAATACCATAAAGACTGAAAATATCTACAGCATCATGAGAATTTCGTTTTGTTTACCTATGAAATCATTATAATGCTGTCGTTTGTTCGGGTTTATTACCCATAGTATTAAACGTAAAATCTATTTAAGATTTCCAAGTCCAGTAAAAATACGGGAGGGTGCAATATAAGACTGAGGCTTGCCTTTTACGATTATGTCGTTTCATTGAATGCGATCATCCTTCTTTAGTGGCAGGGGCCAATTTCGTATTTGGCCAGGGTACGTTTTTAAATAAAATATATAGATGTAGTTTAAAGGCATTTATATACAACAGGTTATTTATGATGTTTATTGAACTAAGGATCCTGCGTACGAGTAATTATTGTGTAAAATAAATGTATGCTTGAATTGATTTTCCTAGCTCCGTGTAGACGGCTGGGTCTAAAAACGGAAGTCAGACGAAATGGAAACGGTCATCCATCAATCCATCCATCCAGATTCAGCTCAAATTTGCGGAAAAAGTAAACGGTTATGAGACACTTTTCTTCCCATCATTATTTTCGTCTGGTCACATACTTTAAAATATACATATGTGTTAGGTCAGTCGTTTGCAGATAATACGGTACAGGTCGCGCAAGGTGTGCAATATGGGCCATTTTTTCCGTATGTAACCAAATGTGTTGCTACAGGCTATTGAACAAATTCATAAAATTTTCATTACATTTATACGTGTAGATACGTATGTAATAACCGTTATTATCTTTGCATCAGGGAATATGCACTCGTTCTTTAGCGGAAGAATATTGCGCTCCTAAAGTCGCGCATTATTTCCGCTGTGGAACGCATGCATATTTCCAGAAAAAAAGCTAATTCTCCGTGCCTTTGTGATGTTTTTTTGTGAGTGCAATTATGTCGTAAATGACGATTTTGTTTTTTGGAATTGCAAAAGTTCAATTTGTTTACTGTCTGGCCTGGCCCATAATAATTGCATCAGAGTTAAAAACACAAACGAGAAAAATTAGTTCCACAAGAAGAAAAAAAGCAGGAAAGAAATCAAACAGCAGAAAAGAAAGCAATTTTTGTCGGACATCTCGTGGAAAATACCTTTCGTTTTTAGTTTGAAGAATGCACCAGAAAAAAATAGTTTTGACGAGCGTGCTTTTTCATAAAGTCTAAAACATGTGAATGTGCATTTCTCAAGCACATACTGATGGCTTACCAATATTACTTTAAATGTAAACATATCCAAATATTTTGATCGGTGTATTGTAATTATTACCATTTGTAATACTATTGGCAGTAGCTTTCAAAATGTTACGCGCAAATAACCAGTCTCCGCGTTTTGTAAATTGCACAGAGCAAAAATACCGGCGAATTTCGATTAAGAGGTATTTTATGAACTTTTAATGTTTGCCTGTGTAGGCATCACATTTGCAGTCGCGATTATGCTCATATACTTTGTCTATGCATCGAAATGTGGTTTGAATACAGACATATATCAAAATACGCAAACGTCCGCATCAGGAAAAAAGCTCTTAGCACCGTAATTTACATAATATTTAAACACAATTACAGTCAACCTGTAGTAAAAGTGTTCTTATACGGAACTACATTCTCCGATTATCGAAATAAGTTTATATCAATAAAGATATAAGACAGAATGTAAAACCTTATAATCTTAAACCAATGATAGCTGCACCACGGAAATGTCGACATCTCATTTTTCGTGTTTTCGTGGTTTAGTAGCCGTAATACAGCAACATAGTAAAGTAAGTAGACTTATCTAGGTTGGTCGGCATTAAATCTCCCGCATTGAGAGTACTTTCGCATTGAATGTACAGTATTAAACGTAACCTTTAGTCAGTATATTGTACACTCAATAATTGCGAACATCCAATAGAGTCGATTTCTCCCCGTACCTTAAGTCAGAGCTATCATATTTTGATTTCTTCATATCGTTCAGCGCGACATTTATGTTGTGTTAATGTACTGTGTAATCTTTCAGCTTGCACTTTTCGGCTTTAGGGTCTTAACACTTGGTTTTGCAGCAACTCTGTGATTCCATACCTCATGTTTTTATTTCGATGTAAATGAGATGTGGAACCAAAATATGTATTCAAGTTTGGCGCCATATAACATATACTGTGTTGGTGCGCCGTAAAACCCAAATAAATAAACAAATAAATAAATAAATTCGGCTTTAGTGGTTCCAATACTCCCGCTTAAATATAGCGTTTAATTACCCCTTGGGATATGGTGCCTGCTTTTTAATTTTGTTTTTGACAGTTTCTGTGATTTGCAGGCTCCATCACCTCAGATCCCCTCTCTGAATTCAAGTTTGTCTATTCCTGCCCATTGTTGACTCGCTTAGGGCAAAGCAATTATTTCAACTGGGGACCATACGTTACTTTTGATGGAATTGCACTCAAGTTTCCACGTGCTCACCCGTGAGGCGGCTAAAGGGCGTGAATGGTAGCTTGCATTTCCACTACCGTCCATTAACAGGCTCAATCAAACCGAGCCTGCAACGTTTTCATTTATCTCGTGTTTGGCAACCTGTGGTTTTTCCACTTTTCTGTTTTAATGTTGGCTTATCTAGGATACCTAAATCTACCACAGTGGAAGTACTCTTTGCAGATGCATAATTATATATATAAATGATGACGTTTCCGATATCGTTGCAAGTATAATTCCCAGCCAATCATGAGTCATATAACTATGTCCGTAATCAATTATTCTAAGTTTATTGAAAAATGTTGGAATAATTACTTTTTGCATACCATACAAATATTTTTCTTGTCACATTGTGTTTCAAAACTGAAATATCATTGTTTTGTCATTCAGTCAAAACAAGACTGCGATCAAAGTCAATGTAATGGCAAACATGTAGACATCGACAATAATTACAATCCCGTTAACGTTATAACCAGTTGTTTACAAATGTAGCAGTATTATTAGATTTCGACTGCTATTTCCTTATTTTGCATTTTTGTGGTGTAACGTGTACAGAAATTGGCCTTTTAAGAAGAATTGATGACACTAACATGTATTTGGTATTCTGAAATCTAATTTCATGACGATTTAAAACAAATTACTTGGAAATAATCTGACACAAATGTATCCAAAAGTAAATTCCTTCCTCGCTTGGAATGATTACTTCTAACCAAACATTCGGCACGAAGATTGAAATCTGATCTCTTTACGTAACTGTTAATTTAACATAACATCTGGTGCTCTATTTCATATGTAGAAATTACAATCACGAGCAATTTAACAGACCAGTCTGGTTTGTGTACAATAGAAGTCTGCTCGCGTTAGCCGGTGCAAAGATGCATGAGAAGTGATGAAATTTTATTACTTCATTTAATGAACAGATTTAATCAAACCAAGCCTTTTGTTTCTCGGCTTCGTTCCTCAAAGATGTAGTAACTGTAACAACAGAAGTCTTCCAGTTTCGTATGACGGACTAAAATGTCTCCCAGCTGGCTATACATTTTCTTTGATATCGGTGGATTCATTTTACGATTTCTGTATAGCGGAGTAACGGAGCTCGGCTTAAGATCTCGTGAATAGACGACTCAGTAAAACCGAGTCTTCTATTAATTTGATTGGTTGCAGTCTATGCTTACAAAGGAGACTGACAGTCTCTTTGTAAAACTGTCAAGATATTTTCACCGTAACGGTTATAGTTCTGTAAATCACAAGAAAAAACAAATAACAATCACTTCTGTTATACCAAACTGGATCTATGTTAAACATCACCATCATGTTTAACGCTACACCTAAAAGGCAGGGGAAAACAATCGAAGGGTAGATAAAAAACGAAAACTATTATCTGATAACTTTTACATCAATGAAAATTATACTCCAGGTTTAGCAACATTTGTATTTTCAGTCATCAATACTAATGTACAGTGTAATAATTTTTCAATGAGCGGAAATGGCCATTGTGATTATAATTTATGCATCATCACATCACCTTCAACATTTTCAGAAATGCTTTTTCTTTCGATTAGACAGCTGAAACCCTACAATTTCCTAGATGCTAAACATAAATCTAATCAGGTATGTCCTTAGACATAAAGTGCAAATCGCATACACACTAATCTACAATGTTGAAACTTCAATTAATCATAATGTATTATTTGTTATTAACAAGGAATATGTCCAAAGAACGAACATGGTCCCACAACGCCATACCTTACGAATAGGAAATAGTCTTAAACTTGTGCAGATATAATAAACTCCCATGACTTAACAACACATTGTGTTGCTTGCAATGATAAAATACAAGCTGAGGAGGATAAATAGCAAATAGGGAATGCCACGTTCCAAAAACGCAACCTCCCAAAAACGAAACCCACAGCACGCAGATGTGCACACTTCTAAGATCAACAATTCAAAAATTTTGTTTAAAACTTCCTCTCTGGCCCACCCACTTAGCTCAGTAGGGACAGCGTTGGTCTACGGATCGCGGGGTCGCGAGTTCTATCCCCGGGCGGGGTGTATGTTCTCCGTGACGATTTAATAAAAGACATTGTGTCTGAAATTATTCGTCCTCCACCTCTGATAATTCATGTGGGAAAGTTGGGAGAACAGGTTTGTACTGGTACAGAATCCAGGAACACTGGTTAGGTTAACTGCCCGCCGTTACATGACTGAAATACTGTTGAAAAATTGCGTTAAACCCAAAACAAAACAAACAAACTTCCTCTCTGATTTGAATGCGGATTGCATAACATTGACTAATGTCTAATATACATCTAATATGTGCTGCATTATTATAGTATTGTGGTTGCAGCCCTCGCCACACGCGGGATATACCGTATTAGAGTTCGATAGTATATTTGAAAAGGTTTTCAAGAAATCAAAAGAAAATTAGTAAATTTTATAATATATGAATGACGATGACGCCTGAAAATTTGATTACATGATACGTAATATTTACAGTGTTGAAGTCACTCTCCACTAAATAATAAATTAGAATAAGTAAATAAATAAATGAAACAAAAGGAAATATCAAAAATAACTACCAAAATCAAGCGAATATATTTCTTGCATTCAAATGCAAAATGCTTGTGTAATCCAGAACGGTGAAGGAAAAAAGACATTTTCCTATCAAACTGTTTAAGATTGAACGTCCAAAAATGTTCAGGTAAATGCTGAAACTACTAAACCTTTAGCAGTAGTTTAACCACGTCATGAGTAACCAATTCAACACTTCAAAAGCCAAAATGTTCTTAATAAAAATGAATAGTTTGATACCTTACTTAAAGAATACTTTCAGAAAAAATATTTCGTTTTTCAAATAAACAGATTTGTCAGAAGGTTTTGCTGTACACTAATTAAATTTTCAATCAGTTTCAAATGAAAGAGGATTAAGTTTCAAAATTTGGTTTGTAAAATAAGCAGGTCTGCTTCGATGAAATGTAATGATTTTTCCCGAAGTTATAGGGTATACAAGGGTTGTTCTAATACCCACACAATTCGCGATCTACGTGATTCATATTTGTAGTATTTGTATATTTGTCTTGTATACAAAGACACTAATTATCTGCCTTTTATTTTACAGGTCCGTTTAATTGACTTAGGTGTTCAAAAATAATTGCAGCCATTGCTCTTCATTAAATCATGATGGAAAACGTTCTGTACATGTGAGTGAAATGAGGGCTTGCATAAAAGATAGAAATAAACTTGGTTTAAGCAAAAGAGATCTGTTATATCTTTGGGAATAATGAGGTGTCATAAAGCACCATTACTTGTTGGATGAAACGTTTCATGTCGCGGAAAGAGCACTAACAAGCAAAGTGGGATAGGGGACGACAAAACAACAACAACCAACTACAATATAGCCAAAATTACAAATCTGCTTACAAGGGATGCTAGGTTGATTGGTCAACAGTTATATGACCTGAAAGAGGATATAGTCATACTTTAACAAAGCACTTTCGTCTGATCTTCACGTTCGAAGCCCAGTTTTGCTGACCTTTTCCAGCATTTTGCAAGATCTATCCCTCTACAATGTCATTGCCAGTGTTATTCCTAGTTGTAACCTATATTTAACTTTTTGACATTTTTAATGAAGTGTGAAAGTGCAACATATTTCAGGCATAGTGGAGTTATGTGCCCCCTGAAAACAATGTTTCAACAATGCTTCATTAATTTAAAAATGACTGCCATGAGTATGTGTGCGTGACAGTATAGTCAGAGCCTGTCCAAACCCTTGACCTTAGAAAAAATGTACACATTATGGGCGTTTGTGAAACGAACTACTTTGACACTTTTAAAGAAATTCTAGAGAAACATTAAGTGATATGGCTTTACTTTAGTTATAAAATGTACTAACAATGAGTTGTTTTAAATAAGGTATCCGAATGATCAAATAATAGGTTGCGATTTCATAATTGTATAAGTACACGTACGTAAAGTAAATTTCTTTGCATATTCCTAATCGTAATAAACTACCATAATTTTGCATGTCATATTCTTAATCATCTATCTATATCAAAGTTTTTGCTCTGTTCCAATGGCATGGATAAGTGATAAAACTAGGACATACATACCGTTATCTGACATGTTAATTCAGAGGAAGAAGGCTATCTGTTCAGCCATACTGATCTCTGATATCAAAACGAGTAAAGTAAAATGATAAATGTATAAGCTGCCTTCTTTCAACAAAATAACAAATCGAATATTCACATTTATCACATGTTTGACGTCGCGGGAGTGTAATAAAGCCATTAAATAAAAATGATAATACACTAGTGTAATAAAGCTTTGACGTCGACGTCATTTATAGCATAGGAGACGTTGATCAAACTGACTTGTTTATATAGTAAAAGAAAGTCGAATTTTTAATGTTTCGACAAGAAAGGCTAACATGTGATAAAAAGAATATTACATTCGTGACATTCCACATTGAATTTATTAAACTCGTTGAATAAAATTAATAAAATGCTCGGCACAGCCTCGCATTTTATTATTTTATTCAACTCGTTTAATAAATTCAATATGAAAAGACACTCATGTAATATCCTCTATGTTTTAATATCCAGGAATAATTGAAAATTAAAGACAAAATGTATTTTATCTCATTCGTGGTTCATATATTTTAAATTGAGATGAATAAGTTTTGTTTATCATATTGCATAACAAATTAATAAAATATGAAGTAGCTATTCAATGTTTCCTAGCAGCCATGCACAATACAACAGTCCGCGTCAAATAACAAAACCAACATAAAATTACTTATTAAATTGCATTATGTTTATCTGGCACAAAAGGAAAATGAGTGAAATTTATAATCACTCGCCGTGTGCATTGTCTTCGCTAACAATATGGATTCTTGACTTGAAAACAAACTACAAACTACAAACATCTGTTATGTCATTTCCCAATATCGATCATGCTATTCTAAGTTCAGGCAATGCCAGAGTTGGCGACGAAAAGGATGATGACGTCAATGAGCGGTATTTTAGCGACTTTTAGGTAGCAACAGACTGTTTTATTTCCTCCAAGATCTTTAAATATGATTGTTTTGATCACTGAGAACAAACATTGCTATTTACGCCACATGTCTTCCATTCATTTGACAAGTGTTCACTCAACAGGTCACAGCGCACTCAATGAGGGCTATTGTGATCTCTGATATTTCTAAATAGACGTTTTCCCTAGCTCTTAGCACAATCTATACGCATTTGTTTTCAAAGCCAAACTCATTTTTATGCAATGTGACTATGTACATGGATTGTAACTAATTGTACCACACTAACATTAATATGGCATGTTATTTTTCCTTTAGTCAAAAGTAAGTACATGTAATTTAATAAGGAAGCATAAGAAATATACCTTGATTTGTTTCCTGTTACGTGATCCAACGTTATCCCTATTCTGCATTTCCACTCTGATTATGCAAAAACAGTTCGTAACATGTAAACTTGTTTGCTTTCTTTTGGTTATATTTTGGTTGTTTTGTTTTGTCTTTTTATCGTTGTACTGATTTGTGTTTCTTCATGTACGAAGCTTTACGGTAGCAGCTATGTAATCCTGTCCGTGATAGAATAAATTTGAAGAATAAAAAATGTTATAATTGATTTGATACTGTAGTGTGGAACTGACACATATATTTTCATGTCCAGCCATTTTTGGTTTCCATCAATTAAAAAACAATAGTGTTCATGCAGAAAATGATGTCATAAACGGATTTAAAATATAAATTTTAGTCGGTTGGAAAAGTTGCCTAGAAAATAGAGTTACTGTGCAGAGCAATAGTTACAAAAAACGCAGTTACATACCAAAAGGTAGTCTGCCCAGTTGAGTAAAAATATTTTTTTTTAAAAACTTTACGCATTTACTTATACGAATGACAAAACGACATACTTAGTCTAGGTGAAAATACATCAAATGATGATACATGCAACACATTTTTTTCCCATTTTATGCATAGTTTTGACTAAGTCAAGGACTGTAACTCTGGTCAGGCTGTGTGAAATCCCAATAATTAAAACATCAGGAGCACAACTTCGCATGCTGAATAATAATCCTGTTGGGTTTGGTGACTGAATAAAATACTTTTTTAGATATGAACGACACAAAGTCGAACGGACGGACGCAAAAAATGGGGGTACAATTTTAACTTATTCATAAAGTACCCGTGTAAATATAATTGTTTTTAGCATTAGTATTCTATAGATATTTCTTAATATATAAATATAAAAATATATAAGTTCGGTCAGAATGTTCAAGATATAACTACGCTAAACAAAACTTACATTTGATCAGTTCCAACCTGCAGATGCTTATAATATATAATGCATTCGTCATAAGTTTCTGTTAATGTTTTGCAATGTTTTTGTTCTTCTGTAGAACTGCAAAAGGACCACACGCTGGCTTGAATTATATGACATGTATGCGTAATCCCCGGTTTATTAAAATTGTTACACCAAATTCTGTTGTAAAATATTGCATTTCCTTTTAAATTTTATAAAAGATCATAGATCAGTCACGAGGATTGTTCCAAAACTAATGAGAATATTCATTGTCATGTTAAAGGTGCGCATTTCATTCCACTTGAGGGTCCACGTTTTAAAAATATTTTTCAAGTTTTTTAATACTGTCGAACATTCCAGTCACTGATTTACCTTTTAGAACATGAATTTGCAATGGTTTGTGAAACAAAATCACATAGAACTTTTTCACTGATTGAATGCGTTGTTTCATAAAGACCTGGACTATCTGGTAGCCATAACGCGACAAGCCTACTTTGTTCTGTGATCATAAGTACATCCAAGCCTCCTCACCATATTGAAGTAGGGAAGGCGTTTCTGATATTATTATGGATACATTTTCAGTACTTATTTAGATTCATAAAAGCGTTTGTGCTCAATATATGTGAAAAACAGCGAACACAAATTTTGTTAATTTTGTTGTTTTTTTTTCCTCCACAAAATAAAGAGAATTCGAGACAAATTCAAGCCGGAAAGTTGAATTAATATTACGCATTTATGACAATATTTGAACAAAGACGTATGGGCAAATGTATTGTAGAATGAAGGGTGTCGTTTAACGAAAGTAGCAAAAGTTTGTAATCATGGCAGAGTATTTTTGCGTAAGAAAATCACAAATTTTGACACGTTATTACCTTGAAATGGAACATTGTAGGCACAGATGCATGCCGAGAAATGAGCAAATATGTAGGTTAAGACAAATATCATTTAAAGTTGGGTTGTCCTCTTTATACTTACATTGGAATCCAGCACATACGACAAAGATATAGAATAGAACTAGACCAAACATCGCACAATTCATAAAACCATAGAATTACTTTCATCTTTTAATACATCACAGTTTCTAGTATATAGATTTATCAAGTATATGATCAGTTTGAGAAATTTTAAAATTAAACACCCCCGTAACAAATATGTACGCTAAACTGACACAGTTTCGAATATGAAGAAAATTAATTCAGAAGGAGTTTTATGAATTGCTACTTCTTATCAAATAAAGGAAGTTTTAGTATTGTCATTTGCCACAAAATTGCTATCGTGAAGAAAATCCTAACATTTATTTGCTCGCTTATCCGTGTGTGGGTTAGTCGTGTGCACAACCACGTGGTTGGAGTTGTTTTTTGCGGAGGCGGCTGCGTTGTTTGGAATATGGCTTTTTCTGTTGGATATTTATTCTTTTTTCACTTAACGGTCCTCCGAATACAAGCTTTGAAATAAATATCAGCATGGATATACTTTTGCATCAATATTTAAGGTTTAACTTAGCTAAAAAGCCATTCACTCGGTTTGAAAAGTAAGAAGATGAACAAAACAAAATATTCATTACAGAGGCTTTCAATGAAAAAATGAACGAAATCTGCATATATCAAACTAGATACATAACGCACACGAGAAGGTCAATTAAGCATGTAACATTCACACAAACGAAAACTGAAATTTGATGATCATTTCAAAATTGTTAAAAACTATGAAAATGGTGATAGTGTAAACACATGTAAAGGAATGATCATAAATGCGTTGTGTAGTGGGTCATTGAGTAACTAAATAAAACTCAAAAAAATGTCACATATGCGAGAGCTTGTAGCGTGCTTATTAGTGACAGCTAATAACCGTTTTAAGTCACGCCATGTCATGTGTACGCCACCACTTCTGAAAGCAACAGAAAAGTAATTATTGTGGAATTGCCCTAAGCCTTCATTGGTAATTTCCTTCATGGCATATTTTAGCCAGAGAGAATGATTTCATGGAATTGCAAGTCTAAGACAAGATGACTAAGTTAAACGAATTATTCATAGACTTTATAGAACGTCCTGTATCACAATGTGATAAACTGGTTATTGACTTTTGTTTTACCTCCCATAATGTTTTGATTGGATAAAAGGTGGTCACGTGGTGCTTTTAGGTTTTTTAGTGACCCTCCACGGAAATATATGGGTAAGTATGATAAATACCATCATATAATGGCGACTCGGCGTGTACTTGCGTGGAGGGCACTATCAAATTGATATTTGTTTAATATAACAGCTTTTTGTCAGGTGTTCAGAGTAAATCTTTACAGTGTCAAGCAGTTTGTCATGCAATCGGCCAAACGTATATCCCTGTGTATACAGGTAAATTGGCTGAATAAAACAACCACCTGTCCGACGTGACAATCGACGCGACCTTTGACCTTTTTGTCTGTGTTGAACGACGCTCGAGTCTCTCAAACATGCTGTCGTTGAAATTTAACTTTTTCATTAGAATATAAGGAATCAAGAGTTGTTATAATGCTAGAATAGGACATTCAATAAATAAGAAAAACATGACATTCCAAGATGACAAAGCCTTTTGTCGGTTAGTCGTAGATTTATGAAAAAGGAGACACGGGCTCATGTTGGACTACATCCTTTTTACACCTGCATGTGTTGACATTGTTTCTTAAATGATTTGACAACTTGTAATATATATTCAGTGACTGAATGTTTCCTTTTTGTGGATTAATTAATCGTATAATAATCACATACCATGCTCCATGTCTTGATTTCTTACCAGTCCTACAGCACAGGCAAAATAGTGAATTTGTGTGATAATCTAAAGTTTCGTTAGTTCGATTATATTTATGTGTCCTACTCTTAGGACATAGGCACTGTAATTGTCGTATTTCCTGGTCTAGAAATAAACCTTGAGACACATCAGAATCCATATAAACATTCTGCTCATATTACTTTCATAATATTCACAGAAGCAGAAAAAATGCAAATCACATTGATACTAGGATTGTCTGCGATATTGAATGTTTCATTGTTGTTTATTATCTAACAAACTTAGACTTCTAAATACATAGACTTAATCGATCTAGCGAGACCTTAATTATTCATGATGCTTGTTGGGATGGGGTAACATCTATTGGTAAACACCTGAAAATTGTTTCAAATTGGTTTTAATACGTTCGAGAGGTGATCCAGAATTAACCGGATCATGCCCATATCTTTCTAATTATTCAATATATTTTCGTAACTAAGGAAACCGTTCGACTTGAAAGCGGGACCACTACATTTTTTTTTACAATAATTGGTATGTTTGTGATTGAATAGCACAAATAACGCTGACGTTATTTTGGCGCCGAACAGCATGCCAGCAAAGCGACTTCACTTTCGTCACTCGACATCATTTGACCGTTATTCACATGTCATTACTAAATTACAAGCGTCTTTATGGCGTCATCGGATCAGCAAGAAACGCGTGCGATTAGCTTGTCAGCTTGGTTACTCACCAACGATAACGTGTGAAAATCTCCAACAGACATGTACAATGAAGAAAATATCTCTAGATTTTATTGGGATTGGAGGTTCCGTCGAGGAAGGAGCTCGCTTAATGATGATAAGGGCAGAGGTCGGAAATCTACCACGGGTACGTTGTTAGCGAGATGATATATCAACAAAAATATTCTTCCTAGATTAAGTAAATCGAAATGAAACATGACACCAAGATCAAAAAAAATCTGAATATAAATCAAGAAAGTCTCAGCAAACAAACGCACAAAAATATTAAAATATTGAAAAAATTTTTCAATGCAATATATGAACAAACGGACCGTGCGAGGGAAGGGTTTTATAGCAAACTATGCTACAATAATAATATAATCCATCCAAGCGATTGACTGAGCTAACCAGCAGACGGGAAAACGAAAAAAAAAACAGTGGGGATTAAACATGTCTGTTTCAACATAACCCATGTGTTAGGGGTTTTGTAGCAATTTTTTAAATCCACAAATTATAAAAATTTGTACGGACCTACACGTACAAATAACAAATGCAACTTTCAAACGGATCACTAATAATCGTAAGGGCCGATAAGTTGAACAACCCTGTTTATATAAGACACAGTCACTCCATGGACCAGGTGAATGGCCGACCACATGGTACAAGGCCCTCTCTAAACGTTAAAGAGCGCCCGCCCAGTAACACCAATAATAAAGATGACCAACCGAGCGCGAGGTTGCAGATACGAGAAGGTAAACCCTAGACAAGTGAGCTTTTATTTTGATACTGCCGTAGTATACAAGAATAAAATATTTTGTGGATCACTAAATATTACTCAAAAACACGGACAAAAATTAAAATGAAATTAGAATTGACTTGACCAAACATTTTAATAAAGAAGACTTCTTTACTGTTCCACGAATAAAGATTGCAATTTGTAAGCGCCATTTAAAGTCATGACAATAAAATAAGCTAAATGGATGAAATCAATCAATGCAAAATGTATGTTTTACTAAAAAATCAAGTTTAATACGCATACACGCCTTATTTTTTTCCCTTTTAAACTATATAACTAAACCAAAACAAACAACTTAAACTGGTTCAAAGATGGTGGTTAACCTACTGTTCATATAACAATCAATATCCCAATACCAAAATTTGCATCCAATGAACGCCTCGAAATATAAATAAGACAAAATAATCATAATTCTTTCCAAAAATGCATGTACTAAGCAATCAATATGCCGAAAGAAACAATAAAATATACCGACTATTATGAACATATGCAGTAAAACAATGCAGAATGGGGACAATTCAAATGTAATATGACAAATACCTGTCATGTTATCTTAATCTTTACGCATTATTATTATTAAAAATCACTATTTTTTTGTTTCAATTTCATCTAAAAACTACCCAGAAAGACGGTTAATGTATGCTGCGAGCCGCTGCCCCAACCCTAACTCTTTTCTATTTGTTATGATATTTTTATATAAGAGGGGGGAGGTAGGGAGAATCCGGGGCTCTGACCAGCGAAAAGGCTCTCTCCACCCCTGTTTTTCCGAGTATTTACTATCATCAATTTTTTCTAGTAGATAAAATAAATGTGCCAAACAGAACAAAAACAACACGAAAAACTGGGTAATTTTCCATGAGCTGTCATCGAATTATAAAATCGATGTACAAAACGATGTCCTACAAAAATATTTCAATTATGTTTGTTTGTTTTTTTTACAGAATAAAATGACATTAAGACCATCTCCTCATATTTCCTGCAAAAAACAATGCCAGAATTTGGCGAACCTGCATGCTATCGTTTTGTGTAGTAAACCCGCACTAATTCATGATATTTTTCGTGCTTAAATTCAAACCAAATTTCACAAAAAACAACAAACAAAGTACCAAAAAGAAAAAGATAGTAACATTCGGAATGTTTATAATGAAAAACATGAAATTTAAAAATAAAGGGCCGGTTTAAATTCAACCATATTTTCCATGATGATTAAATGTACCAACAGAAGCATACTAGCAAAATTGAGTTTTTAAACACACAGACTGTAAAGAGTTTGTTCCTAATATACCATAGTTTACAGAAGCGGCGTGACATGTTGGTGCAGCAGTACTTTTGTGGCAGGGTTCAGCAGATGATTCACCATTGTGACCCTGAAACAGATTAAACTTGACGGCAGAAATATGTAAAAAACAACAAAGTTACTGTAAGGGGAAGGGAATTTTTGTAAACGAGCTGTCCTCTACGGATTTCCGATAAAGAATGTACTTGTCACTGCACTAAATTTGCCCATGAAAATCCCGTGGGATCAAAACTTGTCAGACTAGTATTTGAACTGATACGACTATAAATACAAATACAGGTGCGGATTAGCAGTGAGGCGTTATGTTAGACAAGACGATACCCACCAAAATTAAGGTTTAGCAGTATATCACAAAACAACAGATTTTTTAACGAATGAACTTGACACACAACTTATCTGTCCAATACATGTTTTACTGTTCTGTCCCACAGAGTTGGATACTTAAAATATTCTTAATGGGTTGTCCCCCTTTAAATAAGAATGTCATTTGTAAAGAAATAAATGTAAACAATTGTCAAAAACGATGTTTAACCTAGTTATGTAAAGTTTAAACACTCGCACGATGTTGCAAATGCATCAAAACGAAGACGTGTAACAGCTTTAAAAAAATGGTGAGTTTTTAAAGGTGCTGAACTGTCCAGAAGTGTGGCCCCCTTCATGCAGTCTCTTTCAGGAATTCAATACATATATCAGTAAATTGACAATGGTTTTGTAGAATAATATAAATGTTTTATCCGCTGTTAAATTTTCAAGTAAAACAATACTTTCTTTCTATGATTTGATAACGTTCGAACTTTTTTCTCTGAAACATGGACCTAAACCTTAAAACAATTTATTTCATAAGAGATCATAAATTAACTTATTATCAAGACTTATTATTAAATAATATTATTGACTAATCTTTTTTTCTTACAGATGCTATATTGGTTCATAGAAATGTAGGATATAAAAATAAAGAATGTATTTTTTTTACGATTATTACATGTTGAATTAATACATTGTGTTACAGGTTCTGCAAAGACACCTCACACGAGTGTTACTGAAGAAGAGACCCGGAGTTAATCTTGAAGATGTTCTTCCCCATCAGGACAACGCGCCTGCACTTACTCCGCAGACCGCTTTGTTAGAGATAGGACTTCTCGGATTACAGGACCTTGCCCCAATGGATTTTCGGTTGTTTCCCGTTCTCAAGTCGGCTCTGAAGGACTCCTATATGGAACTGTTTCTTGTAAAGGCGATTACTTGGAAAACTGCCAGTCTCGAGCATTTGTTGAACTGTGTTACACGACGTTGCAGAGGTCATTCACTGTTATGCAATATGCCCCGCTAACCTGATACTAGCTTTGTGTTTATGTAAAGGTTTTCAATGTTTTATGTACTATTGTCATGAAATTTTCAGGAACTATATAATGAAAATTGAACAACTGAATCTATGAATTCTACGAATGCTCTTAAAGGAAAGTTGCTGGCCCAGTCATCACCTCTCGTACATGACCTTAAAATACATCGTAGAACCCTTTTTGCAACTTACTTATTTTTGATAAAATTGATATCATGTAGCAAATAAGTTGGCACAAGTATTGTTTTGAATAACGAAATTAAAATGAAAGTTTTGCTTGAATATGAGCGATTGAATATGACAGTTTGAATCTGTATATTAATCAACATTTGCACGTAGTGTCTGTTCGTTGTGACACAGTGTTATACTATTCACTTTTTCTCATGTTTGGCATTTAGGAAGATTGACGTTCTACTTTAATTAGTTTTAAGTTATCAAAAAATTCGAAAAGAAAAAAATATAGATTATATGATTGTACTTACTGTGTAATATGCTATGTAGGAAAACTGTTCAAGCTATTAACTTAAGTTTTTTAATTTTTAAATTATGATGAACTGCAGTCACTGTAACATTAAATCGAGTCCTTACTTATCTGTGCCAATAAGTCAATGATAATTGTATTTAACAACAACAAATATGCACATTGTCTTCACGCAGCTACTCTCTTATGTAAGTCTGAAGTAAGTCCTAAATTAGTAATTATCATTGAATATGATTTATTGATTTTTATCGTTCCTATTATCTTTTATATAATTTAAAAAGTCAATCCAATAAAATACAAATGACAACTTAAATTGCAGTTTCTAACACGAAACGGCCAGGCCGGTACCTAAGGCAAATAAAATTGCAAAGTCTTACAGGAAGGGAACAACTAATAAGTATCATTATTTTACAATTTAACAAAAGAACTGAGGTACAAACTATACGTCTGTTGAAGAAAAGCCTCTTGGCTTTTTCATGTGACGATCATATCACATAAGACATTGCTTACTTGTTTAATCAACTTCACTTTAGTGCAAGATATATTAAAGTCTTCTGCGTACTGACAATACAAAATATGTGATCGACTAGTAGACAATTTCCTGTAACGGAGATTCAATTAGATGGTAACAGCGTCTTAGAGCGGTGGATTTTATTAAGCAAAGCTTTTCTTGGTACGGTCTTCAATATATTCTCGTCATTGTAGTTTGAAATTTAAACTCCTATGTTAGATTTTCCACTGATCGTATCGAGGCGGCGCCCTACAGTGTTCCATCATTTCTTTTGTTTTCTTTGTTGTCCAACTGTTCTACATTGTTCGCATGCATACTATGTTTCTCAGGTTTCGCAAGCATACATACGCTTTATAGGATTTCGTTTTTGGGAGGCTACATTCTTAGATTAGACCATGACTAATCCTTGTGGTTCGGTGACCTTGTATTCAATTTGAAGACCTCGTCAACTGCCAGGTACGTACTGGAGAATCAAAAATGTCACCCATTAATATTAGTTGTTAACGGCATACATACTTTATCAAAGAATGCGAGAAAATCAGAGAAATAGTGCTACCGACACGTGTTTTTTCATTAATCATTACTGTATTTTGAAACATACTGAACAATAGAACCTTTTGATGTGACTATGAGTAAGTGTTGTTAAAATTAATCATAATAAGATAAAAGTGTAACAGACTTTTACTGTTATCTACGTACATTAATCACATCCATTCATTTCATTCTTTTAAGCGGAAATTTCCATATTATATTTATCAGTGTTTTTCTTTCCTAGGTATTCTATCCAGTGTTGAATACTTTTGAACTGATAGATCTCTGAAACGGTAAATGGTAAAATATAACATCACAACATCAATGGTGGCACAACAACGCTTTCCATTGGTACCGTCCGTAACAGTGCACGTATTCCATATAACGATGTAAGTAATAAAAAACTGTTTTCATGTCCATAGGATCGTTTCACATTTTGAACTAAAATTTGAACTATAATGTGCAAGTATCATTTGATTACATTCTATAAGATTTCAGTATTTCCCTTGGTTAAAACGTGGTAATGGTAACATAGTGACCGTACATATTTTTGTTGAATGTGATTAGATTGTCTTGGCGAACAAATCAGTTACTGGGCATGTTTGTCACCTCGCACTCAATACGGGAGTCCAAGCAACGCCTCGTTTCAATCTTCCCTCCCCTATTTATATTACTGACTTGGATTCAGTGTTATTATATTTTCTAGTCCTTTGGGATCATGGAGTCCATTCAACATAAGCGTAATAGAGTTCCGCTTAAGCTGGTGCTAAATACTGTTGAAAAACGGCGTTAAACCCAAAACAAACAAGAAATAAGCTGGTGCTAAGGCTTCCAAATGATACCAAGTCTGCTATTATTATTCTTTGTTTCATTCTTTGCTTCCAAAGGGTACCGAGTCTGCTATTATTTTAAACTGGAAGAAGTGTATAAATATAAAATTCATAGAAAAACACTTTAAAACATGACATCATATAATAATCGTCCAACAAAGTCTCATGTAAGTTAGATTTTACGGCGAATCGACACAAAAAGACCATACATCGCCGTAAACAACTGTTTTGAAAACGTAAATTGTAAAGATGAAATGAATAGAATATTTATTAGTTCGTTGGGATTAAATTTTATGGATTGATCAAACCATAAAAGTTAGTTCCCTATGAATATTAAATTTGTTACAGTAGCCTATTTGCATTTTTAATGTAAACAATATTTCTTTCAAGAAAAAGGATTTTCACACGAAAATAAAAATTAGTCTCATTTTCAGTAACACAAACACAAGCATATGCTCATTCTGGTATGAATCTTAGAATAAGCCTACAATCAAACTATAACTCTTGCCATTAACCATGCTCTCTGACTCCAAGTCGCTGCACAAAACGTTGAAACTAAAAGTGTTTCAATCCAAACCTCTGTCCCAAAATTGGCACACAGTCAACCAAGAAGCAGCGCAATTTAGTCTTAAAACATCAGGTTACAAGACATATATCAGACAAGCATATATCCGACGTACTTAGCACAAAGAATATTTTTAGACAAATCTGTTTTAGTGCATTTAGTTCCTATATTACTGACATATAAAGCAGTCTTGAAGTGACACGTGATGGCTGTAAAATGCCGACCTATACTTTACACATAAATCTTTGTACTGCTGATCCGTTGGTAATATGGAACAAGAGCTTGTAGAACACGCAATGCTCCCCTTGATGCATTCAGTAATTGCACAAGGAACAGAAATTATTTGGTCACTTGACGTACTGACCTCAAATCAAGAACTATGGGTCATTTACTAGTCATAAGTGACCCCCGTATCAAATTTAATCTTAGACCAAATCATTCTTTAGTTATTGGGCAAAATAAAATCTACTGTTCTGGGTCAATGTGACCTTGACCTTTGACCTGCTGACCTCAAAATCAAATGGGTCATCTGCTGGTCATGATCAACCTCCCTGTTAAGTTTCGTGATCCTGGGCCCAATCATTCTCAACTTATCGTCCGGAAACGGTTTAACTGTTTCGGGTCAGTGTGACCTTGACCTTTGACCTACTTACCTCAAAATCGATAGGGGGCATCTGCTGGTCCTGATCAACCTCCCTATCTACTTTCATGATCCCGAGCCCAAGCGTTCTGAAGTTATCGTCCGAAAACGGTTAAACTATTCCGGGTCACTGTGCCCTTGACCTACTGACCTAAAAATCAATAGGAGTCATTTGCTGGTCATAACTAATCTCCCTTTCAACTTTTATGATCTTAAGCCTAAGCGTTCTTGGGTTATTATCCGGAAACCGTTTAAATGTTTTGGGTCACTCTGACCTTGACCTTTGACCTTTAAAAGGAAATCATATAATAAGACCACACCACTATTAGGACCACTGTTGAAAAGGATGTATGGTTACGATTCAAAGGGGCTGCATTATAAGAACGTGTTTTTATTTCTAGAGAAACTGCCCTATGATAATTTATCACTAAATTTTCAAAGGCGGCATCTCGCTGTGTTCCTTAGGTTTTCTTGTATTGTCGTCATCGTCCAAAAGTTTTAATTGGTTTATGTATTGTTGTGTACATATCCGATATTTACACGTAGATAGAAGCATCCATCGTAAATTACATTTATCAATATATAATTGCATGCATAAATCCATCTACCCATACCTGTGACAGAGTGGTTTAGGTCAATGGATTCGCATCGCTTGCCCCTTACTGATGTTGGCTTGAAACCTTGATTAGATGTAGATTTCTGCATGTAAGTAAGCCATCCAGTTGGCTTACTGAAAGTAGGTAGGTCTGCACAGGTATTCTCTCATGTCTGAAAATGCCCGGAGCGGCAGCACTTTCGGTCCATCTCCACCATTAAAACCTAGAAAACGGAAAAAGTTGCCGTATGACCGGATGTATGTCGGTGCGACTCTAACGTCACCTCCAATGGAAAACAATAAAAATCCACTAGTGAATCCACCCATGCTTACTTACCTACAATGTACCTACCTACTTACTCACAAACGTCCATACATACTTGTTTTCTTTACACAGATGCCAGAAGCGAATTACTGTTGACATTTAGACGAGAAAAAAAACAACATAACAAATGATTAAACTTGAATAAAATGTTACGCGATTTAGATTAGTTTAATTTAACCCCTTTTAAGTATAATAAAATCACAATTTTTGGTGATATTAATTAAATTTTAAGGAAAACTTCGACGTTGTTATTATGAGTGTCTTGATTTTATATTTGCTTATTTTCAGTCTGAGAAATTTGGAGACATTAATTTATGAACAGATAGTTTACGATCTATGTGAAATACTATACCAGGTAACCAGCAATTGCTTAATTACTTGAACATTAAGAAATGTTTCATATTGTACGGAAAACGCATGATTCTTCGAACTATAAGATCTAAAATCTGCAGAATCCTGAAATACTGGTTGGTGCTCTTTCCCGGTGAAGCGAAGGCACCAATTTATCCCGTGTTTTAATATGAAACAAACGTGAGCAAACGGTATTCAAGCATAAAACGTATTAAAAGATGACAATCATCTTAATGTCCACCAACGTCAGTACATGTTCATGAAATGCAGGGGAACATGTGATGTTCGACCACGGTGGCGTCATCGCCTTTTGAGTTATCTATTACAGAGCCGTAAAACATTTGCCATTTGCCAACGTGAATATCTTTAAAGGAGTATTTAAAGTTGCGTGTGAGCACGAGAATCTGTCGTTTCACACATGTTTACTGTCCGGTTTAAATATGTAACAGCATCTTTACGTTAGAAAATCAATAATTTGAGTAACTGGTTTTTTAAGAAAAAACATTTATTTTGCTTTTAGTTTATTTGTTGGATGTAAAAAACAAAGAGACAGCTGAGCACTTACACAAATTTCTAGTCAGCTTAAATGGTAGAGGATGGCCATAAAGAGAACCTCGTTTCTTGATACATAAATATATCATAGTGTTATATCATACGTGCAAGTTCTGGCGTCTGTTTCATTCGAAATGTTTTAATTCTTTTCTACATCTTGCCGACAAGTAAACGGATTACAGCTTCAACATCCGTAATCTTTAACATAAAAGGATTCGCTGATTACGATTTCATCAATACTTGAACTGTAATGGAACAAAGACAAAGGAAGTGTGTATGTCCTTGTTTAAGGAAACTGAAAATAAATCGACTTAAAATAAATTGCAAGGAGAGAAACTCTTGAGCGTAAAAGCCATAATTCTTTAACTTAAATACTTTAAAAGCGAAGTAGATTCTAGATGGCAAATAAGGGGAAATCCATACACGTAACACTATCTGCGTAAAACCAGAAATATTTCCGTGTCTACACCGAAACTGTTTACGTATATTCAAACTAGTAAATTCTCCTATAGTAATACAGTGTTACTTGGTACAATAAAACATGGAAATGAGAGGAACTGTACAATATAAAAGACAAAAAATGATTACACTGTTTTGAAAGAGTTTTAAATGATAACCATTTTGTACTTGGGGTTTAGTCTTCTTTAACGTTTATGATAAAAAACGTTGACCACTCACGGAAGGTTAATATAATTTGATGCAATGAAACACTACTGTGAAAGTTTGATTTATTTCTATCTTGAAAATATCTTAATTATCTTCATGTTTGTACTTTTTTATATAAAAAAACATTCAAAAGTGAACAGATAAGGAGAGATAATGCAGTTTATTCACAAATAACGGTCTTGCAGGAAGTACGAATAAAACCGTTCTTGCCGAACAACACATAATATATCTATATATAGTAGTTGTAACTTGACCGCGATGGTTGACCTTAGGCTGTTTATTCATATCGATTATTTCATTATAGAAATCAAGGGTGCTTAGGGTAGTCGTGTAAATTTATATGGAATTAGTTTGTATACAGTGCAGTATCTAAGTATATGCACTTAGATTTGATGAGTTAAAACTTTCCAATACACTAATTTATATTTACACGAATTAATATTTCCTTTTTCTCATGCAGCTCATGTTTTACGTACACCCCTTTTCAATAATAGGTTGTGCCTCATTGTGTATTATAATGCAAAGGTCAACCATCGGGGTCAAGTTGCGTCCACTATATTTGTAACGCAGGAAACGCTGTTTGAACACATAAAATTGTAAATGCATATTATGAAATGTAACTTATACTTTCACCTTTCACAAATGGTCTGATGACAACATTGGATCATTTAAATACAAGCGAGAAATTTTGTGCTCTTCACAATTTTAGGCAGACTGGAAAGTGGCTATTTTTCTCAGCTTTCTCTGTAATCTTTAAACCGCAGAGCAAAACATTTCCGTGAATACGAATTACAATGCAACAAACCAGTGTTTTCATTGACACATTTTTGAGACGCAACTACACGGAAATAACAAAGTTTCAAGATATCAGGTTCAAGTCCAGATTATTAAATTCAAGCGTCTAGTATCAGTTTCATGATGACTATTATTATTTTTTGGGTTATCAATATCAAATATATCAGAAGTTCACTCGGAAGTGTAGAAAGCAACCACTTATGATATAAGTAGACTCCGCCGGACTAAGTCAGTTTTTGGTAAAAAAAAACAATATGTACAACATTATGATTCGAAACATCATATCAAGCGGACTCTTGTTATAAAATATACTTGCATAAACTCTGTGATACCTAAAGGACCAAATCTATGAATAAAAATCTACCTTACGTGTTTGGTTATCAAGTGTTTTAGAAAGGCCATGGAAATTCTGCGATCGCTTTGTAATATTGTCCATCTGCTTGCCAAGGGAAATGTACTTATAAAATTGTATCTCTCTAAATTAGGTCATGAGACTAACTATGAAGAGACAAATACAGCCATCATTCTGCACTAAATAAGTTCCTGTTATTGACAGAAGCATAAAAGTGCGTATATACTGATACATGTGTACTAGGCAATGCATTATGTTAGGACACTCAGTTTTTTCTACTTTCGGTAATACAGTACACTGTACAATTACCGTGTTCAATGTCCAATGTCGTGATACAATTAAATTATTATACTGATCGTTGCGTGACAACTTCATCCAATTTGTTAGTTCTTCTCACCTAAGGATAGGTGCACTGGAATCGTCATGTTTTCCCAGGGACACAGTGATTTCTGTTAGGTTATTGACAATAGCACATGTTTGTACACGACATTGATATACTGGTGACATTTTCTCGCTTTAAATGCCTCCTTGTTACTTTATTTCATAGAGACAGGAATTGATTAGCAAGATTTAAACCGTAAGGTGATTAATATATTATTACAGCTGTAACATGATATTTATCTAGATAACTGATAAACTTAAAATAACAGAACAACAAGACACAATAATAAAGTTTAAATCATGTAACTCCTCAACTGAATATATTATAGTAAAGAATCGAGATTAATGAATTGAATATGAATATGCATCATCTAAAAATAGACTCCCGCCAAAAAAAAATTTACGTAATGAAACTGTCCCTGGTCACGTGATTTTTTTAGCTTCTAACGTTTCGGATTTGCAGGTGCTTTCTTTTGCGTACTTTTTTACTTTTCCTGATTTGTTTTTCGAATCATAAATGCATGTATTAAATTTCTTTGTGTTAAGTGTGCAGGTACTCGCTGGTGTAGTCACGTGATGAAAATATCCGGAACACAGAATGCAAGACAAAAGCTTCCAAATAGCAGAATATGTACTGCACTTGCTTATATTAAAAAAAACAATTTTGGGCTATTATAAAACTGTTAATACTTAGATTAGTTCTTAATTAAGTTTGCACCAATAATGACAGCACATATTTTTCTCGTTGCATTATTAAACATTTGTAACATTATGCTAAAACAATATCCCTTAAAAAGAATATTTTATATGCGCTAGAAGGAACCTTTTGGTAAGCTAAATCTTGTTGTATCTTTTATTGCCAGTGAGTAAATAAATTATACATAAATGCTGTACTATTGTCATAATCTGCTACCTACGTAGCATCCGCATGGAACGTGTATCCCATAGAAGGTACCTTTTGTAATTTAATAAAATATTTATTTATACATGTATGATTGACATCGAAGTGAATTAAAAAGAAAATAGATCATTCACATCATATCATAATCTTGGGGAAGCATAAAATGAAGCCGAGCAAAATTGTAGAAGATCCAGTTTAAGGTATTAGGTCACTAACAGAGAACCTCCTTTTTGAAGGGTATTTATTTTCTATTATAAACCTATTTTTACTGCAATTCTTAGGGGGGCGTAGGTTCAAGCCCTACTGGGACCAAAATTTTTTTTCTTTATTTTCCTTTTTTACTTGTAAGTTTTTACTTCTTTCAAGACTTATTAATGATGTTTTGTACAAAAATGGAAAAAGATGAATCTTATAAGCGCTTTTTTGGTGTTCAAAGAGAATTTACTACTTAAAACAGAAGGGGTAGAGATACACATCTTTAAAAATATTGAGTTACGCACGGTGAAAGTTCTCTTTTTTGCTTTCACTCTTAGATTATATAATATGGAAGAAATTTAGGTAGGTTTTACGTCTTCCCTAAAGTTATTTTTAAATGGAGTAAGCAAAATTCAAAACAGAAACACATCATTCGACCTTATTTTTTCAATTTGGAAGTATGAATTCTGTCTCATTAAATCCGTTTACTTGAGGCACCATAGAAAAAATGATATTGACATTTTTATTTTGTGTTTTATAATTGTTTACCAACAGTTTGATGTTTCTTCTATTGAAATTAATGGTAAAATGAGTTCTCTGCAAACGTTTTGGATAGTGGCTATCACTTTGAAATTTGTCTCTACTTGAGCTTGAGGAGATACCATAAGTTATTCAAAATTTATAAAAAAAACGGCACGATAAAAGTTGTTTAAAATTTGCAATATAGTGCAAAACACGGTTACCTTTCAGAATATACCAAGCAAAGGCCATTTTGTAAACATTACTATTAGTGACCTAATACCTTAATTGAGTCTGTTCATGAGAGACATGTCAAACATATTCTGACACCCCTTTATACTATCTTCAGTTGATATCTATTACATTGTACACGGAAAAAGTAAATGTGCCCTATGAGCCAAAGTCAGAGGCAGTTATTACTTGGACTTAAGAATAGCTAATATAGGCGAGGGGGACTCCTACTTCAGGTATTGCTCCACTATAAGTCTGGTTTAAAGTGTAATCTGATGCATTAAGCCGCGGCAGTAATAAGAACGAGACAATAAGCCGCGCCAAGAACAAGAATGAAGTTCAAAACAAAGATTGGGTTTGGCAACCCGTCTGAAATATTTTTCCATTACAGCTTCTTTTTGTTGTTGGCAAATGCGTGGCTCTGGGGCTGTGTTTTTGATGCTCTGTGCTTCCGAGAAATCTACCCTTAACTATTATCTTTTGGAACACGGTTATTTTAAACATCTGACGTAGCGCTTTAGAATTAGAAAAATTTGGTTAATAGAAATTCCAACAGGTGTCTCTCATGTATGCAATGTATTTTTAATATTACCAGGGTTCTTCGATTCATATACTTGCCACCGGCCGAGTTGCATAGGTCGCCATTTAAACAAATTTATCTACTGGTAGCTTCTAATTTTTTATTTTAAACCACGGTTTATTTTTAGATGATATATAAATAAATCACGATCTGAACATGCAATTTTTATCTCTCCATGACTTTCCATGTTTTAAAAGATAGGTAAAGGTCATTACAGACTTGAGAGGAAATTCTGTAGCAATCCCTGAGAAAATTTAAGTGTTTCGTGCGTGTAAAGATTGTGAGGTATAAAATAAAATCTGTAAAAAGATCCTTTGGAAGCAAAGATTGCAACCAAAAAGAATAATGCAGACCCGGTTTGATTGAGTCTGTTCCTAAGAGGTAACCTCAAATGCCCCCCTAGCACCGGCTTAAGCAGAACTCTATTACACATATGTTGAATGGACTCTATGATCCCAAAGGACCAGAAAATATAACAACACTGAATCAAGCAACGTAAACGAATCCCAAGTTTCAAAATGCAGTCTGCGAACTAAACTATTTATTCTGTTGTACTGAATTTCTTTAAGCTAATGTAAATAATCCAGAAACCCACAGTTATAAATCATTAATAAACCTAGCAAGATATGTTTAATTCGTGGTTTCCTCTTGGTGTCATAAGTCGAAATCTATAGAGGTCTTTTGGAAGCATGATATGCAACCAAGCAAAAAATAGCAGTCGGTTTGATTGAGTCTTTTCAGGAGAGGTAATGATCAGTGTTACACCCCTCACGTCCCCTAGCACCTACTTATGTCCCCTAATACCGGCTCAAGCGTAATTCTGTTGCATAGATATTGAATGTAATCCGTGATTTCAAAAGACTATACAATATAACAACATTAACATATATCAAAAAATACTTGAATGCTTGAAGATATTAACTGTCACTGGGTAATAACACGAAATTTAAAAAATATACGTAATTGGATGAAGAAATATATTTGTCTGCTTTGAAAAATGAGGGATATCGTAATAAATACCAGTGCACTGTATTTTACTTATCTTATATACCGTATAAACAGACTGTAAAAGCAAGAACGATTTTAGTTTGAAAATGCAATAAAACGAGCAGAAGTGAGTAATATCTTTGATCTGTCAAAAAGTTGAGGCTGATATATACATTGTTCCCAAATATCCGTATGGAATATAACTTTGAAATAGATTGCTATAAAAATTGCGCAGTATTAAGTATGGTTTTTGAACAATTCAAAGGCATGGGGAAGGAATCTTATTCATTACATATAACAATGTTTGTAACTCTACACATTTGGAAAAGTATTTACATTTCTAAACAGATAAATTTCTGTAAAACAAAACAGTGATTATGACTATCACCTTATAGAACAGTCATATTTGCTGTTGTGTTTATAAGCAAGTTTATGTATGACAGTAGTTACCATAAAATTAGTGAAATACTATAGTTACTTTCTTGTTTCTGAAAATAATAATACAACATAAAAGTCAGTTTTGCATGAAGCAAATATCAGCTTAAAGATGTGCTAGCAAACGAAAATCAATTACTTGTGTAGGAAATTGTTGAATTACATATTAGCAATTAAAGTCTACCATTACAATTTACGCCAGGCTTCAAACAAACAATTTTTTTAGAGACTAGTGACATCAGAAAATATATTGACATTCTCTGTCTTATTGATCACTACACAATGAGCAGACAAAGTGACGTCAGTGAAATTCGTTTTTCGGTACTCTGAACAAAGAATAACAAAATACCTTGCATGACTTCTTTCTTGAAATTATCACCAGACCGACAACTGACGTCAATGTATGTCTGCCATAATCAAAAAATTATGAACTCAATCAATAGAAGTTACTGGCAAAAAAAGAACTCATTTTCTTATGTTACAGTTGCTTTGAAAACTCCTTTTGATTTCACATTTTTTCAACTATCTAACAAACATGTTATTTTTCGGAGTTCCCGTTATGATGTTTTTAGTATTATGGAGTTAAATCATACAACAAAACCGTATAAAAGTGTAAATAAATAAGATATTTTCAATAGCTTCATAAACGATGTTAGTTTAAATATTCACTAAGATTAAAGAAAATATAAATGACTTACTTATTAGGAATGTTATGTCGTTTGTAACTTTTACTACCGATAATGGCATTCAATCAGTAAAGTATGAATGCTTGCCATATATTATGAAAATTAATATAACCAACTTAGTAGTCAAATTGAAAATAAAAACGTTAACTGAAACAATTATGTTAGATTTATTAAACATTTATGATTGCAAAGTTTTGGAAAAATTTCCGTTACCGTCACGATATTCGTCACTAGCAAAATATTTTTTTCACATTGCAGTTTGAAACTTTTTTATAGCGACATTGTATTCTAAGTTAAACAAACAAACGGTATATGGAGCATATGATTGAGATGCAATTACCAGTCTCAGCACAAGCTGTTCTGCTTTAAACGAATTGATTGCAACTGTGATTTTCCCTGTCTTGGCGTATTGTGTGACAGGTAATTGGCATTACAAGAAAAGTAGAAGACACTTACATTATATTTATGTCTCTGGCATGTAAGTTCAAGACAGTTTGAAATAAATTAAGCAGATATCTCTCTTTTAAACAGACAACTGTATATCTAACTCTAAGAACAAAAATCAATTGCTTTCTCATCAGCGGAAGCTGGAAGAGGTTGGAAATGCAGTCTTTTTCTGAATGCATTAAAATATGCTTCTATATTTTTCATATAGAAAGAAACAAAATTTGGAAGAAGTAATTTGGAGTCATTTTACTAAAAAGTTTCATGTGATGGTTCTTTCTTCAATGTCATATTGTTAAAACAGTACATTTGTATCAACATTGAATCCATCTTTTAAAATAGGCGAATTCGTTGTTGTTTTTTTTTGTATTTTTATTCGCGTTAATTGCTGAAAGTTGATTGCTGCATTTTCATTTTGTGTAATCGGTTCCCAAACACTTTAAGCCTGGCAGTGTCTTTCATACGCAGATGAAAACTACTAAACTGATATTCATTATTTTTGACAGACTTTGCTTAGTAGTGTCATCGTCGGCAAGATCATTATTTGGTTAAACACACTATATTAAATTTAGACTTAGCGCAAGATGTATTGAAGTCTACTGCGTATTGACAATACACAGCTTTGGGCCGCCCAGAAGACAATTTCCTGTATCGTAAATTCAATTATAAGAAATGGTATTATAGAATGGCAGATTAAATCCCGTATTTGAAGAAAAGTGTTCTTTCTTTTCATATGAGGACTTTCTATAAGATTTTTCCTGTCTAATCTGTAAACTATCATGATATAAGCTCCTGTGTCTTAAGGAACCAATTAAAAAATGTAGGTGTATTTTGTTCAGAATGACTTCCCCTTAATATTATGATTTCTTAATTTTTTTCTCATATTTTCCCACCAACTTCAAAATGGAATGTTATCAAAATTGAAATTATAATAATACCTTTTTAAATATTTATAGATGTTTTACGCAGTCAATATAACTGTAGATTTTAATATATGCAAATTTTAAGCCAAATGTTATGTTATAACTGTATATATACTAAGACACTGCACATACAGACAGTGTATGACAGATATCAGCTCATTATGTTATCACTGATTCTCAATAACTAAGCCCTTTATTGAAAAGTCTCCATAACTCCCTGTTAACATCAAGAAAAAGGTTACTCAGAGGTTCATTTGCAACACTACAGATTACCACTTTAACAGCATAAAAATGACCAATGTTCTACAATAATTCGATTTGTAAGCTAACTTTTAAATTCTTACTTTAAATTTCCGTTACTGTCGCCAGCACACATAAGTTAAGTTTGTCTCCAATTTATGTTGAATCTGCCTGCTGTAATGGCTCTATTTCTTTTAATATTGTGCATTCAGAGATGGATACTTGTATTAACTAAGCTGAATAAATTCATCATGATGTAACTTCATAAATATTTCACGCATTATGTATGTCGCCAGATTTTGCGCTTTTCATAAAATTTCCGATACTGTAAGTTTTCTTTCAAGGTTAAGAGATATCATATAAATACTGGATCTTCAGAAATGCTTTTAGATAGTCATTGTATATATGGTTTCCATTGGCAAATGCGTTAACTGGTGAAATTATAAAAAATATCAAAGTCTGACCTGTGGCAAATGTTGATGCAGCCTTTAAAAAGTAAATCAGCAAAATATCCGTTATAATGTATAATGAAAAAACTGACAAAACTTTCACAATTTTGTTAAATTTATTACATAGTTAGACTATAATTGATAATATAAAGTCACAGAAAACTTCATTAATCAGTTTGCAGATCTTCAATGACAGGTCATAGACAAAAAAACAAAATTTCCGTTATTCAAATTTCCGTGACGATTTTCCGTAAACAAGCCTCGCAACCGGGAACCAGGTATCACGTCATAACTAGTGCGTCATTTCATACGTCACTTCCACCTCGAGTTCGAAGATATCATTTTAGAGCGTATATTTATTGACTGAGAAGGAACTTGTGCACCCCAGATTTTTGTAAGTTGATGTATCTTCTTTTTATTTCAATGCCGATGATAATATTATGCCGAAATGACTATTTCATGTTTTTATAACTTTAATCATACATATATGTTTATTGTGAAATTTTGTCATACGTCATCGAATAACGGAGATACTGACAAAAGTCGCAACAAATATATCAAATTTCCGTTACTGCATGGTAACGGAAATTTCAGTTTCATTATACCTATTTTTTCATGGTTGTAGTAGTATTAAGAGATTATATTTTGACCTAATATCATTGTTAAATGCATCAAGCTGTAATATTCTTGTTGATTTAGCATTATGCAAGCCTATTTCTCAGTTGTTCTTTCATAATCTCATGTGTATTATGCTTCGCTGATGATGTTCCACTTATTTGTCTACATCTTCTATTTTGGAATATTGTATCATTACAAACTTAATACATTCGACTTTTTGCAGATCGTTTACATACTTTCCTGTTTAATGCTGTAATTATATATTGTCCTTCTATACATTGGTAACGGATATTTTATATAGAGTAACGGAAATTTATTTTTTTCTAGATCAATATGGGGAAAAGTCAGGCTGAAATCCAGCGTGCATATAGAGAAAGATTGAAGCAGAAGAACAAAATTGAATACCTGAGGAAAGAAAGAGAAAGAAAGAACAGGAGTTATGTCCCATCTGCACAGTTGTCAGAAAATGATAGAAAAAAGAGAAACCGAAAGAATAGAGATAACCTGAGAAAATTTTATCAAAGGAAAAAGGAACTTAGAACTGCAATTCAGAGAGAACAGGAGACAAGTGGTTATGAAAGCGCTGAAAGCCAACCCGGAACATCACATAACAGAGGAAGACTGCCAATACGATTCGATTTTCAAAGTCCAAATGGGAGGAGAAAAGGTGCCCTAAAACGTTGGAAGAGAGATATATCGGATGCTCAGTCCCGCATTCGTATTTTAGAACAAGAACGGAAAAAGCTAATAACAAAGGTCAAAACAACACAGAGAGCGTACCAAAGGCTCAAGGTCAAAATAGATGTCGGTAATAAAGAACAGTTGGACCTTACACCAAGAAAAAGAACAGAACAAATCATGGAAGATGCAAGGTTGACTAAGCAGCAAAAAGATAAAATAAGGCATCCACTGTTGGTGGGAAATGCATTGACAGCTGAAATTTCAGAAACAAGAAAACAGTCAAAACAAAGTCTTAAGAAAGCCATCCACAGAGTTATTTCAGGCCGAATTTTGAAGAAGTACAAGTGTATAAGAACAGTAGCTGCCAGAACAGGCTTGTGTCGTCATGGTTTAAGCCAAGCAAAGAGTAAAGAGATTCAGCTGAAGCCACTGAGAAGGAGAGGCAAGGTTTTTAAGTATAAAGAACAAATAGAAACATTTTTTAAACGAGAAGATAACAGCAGAACATTACCTGGAAAGAGTGACGCTAAACGTATTAAGAAAGGTCTAAAAGTTCAGTCACATGTTTTGGTTGACTACTTAGACAATCTTCATAAGAAATTTATGTCTGAGAATCCTGAGCTGAAAATATCATTATCAGCCTTTTGTCGAAGCCGCCCAGCATACATTTTAAAGGCAAGTTTCACTAGTCGTCTGGCTTGCTTATGTACAAAGCATCAGAATGCTGCTCTCACAGTAAAGGCAATGCGCAAAGCAGGAGTGGAAGTACCTTCCAACCTAGAAGTGGTGATAAAAGATAAGATAGATACAGACAAATTAAGATCGAGTTTTGAAGGTGATATTACATTATCGCAGTGGACAAGGGTAGAGATAGAAGAAAAAGGAAAGAAGAAACAAGTAACAAGAGTAGTAGAAACATCATTGCCTAAAGACAAGTTCATTGAGCATGTTGAGAACCAGATGAAAGATTTTGAGCAACATGTAGATCGAATGCGGACGCAATATGAACAAATCAGACACCTGAAACAAAATTTACCTGCTAATGACATCATCATGTAACTTGACTTTGCAGAAAATTATTCATGTCGGTCTTTAGAAGAAGTCCAGAGCGCTTACTTCAATCAAACATCGGTTACATTGCACCCAATTGTAGTTTACTACAAGGATGATAATTCAGAGCTTAAACACAAGTCGTTCATCATCGTGTCAGATGAAATGGCTCATAAAGCTTCAACTGTAATTGCCTTCATAGATGATATAATTCCCGAAGTGAAGAAGATAAAGCCGATGTTAAATACAGTTCACTACTGGAGTGATTCTCCATCTAGTCAGTACAGAAATAAATATATTTTCAACGTGGTCTCTAATCATAATAATATTTACGGAGTACAGGCTATCTGGAATTATTTTGAGAGTGGCCATGGAAAGGGTCCATGTGACGGTTTAGGTGGGAGTTGTAAAAGGCTCGCGGATGAAGCCATAAGATGCAGTAAATTTGTCATACAGGATGCCAAAAGTTTCTTTGAGTGGTCCAAAATATCAAGCATGAAGAATGTTAGCTTTCGATTTGTGTCTGCTAGTAAATGTTCAGAGAAAAATCAGTTAATCAGTGAAATTCCCCTTAAAGCAGTCAGTGGTACCATGAAAATCCATGCTGTTAAGGGACTAGGTAATGGGGAAATACTTACCAGAGATGTAAGTTGCTATTGTGCTGGTTGTCTAGAAGGAAATGTCTGCAACACTTGGACCTTAACTACAACAGCCAAACGTCAGGTAACAAACGACGACGTACATTCACTTAGCCCAAGTACTGTCAACGACTCAAGGTCAGCCGACACTAGACCAGTTACTGTCAAAGACTCAACTTCAAATGATACTGCGCAAAATACAGAGATTCAAAAATATGAAGTCGGAAATTTTATTACAGCAGTGTATGAAGGTAAATGGTACTTAGGTAGGATTCTTGATGAAGACAAAACAGAAGTTCAGGTTGATTTTATGGAATCCAAGAAAAGTCTGTTTCAGTGGCCTAGACAGAAAGATGTTATTTGGGTTAGTAAAGCTGATGTTCTTTGTAAGGTCGACGAACCTTCTGCTACAGGAAAGTCCAGAAGAATGTACAAATTAAACATTGAAACATTAGATAAGGTGAATAATCTATTTAACAGTGCTTGATATCCTGGTTATATGTCATAAACAGGCGGTATAAGTACGTTTTGTGTCAGTTTGTCGTGTTATTACAATAGTTCTTACGAGTTTCTATGTTAATGATACAGATATTTCATTTTTGAGTGATAAGTCATCACTTTCGGTTATATACCACAACCGTAACCTGCAATTATGCTACAATAGAAATATCCGTTACCAAAAAAATTCCGTTACCATAATGTATAAAGTCCACGATACATTGACATTTTTAAATAAAGATTGTAAATTGTATTTCAGATTTAAACGACATTTTAATTCCTATCTGTTTTACATTAACTTGTCATGTATTGGAATTGCAAACATATATTTAATCGACATGTGTCGTAGGATTTCTTCTAAGTACTGCCTCAAAGTAGAGACTTTTAATGATCTAGAAAATATGAAGGTAATGGTTGTTATATGTTGTTTGTGTTCATTTTAAATAAAATACAAGCTTATTGTCACAAATTAGTTCATTTTACTTAATCGTTTATACATTTTAGAAAGTTTCCTTATCTTACCCACATGAAATTTCCGATACCTTCATGGTGTGTTTTTCAAATAGGCATTTCCATCAAGTGCATTGCTATATATCCGTAACTTGTGATTTTTTTCTAATCGCAAATGAACAAAATATGATATAAAACCACTTATTTCATCATACTGTTACCTGTATAAGTACAGCAAAAATTGAATAATTTCAAATATTTACATTACTGCTTTGGCGTTTTTTCGCAAAAAAATGCATTCAAATTTGAACGCAAATATTTTATTAATTCAGTAATCGTATCATACGTTTTCATACCTTCTTGATAGGGATATTATTACTTATTGAAATATAAGCATTGGTTTGGTAACAATGATATAAATCAATGCAGTACATCTTTATATAAAGAATGATGGTGTATATCGGATATTTAAAGCAAGAGTCAGAATGCGTTTACCCCTCCTTTCTTCATATGATCATATCAGAGTCATTAAGGAAGTTAGGCATCCAGAAATTTAGATTTACAATGTTGGATACATATAAATAATAAAACTGTCATTTACAACAATTTTGTTCGAAGTTAGTTTTTCACAAAATATTTCTGGCTGATGGACTTAGTTATTGAGAATCAGTGTATACTGCAGTACAGAAAATGAGTTGCCTTCCAGTAGGGGACTTTGTATTGCATGGCAATACTTCATTTGCTTGGCTTCTTTTACTTTATCTCATTTTTGAAATGTTGCAAATTATGAATTTTAGATCAAATTGTATTTATTAAATTAACTCGCCCACATTTTTATGGTAAATTGGAGATATGTAAATGAAGCATGCTTTTGATAAAGGAAGATTCTATATTTCTTGTACACTGCAGTTTCCCTTAATGTCCTCTACCTGCGTATCTAGTTTGAATAAATTATCTATAACAATATTAGAGTTATTTTCTGGATAACTGAATGTAAAAAATTATATAATTCAAAAAGTAATAATGGGAAAGTTAGTTTCTTATAGCATGCACATTTTTGTAAATGTTTAAATGCTGTCCGTCATTGTGTGAAGATTTAACACAAATTCATGCATAGTTTCAAACTTATTGCCCTAACAGGAAGGTGTCCGGTCATATACGGACAGACGGGCAGACAGACAAGTCGTGTGATTACCTCAGGGCTTCTGTCAAGAAATATATAAAGAGAAATGCCTACATTTTGAATATATTAGAAATATAGTTATACGGTGTTTTTGTTTTGGTAGTTTTTTAATCGTAATAAGCAGTCTAAATAAAGATGGTTTATTTTTTTACAAACATTTCGTTTGAAAAAAATATAATAAATAAAACATTTTTTTTTTTGCTTCGTCAAAACAAAAAAATCAAAGTGGTGAAATGGCATATATTTCTATCTTGCCAACTTGATAATAACAATAAATACATTCAAAAGTACTGCTTTACTTATAAACATACATTTGAAGTTATTTCACATGCCATGTTCATTTATCACAATTGACGCAGTTGATTTTGTTATATATTAAATGACGTAATGGTTAAAGGAGCAGGAAACCGTGAACAAAACAAACCAAAATATGCTATTCTTATTTGAAAGAATTAGGAACGTGAATGCCTTGAACATTGACCATAAAATGAACGTTTTTGTTCGCATATTGCGTTTGGAAACTGTAGTGACATTGCAGTGTCTTCAAGTGTCTTGATTACAAAATGTAATTTCCATGTTTTGTCATTGTTGTGACAGTTAAGTGGCATAATGTGAAAAGTAGAGGACACTGACAAATATTTATGTCCCTGAAACATAATTCTATGACAGCTTGGAATAAATTAAAATAGAATTCGATTTGTTTAAACTGACAGCGATATATTTTATTTCATTCGCAAAAACCAATTTCTTTTTCGCCAGTGGATACTGTAAGCGGTTGGAAAAGGCTTCATTTTGTTGGCTATCAGACTGAGTATACATGTAAAGGTTCTAAAATTTTACAGTGTAGTAATGCTAACAATTGCAACTATCAAAACGTCATCACCAAAAGGGTTTCAGTGACTTCAGTGAAGGTTTGGTTAAGTTTAGATTGCGCGCATGCAAGGAAAATGCCATCTAGAATACAAAATAAGCAACATTCTGATACACGAAAGACTCCTATCTTAATCCTTTTGACATTAAAGCACTACCTTGAACCCTGAAATTAAGCAGATTTTCATCCAAATACTCTCTTCAGACCTTGTCCAGGACATTACCAAAGTTTAGCACAATACTCAAAAATACAATGAAAACACTGTGATTTTGATTGATATCAAATGGATTCTGCAAGAATGAGCCGAAACTGCATATAAGAGGAAAAATCACCTTTATTAATTATGCCAACATCCCAGTAATAACTAATACAAGAAAATAAGATCCGTTGGAAGCAACAAGCAAAATAATAGCGGACCAAGTTTGATTAAGTTTATTCATGACAATTAATGGTAACACCCGTCATACCCTAGCACCGGCTTAAGCGGAAATCTATTACAATAAAATGATCCAAAGGTAACAGAAAATACTACAACACATAGTCCAAAAACGGTGATCAAGTAAGGTTTAACTCATGAAAAGACTCAGTCAAACCGAGTCTGTTATTACTCTGCTTTGTAGCATTTTATGCTTCCAATGGACCTTCTTACAGTTTTTTATATCACAACATCTATCTTTAAGTACCGTGTGGCGGCTGTAGAAGTCTCCCTGTAATAATTTCTTGTCCTTTGGGATCATGGAGTCCATTCAATACCTGTTTAAATAGATTTCCGCTGAAGTGGAAGGGATGCGAGAGGTGTTGCCTTTTCCATAACCTCTCGACGTGAACAGACTCAGTCAAACCGCATCTGCTATTATTCTGCTTGATTGCATTATGTGTTTCCAAAGGACCTCTTACAAGTTTTATTAACTATCACAACATAAATTTTTAAGTGCCGTGTGGTAGCTGTAAAAAATCTCTCCATACCTGGATTCAGTGTTGTTATATTATCTGGTCCTTTGGGATCATAAAGTCCATTCGATATCTATATAGTACAGTTCCACTTAAGCCGGTGAAAGGTGTTTATGCTGCCTCGTTATTGGACCGTGGACCAAACGAAACAAAGTCAAACAACGAACAGCTAGTATTAACACTTTTATTCACTGTGTACTCATATGCGAATATTGCCGTGTGAATGTGTGTGTGGTAAAAGCTGAAACAATACAAAAGAATGGTCTTACTATTAACCCTAACACATTTTGTAAACTAAGATTTTACCAAAATTACACAATTTTACAATGACATAGCCTTTTTAATATTCTATATTGCAAATGTCTCTCTTTAATAAAAAACCCTTTGAATATTTTATAAGTAGTTTATAAACCTGACAAATAAGTAAATTCACCCATTTAAGTAACATTTACGGTGTTTAAAATATAAATTTCCTAGATATTACTTGTGTACGAAAAGTCTAAGTACGAACCCCCATTTCAACATTCTTGAATAAAATGTTCATACAACTGTCATAGTTACAAATTACAAGCAGAATAACAGTAGGGGATAGTGCTTTCATAAAATACCTACATCGATGCGACTGAGAAGGCATCTAAGAAATTACAGGCTGGATTTCTAAATAAATATATGGTAGCAGCAAGCTACGCGCCACTTTAAATAACAAAAAAACACGCGATGTGCCTAAAACCTGTACGACTACGCAGCGGAAAATTCAAGTCGGCTTTTAGGTTACACGATACAAAATTTCAATCCAGCACACTCCCCACCTGTTATTAACAATAACACAATACGACTTCATAATAACAAAGCATTCGCAGCAAATAAAAGAAAATACAGTAACCTCCCAAAATCAAAACCGTTTATGCCACATGTCCTTATATCGAGGTTACACTGTATTTCGTATTTTTTTTTGCATTGTTTTATCTGTATTATACAATGAATACATGTTTTATCTTCCAAAAATTACTATAAATTTTAGTAAATCAAATATTTGAACTTTAGATCTATAATAAAACTGAGTATATAATGGTAATCTTAGAATGCTTTTAAGGCTAAAAGTAGATCTATAGAGACATCATTACTTAATGACAATATTAAGTATATTAATACAAATTCAATTCTTTTAACTGAACTCGCTTTTTTACAGTCTGTGCAACATTTATATAAAATAAAAAGATCAATGAAAACAAGGTTATACTATAAACCTTACAGTTTCCACTTTAACAACTGACACAGAATACCTCGCTGTAATTAATTTTCAACAAGAAGTACTAGATTCACTATAGGACGTGTATAAAATGTCTTATTTCCATTTTTCACAACACAAACTTCTACTTTTCTCACACGGTCATCGTGACTAGGGAATTCACGCGTAACACGTGCTAAAGGCCAATTATTTCTAGGGATTTCTAAATCCTTAACCAGAACAACATCACCAACTTTCAATGGAGTTTGCTCTTGACTCCACTTTACACGTTTCTGCAATGATTGCAGATATTCCTTGTGCCAACGGGACCAAAACTGATTGGCCAAACACTGTACTCTTTTCCACTGATCTTTATACAAATCTTTAAGGTCTATGTTACCTGAGGGAAGTTCTTCATTTTCGAACTTTTGAGTTAACAAACTGGATGGACTCAATATCTGAGGAGTATTTGGGTCATATGATTTAGGGGTTATAGGGCGAGAGTTAATCATAGCAGACACTTCTGCCATCAAGGTGGTAAGTACCTCATGAGTCAAAGTTTTGACAAGTAACAACATTGCCTCAAGGATCCTAGGAGCTACCCCTATCATTCGTTCCCAACTGCCACCCATGTGTGAACTATGAGGACTATTGAATAACCACATAGAACCTGAACGTTGCAAATAGTTTTGCATGGTAGTCTTCAACATTAATAGCCTCAGCTTGAATATTATGAATGGCCCCTACAAAGTTTGTTCCACAATCCGATCGATAGACCTTGACCTTACCCCTTATGGACGTGAACCTACGAAGAGCATTAATAAATGCCGAGGATGATAGGTTTTCAATGATCTCTATGTGAACAGCTCTAATGGTGAGACATGTAAATAACGCTGCCCAACGTTTGCTTGAAGCCTGACCACCCCTAGTACGTCTAGAGACAATTTGCCAAGGACCAAAGACATCAACTCCAACATAACTAAATGGTGAAGCTTGCTGAATCCGGTCAAGTGGTAAGTCCGACATTTTCTGACTAGCAAAAGAACCTCTTAACCTCCTACATGTAACACAGTTCTGAATAACAGAAGAAACCAATCGTTTGGCTCCAGTAATCCAGAAACCGGCAGTCCTCAAAGCGCCCTCGGTGAAATGGCAACCATTGATGATATACAGACATATGGTAATGTATAACAAGCAATCTAGCTACTGAGTGTTTTCCTGGGACAATAATAGGTCTTTTTTCTTTGTCCGGTAGTTCACTACGATTAAGCCTACCACCTACATGTAACAACCCATCAGCACCAAACACAGGGTCAAGAGATAAGATACTACTTTGTCTACTAAGATTCTTACCACTTGAAAGATCCTTTATTTCACTAGAGTAAATGTCCTCTTGAACTGTACGCAACACATATAAACTAGCTTCTTGTAATGAGCCCAAGTCATTTGGACAAATATGCCAACCTTTACAAGGAAGTCTACTTTGAACTGACCTAGCAATATGTTTAAGTGTAGATACAGCTCTCACTAAACTTTGCCAAGTTGAAAAACGCTCGAACCTATCATTCAATGATCTTTGGGGTACTACTTTAGTAGCACTAACAACTACCTCTTTACGGATTTCCTTATCACTCTGGGGATTTACAAGAGGAAAGTACTCTGGTAAAACTACATCCCGCAACAAGAATTGAGGTCCACTTAACCACAAACTATCAATCAACTGTGCAACACTAGCTCCTCTACTACCGATATCAGCCGGATTCTTATCAGAACTGACATAACTCCACTGATTTGGACTAGACACAGAAACTATTTTCTGAACCCGATTACTGACATATGTGTAGAACCTTCTAGAACTGTTGTTCAAATATCCTAAAACAAGTTTGCTGTCAGTGCAAAATCTTACATCAGTTAAGTCTACTTGTAGCTGTTCAGAAACGGACCTATATAACTCGACAGCAAGTACTGCGGCACAAAGTTCTAACCTAGGGATTGTGTGACCTTTTTCTGGAGCAAGTTTGCTTTTACCTGCAACAAAACCAACATGTTTGTTTCCTTCTTGAGTGAAACCAACTACATACACTACAGCAGAAACAGCCTTCTCAGATGCATCTGAAAAGGTATGTATTTCAACCCTAGCCATTTCACTTAAAGACCCAGTCAAATAACATCTTGGAACCTGAAGTTTTTCCAGATCTTTAAGATTTTCCTGCCAACTCTGCCATTTTTCTCCGATGTTATTGGGAACAGGCTCATCCCAATCAAGCTTTAATGACATTAAATCTCTAAGTATAAATCTACCTTTAAGAACTATGGGAGATACAAAGCCTAGAGGATCAAAAATACTGTTTACTGTAGACAGAATACCTCTCTTGGTAAAGGGTTGAACCTCACTATTTGGTTTGAACAAGAAATGATCCTCTACAATATTCCAGACAATACCTAAACTACGCTGACTTGGTAAATTGTCAGAATCAAGATCCAGATCCTTTAAACCTTGGCAAGCTCTTCTACGGGGAAACATTTCCTCACTTCTGGGTCAGTTGACACAATCTTGTGTAAGCGTAACTTACTCTCGCCTAAAACTGATTGAGTTCTTTTAAGCAAATCAACAGCTTTTTCTACAGAGACCTGTGAAGACAGACCACCATCGACATAGAAGTCTTTCTCTACAAATTCGCGAACATCTTCGTCAGAATTTTCTACAGATTTACGAAGACCATAGGTAGCAATAGCTGGTGATGGGCTATTACCAAAGACGTGCTTACACATACGGTATTCGACTAATGGTTTGATTGCGTCGTTGTCTAAAAACCAAAGAAACCGCAACAAGTTTCTGTCGCTCTCTCTAACACTGAACGAATAAAACAATTGCTCAATGTCTGAAAGTATTGCAACCTTGTCTTTTCTAAAGCGGACCAATATCCCAAAAAGACTATTTGTAAGGTCAGGGCCTTGTAAAAGTACAGAGTTCAGTGACGTACCTTCGAATACAGCGGATGAGTCAAACACGACTCTTACTTGGTTAGGTTTGCGTGGTTGGTATACGCCAAAAATGGGCAAATACCAACATTCTTCATCTTGACCTAACTTGGGTGAAAGTTCAGCATGACCTTTACTTAAAAGCTGTCCCATAAACTCAAAGAAATGCTGTTTCTTAACAGGTTTTTTCTGAAAGCTCTTTAACAAAGTCTGTGACCTGTTTACTGCTTGAACCTTGTTGTTGGGTAACTTATCCCGAGGAGAACGAAAAGGTAAAGGAACCTCCCAATTACCGTCAGACCTTTTCTTGAACTGATCATCCATAATACTCAGAAATTCCCTATCTTCAATGGACAATGAGACCTTATCGTCATCATGGGTCTTGACAAACAATGGATCTTGGACAGTCACGGACATGTGATCACAAGGTTTGAACAACGATGTACGACCGTTGTTAAGTACATGTGTTTTATGAACATTGACAGTATCTTGAACATAAATTTGTCCTAAACATAAGTTACCAATAACAACCCAGCCTAATCCTAGGCGTTGAGCAAAAGGTGCTCCAGCTGGACCTACATCTTGATCTAGTACATGGTGAGCTTCTACAACATCTCTTCCTAACAACAACATAATGTCAGCATTTTCATCAAATTCTGGCATGTAATTTGCAACATTTACTAGATGCTCGTGACAGCGAGCTTCATCTGGAGTACAGATCTCATTTTTGTTATCTGGTATCTGATCACACTCAATGAGTGTTGGTAGTGCGTGATGGACTGAACCATCTAGAGACTCAACCACACATTGTTTTGCTCTACGACCACTCTTATTTACAGAACCACTACATGTTTTAAGTACAAAATCATAATTTTCACCTTCAATCCCTAACAGACTAAACATTTCAGATTTCATGAGAGACTTGTTACTTTGCTCATCAATAACAACGTAACATTTGACTATATTATTGGGATTGTCTACAGTATACATATTGACAAGAACAATTTTTGCACAAGATTTTGTATCTTCACATATTTCTGTACAATTGTTTGTAACAAGCTGGTTGGCTGTCCTCTCCCCACCTTGACTTTCACCATACGCAGCATCTTGAGGTGTAGTAGAACTTCTTCCAGAGTCAACAGGAGAATCTCGATGCATGATAGTTGAGTGAGATTTTCTAGAACACACTGAACACTCAATTTTATTTTTACACTCGCGTGCCATATGCTTATCATTAAAACACCTGAAACACAGCTTTTTCTCATTTAACACTTTTCTTTTCTCTTCAAAAGATTTACTCTGAAATGCCCGACAATTTTCCAAAGAATGATTTGCTTTGTGTATATGACACTTTATTTCGGTTTGCTCGGTTTTGTGAACTGACACAGATTTCCCATTATGTTGTTTGAGGTTTCCTGTACTCCTGGCATCTTGTTGACTTGACATGCTTGAAGAATCAAAGTAGAAGCTTGGATCGTTCCGAATACGACTCTGATCGTGAACGAACTTGGCAAGCACACTAAATGGTGGAAATGGCACATTATTTTCAATTTTGTATCTAGCTGCTACTGTCGTCCATTTTTCTTGAAGGTTGTGCGACAATTTTGAAATGATCGGATTAACACCAACAGCTGAATCGAAGTATGACAAGATAGTAGCGTATCTAGAATCTTCTTTCAATCCTTCGATTTGTGACAGAATATCTGATAGATCATACAACTTTGAACAATTCATCATCGAAATTTTGGGAAATGCCTCTAACTTCTTTACAGTGGCATTGTATACATTTTCCGGTGATCCGTAACGATCATCCAAGCGGAACCATATCTTTCTAAGACCTTCAACTGGATCAATAATATATGCCGTCTTTATAGAAATAGCTTGCCGCTTCGACACAGGACCCAACCATTTTATCAAGAGGTCGATTTCTTCTGAGGTAGAAGCTCCGATTTCTTTAACCACTGCTTGGAATGTTGATTTCCACGACTGATATGTTTCCGGTTGCTCGTTGAAGGTCGATAATCTAGACATTAAGATGTCTTTCCTCAAAAAAAACTATGTAAAGTCATTTATTGTTTGTGACTCATCTGTAGGTGTTCCGTCTGGTTTCATGTGGACAGTTGGTGTGGTCCTAACATATTCTTTCTTTACTTCGCTGTTACCAGGAACCGACAAACCTTGTTGAGTTGAAATGAACATTGTTTTTTTAACATCAGGATTAACGGTCGGAAGATCATCAAATTCACTATTAACTTCTGACTGTTCTGAAGCTTGTAGCTCAACTTCAGCAATGGCTCCTTCTTGTGTTTCTTGCAGTAGTTTTAAATCTATTTCTAGATTTGCCTTCTTTCTTTGACTTGCAGCTGCCGCAATTTTTTCCTGTTCTTCGATCGCAGCCTTTTGACGTTCTAATTCAGCTGTTTTCTCAGCATACAATGCTTTTGTTTTTAATGTCTGCAGTTTTGATGATGAAGTTGACCTTCTTGACCGCCCTGTTTTTGTAGAAGAATTTTCTGCTCTTAGGAGTTTGAATTCTCTGATTCTTTTCAGGAAATCATCTGTTATTTGTCTATTATTGTTAGATAATTGAATCAAATTTTCAAGTAACTGTAGACTTTCAGTTATCTTAACACCTTGCAAGTATCTTTGATATTCAGTAACTGTTACGTCATAAACGTTGAACTGTTTAATAATTTCGTCTTTGACATTTTTCAGTTTTAGTGTATCATAGTATGTTAGGTCTTGATTATCGTTGATTATTTGCTGGACTGAACCCCATTGTTTGTCAATGATATCTTCGAATTTCTGCACTTTTTCTTGATAATTCTCCATAGCTTTGTATGTTATGGTTCGTACATGTCTAAACATTCAGGAGCTGAATGTGTACACGATTCATCAGCACTGTGTTTGTCCCTCTTCGGACTTCAAAGATGCGTAGAATCTTCTTGAACAATATCGATCTTTTACTATGCTGCCTCGTTATTGGACCGTGGACCAAACGAAACAAAGTCAAACAACGAACAGCTAGTATTAACCCTTTTATTCACTGTGTACTCATATGCGAATATTGCCGTGTGAATGTGTGTGTGGTAAAAGCTGAAACAATACAAAAGAATGGTCTTACTATTAACCCTAACACATTTTGTAAACTAAGACTTTACCAAAATTACACAATTTTACAATGACATAGCCTTTTTAATATTCTATATTGCAAATGTCTCTCTTTAATAAAAAACCCTTTGAATATTTTATAAGTAGTTTATAAACCTGACAAATAAGTAAATTCACCCATTTAAGTAACATTTACGGTGTTTAAAATATAAATTTCCTAGATATTACTTGTGTACGAAAAGTCTAAGTACGAACCCCCATTTCAACATTCTTGAATAAAATGTTCATACAACTGTCATAGTTACAAATTACAAGCAGAATAACAGTAGGGGATAGTGCTTTCATAAAATACCTACATCGATGCGACTGAGAAGGCATCTAAGAAATTACAGGCTGGATTTCTAAATAAATATATGGTAGCAGCAAGCTACGCGCCACTTTAAATAACAAAAAAACGTGATGTGCCTAAAACCTGTACGACTACGCAGCGGAAAATTCAAGTCGGCTATTAGGTTACACGATACAAAATTTCAATCCAGCACAGTGTTGCATTTTCCATTACCTCTCATAAACAGACTCAGTCCGCCCGCTTAGCTCAGTAGGTAAGAGCGTTGGTCTACGGATCTCGGGGTCGCGAGTTCGATCCTCGGGCGGGGCGTATGTTCTCCGTGACTATTTGATAAACGACATTGTGTCTGAAATCATTAGTCCTCCACCTCTGATTCATGTGGGGAAGTTGGCAATTACTTGCGGAGAACAGGTTTGTACTGGTACAGAATCCAGGAATACTGCTTAGGTTAACTGCCCGCCGTTACATGACTGAAATACTGTTGAAAAATGGCGTTGAACCCAAAACAAACAAACATAAACAGACACATTCAAACCGGGTAGGCTATTATTCCCGCTTCAAAGGGATCGTACTGATTTATTATTATCATTTGGTCCATTCGTCATTTTTAAGTTACTGTAATAGACTTTCATCTAACCCAGTTCTATGCGGTAAGGATGTTTATTTGACATTCACCTCTTCAGCTATTTTGAAATACTCAATGTTTTCTTGTCTGTTTTTCTTATTCTCTTTGATGTTTTCACAGTTGTGTGTATCATTTGGGTACTATCCATGCGGATATACTCGTACGTAGGCAACAAGATGACAGCATAACACTTAACATCTCTCCTGGTAACATTGTATTTTGTCGTTTGCATCAGATGAAGTGTATCAATAACTAATCATATTTTAATAGAAAACTTTATAATTTACAGTTTTAACAGTATATTTGCCTTTGTAAATCAATACAAGTTACGGTTAAATCAGAAGATTTATTTACCGTTTTAATTAATATCGTGTACACATGCCTTATAATGTCAACGACAGAAAATAAATCAGTAAGTTTTTGTTAAATGGTGCAAATATGTGTCATTGAGAAAAAATGGCAATTACAGTGAAAGTTTAAGAAAACTCCGTAAAACGGGTACGGACATAGCTTTCATGGAGCCATATTGATTGTGCTTATACGGGAAAATAACGTCCGCTATATTTTAAACAACACCACTTTGTTAACATAAAAAATGTTCATTACAAGAGTTTCATCATTTTTGACCAAATTCTATCGAACAAATTAATGAGCGTACGTACAATGTTGATGTTCATCTTTGTAGATTATATTTAACTGTTTTGGTCGCTTAAATTGGTAGTGCAGTCAGGTTTTTACAAACAGCCCCAGTCAGAAATTCTGATATTTCTCGTAGGAAAATATTGATATGAAACTCAGACTGGTTAAAAGTACAGCACTTACCTAAAACAGACAATTTGATAGTTTAGATTATGAGGGTGGTTCAAATAACGATTCACATGCTTGTTAAAGGATGAATAATTGGAATGTTACATGAGGTAACGCAAACAAATGTCATTTCTGTAAATTGCAGACAACTTTATATCAGAATAAAATGAGACATGGGGTGTTTAAAATATGCTCTGGGTAGCCGTAATATCATGATCAACATATATGTGTACAATTTTGTGTCTCGTTACCTGCAGCCTACAAAGAAATGCCAGTTTAAAGCAGTTTCTATTACAGCACAAATGACTGGCTCGGATCGGATCCATACAAGAGAAAATGGATACATAAATACGGTAAGTTTCCACTGTCACTGATTATATTGGGGCATCAAAATATCTCTCAAAACTAATGGTACATACCTGTTCACTTTTGAAACTCTGTGTTTAAAGAGATCCAATGGGCACCCTTCACCAAAATATCTTATTTTAAGATTTTTACTTAAAATGTACATAACACTCCTCAAACATATTTAACTTTACTAAATATATGAATAAAGTTTGCATACAGAGCTACAATCATAATTAAATGTCATACAGTAACAGTGTGTTGCTTAAAGAACAACCAGTTTTTAGTGGTACTACACATTTATACTATGTTACTCTATACATGTATACAGTGTGTACTATATTAACCCTAATGCATAGCACTGTTAATACACATAAACTTGGTAAGTTTATGTTTACATCAGCTAGATGAAGCAATCGTTCATGTTTTTAAATATGAAATAAGGATCTAACATACCTTTAATAAACAATTCTAAAATTATCTGATTGTTTTACAGTAACTCAGAATGGATTTCTTATGGTGTTCTAGCCAACATTCGAAAGCTGAATGATAAAACTGTCATTAATTGAGAGATTTTATTTTGGCCTTAATGTTTGACCTCGGGCAACCATATCAGCCCTCGGCCTTTTACTTTGTGCCAGTGCAGCAACCCTTGGCCTATATGAAATCACTTGATTTCGGCCCGCCTCGGCTGGACGATACTACGATAGGAATTGCATATGAAAATCTACGATAAAGTCCAAAAATCTCGGTTGTAGAGGAAAGAAGCTTGATTAGAAGGTTCCCGCCAAGGAATAGATTCTTTGCATTGGACCAGCAGCTGCGCTTAATTGTAATATGAAGACACTCTCTCAAGAATAAATTCTCTGCGTGGGACCAGCTGCAATGCTGTATCGTCATCTGAAGATCTATCTTTTAGGAATAAAGTCTCTTTGCTGGACCAGCTACTCTGCCTAACGGTGACCTCTTTGACCCCTTTTCTCTCTCACCAGTTGGGCTCAAACTCTGGAGTTCTCGATCCGGAGGCGAACGCTCTACCACTGAGCTAGCAAGGCATACGATTCCATTTTCAGTGAAGTAATTTTGTCTAATGGTAGAGCGTCCGCCTCTGGTGCGGAAGGCCACGGAGTCAATCCCCGGTCGCGTACCAAGGACGTGAAAAATGGTAGCAGCTGCATCCTTAATATGCTCAGCATTATGCGGATAGAACAGGCCTTTCTCTAAAACTCGTAATCTCACGTGCACGCGATGTATAAATTGGTAGAATTTGTTTCAGGATTCACCTTAAATCAGTCAGATTTTATATCAGATATAGGATCTGATATACTATTTTCGTGCTGATCATATGTAAAGCCATCGGGCATGTTCTAATCGAAGAGCGTCAATAAATATTTCTAGTAAAATCAAGCAAATCCTCATATCATAAAACTACATAAAAGTTTGAAACATGATATTAAAGTAACTAACGAAATCAAATCGACAACTGGCCGCATACTAGCTTTTTATACAAAGCTAAATTGTTACAATAGATTATATTGGTAATTGCATATTGGCAGAATTTATTCTATGGGTCATGCAGAAGAGAGGTCCATTTCAGATAAAAATTAACACTGTACATAATGAGTTATCAAATTTATTAGGTATAACAGATCAACGATATTTGGTATTATACAGTAATATTTACACGTGGTAAAAACATGTTCATTAAGTATTTAATTTATTTATTTATTTGGGTTTTACGGCGCACCAACACCGTATAGGTTATATGGCGCCAAACACGACTACAAATTTTGGTTTCACATCTCATTTACATCGAAATAAAAACATGAGGTATGGAAAAAAGTGAAACCGTTTTGGATTTTATATGGATAATGTCGTTTCTGGGTTCAGTTTATTAGTCCCCTACTGGTTGAAAATTAGTTTCGGGGACTATAGGAATGCGCTTTTCCGTTCGTCCGCAATTTCCTGTCCGGTTCGTAACTCTATCATCCATGAAGGGATTTTAATATTACTATTAGTTTCACATGATGAGACGACGTAATCCTAAAAAAATCTATTATAAGTCCACAAATGTCTTTACCAGGTAGAGATAGGTCAAAATACACCTAATCTTTCGATGTAACATGCAAGTTGTACCACAGGAAAGTGGTCTCGATTTTCCCTACGGCCAGTAATAATAAAGTAACAATATAATCTAAAATAAATCTAAAATAATTTATATTAAAGATATCTACGACGCGGAAACTAAACAGTTCAAAACATTTGATATACTAAAAAACGAATATCATATACCTAACTCAGAATTTTTAAACTATCATAGATTAATTGCATCAATTCCAAAAGAATGGAAAATGAAATTAGGAACAATTGATATAAACGATACAACAGATGAAATAAATTTATATAGATTATTAGAAACAACAAAATCTTGTTACCTGAATAAAAACCTAACTAAAATTAAAAAAAAACAAAACAAAAAACTGTCAGAGGAAAAAACAAAATCTCAAATTAAATTATTCTTTCCGGAAAATCAGTTCTGTTGGAAAGATATATTCAAAAATTCTATTACTTGTTGCAAAGATAACAGTTTTCAAAACTTCCATTTTAATTTTCTTCACAGAAATATTGCAACAAACAAATTTTTATTCAAATGCAATTTAACAGAATCGAGCCTGTGTGACTTTTGTAATATGGAAGTTGAAAGTATGGAACACTTGTTCTGGAACTGTACAAAGATTCAGAAATTTTGGAACCAAATTTTCAAATGGTTGAACGATTGTGATATTTAGGTACAACAGAATAAGTTCCTGACATTCTTTCACTCTAAAAACAAGGTCATCTCATATATTCTCATGCTCTCAAAATACTTTATATACAAATGTAAAATAAAGAAAATAGTACCAGAAATAACTAATTTTAAACAAACGCTGATAAATAGATTAAAACTAGAAAAATATACAGCGTTCCATAACGATCGTCTTGATAATTTCAATAACGACTGGAAATGTTTCCTCCCTTTACTTTAAACAACAAAACCTACATACCACGGTAGTCTTTATATTTTTCTTTCTGTTCTTTTTTGTTCTTCTCTCACCTCTTAACATATTATTGTTATTTTTAACCATTACGTTCCTTAAAATGGCCAACAACTACTATATGTACATGTTAGAAATAGTACAAGATATTTGTAAATTTTTGAAATGTAATGTAAATATATCTTGTGACAAATAAACGGGCCTAAAAAAAATACTCTTCGAAATAAAGTGCTTATAACACTATTAGTACATCTAAAACAGTGTACTTAATAAATATACTCATTCACTATAAACCCCCTCCCCCAAAAAAACAACAACAACAATATAATCTATTTATAGTAAAAACAAAGGGACGTAATTCTAAAAACAAGAGTGCCTCATGGTGGTTAACATTTGTGCCAAGTTACATCAAAATCCCTCCATGCATGAAGAAGAAATGCTCCGGACAAAGTCATTCTGAAATTAACCTTTGACCTCTAAGTACGACCTTGACCTTAGACCTAGGGACCCGGTTCTTGCGCAGGACAGTCCGTCTTATGGTGGTGAACATTTGTGCCAAGTTCAAAATCTCTCCATGCATGAAGAAGAAATGCACCGGACAAAGTCATTTTAGTATCTGACCTTTGATCTCAAAGTGTGACCTTGACCTTTAAGCTAGGGGTCTGGGTGTTGCGCATCATGTTGTCTCATCATGGGGAACATTTATTCCAAGTAATATTGTAAACTCTTGATGGATGACAAAGTTATGAACAGGACAGGAAAAAAATCCTATTAACCTTTGACCTCAAAGTGTGACCTTGACCTTTAAGCTAGGGGTCTGGGTGTTAGCCTGACATGTTGTTTTCTCATGGGGAACATTTGTGCCAAGTAATATTAAAATCCCTTCATGGATGGCAGAATTATGGACCGGACAGGAAAAAGCCCTGTTGACCTTTGACCCCCCAATTGTTACCTTGACTTTTGAGCAAGGGGTCAGGATTTTGCGCCTGACATGTCATCTCATCATGGGGAACATGTGTGCCAAATGATATTAAAATCCCGTACTGAATGACAGAGTTATGGACCGGACACGAAACAGACCCTGTTCATGTCATGTTAATATTTGACTGCTAAATGTGACCTTGACCTTTGAGCTAGGGATCTGAAAGTTGTGCATGACACATCGTCTTATTATGAGGTACTTTTGTGCCAAGTAATATTAAAATCTCTTCATGGATGGGAGAGTTATGGACCGGACAGGATAAAAGCCCCGTTGTCCTTTGACCTCCAATTAAAACTTTGACCTTTGAGCTAGGGGTCCAGGTTTTGCGCGTGACCTGTCTCATTATGTGAAATATTTGTGCCAAGTGATATTAAAATCCCTTCATGGATGACATTTAATAAATGGAACTACTTGTTTCATGAAACAAAAATAAGTCTGTGCAAGCCTCCGGTGGACAGCAAGACCGCCTTGTTCTCTAAATACCATGACTTTTATTACTTACTAAAACATGTTCTGTGTAATAATGTACATCTTGGCCAAAAACAAGATTGAAACACCTTGTTTTGTTTCATTTAATAAATGGAAGTACTTGTTTCATACCGACACGGTATCCTAGTGGTAGAGCGTCCGCTTCGGGCGCGGGAGTTCGTGGGTTCGATCCCCGGCCGCGTCATACCAAAGACGTAAAAAAATGGTACTAGTAGCTTCCTCGCTTGGCGCTCAGCATTAAGAGGATAGTGCTAGGACTGGTCAGTCCGGTGTCAGTATAATGTGACTGGGCGGGGTATCATGCCACGAGTCTACGGCGTGATATTCCAGTGAGGCAGCGCTATAAAGTTGGGCATTGTGCTCACTGCTACAAGTAGACACCGTCGTTTATATGACTGAAAAATTGTTGAAAAAGACGTTAAACCCCAACACACACACACACACACACACACACACACACACACACACACACACATACTACTTGTTTCAGTTCTGTAGAAAACTCCAATTATATTGTTTCCATCAGTAGCGTTGAGAATGGCTTTTAACATCTAACCATGTGTATGACAAGATCTACACGTAGCCGCGGCTTTCCAATCTCTCAAAATGTCAAGAATGGAATTTCTTATGACCGTATATCGCTTTACAACCACGAACATGTTCAACGACGTGTTGAAATACAACAATACAAAGCTGGATACGTGTATGTAATTTATCCCCGGTAAATGCGGCCACCAAAAGGAATATCGCCATGGTTTAAGTGCTTTTTCCTGGGTTGTAAATGCCTTCCGCTTATTTTCATGTCGATTGCCAGTTCACCTTTCTTCCAATTTCTTTGTTAGTTTTACACGATGCTCTTGGAAAATCGTAAATATTGATGACGCCACATGACGCCACGAGCAGAATGCCTGTTTTGGTCAAAACTTGCAAAAACATGACAGAAATCCAAAAACAGTCACTTTAAATCAATTTGTCCCTTCAATAGTTTTTGTATTGTCAACTGTACGACCAAAATCGAATGTGTTGATCTCACCTTACACATGTGGCTATCGAAAGAGTATATCAGCAGTTCTATCAAATGGCAAATAAGCATGTACTTACATGTTTTTTGAAAATAAACCTCCCGTTTCTTTGTTTACATCGTCATTTCTGCCAAGATGACATTGAATTCTCACTTAAAAACCCGAGAGACATTATATACGTCCGGCCCCCTGATGTAACGAGGATTGGGTTTGACCCTCCATTGCGAAAACGCCAAACATTGCCGAATGAACACATACAAGGTTTGCCAACATTCATCCGTAATACTGCATAAGAACATTATCACAGGTACTGAGCAGGTATATGTACCTACCCCATGGGTCACTGCAATCAGTCCTACCACTGCAGCCAGGATGCAAAACAAGCCCTGGAAAATGCATTTGTTGTCAGACACACAATGTTCAAAGCGAACAGTTTAAACATTTGTTTTTGTTTTGTATAGCTAACCAATAATATGGTATTCGGAAAACACTTCCATACAGAGAGAAAAATAATTATCGTGGCTGATATATATATCTTAAATTGAAGTGTCCATTCTTCAGCGACAAAACTTTAAGCCGGTGCTAGGGGGCGTGGGCAGTGTTGCATTTTCCATTACTGCTCATGAACAGACTCAATCAAACCGAGTCTGCAATTTTCACTGTTTGCTTTGTTTTCGGTGCTTCCGAGGGATCTACTTTCCAGGGCTGATCATGATGTGGCTCATAAATCATATAAATATCTCATAAATAGAATTTTCCTCTGGCTACCTTGCCTAAATGATTCGTGTACCAATGATCCGTAAATGATTTTAATTATGAACTAGCCAATTTCAGGGATCAGGCAAATCATTAAATGTTTCAAACTAACAATTTTTAATTAGCTCAAACTCCTATAGGCTGGAGACTCTATACTTGATGGGTCTTTTTGTCGAAGTTCCCGTCAGACAATGTCTTTGAATTAACAACATACGAGTCCTATCGGATAGATGCTCGGCCTCTGTCCTCTCAAACTCTATATGATTGCCCTGACCTGTGGATGCTCAGCGCCTATATGCTATCATATGTAGCATTCAACTACCATATAGGTATATCCCCGATGCCTTGGCTGTACTTCGCTAGTAATGCTGAACCGTCTATAAGCTGGAACTCTCTTACTCTCTCAATAGATTACCAAACTCTGGGTCTCTGTCTCAGCTTCCCGATGCTCAGCCTATATATGCTATTGTCTATAGCATTCAACTACCCTTAAGGTAAAACTTCTATGCGCTGGCCCTATAACTCGAAACCTTATCGAAATTCTGCTACTCTTCTTTAGCCTAAGAACTTCCAAAGTCTTCTTTTTAATAATTTATCCACCCTGACAGGGTAACTGCAAAAGTCGTCTCCTTCTCAAGGTACTGGGATAAATTATTAGTGAATCCTCGATGTGTCTTCTTCAACCGCTGGATACCGAATGAGCTCTCTGTCAATCTGACTAAAGTACTCGATCTTCTAAACGAAGATCTGAGAACGACCCATTCACATACGTCTGAATACTGCTTAAGCCGGTGCTAGAGGGCATGGGCAGTGTTGCATTTTACATTACTGCTCATGAACAGACTCAATCAAACCGAGTCTGCAATTTTCAGTTTGCCTTGTTCTCGGTGCTTCCGAGGGATCTACTTTCCGGATTTTAATTACTTCACAACAGCGGGTGTTAAGTGCTGTGTGGCGGCCGTAAAAAGTCGCCCCGACTTCATCTCAGTGTTGTTATATTTTCTGGTCCTTCGGGACCATTGATTTCAACTCATTCAGATTTGAAGATTGAATACTGCTAAAGCCGGTGCTAGAGGGCGTGGGCAGTGTTGCACTTTACATTACTGCTCATGAACAGACTCAATCAAACCGAGTCTGCAATTTTCACTGTTTGCCTTGTTCTCGGCGCTTCCGATGTATTTACTTTCCGGATTTTATTCTGTATATTTTGGATTTCCAGTATTGCTATTTTTATTTTAACTAATCAGACGACTTGTTCGAATGTCAAACAGTAAGAAAAATGTGCAGTCATTCTAGGGCTCGAACTCGGGACCCCTCGCTTACAAAGCAAGTGGCCTACCGACACAGCTTACCGGCTATCTGACATACTACGACATAAGAATTGTAAATATCAAAAGTCAAGGCTACAGATAGATTTTCAAAATTTTGTAAGTTAAGCTCCGATCGGCTAGCGAAAGGGTCGTCAGAACGAGGCTATGAACAGGTCGTTCTCAGATCCTATGCGCACTATCTGTGCTTAATGTGTTACGTTATCAATATATCAAACATACAAATTATCCTGACACCCTCTTTCAACAACTCTGCGTGTGTGTGTGTGTGTGTGTGTATATGTGTGTGTTCGGGTTTAACGTCTTTTTCAACAATTTTTCAGACATATAAACGACGATGTCTACTTGTAGCAGTGAACAATGACCAACTTTATAGTGCTGCCTCATTGGAATATCACGCTGTAGACACGTCACCCAGTCACTTTATACTTACACCGGGCTGACCAGTCCTAGCACTGTCCTCATAATGCTGAGCGTCAAGCGAGGAAGCTACTAGTACCATTTTGGCAGTTCCTGTAATATGCAGGCTCCATAACCTCAGATTCCCGTTCTAACTTCCAGTTGTTTTTTAGTTCTGCCCGTTGTTTTCTCGTTTAGGGCAAACCCATTATTTTAACTGGGGACCATACGCCACTTTTCATGGAATTACACGCTAGTGTAGCATTGAAGGTTCCATGTGCGCCGCCGTATGAACACATCTGCGGGTGTCTCTGAATTGATTTTTTGTACTTATAGCATATGTATATGTTGAGTTCTACTGAACCCGAGGCTAGAGGGCGTGGACGGTAGCATGCATTTCCACTACTGTCCATGAACAGGCTCAATCAAACTGAACCTGCAACATATTCGTTTTTGTTGTGTTCAGCGACCTGTGGAGTTTCCAATGATGTTTTAATTTTAATTTTAGCATTGTAAATTTTCCCCATTTGGATGGGGATGTACCTCAGGCTACATCTTATGGGGTATATATTTCTCAATTAATTCGGTTTGCCAGAGCGTGTAGTCATGTCAAGCATTTCAATGAACGTAATCAATATATTACAAGTAAACTTTTTCAGCAAGGCTACCGTTATTACAAATTGCGTAAATATTTTACTAAATTTTATTATCGTAATTCTGATTTAGTTTTAAAATTCAATAGTAATTTAAAGACACTTCTGCGAGAAGGTATTTCCAAACCCGTTTTTTATGGGGATGTGGTTTACAAACTTCGTAAGATCGTGGGTCATGGTGTTTTTGCCACTGACCGTTCCAAGGCGGTGCCCCACTGTGTTCCTTTGTTTGTTCGTTTCGTCTTATGTGTTGGCTTTGTGTGCGTGTGTGTTGTTCGTTTTGTCCTTATGTGTTGGCTTTGTGTATGTGTGTGTGGTGCACGCGTCTGCGTGCTGGGGGTTTCGTTTTGAGGAGGCTACGTTTTTGGTGCGTGGCATTCCCTGTTTGATATTTTTCTATGTTTTTCATGGTAATTTTCCAAATGTATTTGAAAAGATTATCAAACGTTTTATTAAAAGAGGTTACGACCCAACTGTTTTGAGACATACCGCATGTTTAGTGTTCAACCCGTTTACAGTTGGACACTACGCTTCCCTCTTTGATTGCGTCTGACGGAAGAGGGGGAGGACTCTATGATGAGCAGTTTTTAAATCCTACCAGGACTGAACTGTTTTGATATTTGTCTTCTGGCCTGTTTCGTCGGGCCCTTAAGGGTGTTGCTCTGTCTTCTGAAAAGGCATTGAGTACATACGTTTTTGGTTCTTAAGGTTTGCTTTTTATATATTTATACACGAGCAGTTTTGTGTTTTACATGCCATGCCTTTTTGTTTCCATTACGTGTGTTAGAGATTCACCTGGAGGGGATTACTTTTATTTACACTGTCCCATGTCTTTGGAACATGGTGGGGGTAAGAGTGAGGTTGGGTGCGCACCATAAACCGATTTAGCTCCCCAGTGGTGTTTTTGCCACTGACCGTTCCAAGGCGGTGCCCCACTGTGTTCCTTTGTTTGTTCGTTTTGTCCTTGTGTGTTGACTTTGTGTGCGCGCGTGTGTGTATGCTTATTCTCGTCTTGTCCTTATGTGTTGGCTTTGGGTGTGTGTGTGTTGTTCGTTTTGTCCTGATGTGTAAGCTTTGAGTGTGTATGTGGTGCACGTGTTTGCGTGCTGGGGGGTTCGTTTTGAGGAGGCTGCGCTTTTGGTGCGTGGCACTCCCTGTTTGATATTTTTCTTTGTTTTTAACTACAACATTGATAGATCAATCAATGCTGTAGTAAAAACCTAGTGTTTATCATTGTTATATATTATGTAACCTGCAACCTTTTAATATTTTCACACTGCCATTGTTCAGAGAAATGAAATGACAACCCTTTCCTTTGCTATCTGTTCTAATAACAAAATATCATTTTTTTGTCACCGCTGTATTTCAAAAGTTAAGGTGTGCTAGGGCCTTAACGTTTAGTCCACAATATGTGGGAAACTGGTATTTCTCATGCCAAGACCATAAACCTGCCAGTATTGGCTGACTATTATTTCGAACCAGAATATTTACTACTTTTCTCTACTGCCACCTTTCTTGCTGACACGGTATTGCTACAGTATGATGAAACAATCAGTTGTTTATCGTATCGGTCTTCAAGAATTTCAAGGTATATTTTTAGAACTTTTCGGAAGTTCGAAGTGAAGGAGATGTAATTTGTAGAGTAAAAAAGATATTGCTGTGCTATTTGGTGGCTCAATACACATTTGTTACATTTACAATAGCAAACCAGTGTCTTTTGCGGACGTGTTGAACAAATAATATATGAATAAAATCTGCAAAAAGATCCTTTGGGAATGCAACCAAGCAGAATAATAGCAGACGACTCAGTTTGCTTCATTTCTAGATTTACATCTCTCTATTGACGACAACTTTTACATACCAAAACTTATGACAAGAGGGATGATTTTAATTTTTGTTGTTGTTGTTAGGTTTCGCACCGACACAATTATAGGTAATATGGCGACTTTCCAGCTTTGATGGTGGAGGAAGAACCCAGGTGCCCCTCCGTGCATTATTTCATCACGAGCGGGCACCTGGGTAGAACCATCGACCTTCCGCAAGCGAGCTGGATGGCTTCCTCACATGAAGAATTCAAAGCTCCGAGTGAGGCTCGAACCCACATCGATGAGGGGGCAAGTGATTTGAAGATTGTAAATCTCCCCCATTTGGATGTGGATTTTAATTTTAGTATTGTAAATTTCCCCCATTTGGATGTGGATGTACCCCAGGCTACATCTTATGTGATATATATATATATTTCTCAGTTAATTCGCTTTGCAAGGGCGTGTAGTCATGTTGCGGACTTCAATGAACGTAATCAATATATTACAAATAAGCTTCTCCAACAGGGCTACCGTTATTATAAATAATGTACTTTGCTAAATTTTACTATCGTAATTCAGATTTAGTTTTAAAATACAATAACAGTTTAAAGACACTTCTGGGAGAAGCTATTTCAAAACCCCTTTTTATGGGGATGTGGTTTACAAACTTCATAAGATTTTTGGTCATGACAATTTTCCAGTTATATTTAGTAGTCATTAAATGTTTTTTTAAAAGAAGTTATGACATAACTGTTTTGAGACACATCGTATGTTTGGTGTTCAGTCCTTTTACAATTGCACGCTACGCTTTCCTCTTTGATTGTATCTGACGGAACAGGTGGGGGACTCTATGGTAGGTAGTTCTTAAATCCCACCAGGACTGAGCTATTTTGATTTCTTGTCTTCTGGCCTGTTTCGTCGGGCCCTTGATGGTGTTTTCCTTGATGCTCTGTCTTCTGCAAAGGCATTGAGTACATGCGTTTTAGGTTCTTAAGGATTGCATTTATATATATATACAAGAGCATTTTTGTGTTTTACATAACATTCCTTCTGTTGCCTTTGCGTATGTTTGGGTTTCACCTGGCAGGGATAACTTTTATTTACACTGTCCTGTGGCATTGGAACATGGTGGGAGTAAGAGTGATGTTAAGTCCACCATAAACCGATTTAAGCTCCCCAGTGGTGGTTTTGCCACTGACCGTTTCAATGTGGTGCTCAAATATGTTCCTTTATTTGTTTGTTTTGTCCTTGTATGTGTGTTGGTCGTGTGCATGTCCGCGTTATGGGTTTACGTTTGGGGAGGCTGCGTTTTTAGAACCGACTTCATCTCAGTGTTGTTATATTTTCTGGTTCTTCGGGATCACTGATTTTTCAACTCATTTAGATTTGAAGATTGAATACTGCTTAAGCCGATGCTAGGGGCGTGGGCAGTGTTGCATTTTCCGTTACTGCTCATGAACAGACTCAATCAAACCGAGTCTGCAAGTTTCACTGTTTGCCTTGTTCTCGATGCTTCCGAGGGATCTACTTTCCAGATTTTATTTCCCTGTTGGATATTCATCCTTGTTGTTTCATGAGAGGTAATGAAATGTGCAACATCTCTCACGCCCCCTAGCACCGGCTTAAGCTGAACTCTTATATAATACATATATTGAATGGACTCCTGATCCCAAAGGACCAGAAAATATAACAACACTGAATTCAATTACGGGGAGACTTTTTACAGCCGTTACACGGCACTTAAAGAAATCGTGTCAGTATGTTGAAACGTATAAACGAAAAAGATTAAATTATATAGAAAGGAGTATATTTGAAAATAAGTTTAGCTTATTTGGTTGAACTCGAATTGTACAGTCAAATTCTGGACGTCTATGTTGAGGAAACCATTTACCCTGTTGTAACTTGTTAACAGCAAGCTACAATCATGATAGAGCACGTGATCAGTGGTGCCATATAAATTGCCATATAAATTGTCAAGATGTACCGTCTAAGACCCATAGTGAGCTTGCGGAAGCCAATATGATCGTGTGTGACGGTATTGTTTGTCTGTCCACCCTCTTAGCCGAAGGGGGAGAACGCAGTTCTACGGATCACAAAGTTGCGATTTCGGTCCCTGGGCAAAGCATATGTTACCGTGACAAGTTGTAAAGGATATTGTGAGTAAAGTCCTTTCGTCCTCCACCTGTGATTCGTGCGGACAAGTTAGCAGTTAATTACAGAGAACAGGTAAGCACTAGTACATAATCCATGACCGCTGGTCATGTCATTTGTCTGTCGTTTCATGTCCAAAATACTGTTGAAAAACCGCGTTAAACCAAAACATAACTCTTGTAGATGACAGCGGTTAATTTTGCAAGATCAGCTGATGCTGTTATTCTACAGCTGGATTACGACAAATTAGCCACATGGGAATCTAAGATGAAAATTGCTTTTTTCCCCCTCAGAAATATTATCTCGGTAACATGTAAAAGTAAAATAAACATATATATCAGTACAATATTCCGTGTTATTTAATAAATGAGAATGTTAAAATTCTTCAGATATACGTTGGGGAGATCAGATATGTTAAATTTATAGTTAGCGAA